>NW_020954596.1:9560035-9691249 GCF_900497805.2 Vombatus ursinus | reverse complement strand
AGCCTTTTCTTATCCCCTTCCCCTTCTGTTTTCCTGCAGGGTAAGATAGATTTCTATACCCCTTTGCCTATGTATCTTATTTCCCAGTTGCATGTAAAAACAATTTCTAACATTCATTTCTAAAACTTTAAGTTCCAAATACTCTCCCTTCCTCTCTCTCCACCCACCCTCATTGAGAAGGCAAGTAACTCGATATAGGTTATACATGTGTAGTCATGCAAAACACTGCCATAATAGTCATGTTGTAAAAGACTAACTATATTTCCCTCCATCCTATCCCTCCCTCATTTATTCTATTCTCTCCTTTGACCCTGTCCCTTCTCAAAAATGTTTGCTTCTGATTACCCCCTCCTCCAATCTGCCCTCCCTCTCTTATCTCCTTCCCCCCTACTTTCCTGTGGGGTAAGATAGATTTCCATACCCAATTGAGTGTGTTTGTTATTCCCTCCTTAAGCCAAATCTGATGAGAGTAGAGTTCACTCATTCCTTCTCACCTTTCCCCCTTCTCCTGCACTGTAAAAGTTTTTCTTGCCTCTTTTATGTGAGATAATTTACACCATTCTACCTTTCCCTTTCTCCTTCTCCCAGTACATTCCTCTCTCACCCCTTAATTTTCTTTTTTAGATACCATCCCTTCATATTCAACTCACCCTTTGCCCTCTGTCTATATATATTCCCTCCAACTACCCTAATAATGAGAAAGGTCTTATGAGTTACAAATATCATCTTTCCATGTAGGAATGTAAGCAGTTCAACTTTAATAAGTCCCTTATGATTTCTCTTTCCTGTTTACCTTTTCATACTTCTTTTGACCTTGTATTTGAAAGTCAATTTTTCTGTTTAGCTCTGGCTTCTCAAGAATGCATTAAATTCCTCTGTATCATTGAATGTCCATTTTTTCCCCCTCATTGATTACACTCAGTTTTGCTGGGTAGGTGATTCTTGGTTTTCATCCTAGTTTCTTTGACCTCTGGAATATCATATTCCAAGCCTTCTGATCCCTTAATGTAGAAGCTGCTAAATCTTGTGTAATCCTGACTGTAACTCCTCAATATCTGAATTGTTTCTTTCTGACTGTTTGCAGTATTTTCTCCTTGACCTGGGAACTGTGGAATTTGGCTATAATATTCCTGGGAGTTTTCCTTTTGGACTTTCTGTCAGGAGGTGATCAGTGGATTCTTTCAATTTCTGTTTTAGCCTCTGGTTCTAGAATATCAGGGCAGTTTTTCTTGATAATTTCTTGAAAGATGATGTCTAGGCTCTTTTTTTGATCATGACTTTCAGGTAGTCCAGTAATTTTTAAACTGTCTCTCCTAGATCTGTTTTCCAGGTCAGTTGTTTTTCCAGTGAGATATTTCACATTGTCCTCTATTTTTTTCATTCTTTTGGTTTTGTTTTATAATTTCTTAATTTCTCATAAAGTCATTAGCTTCTATTTGCTCCATTCTAATTTTTTTGAGGGGGTTGAGGCAACTGGGGTTAAGTGACTTGCCCAGAGTCACATAGCTAGTGAGTGTTATGTATCTGAGGCCGAATTTGAACTCACGTCCTCCTGACTTCAAGGCCGGTGCTCTATCCACTGCACCACCTAGCTGCCCCTCCATTCTAATTTTTAAGGAATTATTTTCTTCAGTGGGCTTTTGGACTTCCTTTTCCATTTGGCCAATTCTGCTTTTTAAGGCATTCTTCTCCTCATTGACTTTTTGGAACTCTTGCTGTTTGGTCTGTACAGATGAATTTAAATCATTGAGAATAATTCCTGAATTTATTCTCTTTTGAAGAACTTTTAAATTCTTTTAAGAACTACTTTGGCAAGATCGTTTATTAAAGCTTTCTTGGTTCTTCCAGAAAATGAGGCATTTCTTGACTTGTACCATTTTTACTTTGAGCTGCTCATGCTTATATGAATAGTGTTTAGCTGATTATTCCCATTTATGGCAGACAGGCAGCACACAAAAGAACCTATTTCAGAAATCTGATTTCTGATTGGGTTCCCCATCAGATTTCTCCACACTGCTCCCAGCCTCAGTCTTGCTTCCTTCACAGGGTTTTTATTAGCCCAGGCATATTGGCAGCAACAGAAGAGAGAGGTGAGGACAAGTAGAGCAGAGGTTTGAAAATTCAGTTCTCCAAACATTTACTAAATGCCTGCTCTTTACAAAGCACTATTGCCTTGAAGAAGACACAAAATTTAAGTAAGATATGATCCATGATCCCTGCCCTTGTGGGATTACAGTGTAATAGAGGGATGTGATCACAGATAACTGAGTCTCATGACCACGTGTTGAATGCAATCAAGAATTGCAAGATGAGGGGCAGCTAGGTGGCACAGTGGACAAAGCTCTGGCCTTGGAGTCAGGAGGACCTGAGTTCAAATTTGGCCTCAGATACCTGACATACTTACTAGCTGTGTGACCTTGGGAAAGTCACTTAACCCCAATTGCCTCACACACAAAAAAAAAGAAAAGAAAAATTTTAGGGGCAGCTAGGTGGCGCAGTGGATAGAACTCTGGCCTTGGAGGAAGGAGGACCTGAATTCAAATCCTGCTTCAGACACTTGACACTTACTAGTTGTGTGACCCTGGGTAAGTCACTTAACCACGACTGCCTCACCAAAAAGCAAAAAAAAAAAGTTGCAAGGTAAAGTTATTATTTTATTGTTATTCCAAAGGCCATCACTAGCTTAGTCTGGGGGCTGGAGTGTTAGGGGCATTTGAGTTTTAGAGAATGTTGAGGAAGGTGATGACAGGTCAGGAAAGGAGGAAGGCCTTCTAGGAATACTGAGTAACATAAGTCAAGGCATAGAGGTGGTAAAGTGAAGGGCATGATTGGGGAACAGGAGAACATAAGATTCTTGAGGACTGGGATTATTTTGCCTTTGTCTTTTTATCTCTGGTAGCTAAGCCCAGTGCTTGATGTATAATAAACACTTAATAAATGATTGTTGAGCTAACTTTACAGTCAGATAATAATAGTGAACGTTTATGTAGCAGTTTGAGGTTTGTAAAAGTGTCTTACCTGTATTATTTCATTTGATTGTCACAACCCAGAGAGATGGGTGCTATTTATTCCCATTTTGTGGATGAGGAAATTGAGACTGAGAAAGGTTAAATGACTTTCCCAAGGACACTCAGCCAAGTCAGTGTCTGAGGCAGGATTCAAACTCGAGCTTTCTTTAGTCCAGTTCCAGCGTTCTATCAGCTGCACCACCTCTTAGAGGCCAACTTATGTTGTGGAGAGTAGTATGAGATAACAGCAGAATCGTAGGGTATGAGGAAGACAAAGGGAAGAAAGATCAGTAGATCAGAAAGGACAGTATTTTTTTCTTTGGTGGCCAGTAACCAGGCTCTGAAAACAGTTTCAGAAGTGCTCGGTGTTTGGTATCCACTCCCTTGACATGACTAGTAAAAGAGGAACCCACTGGGCATGGCCTTTGAGGCAGTACGAAGGGTGGTGGAAAGATGATCATTTGTGGCGGGGGGTGGAAAAGAGCCCAATGCCTTCACCAGAGCTCGGAGGTTTCCTGACCCTGGAGTAAAAGTGTAAAGGAGGATGGAAAGATGAAATCATGCTAGCAAGGAAGGGAAAAGGGCTCCTTCCTTTAAAGCAGGCATTGCTATCTTTAGGGGAGCTCATCCCTCTGCCTGCTACAGAGACATTTACAGTGAGAAGAAGGGGACAGCACAGCACAGTCCCCTGTTCTGGATCGGTCACTTTAAAAGCCTTCAAGTAGCCCAAATTTCTCCTCAGAATTTCCTATGAATCTACCTTGAGAAACTCTTTTGAATTCTGTGACCCCAAGAAAACTTTACCTTTATAGACCTTAAAGCATATGGGAATGAGAATTATGATTATGAGGAAGCCCATGCGCCAGGCTGGACATAGAGGGATTAAGTTTTTCGGCCACAGCAAACTCCCAAAAGCGATCAACTGAGTCAGGGAAACTTCGCAATCTGTGTCAGTAGGAGGAATATCTCCAACAGAAGGATTGCTGTGGCTGAAGCAGTGAGATCCTGCCTTCATGGGAGGTACCAAAGTCACCCAAAGTAGAAAAAGAGATCAGCAGAAATTAGTTGACCTTGTGAAACAAGCTTCTTTGTTTTTTTAGGAGCTGTGCCAAAGCATATTACAAGAAATGGAAAACCAAGGCAAAAATTATCAGCCTTTAGTATGTGAAAAGAGCAAGCCGGTGCCGCTGAAGTTATTCACACCCAAACTGGTGAAAGTGTAAGTGTAGAAACATCTCTTGTATGTCAGTCTGAGCTTCTGGACCACAGAAGAGGGTTTTCTTCATTGATTCATCTGTTGATTCAGTAAACATTGATTGATTGAATGAGTGCTAAATGCTGTTGGAGGGCGCGAGCAGTAGAAATATTTAGTAAAACAGCTTCTGCGTCCTGAAGCCTATGATGCATACTTGCTGTCAAAGAAGCTCATCCCATTAGACAGTTCTCTGTTCTGAGAATTCTTTGACACTCAGATACTGACCCAGGGTCTTGAAGGGGATGTGTTATGTTCTGAGCTTAACCCTGGGGAAGAATCAACTGCTGCTGCTACGGCCCAGGACACAGGTCTAGAGCCAAACTCCGGGAAGCCTGTCCTTCACCCACCTAATATCAGATTTTCCGATTCTAGCCTCGAGTTTGGAAGAAAACAAGGGAGCAGTAAAGAAGAGCAGGAAAGGAAAAGGTTAATTCACAAGCATAAACGCGAATTTAAAGGAGCTGTCCGTGAAATTCGCAAAGATAATCAGTTCCTGGCTAGGATGCAGCTTACAGAAATCATGGAAAGGTAATCTACGTTTGTTTTGGCATCACTGTTACTTGTTCTATGCACTGCTTGGCATTCTCCCACGATTCCTGAGCCAGATGGAACAATTGGACAGCTGAGCCCTGAGACCATATTGTTTGCTTGCCCTCCTGGGAGGTGGTGGCATGCAAGCACAGTCTGCCCATAAAATCTGAACTTGGAACTCAGGGTTAGGCAGCCGTGAGAGATGAAAGTAAAGCTACTTGGGCCTGTGACTTTTTTTCTTGCCTCCTTCACTCATCCAACACATCTCCAAACTGGCTAGTAAGAAGACTTGAAACCATGTGGCTCTGAGACCAAGTTAAATGAATGGAGAGGGTATTTAACCTGGAAAGGAGACAATATTACTGTCTTCAAATGTTTGAAGGATTGTCACAGAAGAATGATTAGATTTATTCTTTTTTACTTTGGGGGAGGGGCAGAAATAGTCGTTGAGTTAAGCAAACATTTTTTTAAGGACCTGCAAAGAAAGGCCTAAAGCAGCCTGTGTCCTGAAGAACTTAAATCCTCTAGGAGCCTCAGCATTAGGCAGATGAGGCATTTGAGGAGCGAGAGGAAGAGCACTCACTCACAGCTGAGGATCAGAAAGGCTTTGCATCGGGCCTCCAAGGGAACTCCGGAGTCTGAGAGTTGGAGGCCCCAGGTGGGGGGGGGGGGGGGAGCAGCTGATGGTGTCTGTTATTTAGTTTGGGGAACATCTAATAGCTCAGTTTGCCTGAAAGTTGAATTCACAAGAAAAGTAATATGAAATAAGCCTAGAAATACAGGCTGGTGGTTCCCCAGTTGTGAAGGAGTTTATGTTCACACAAAAAGAGGTCATATCTTATCCTCGAGGCCATAGGGAGCTGCTGAAGTTTTTTGAGTTGGGGGTGACATGCCTGCACTTTAGGAAAATTAATTTGGCAGCTATGTGAAGGATAGATTAAAGAGGTGAAAGACTAGAAGCTGGCACCCCACGTCAGAGACTTTTCAGTGGGGCAAAGAAGAGGTGAGGAGGCCCAAACGAGGGTGATAGCTGCATGGCTGGAGAGAAGAGATGCTGTGGAGAGTGGATCCACAAGACTTAGCCTCTGCTTTTATGTGGGGTGAGAGGAGCAGCAGGGATGACACAGACTGAGCCTGTTTAACCAGAGGCACGGGGTGAAGTTTTGGAAGAAAAGCGAGTTATTTTGGGGACGTGTTAAATATGAGATGACAAAGGATCTCCAGGTAGAGATAATGCAAGCCAGTGATTGGCATTGGGAATTGGAGTTAAAGAGAAAGATTATAGGTGGTGGATGTGTAGATTTGAGAGTCATCTCCATAAAGATAATCAGTGAACTCTTGAGATATCAAGAGAGGGAAAACGATACAGAGAGAGAAGGCAGGCAAGAACAAAGCTTGGGGTGGGGGGCAGGTGGACAGTCATCTAGCAGAGACACTTGGTAATTACTGTCAAACTGGTAGTGGGAGAGTATTCAAGATGGCATCCTGGTCAACTTTGTCTAAAGCTGCAGAGAAGTCAGGAAGATGAGGAGTGAGAAAGCCATTAATTAAAACAACTAAGAAATTATTGATAACCTCAATAGTTCAGTCATGTAATGAGACTGGAAGCTAGATTTAGAGATGAGTAAGTGATGAGGGATTGGAGACAGCACATGTTGCTAATCCCTTCTGGGAGTTTGACTTTGGAAGGGAGGAGAGATACATAAAACATCAGGTTATGGAGCTGACAGTCAAGAGAAAGTTTAGAGGGGGTTGTTTGTTTTATTTTGTGTTTGTGGGCAGATAGGAAAGCCAGTGGATAGGGAAGACTGAAGAAGAACCAGAGGAGAGATGATTGAGGGCAATCTCCTGGGCTCAAGGGCATTGATAGAGAGGACGTGATGGCGCAAAGGGCTGCCTCCCCCTCAGACCAGAAGAAAGAGTAAAGCAACAGTGTCAGCGAGCTTTGAGGAGTGGGGCAGGGAAAGAAGGAGCTCACGGTGGGCAGCCTCTGTGACAGAAAGTCCTGCTGAAGGGGAACAACGTGGAACAGAGATGCTCACAACACTCTCTCGTGCAGCCTGAACCAGCTGGAGATGTAGTTTCATTTAACAAAATAAAAATACAAGAAAAAATAAATAATATTACATGTTTAAACTTCAGTCACTGTGCTGCCTGGAGGGATCCTTATCCTGCTTCGAGTTGAGTTTGACACCTCTAGTGTCAAAGACTTGGGAAATCTGGGGTAGCTATGGCAGAAAATGTAATGGAAGGGTCTGTCAGGGTTTTTTTTTGTTTGTTTGTTTTTTAAAGCAATGCCATGCAGCAGTGAGAGCCTAAGGGAGCTTAGAGAAGATCAATAGGTAGCAGTTTCTGGGCAAGTAAAAAGCAATGGTTGGAAGGTGTCAGGGGACAGATTTCAGGGATTTCCTAATCTTTGAAGCTGTCTGACAGTGAAATTGGTTGGTGATGTTGTAGAAGGACATTCATGCCTCAGGCTAAGACTTCTGAGGTCCCTTCCTACTCTAGAGGATTCTAAAGTACTATACTATTGATAATTTTGTTGTGTAAACATTTAATAACTACCTCCTGTATGCAAGCTTAGATTAAACTGTTACTGAGGTAGAATTACATAAATGAAATCAAAATCACTTGATGTATTCTGTCTTACATGTTCTATATCTTGGTCTTATTTGTACATTAATCCTGTATTTTATTTTTATTTTGCAGGGATTCTGAACGAAAACGAAAAGTAAAACAACTTTTCAGTAGCCTGGCTACCCAGGAAGGCGAATGGAAAGCCTTGAAGAGGAAAAAGTTCAAAAAATAAGTTGTTTATGAGTCGAAAATAATTTATTTTATGTTTGTATGTAAGCCAAGACTGTTTTGAATTCACAGTGAATTTTTTATCAAAGTTCCATGGATAGAACTATGCATCTCCACCCATTGTGCAAATATAAGCTCTAATGTACACACTGGGGCATTGCTGCAATCAAATCAGTTCCTTAACTGTTAAAATATAAATGACTTTTGGTGTATTTTTGTAATTTAATAAAACCTCTCCCTGGAAGAAAACTGGTTAATTTCTAACTTTGAATTAGTGGAGAGGCTCAGTGAAGGTTAACCAGCCGACCCATTTCACTTCAGCCTCCTTCTCAAGTGCACTCAGACCCTTGAGTCCTTAGACAGTCCAGAATGGGGAGTGCAGACCTTCCTGACCCATTCATGACCTTGCAGGGCCTCCGAGTTACAATGCAAAACAGCAGTTTTCAGTGTAGAGCACTTTCAGTTTGGAAGGTGTAGGAGTTTGGATTGAGGTGGGCTGAACTTAGGCCCACGTAAAAGTTGTTTTTGAAAGTAAACTCCTGATATCAGCCTTTTGTTGTTGTTACTTGTTTCTTCCATACTGTCACAGAATACTGATGCGGTGATTGTGGACTGTTACTTGGGTTCTCTATGTACTACACATAATTGTAGAAGAAAAGGACAAGAATTCAGAGCTTACACTCAGGGTTCAGGTGTTTGGATTTAAAGAACAGGCAAAACTTGCTTACATAGAGAATCAACCTAGTCATAAGCCAGCAAGCATGTATTGAGGGCTTACTTACTATGTGCCAGGCAAAAGGACACGTGCCAGCCGTGACACGTCTACCCAGGTCCCCTGGGGCCTGATTCATACAATGTGCCATCTCTTACAACTGTCAGCTCTTCTGGGACTGTAGGCTGACCCAAGTAGACCCCAAACATTGGGAATAAACAAATATGGAATATACAAATCAAGAATTAAGCCAAGTGAAGATAGACACACTTTGGTAGATACAATTCCTTTGAGGTATGAGGGTTACATTTATGGGTTCATCAGCCAGTCTTCCGGTTTCTCTCTCCGTTTGCCTTTTTCTCTGGAAGAAAGGGCCCAGTCTAACCAGGCTGCCTCAAAAAGATCTCTTTGGGCTCTTCAGTGCTTATAAAGAAGGAATGGCTAAGCAATTCTTGGTGTTGAAACAAGTCCAGAAAAGTTACACTTTTTAAAAAATTGTCATTAAAATTTAAATACATAATAAGAAAAAAGAAACATTATAAACATATATTAAAACTTAAATATAAAATAAGAAAAGAAAAAACATGTCAGGTATACAACAGAATGTAAGAGAGGATTCAAAGTATATAGCAATAAATTTCTATTTCAAGAAAGCCTGTATGTTAAATACTATGTGTTATGTTGAGAGCTGTCCATCTTTTTGCTTCTTTGTAGGTTTTCTTTTGTTCTCTGCTGTACACTTTTGACTTTGTTCTTTTTCCTCCCCCTCTCCTCCCAGGCTGCAATTATGTGGAGTTATATTTATATATGGATATATACATATATAAACATGTGCTTTCCCTAACAGATTCAACTCCTCATCATTGTTTATATGTTTGTGCGTATCTCCTGACTCCTCTTACTTCTATTCACTATCTTGCCGTCCTGTTTCTTAACCTACCTCCCCTCCAACAATCCCTTCCTTATCCTCCCATTGTCATTAATCTAAACACTCTTCTACATCCCCCTTTAACCTATTCCCTTACCTCCCCTCTAAAGATCCCTCCCTTATCCTCTCCCCCTTCCCTGTCACCTTACCAGTTTATTTCTTTCTAAATTTAGAAGACTTTTATACTCTCCTAGATGTATATGTGTCATTGCCCTGTTAAACCTATTCCCGATGAAAGTAGGGTTCCAGAACTAGCAGCCGTCTTTCCCTACCTAATTCCTCTGCATCAGTTCTTCCTCTCGTACGTCATTTGTACAAGATAATTACTCATTTGAGCTGTTCCTGAACGGTTTTGCTTTTTGAAGTCATACCATGCTCAGGTCTACCCCACTCTTTCTTATGAACTACCCAGTTACTAAAAAACAATCTTAGACATGACATTTTACATTTTTCATACATAAAAAGTAAACCATCTGTCCTTAGTGGGTCCCTTGTAATTGGTCTTGGGTATGTTCCTTGTGTTTCTCTTGGCTCTTGTATGTCAGATCTTCTATTAAGTTCAGGTTTGTTTGCTTTTTTTTTTGATTTGTTTTGCTTTTAACAAAGCCTGACAGTTCATTAAATGTCTACTTTTTTTTTCATTTCATACTCTTAGCTTTGTTGGGTATGATATTTTCGGCCAGAAGCCCAGTATTTTGCTCTTTGATATATGGTGTTCCAAGAACTGCAGTCTTTTAGTGTTGCCACTGCTAGGTTTTATGTGATTCTACTTGTAAATTAGAATGTAAATTATTTTTTCTTGTAGCTCGTAATATTTTATCCTTGAGCTGGGGATTTCAGAATTTGACTATAGTATTCATGTGGATTTTCCTCATAGGATCTCTTTCAGATGGTGATCAGGGGATTTTTTTCTATTTCTACTTTCCCCTCTTGTTTTAATGCTTCAGGACAATTTTCTTTAATTATTTCTTGTATTAATGTATCAAGATTCTTTTTTTGTCATGGCTTTCAGATAGTCTGACTCTTCTATTTTCTCTTCTTGATCTGTTCTCCAGATCAGTTGTTTTTCTTATGAGGTATTTCACATTCTCTTCTATTTTTTCATTCTTCATATTTTGTTTAATTATTTCTTGATCTCTTCTAATTTCACTAGCTTCTCCTTGCCCAATTCTGATTTTCAAGGAGTCATTTCCTTCCTTAAGATTCTTTCCAGGGCAGTGCTAGGTAGCACAGTGGGTAGAGCTCTGGCCTTGGAGGCAGGAGGACCTGAGTTCAAATTCAGACACTTAACACTTACTAACTCTGATTCTGGTCAAGTCGCTGAACCCCGATTGCCTCAAAAAAGAAAAAAATTCTAGATCTCCTTTTCTAATTGGTTGACTTTCTTTTCTTAATCTTGTTTTTCTTGGATTTTTTTTCTTAGTTTTTCCTCAATCTCTCTCTTTTGATTTTTAAAGTTCCTTTTAAGTTCTTTGAATTCTTTTTGGGCAGATGACCATTTGACATTACTCTTTGGTTTGTTTGCTTCAGTATCCACCTCTGAAGATGAAACCCAGTCTTCTCTGTTCCCATAGTACCTTTCTATGGTTGAATTCTTTCTCCTTTGCCTGTGCATTTTTTTTCACAATTTATTTATTTATTTTTAGTTTTCAACATTCACTTCCACAAGATTTTGAGTTCCAAATTTTCTCCCCATTCCTCCCCTCCCTCTACCCCATGATGGCCTGCATTCTGATTCCCCCTTCACCCAATCTGTTTTCCTTTCTATTCCCCACCCTCTTATCCCCTTCCCCTTCTATTTTCCTGCGGGGTAAGATAGATTTCTATACCCCTTTGCCTGTGTATCTTATTTCCCAGTTGCATGCAGAAACAGTTTCTAACATTCGTTTCTAAAACTTTGAATTCCAAATTCTCTCCCCTCCTCCCTCCCCACCCACCCTCATTGAGAATGCAAGCAACTCCATATAGGTTATACATGTGTAGTCATGCAAAACACTGCCATAATAGTCATATTGTGAAAGACTAACTATATTTCCCTCCATCCTATCTCACCCTGTGTATTCTATTCTCTCCTTTGACCCTGTCCCTTCTCAAAAGTGTTTACTTCTGATTAGCCCCTCCTCCAATCTGCCCTCCCTCTCTTATCTCCTTCCTCCCTACTTTTCCTGTAAGGTAAGATAGATTTCCATACACAATTGGGTATGTATGTTATTCCCTCCTTAAGCCAGATCTGATGAGAGTAAAGTTCACTCATTCTTTCTCACCTCCCCCCTCTTCCCCTCCACTGTAAAAGCTTTTTCCTTGCATCTTTTATGTGAGATAATTTACCCCTTTCTCCTTCTCCCAGTACATTCCTCTCTCACCCCTTAATTTTCTTTTTTAGATATCATCCCTTCATATTCAACTCACCATGTATCCTCTGTCTATATATATTCCCTCCAACTACCCTAATAATGAGAAAGGTCTCGTGAGTTAGAAATATAATCTTTCCTGTTTACCTTTTCATGCTTCTCTTGAGTCTTGTATTTGAAAGTCAATTTTTCTATTTAGATCTGGCTTCTCAAGAATGCATTAAATTCCTCTATGTCACTGAATGCCCATTTTCCCCCCTCATTGATTACACTCAGTTTTGCTGGGTAGGTGATTCTTGGTTTTCATCCTAGCTTCTTTGACCTCTGGAATATCATATTCCAAGCCTTCTGATCCCTTAATGTAGAAGCTGCTAAATCTTGTGTAATCCTGACTGTAACTCGTCGATATCTGAATTGTTTCTTTCTGACTGTTTGCAGTATTTTCTCCTTGACCTGGGAACTGTGGAATTTGGCTATAATATTCCTGGGGGTTTTCCTTTTGGGCTTCCTTTCAGGAGGTGATTAGTGGATTCTTTCAATTTCTGTTTTAGCCTCTGGTTCTAGAATATCAGGGCAGTTTTCCTTGATAATTTCTTGAAAGATGATGTCTAGGCTCTTTTTTTGATCATGACTTTCAGGTAGTCCAGTAATTTTTAAACTGTCTCTCCTAGATCTGTTTTCCAGGTCAGTTGTTTTTCCAGTGAGATATTTCACATTGTCTTCTATTTTTTCATTCTTTGGGTTTTGTTTTATAATTTCTTAATTTCTCATAAAGTCATTAGCTTCCATTTGCTCCATTTTAATTTTTAAAGAATTATTTTCTTCAGTGAGCTTTTGGACCTCCTTTTCCATTTGACCAATTCTGCTTTTTGAGGTATTCTTCTCATTGGCTTTTTGGACCTCTTGCCATCTGGTCTAATCTATTTTTTAAGGTATTATTTTCTTCAGCATTTTTTGGGGTCTCCTTTAGCAAGTTGTTGACTTGTTTTTCATGACTTTCTTGCATCACTCTCATTTCTCTTCCCAATTTTTCCTCTACTTCTCTTACTTGATTTTGAAAATCCTTTTTGAGCTCTTCCTTGACCTGAGACCAATTCATATTTTTCTTGGAGTCTTTGGATGTAGGAGCTTTTGACTTTGTTGTCTTCTTCTGGTTGTATGTTTTGATCTTCCTTTTCACCAAAGTAAGATTCTATAGTCTGACTTTTTTTTTCTGTTTGCTCGTCTTCCCAGCCAGTTCCTCGGCCTTTTAACTCTTTGTTAAGGTAGGCTCTGCTTCCAGTGTGGAGGGTGTACTGTCCCAAGCTTTGGGGGTTTGGTGCGGCTGTTTTCAGAGGTACTTCTAGGGACCTGTAAATTTTCAGTTCTTCCAGGGTGGTCAAAGGCGAGGTATTTGCTCCTTTCCTGGCCTGTATTCTGGTCTGTGAGTGACCACAAGCAGTCTTTTCTGCCTTGGAGCTGTGAGGAGGATGTCCCTCTCTACCACCAAAAGCTCTGCCACACCAGTGCTCCTCTTTGCCCCAGGACAGTGACCCAGATCCAAGCACAGGCAAAGCAAGAAAATTCTGCCCCATTGCCAGCGAAGAGATCCCTGTAATCCCCCTCTGATCAGCTGCTTGATCCCCCCACTATGTGTGGGCCAAGAGCTCCAGAAGCAGCTGCTGCCAGGGCTAGGTAGGGCTGGACTTTGTTCCTCTCTCACCAGGTCCAGCAGACCTTTCCCACTGACCTTCTAAATTGTCTTTGGCGTTTGTGGATTGAGAAGTCTAGAAACCCCCACAGCTCCCCTTGATTCAGTCCCCTGAGGCCTGCTCCAGGTTCACTGAGTCCCAATCTTTGCCTGGGGGGCCCACACTGCACACTCCACTGTGTTCCTCTCCCAGCCTGGTGTGATAGACTTTTCCAATCAACCATCCAGGTTGTCTTCGGTTGGAAATTTGTTTCACTCGGTCTTTTTGTGGATTCTGCTGCTCTAGAATTTGTTTAGAGTAATTTTTTACAAGTATTTGGAGGGGTTTGGGGGAGAGCTGGGGTGAGTCCCTGCTTTTACTTTGCCATCTTGGCTCTGCCCCCCTTGTGTTTTTTTAACAGCTTAATTTTTGTAATCTCTAGTCCTGGGGTATGAAGGATGGTGCCTCTGGCCTCAGATCCTCTTCAGTTCTCTCTGACCTTGAACCCCAACCAAGACCTCCAGCCACCTATAAGTACCCACAGTCAGCTTTGGCCCTACCCCACTGCTTCTGCACTCACCGGGTGTGTGCTGGTTCCTTCTGGGCTCCCCCCACCCCTGGCAGTACAGCTAGGTCTGGCATTCCTTGTCAGTAGGGGTCCTCAATCTTCCATGGCTCAGGTGCCCAACTCTCCTCATTGTCCCAGAGGGTAAAAGTTCCTGCAGCTGGGGCGGAGGCAGCCTCCTAACCCAGCTAACCCCAGGGCTTGTTGTTTAAGCAGTCCCTAGCCTGGAGATGTTTACTCTTCACAGGGACCAAATCTCATCCTGAGATTTTTCTTCAGATCTCGGGTTATCCCAGCTCTTATTTATGTTTACTGCTCTGTGTCTTCCCTGAGGACTGTATTATCTCTTTTGTGGAGGAAAATCTTGAGAGCTTGGAATTTCTCTGAACTACTCTGCCATCTCCCCAGAATCCTCTCCAAGTTATACTTTTGTTGTAGCAAGACATATTTAGGATCTCTGGATTCCTGGAGATTTCTTTTTATGAGATTATTTGTGTCTTACACAATTTTGGTGAAGGCTCACAAATTTTCAGGCCACTCATCATCCGTTAATTCTTTGCTACAAAAAATTGGGGGAGACCATTTTATTTTTCATTTCTCAGCCTTTAGTCAGTATCTGTTGCTACAGGATTATAAAGTCAGAGCCTCCCTGAACCTCAGTTTCTTCATCCGCAAAATGGTGTTCAATTAGATGGCCTCTGCGGTCTCCTCTAACTCACTGCTCTATGATCCTATGACTAGGTGACTCTAAACCTATGAGAAGGAGTAGGAGGAAAGTCGTAAGCAAAGGCACAGGGACTCGAATGTGCATGGTGTATGTGGAGAAGAGGGAATAGACCAGTCTAGCAGATCTGGAGGGAGGAGGAGCTTGGGTCTGACTGCAGAGGGCGTTGAATGCCAAAACTCGGGAGTCATCCTTGAGTACCAGTCAGCCACTCCCCAGCCCAGTACCGAGTGCAAAGCAACCTGGGAACTTCTAGGGCTCTGCTCATGGTCTGGGCTTTAACTGTTCTGAGTGGAGGTGCTTCTACTTGCTATCTTCACTCACAGCTCACAGAAATCCTCCTCTGTCCAAAATGTCAGATGCATCAGGGAACCAGAAGGAAAGAACAATCAGGATCAAGCACAGAGGACGTGAAGTCACGCTTCCTCTGCCACTGGCACTGCCCGCCGTGGGCAACATTAGCCAGAGGACCTGAACTCCATTCTAACGGTGCAGGACGGACTCGGGTTTCTCTTGCATTTGGGAGTGGGAGCCCTCATGCCCAGCCCCGCACTCCCGCATCTTGAACAAACCACAAACCACCCAAAGGAAGAGGAGAGAAATGAATGAAAAATCAGAAACAGGAAAGCCAGCAGCAAGTCTAAGTCCCCGTCACATAAGGAAGTGCCTTAGATTGTCTCAGGCAGTTAAGAGAATGACTGAACCAACTGGTGTATTTATGTAGCGGAATATTCTTATACCATAAGAAATTATGAAAGCAACAACGTCACAGAATCCTTGGGTCATAAAAACCGACACAGGCAGCGAGACCAAGAGAAGAATGTATAAGAAGGTGGCGGAATTATAAAGAAAAACAATTTTGAAAGACTTGAGCTGACCACTTGTCCAGAGGACCGATGACAAGCGTGTTACCCACCTCCTGACGGGTGATGGACACAAAGTGCTGTGAGAAACACGCATTTTTGGATATCATCACTGTGGATTCATTTTCCTTGACTACACTTCTTTCTTACAAAGAGTTTTTTTCCTCTTTATTTCTCTCAGTTTTTAATTGGAGAAGCTATTGTGAGGAGAGGGTAGTGATTAAAAAGGGGAGGGGCATTGTAACACTTAGTGCCCAGGAGAGAAAAGAAGTTCAGAAAAAAGGTCAAACAGGACAGTTTTGAAAATAACATATAGAACATAAGCTTTTTAAAAAATTGACCAGTATGAAATGGAGATTAAACGTTCCATATAGAAAGAGTCCTTTTTGTGTTCTGCTGTATGAGAATGTTCTTTTTTATATTTAAGTTCAAAATGTAATTTTTTTTAATGAAAGCCAACTATAGGCAGAATACTGAACTAGATACTGGGGATACAGATAAAAAATGATGCACAACTCCTGTTTATAATCAAAGGACCTTAAATTTAACAGGAGGGATATGATGTACATAGCTAATTATGATATAACATGAACAAGGAACTCTAAACCAATTCCAATAAGAAATATAAGAAGGGGGAGAGGCAGCTGGTGGATATAGCACTGGGAGTGAAACAGAGTGCTGGGCCTGAAGTCTGGAAGACTCAAGTTCAAATCCAGCCTCCGACACTTAGTAGGTGTGTGACCCTGGGCAAGCCACTTAACTTCCATTTGCCTCAGTTTCCTCAACTGAAAAAAAATAGTAGCACCTGCCTCACAAGGTTGTTGTGAGATATTTGTAAAAAGCACTTGGCACAATACCAGCACATAGTAGGTATTTAATAAATGCTTATCTCCTTCCAGTTTGGGAGAGATGGAAAAAAGCTTCATCGAGGAAATGAGCCTTGATTAAAAAGGATGTCAGACTAACTTTGATAGACTTAGCTTTCCTCAGCAATGCAAGGATCTAAGACATCTCCAAAAGTCTCATGATGGAAAATGCGATCCACACCTGGAGAAAGAACTATGAAGTGTCAATGTCGATGGAAGCATATTATTTGCTCTTTTTTTTTCTTCTTTTTTGTTTTGTTTCTTCTTTCTTGTGGTTCCTTCTATTGGTTCTAATTCTTCCTTACAACATGACTAATGTTAAAATATGTTTAACAGGAATGTATGTGTAGAGCCTGTATCAGATTGCACGCCATCTTGGGGGGGGTGGGGAGGGAAGGGGAGAAAAATGTAAAACTTAAAAGCTTATGGAAGTGATTATTGAAAACTAAAAATTAATTAATTAATTAAAAGAAGAAAGAAAAAGGATGTCAAACAGGAAAAGATGTAGAGGGGAGAGGCAGTGTCATATAATGGTTAGTGACCATGCCTCAAAACCAGGAAGACATAGGTAAAAGTCCCACTTCTGCGGTCTATGGGTCATGTAACCCAGAGTGATTCACTTAACCTCTCAGCCTTCCAAGCACCTTTGTAAGCTTGTAGAGTGGTAGAGCAAGGGCCAAGCTGGGGATTTCCTTATCTGGCAGCTCCCTATGTCGGTGAGATCCCAGGCCACACTCTACCCCTAAAAATATGGAGAGAGTATGTTCCAGGAATGAGTGATGATAGATCATGTGAATCCACAAGAGGGCAGGACGAGATCAGGAAACCACTGGGAATCTGGGCGCCCCATCAACCACTTCCCCAGGCTACCTCCTCCATCAAATTAGCAGACCCTGCAGACAGGGTGTTTAAAATCCGCACTGAGCAGCAGTGTCTCTACCTGGCTTCTCTTTGGGGAGGCAGCTTGGGGGTGCTCTGACCAAGGCTACCAGGAGCCAGCTTTCTCAGATTTGTGATAGCATCAGAAGCAATTTCCCCATGCCACCCCCCCACCCCTAACCCCACACACAAACACTAAGGACCAGAGGGCTAATGGTGATGGAAGGGGGGGAGGGGTGGTAAGCATCATCATCAAGGTGCAGCTGAGACGGCAGAAGCTCAAGGCACGGCTGCCGTATTCCTCTCTCCCATTTTTCTGATATTTCTCTTTCCTGGCTCAATGTGGATACTTCCCCATTCATCCCAAGCTTCTCACTAAATAACTGAATAAACTGTGTGGTCAAGAGTACAATTGTTACATTGAAGTATATTTTTTTCTGCTTTATTCTTGTTTTGGGGGAAGGCAACATGACTAATACAGACATATGTTTTGCATGACTTCTGTAGAAAATGGGTATTATATCGCTTACCTTCTCAGTGTGTGGGGGAAGGGCTAGAGGGAGAGAGAATTGGGAACTGAAAATAAAAGTGAATGTCAAACCTTTAAAAAAAATTTTTTTAAGAGTACCTTTGCTAGACAAATTCAGAGGAAGGAGCCTTCAGTAAGAACTGGAGTCTTTGAAAAGTCCTCACAAAGGTGAGATTGGAGACTAGCCTTGAAATGTCTTTACAACACAACATAATAAACATGTATTAAGCCCCTACTATGTGCCACGCACTGTGCTGTTCACACAGGGGATATAAAGACAAAAACAAAACAAGCTCTTCCCTTAAGGAGCTTGCATTGGGAGAGAAAATAACACATATATGGGGGGAGAAAGTAAATTCAAAATATGTACAAATTAAATGTGAAGTACTTTGAGAGAAATCAGGAAAAGCTTTCTGTAGAAAATGGTAGCTAGGTGGTGCAATGGATAAAGAAATGGGCCCTGGAAAGGGCCAGCTGGGTGGCGAAGTGGATAGAGCAGTGCCCCTGAAGTCAGGAGGACCTGAGTTCAAATCCAGCCTCAGACCAAACACTTGTGTGACCCTAGGCAAGTCACTTAACCCCAATTGCCTTAAAAAAAAAAATGGGCCCTGGAGTCAGGAAGACTTGGTTTCCAGAGTTCAAACCTGGCCTCAAATGCGTACTAGTTGTGTGACCCTGGGCAAGTCATTTAACTCTGCTTGCCTTAGTTTCCTCATCTGTAAAATGGGCCGGAAAAGGAAATGGCAAACTGCTCTAGTACCTTTGCCAAGATAACCCCAAATGGGGTCACAGAGTCAGACACAACTGAATAACAACAAAAGAAGATGGCACATGGTCTAACCTTATATTACGTAAGTTGACATGAGTTTTGCAGAGGTAAGGTGAGAAAGTATTCCAGGTATGGGGGGATAATGTATGCAAAGGAATGGAAAAGGCAAATGGCATTTATGGGGAACAGCAAGTTGGCCTGTTTGGCTGAAAAAAAAAATGGGAGGGGAAGGAACGTGTAATCAACCTGGAAGGCTTTGTTTCTTCCTTTCAATGCTTCTGGGGCTCCCTTCCATCTCCCCAACTTGGGGTCCTAGAACCTTGTAAAAATGAAGGGAATCATCCCCATGTCCACTCCTCTACCCTCTTCTCCATGTTCATAGACTTTTCTTCTCACCCACCCCAATTATGAGAAATACCAAGTTCTAACCCGTTCTTCCTCTTTCTACACTATCATATTCCTTTTACCCTCCTTTTCCCTTTTTAAGCCCTCAGAAAACTTCCACCCTGGGAAAAACCCAAGGCTTATCGCATCCCTCCTAAGACACAGATAAAGAAAATGATATAGGCATTGCAAGAGCGTTGGGTTTAGACTCAAGAGACCTGGGGTTGCAGTTAAGGAGAACTCAACAGGTAGGTGATACAGTGGATAGAACTTTGGGACTAGAGTCAGGAAGACTCATCTTCCTGAGTTCAAATCTGGCCTCAGACACTAGCTGTGTGACCCTGTTTGCCTCAGTTTCCTCATCTGTAAAATGAGCTGGAGAAGGAAATGGCAAACCACTCCAGTATCTCTGCCAAGACAACGCCAAATGGGGTCATGAAGAGTTGGACATGACCAAACAACGACAGCTTCCTAACTTCAGACTTCCCCTCTCCAGGCCTCAGTTTCCTCATCTGCAAAATGAGGTTTGACAAAATGATCTCTAAGGTCCTTTCCAGCTCCAAATCTGATGGCCCTATAATCCTAGGTCCTCCACAAAGGACTTTGTGGTTTTCTGAAGGTTAAGCTAGAATCCAGACCACCTTGTGTCCAGGGAATGGGTTTTATTCTTACAGCTTTCTAAGAACTGCCAAGGGAGGGGCAGGGATTGGGGAGAAGAGAAGAGAGCTAGAGGGCTATGGGGATTTAGTAGAGCTCTAGTAGGGAGTTGGCAAGATTGCACAAAGTATTGTATTATTATTACCTGAAAGGAGTAAATCCCTTTCCCAGTCCTCAATGCTAGACTTGTCCCATACATAACCTTTCTCCCCTAGCTGAATCAGGGCCTACTTAGGAAGCAAAGGAAACATGTGAAGGTGTTAGTTACTTGCCTGTGTGTGGCCATATTAATCCCATTTGAACTGATTAATATTCTCCAGGGAATTCAGCTAGAGTTGAGGCAGAGAAGGGAATGAATTCCCTCAGCCCATCCTGTGTTTAATTCTGGGCAATTCTGGATAGAATCTAGAATCTAGGGAAGGGTGTTTGATTTAAGGCAGGGCAAAGACCCGATACCACACCCTTGGAGCAGAGGGTCTTAACATGGGGTCTGTGATCTTTTGTTTTGTTTTGTTAACATTCTGATAACTTTGAATATAATTGATTTCCTTTGTAATCCTATATATTTTATTTTATACATTTAATACCATTATTCTAAGAGGGTGGACTCTCTCTCACTCACACACACACACACACACACACACACACACACACACACACACACAATCTCTGATCTAGTCTAACTCCCTCATTTGCAGTTCTACCACATGTACAACAAGGGACACAGAGGACCAAAGTCGTGGTCACATATGACCAGGCCATGTGTACTACACTGCTCAGGGAGGAATTCTTGTCAGACCTGTAAGGAAGCCCATTGGCCATCCATGGGTTGGGCACTGAACCTACATTTATAGCCATAATCCCTCTACAGCACTCCTGAGACATGGTCAGTCTCTTAGCTCAGCACACATCCCCATAAACAAATGCTAGCTCTGGAATTAGGAACTGGGTTCAAATCCTAATTCATCTACTTCCTTACTACGTGACCTTGGGCAAGTCACTTAACTTCTGTGTGCCCCCCCCGAAAAGCAATAGCAAATCGTAGTTTATCCCCACATTATCTCTTCTGTCTCTCCCCCACCTCATCTCTTTCCCTCCTTTCCCCTTTCTTCTCTCTCTCTTTCCCCCTTCTCCTTCCCTTCTTTCTCTTGGCTCTTTCTTCCTCTCTCCTTTTCTTATTATCTTTCCTTCCTTCTTCTCTCTCTTTCTCTCCCTCCCTCCCCTTCTTTTCCTCTTCCCCTCTCTTTCTCCTTCTTTCTCTCCCCCTCCCCTCATATACAGTCAAAAACCCTGGATAAGGGGCAGCTAGGTGGTGCAGTGGATAGAGCACCAGCCCTGGAGTCAGGAGGACCTGAGTTCAAATCCAGCCTCGGACACTTTAACATTCACTAGCTGTGTGACTCTGGGCACGTCACTTAACCCCAATTGCCTCACAAAAAACAAACAAACAGTAAAAAAAAACCCTGGATAATTTCTCCCCCAGACTGTTACAATACCCTCCTATTTGGTTTCCCCGACTTTTCCCTTTCCAATCTATTCTCACTACAAACTGCCAAAGTAATATTCCTAAAGTACATCTGACCATGTCATTCCCACGCTCAAAAAGTCCCAGCAGCTCTCCATTCTATCTAGAATAAAATACAAGCCCCTCAGGTTGGCATCGAAAGCCCTTCACAATCTGACTCTGGTGTGCTTTCCAGACATCTTATACATTATTGCTTCTTAGCTCAGCACACATCCCCATAAACAAATGTTATCTCTAGAGTCAGGAACTGGGTTCCAATCCTGGTTCTTCCATTTCCTTACTATGTGACCTTGGGCAAGTCACAACTTCTGTGTGCCCCCCAAAAAACAGCAGCAAAGCATAACAGTACTGCTACATCATACACATATTAAATTTATAATTCAACTATCCCTGCTCACCTGGAGTGACGGCTCCTTTAGCCAATGGCCTTCCAGCTCCATAACTACTTAGTTTTCTATATTCTAAGGTACCTCTCAGCTCTGACGTTCCATGTTCTAAGGCAGAGATGGGGAAGCTGCCGCCTGAAGGCCACGTTGGCCTTCTAAATCCTTAAGTGTGGCCTTTTGACTGAACCCAAATTTACAGAACAATACCCTGTTTGGGTGTTCAAAAACCCTTTCTAACCTAGTCCTCCTACCTTTCTGGTCTTCTGAAAGGATTTGTTCTGTAAAATGTGGATTCAGTCAAAAGGCCACACTTAAGGACTTAGAAGGCCACTGGTGGCCTTAGGGCTGCAGGTTCCCCACCCCTGTTCTGAAGTCTCTTCTAGTTCTTGTTTTTCTTTTTATTATTAATTTTAAAATATCAACAAACATTCATATTTACACATTTAGAGAACAGGAAAAGAGGATTGTATATGAAACTTTGAATCTCTGTTACATACAGCTTGTTTTAATGATATATCAAATTTATCACAATAATACCAACATTGACCTGTTTGTTTGACTCTTTTTTTCTTTCTTTTCTTTTCTTTTACTTTTTCTTTTTTTTGCATCACTATCCCTAATTTCCCCTACTCTCCTACATAAATCTCCAAACCTCAAAAAAAAAAAAAAAGTCCTTCCTAGTAGCAAATGCATGTAGTCAAACAAAACAAATTCACACACTGATTGTGTCTGGAAATGTGTGCTTAATTCCACACCTGTAATCCATCTCCTCTCTTCCAACAAGTGAGAAGCATGATTCATTATCAGCCCTCTGGAATCATGTGTAGTTAGCCACTGAATTGATCAGAGTTCTTAAGCCTTTCATAGTTGTTTTCCTTTACAAGGCTGTAATCATTGTGTATGTAGATTATTTTCCTGGTTCTGATAATTTCACTTCCATCATTTCATACAAGTCTTCTCAATTTTCTCTGAGTCTTTCATTTTCATCATTTCTTATGGAACAATAATATTGCATTACATTTATATACCATAATCAGTCAGTCAATAAGCATTTATTAAGCACCTACTATGTGCCGGACACTGGGCTAAATGTTGGGAATACAAAGAAACAAAAGACAGTCTCTGCTCTTAAGACTCTCACGGTCTAACGGGGAGACCTCATGCAAACCATTAGGTTCAAACAAGATATATACTGGATAAATTGTAGATCATAATCAGAGGGAAGATGCTAGTATTAAGACGGTGAGGAAAGGCTTCTTGCAGAAGTTGAGACTTTAGCAGAAACTGGCAGGAAGCCAGGGCAGCCAGGAAATGAAGACGAGGAGGGAGAGAATTTCAGACATGGGGACCTCTCCAATGAAAATGCTCAGATTTGGGAAATGAAGTCCCTAGTAAGAGGAACAGCAAGGAGGCCAGTGTGACCAGAGAGCAGCATGAAAGGGGGAAGGGGCAGGAGGGTGGCTATTGTTTATCCTTTGTTTTCAAAGAGAAGCAATGACATCACAGGAGTTTGAGGAGTAAAAAGACTGGAAAGGTGAGAAGGGTTCAGATCCTGGAAGGCTTTAAAAACTGAACAGAAGGGACAGCTAGGTGGCACAGTGGATAGAGCACTGGCTCTGCAGTCAGGAGGACCAGAGTTCAAATCTAGCCTCAAACACTAGCTGCGTGAGCCTGGGCAAGTCGCTTAACCCTGAATGCCTTAAAAAACAAACAAACAAACAACAACAACAAAAAACAAAAAACAAAAGCAGAGGAATTTATATTTGATCCTGGACGCAAAAGGGTACCACTGGAGTTGATTGAATGGGGAGGGGGGGGGAGTGATATGGTCAGCCCCGTGTTTTAGGAAGATCAGTTTGCTTCCTGAGGAGAGGATGTACTGGGGCAAGGAGAGATATGTTCAGTGATTTCCCCCAACTGATGGACACCCCTTTAGCTTCTAGCTCTTTGCTGTAACAAAGAAAAGTCATTCTAATTATTTTTCTACATCTAAGTTCTTTCCCTTTTTCTTTGATCTCTTTGGGGGCCCCCGTCCAGTTTTAACATTTTATCTTCTATGTTCTATGGGGCCTTTGAATTATCTAACGTTCTATACTGCTCAGTGAGTACCAGGCTCCTTGCTATGGGAGGTAAGTTCATTCGATTATTGGCACAATCCCTGATCGTCATGAGCTAATTCAGGGTTCTCAACACATCAGATGTGAAATAAGTCGATTATACTTCAAAGCAGTCCCTGAACCAAATGTCACTGAAACTTGAACAATCTGAGCTCAGATCAACTTCCCAGGCCTGAAACAGCCCAACCCTGCCAAAACCAACAAGCAGTGGATGGTTGGTGGAAGAGGTTGCGAGCAGTGTATCCATTCTGCTTCCTTGCACATTCCTAGTTTCTGGGCAAAATGCCCTCGGTAGAGTCATCCAAACAATCTGTCTCCTTTCTTTTAGTTACTCAGAAGTTTCCACGTCTTGTTTTCCTGGACACTCTTTTTTTTTGCTATTTGGAATAATACTTACGAGGGAGCCTGAAACTTGAGGAACTATCATGTGTTTTGTGGGATAGAGGAGCCCTGGGTTTGACCCCTAACTTCTAATAACTCCCCTCTGAGGCTTTGAGTACACTGTCTAAGCTCTTTGGGCCTCCATTTCCTACTCTATAAAATGAGGGGGAATAGAATGAGATGATCTCTGAAATCCTTTCCAGGTCTGATACATCTATGATTCAATGGAAATTGACAGGAAATTCATACCTTTCTACAATTATCTCCAACTTAATCTATGTAATATGTATTTTGGGTACATGCTTGTTTGCAGGCTATCTCTCTCCATTAAATTTTGAAGGCAGGGACTGGTTTATTTATTTTATTTTATTTGTTTACCTTTCTGTCCCCAGCACAGTACAGTACCTGACATACAGTAGGCACTTCATAAATGTTGTTGATTTGACTTGACTTTATTCCTTCATTCCACCTACCATAGAATTCTGATCACAACAAAGCACTAATTGAGTCATTTTTAAATCTGATAACTCAGGGCTCTTATTGACTGACTCCTGGGCTCCTGTTGCCAAATTAATTCCCATTCAAGGGGTGTGTGTGGAATCACTGCTCACACTGGTGGCTCACGAGTTTCCCTGGCTCCCAATATTCATCAAGTTTCCTCTCAATATTTCTCTGCAGATCCGGGGAGAATAATGGATATGCACAGATCTGCAAATGTAATTAAGGCAGAGACACCGAGACAAAAACTCATGTCTCCCAGCTCCCCACCGAGGGCTCTTTCTATATAAAGCTGATCATCTATTTTTAAGGCCAGCCCTGATCATAGGATCATAGATTTTCGAGTTGGAATCATAAAGACCATCAAATTCAACCCTCTCATTTGACAATTGAAGAAACCAATTTAAGTGACTTGCTTAGGGTCACACAACTAGTATGTGTCAGAGACAGATTTCAAACTGAAGTCTTCCTGACTGAGTCACCACACTTCTCATCTAATGATAAGGATGATGACAGTAATGATGAAGAGGAAAAAGGATTATGAAAGAGTCTGTATGTAAAAGACTTTGGGCAGCTAGATGGTGCCGTGGATAGAGTGCTGGGCCTGGAGTCAGGAGGACCTGAGTTCAAATGTGACTCAGATACTTACTAGCTGTGTGACCTTGGGTAAGTCACGTAATCCTGTTTGCCTCAGTTTCCACATCTGTAAAATGAGCTGGAGAAGGAAATGGTAAATCACTCCAGGATCTTTGCCAAGAAAATCCCAGTGGGGTCCCAAAGAGTCAGGCACAGCTGAAACAACTGAACAACAACAACAAAAATGTAAAGACTTGGGCACCTCCTCAAATTTGTAGATGATAAGAAGTTTAGAGCAGTGGTTCTCAAACTTTTTTACCTCAAGACTTTTTCACCTCAAGACTTTTTCATACTCTTAGAAATTACTGAGGACTTCCCCTCCCCCAGGAACTTTTGTTTATATGGGTTATAGCTATTGATATTTACGGCATTAGAAATTAAAATGTCTTAGTATTATTATGAAAATACTTTTGACCATTTAATAACTGATACAATATTTAACAATTATTAAAAACTATTTGATAGGGTTTTTTTCTTATTATTTTGATCGCCTTAAAGAGCATCAGGGACCCCCAGAGTTCCCAGACTACACTTTGAAAACCACTGGTTTAGAGGAATAAGTAAACATTAGGTAACCAAATCCAGACCCAAAAATGTCTCAACAAGCTAGGATGATAGGCTAAAGCTAATAAGGTGAGGGGTTGGATTCCCCTGCAGGGTAAACACATTTGGATTGCTTGACCAGCAACCTCTTTCCCAGAAAGCCTACACCATCTAAATAATTCATCATTAAGAGCTGAGCAAAATCCAGGTCCCTTGTTTTGCTATGTCATGGCTTCAGTCCATTACTGCTGTTCCTCCCAGCGTGGAGAGACAAATGGGCCATCTTCTCTTACAAAGGGGCACCCTACTTAGGATCCCCCTTTTCTCTAAATAAGAAGTCAGATATTCAAACTCTTAAACTTGGGGTTATTTGTGTAAGATATGGACCTCCCACATAAGGTATGTGTTGCTGCCCGTGTAAGACGTAGATGTTCGTATAGGTTGTCTAGATGCAGTTTGTGGGAGGCACTGATGTATACCATCTGAAGTCTGGCCTGTCTCTAAGAAGAGAACCGACCTAGTAACTATCAGTGAGGATACAGGAAAAGGGCTGGTAAATCCTTAAAGCACTGCGAGGCTAAACGCCCTCTCCTCCCATCTCTGAGGGCGTACCTGACTAGAATTATATCTATCTGTTCCACCTCCCAGGTCTGGGGACACATAGGTTGAGAACAAAAGCTATGTCACTTAAGGAGGAAGCTTGGCCCAAGTCTACACCTGCCAGTCTGACTCCTTCCCATCAAACGTTATTGTATAACAAAGGCCATCACAAATAATGGATAGTGATTGAAACCATTTATCTAAGCAAACAGCAAGCAAAAATCAGAGAAGACAGGTAAATAGTTAGATAGACAAACAGATGATAGATATGTGTTGCAGATGTATGGATATATGTATGTATATACATACATATGTACATATGTATATATGTGTGTATCTATAGTCCAAACAAACTGGAAATCAGGGACATATTTAGGAGCCAGCTTCCCCTACATGTCTACAGCTTCCAAAATCTTTTTTCTCACTCCATGTGCCTGAAGTTGGTTCTGTATTCAAATACCTCCCAAAATTCCACCTCCTCTGAGAAGCCTTCTTAGACTAATTAGAAAAGCTATGTGACCCTGTTTGCCTCAGTTTCCTCATCTGTAAAATGAGCCAGAGAAGGAAATAGAAAACCACTCCAGTATCTTTGCCAAGAAAACCCCAAATGGGATCATGAAGAGTCAGACCCAAATGAAAAATTACTGAATAACAACTTTGACCTTGTAGCCCTAAGGCTAAACACAGTGCCTGACACACAGTCGGTACTTAATAAATGCTTATTGATTGAATGATACAAAGTAGATACAGATACAAGATAATTTGTGGAGTGGGGCACTAGCAGCTGGAGGGATAGGGGAGATGTTCAGGAAAGGCCTCATATAGACAGTACTTCTTGAGCTGATCCTGTAAGGTGGGGGTGGGATGCGGTGGGAGAAGCCCAGGTACAAGCAAAGACACATATCTATTTGTTGGAGAATTTAGAGATTTTGATCTGAGTTCATGATGGTTTAGAGGGCCCATCTCTTAACCTCCCTGTTTTCCACTATTCAGGCATGTCCATTTGACAAATATTGCATTGTTCCATATTTGTGGTATGCACTGTTTTTGTATACCTGGTTGAGACAGGAGGTGAGGAGATTTTTGTGAGTGGATAAGACTGTCTCCACATTCTGGGACGCACCTAGCACATCTCAAAGTTGTCTTTCTGGTTCCTAGCACTGAACCATACACAGGTGTGGCCTTGCTGATTCTATCTTGCATGGGTTTCTAGCCATAGGACTATAGATTCAGAGGTGGTCATCTAATCTAAACTCTCAGGTGTTTTTATTTATTTATTAATTTAAATAGGTGATGAAACCCAAGAGAGATTGTGACATCCCACGTCTCACAGGCAGAGCCAGGATGAGAGTGAAGGTCCTCTAATTCAACAGGTTTTTCCATTATACCATACTGTTACCTGTTAACAGCCTTCCTCGATTACCCCAAACCACTCCGATTTCTCCTTACTCTGGGCCAAGGGTTCCAAACAAAAGTCACAAAACCTCATAAAAGTAAAGGCTGCATTGAGAGAGGTCTAGTGTCCAGAATGAAGGATAGCCCCATAGTCTTCTGTTTTGGGTAGATATTACCCCCTCTCCCACCATCTGCTGGCCCAATTCCTCATTTTATCTTAGATGAAAGAGAGGCTTATAGAGGATAAGTGACATGTCCGAGGTCACCAGGCTAGTAAGCAGGGGTTCCAAGGCTGTCTGACTCCAAATCCTCTGTCCCTGCTGCTCACCTTCCCTTTTTGAGTCAAATTCTCACCACTCCCTTATTTTACTATGCTCTTGTTCTTTGTTTATGCCATGTAGACTTTTTCAATATTTGTTTATACAATGCAGACATTTTCCCACCAGAAATGAATGAAAAGTCATAGAGGGGAGTTAACACATGGGGCCCAATGCTTTATTCCAGGGCAGTGGAATTCGACCATATTCACCTCCCACAGCCTGTGCTGCTTGGTCTCCAAAGCTCACTGGACAGAATGGGACAAGACACTGGTCTTCCTCGAAGGATGCCTGTGGTAATGGGCTGGTGTTTGTAGCTGGGCTAGGCCCACACTGCCCAAACTTCCAGGAAAGAAGGGTTGGCCCTTCTCTAG
Organism: Vombatus ursinus; assembly: GCF_900497805.2. Classification (NCBI taxonomy): domain Eukaryota; kingdom Metazoa; phylum Chordata; class Mammalia; order Diprotodontia; family Vombatidae; genus Vombatus; species Vombatus ursinus. The sequence goes on along the minus strand of NW_020954596.1, from coordinate 9,662,981 downwards.
CCTGGAGGAGTGAGCGAGCATGGACGGTGTTGCGTTTGTGGTTATGCCTGGACCATTCCCAGGCCTGTGCCCTCTACAAAGTTCAGTCTTGGAGACCTAAAGATGAAGGTGGGAGTGTCTGGGTGACTGAACAAAATAAGCTTGAATATAACAATTCATGAGGGAGGAGCAGGGAAAGATGAACCAATCATGTCAAAACTAAAGACCAGCTACACCTCCAGTCCTGAGCTTGGAGTTGAGAGAGAAGAAAGGCAAAGATACGTGTCTCCTTTGTGCTCAGGGACCTCAGAATCTAGCCGAGGAGCCAAGACACACACACACACACACACACACACACACACACACACGGGATTCACTTTTTTATTTTAAGGTCAAGGATGGACTTTATTTTACCATACAAAACTGCAAAAGATACAGAAGATTTAAACAAACTCATAAACAGCTACAGAAAATAAATTTCATATATATGAAAGTTATATATAAATCTATATAAACATTTAATTATATTTAATAAATAATATTTAGTAAATATAACATCAAAATAAAATTATATAAATATATTTGTGTTCCTATATGAAATTTATATATTTATTATATATAAATCTGAAATATATATATATATGATAGTACATAAACTCTCAAGAAGGAAATTGAATTTGGGGTTGCAAGTAAAGCAACATTCTGAAGAAACTGCGCCCTCTTACTGTTCCCACATATTCGACTCTCTCCCCATATCTCTACCCCCGCAGGCAAATCTATTTTGGGCTTACTAAATAGGCAATTTCCTTCTCCTCAGACCAGAACTGTCTGAATAAGGAATGGTGGGAGTGGAGCTGAAAGTACAGCTCTTTTATTCACTCATGTTTAGGTTTTTTGTTTTTTGTTTTTTTCAAAAATATCTTTTTTTTTTTTTATATTGACTAAATTTCCACTATATATCTCGCTCTTCTGGTACTCACTTTCTTAGCTGAGGCAAATTCTGGGCCTCCATTTTGATACCTGTAAAATGGTGGTGATGATACTTACTACCTGACTCGCTTGAGAGGACTATTTGGAAGATCAAAAAAAAAAAATGAAAGCCCAAGGTGAGGTTTGAATATTATTCATATAAGAAGGGCACATCCGTTTGACTACATCTCCAATGATATGTGGGCCCAGTGAGTCACTGAGACAAATTTCTAGTACCTCATTCCTCAAGAGACTTGTGCTTTAGCACATGATGCAGTGACTTCATGGGTGATGAGGACATTTATGGGTCGAATAAGGGATGCCATGTGAAGGAGGGGCTACAAAGGCAGGGTTCAGGAGCGTATGAGTCCTGCCCTGCTAAGCTGGTAGAATGGGATAGGGGCTCAAGCCTAGAGAGCTGGCATTTGCCTTTTAAAATATGCTACCTTTGAACCCAGTAGTTTGACATTCTAGAGCTGAGTAGAGCCTGGGGCTACATTAGCAAATCATGTTAAATAATCACTTTAAAGTCTTTCTCTGATGCCTCATTCTGGCCTGGAGGTGACCCTGGGTTATCAAAGCCTATGCTAGTAAAGCAATTGGACCCTTAAGTCAGCATGCATTTATTAAGTGCCTACTATGTGTGAGCCACTGTGCTAAGCACTGAGGATACAAAAAAAGGCAAAACTGCAGTTCCTGCCCTCAACGAGCTGACAGTCAACTGGGGGAATGGTGGGTTCTCAAAGGCTGTGCCAGTTACAAACCCTCATAAGGTACTACTGACCTAGAAAGGCTGTAATTTGAACCTAGAGACAGACTCAAGAACCACCTTAACTAACCATGTGGAGGTTCATCATCACAAGGACAGCTGCCAGATGAGGTTCTTTGGCCTAGAGTATTCTCAAAGACCATCATGGTGGGGGTCATGGAATAGTAGTCAGAGTGCTGGATTTGCAAGTCAGGAAGACATGGGTTCAATTCCCACCTCAGACATTTACTAGTTGTGAGACCCTGGGTAAGTCACTTAATTGCTCTCAGCCTCAGTTTTCTCAACTGTACAATGGGGATAATAAAATTTGCCGCACTTACTGCATAAGGGTTTTTAGAAGATTGAATAAGATGTATATAAAGTGTTCAGCTAATGTGGAAGCTCTGCGTCCGTTACTATAATTATTATTATAAAGGCATGGAGGAGCTGCGATCTGGCTTGCTAGACACAATGTATTTTGTTGTTGTTCAGTCACTTCTGACTCTTCATGGCCCCTTTTGGAGTTTTCTTAGCAAAGATGCTGGAGCGGTTTGCCATTTCCTTCACCAGCTCATTTTACAGATGAGGAAACTGAGGCAAGCAGGTTAAGTGACTTGCCCAGGGTCAAACAGTTAGTAAGTATCTGAGGCTGGATTTGAACTCAGGAAGGTGAGTATTCCCGACTCCAAGCCTGGTACTCTATTTACTTCATCACTTAGCTGCCCCAGGGACAATATATAATTTAGCTAAGACTGGTGCACCGTGGGAATGAGAACTTTGCTAAAGGATGACAGACCTGGTGACTTTTTTTAAATACATTTTCTAATTTTTGCTAGCCTAGGGACACTTTGAGGGCATTGAATGTGGGCAGGCAACCCTTTGAACAGTATTTATTGTAATGTGCCTTCCCTCCACCCACCCAGGCTGCTGATCCTTATCCCAGCCTGGGCATTCCATAGATACTTGGGTGAGAGTAGTCTTGCCTTGGACCAAGGGAAGTGCTAGCTTCTCTCCTAGAGGCCAAAATCAATCTCTGCATAACGGGCTTTATTCACATCCAAGAGGAAGGAGGAGGGCCCCTGGCTCATTCAACAGCACCCACACTGCTGATGTCAAAGTTTCTTTTTTTTTAGTTAAATAATTTTTTTTTCAATTCAACGGGCATAAGCATCAGCTGCATTAGCACAGTGCAAGGGGGTCACCTGGAAAGGCAATCTTAATTTCTCTCCATTCTTCCCCATCTTGGGCTAGGGCTATCACAGATCTGAGGAGAAACGTGGTACAAGAGTCCTGGGGTGAGATCAAGGTATTAAGTCAAATGAAGAAGTATTTATTAAGCACCTACTATGTGTCAGGTACTGTGCTAAGCTCTAGAGATACAGAAAGAAAAAAAAAAGAAAAAAAGAAAGAAAGAAAAAACCAAAACAAAGTCAGAAAGAAAAAGTCCTGACTTCTAAGAGGCTCACAGTGGAATGGGAAAGATACTATGCAAACAGCTTTGTATAAAGAAGATACATATAGGATAAGTAGGAGATAATCTCCAAGGAAATGAATTAAGATTAAGGAGGGCTGAGAAAGAGACCTGAGGGTCCTCAGGGGCCCTTTGGCCCAGTCTGTAACTGGACAGCAACTTCCTCCACAACCATCTCAGTTTTTGTATTGTCCCAATTTGTGGCAGTGCTTGGCATATAGTAGGCACTTAATAAATACTTGTTGATTGACAGGGGCAGGCAGTATAGCTAATAATAATAATGGTGATAACTAGCTTTTTTTTATAGCTCTTTAAGCTTTACAAAATATTTTACTTGTTAACTCATTTGATGCTCATAACAAACCTGTGAGGCAGTTGCTATTATTATCCCCTTTTTACAGATAAGGAAACTGAGACAGGTTAAATGACTTGCCTGGGTCACACAGGTGGTAAGTGGAAGTAGGAGCATTTGAACTCAAGTCTTCCTGACTCCAAGTCCTTTGCTCCAACCACTTCTCACTGGATTTGGACGTGGGAAGATCGGCTGGCAATCTCACACCTACCACCTACTTTCTGGATGACCTTGGGTTCCCCTAGCACAAAATCTATGATTACGTGCCTCAGTTGCCCTTTGAAGACACAAAGTGATGGAGCTTCCTCCGTAATTCCTTGCACTGTAGGAATGGCAGCCCTCCAAATACTGAAAGCCTGGAATTGCCCACTTGAGGAGGTAGGACAGAATGAATACCATGGGCTTTAGACCCAGAAAGGGCCTTCGAGAATATCTAGTTCACTTCTCCCTCTCATCAGATGAGGAAACTGAGGCTGGCCCAGAGACGGGGCACAATTTGCCCAAGCCCACAAGGGTGCTAAGGAGGAGAACTGGATCCTGGCTCTGGTTTTCTGACTCCGAGGCCGATTCTTTTCCCACTCCTAGCAGAGGCCCTGGGTTTGAATACAGCTGAGCTCCTGACTTTCCTCCCTGTAAAACCTTGGACAAATCCCATCTTTTCCGGGACCCTTCGCTTCTCCCCTCCCGGATCTCAACTCCGGAGCTCCGGGGACTTCACATTAAAGACATCTTTCCCAGGGTGCGCGGGACCTCGGCTGGGGGTTAGCTTTCTGCGCCCCCCTCCCCGATCTGCAGCTGTGCAGGGGAGAAGGGAAGGGGATCACCCTTATTGGGGGGGGCAGGGAGAGATGGAGAGGAGGGGAGGGAGAAAGCGGGAGGAGGGGGCGCAGAGACGCGGGGGAAGCCGGCCCGACTCCTGCTCCCCGCTAGCTCTGGGGCGGAAGAGGAAGCGCGACAGAAAGGGTTCTCCAGGCCCCGGGGGATGGAGGAGAGGGAGGGGAGAGGGATGGAGAAAGGAGGAAGGAGGGTGGGGACGTGAGGACAGAGGAGGCGGGCGGGGCCTGGCCTCCGAGGAGGGGCAGCGCCGCGGGCCTCGGCGTCAGTCGCTGCGCCTCCTTCCCTACCCCCAGCGCCCTCTCCGCTCGCCCAGTCCCTGGCCCAGGTGGCTCCGACGCCGAGACAGCCGCCCGTCCGAGAGACCAGGTAAGGGCTGTGCCCCGCCCCCACCCCCTTCAGTCCCCAGTGGGGGAGGGGGCTCCGCGGGGATGCCAAGGCCCAGGTCCGTGCGACCTGGCTCTGGAGCCCGATCCGAGTGGGTCTGTGCCCTGCCCCTTCACATTTGGGAGTTTAGTCTCCCGGCAGCATCGGGTAGTGGAAAGAGCTCTTGGACTTGGAGTCAGAAAGTCTGGGTTCAAATCCTGTGTGACATTGGACAAGTCACCCACCGCCTAGGGCCTCAGTTTTCAGTTCTGTAAAATGAAGGATGAAAAGGTCCCCGAAGCCCCTTCCAGCTCTGGCACTGAGGTAGGAATCAGAGGGCAAACAAGACCGAGTCCCGGGATAAGTGCAAAAGGTAGGCACGGAGCTTTACGCAGGCCAGATAGGGAAAGTTTCATGGAGACGGGAGTATTTGAGCGGGGCTTTTGAAATAGGATAAGATTGTAAAATGTGGAAATGGAGGAATACTCCAGAAGGGAAAGGCTTTCAGGGGCTTCTTCAGACACCCTCAAATGCCCATCTCCATGCCCTTGAAGTATTTCTGCAGGTTAAATTTCTGCAGGAACTGAACTCAGTATCTCAGCGAAATAATTGGGGTTCCTTCAACGGGTAGAGTGAGCTGGCCACCTGGGAGTATCCCCAGTACTTTACTATGTCCCAAGGTGAAGGACTTCCAGGAGATGGGGTGTTGAAGCCAGGCCGTCTTGCCACCTAATTAGAGAAGCAGGTGAGACAGTTTTCTAAAACCCCCTTTTTCCCCCTCCTCTGGCCACACCCATCCTATAAAACTAGGGAAACTTTGGTTTGCTTTTGCCGGGAAGATAAAGGCTAGGCAAATTGCTCTAGGAATCAATGTGGGAGGGGCCCTAGACTTTGAATCAGGACTCTAGAATTCCAGGCCTGGCTCTAACTTACTCTTGTGTGATGTTGGGCAGAGCACTTTCTGGCCCTGTGAATCTCAGTTTCTCCAGGTGCAAAATGAGGAGGTTGAATTGGAAGAGCTGTGAGGGCCTTCCCGGCTCAGACTTTCTACGTTCTGATGAAGTGCCTTTGAGAGCTCTGGGTCTACATTTCTGTGAATTAGGGGGGTCGTAATTCAGTGAATTGGCAGTTCAAAATACCTTGTTAGGCCCTGACCTGACATCCCCAGGTGACCTGAGTCAACATTTCTGAATTCTGCCTTTCTCCATTGTTTGCATGGACAGTCAGCAGAATGATCATGAAGGCAGCTGAGAAGCAAAGGTCAGCCTTGATTTCAGCAGAATGGTCAGTGGAACTGAGCTGAAGTGTTCTTCGGAGGTCAGAGCATCCGACTTTGATAGAGTGGGAGAAGCCTGGCATTTCCTTGCTTTTTCTTTTTGGAACTGGAGAATATCAGAGCTGAAAGAGACCTCAGAACAAAGCACAGACTAAAAGCAGAAAGGGACCATAGGATGTAGAAGATCAGAGCCGAAGGGGACCTTAGAGATCAATTAGTCCAACCTCTGTGCTCTGAATTTGAGGCAGGTGAGATCTGAGAAGAGATAAGGACTTACCCAGGGTCACACAGCAAGTTCATAGCAGAAACTTGGGTAGAATATAGAGCTCTTACGTCCTAGGCTAGAGCTTTTTTTCACTCTACTCCAAAATGTTTCAGATTTCTTGATTGTTGGCCTAGGAGAATCATTAATCTAGTTCTAAATAATAATTACAGTTAGTATTTATATAGTACTTTAAGCATTGCAAATTGCTTTACGTATATCATCTTATTAGATCCTCACAACAGCGTATAAGGTAGGAGCTATTATATTATGATCCCCATTTTACTGATGGGAAACTGAGGCAAAAAGAGGGTAAATGACTAGTCCAGGGTCACACAGCCCATAGAGGTCAGAAACTAGATTTGAACTCAGTCTATTATGCCCCACCCTGCATCTAGCTACAAATTAATCTGATAACTATATATTTCCTTGACTTCTCATTCTCCTAAGTCTATCCTAGCAATCCCAAAGTAAAGGTGGAGGCCAAGAGAACAATAACCTTATGGTCTTTAGTTATAGGTAGCAGAACCAGAAGAAGGAAATCGAAATTAGAAGGAGCTAAATTATAGCTTATCATAAGGAAGAATTCTCTAACAATTAGAGTTGCCCAACCCAGCAATGGAATCTGCTTCCTCTCTGGAGTCCAGTGGACTCATCTTTGGATGTATTCAATAGTAAGCACCTACTGTGTGCAGAACACTGTATTGTGAGACACAAAGTTTGGATAAAACCATAGTCCCTCCCCTCTGAGAGCTTCTAGTCTCGGAATGAGCCTGGATAAGCACTTGTCAAGTCCAGGGACGCTGGTCTCCTTGCTGTTCCTTATACAAGACACTCCATCTCCCTCTCTGTTCATTTTCACTGGCTATCCCCCATGCCTGGAGTGCTTTTTCTCCTTGTCTCCGCCTCCTCGTTTTCTTGACTAAAATCCTACCTTCTGCAAGAAGCCTTTCTTGGTCCCTTTCAATGCTAATCTTTTCCCGCTGAGATTGTCTCTAATATATCTTATATATTTTGTTTGTACATAGCTGTTTGCATGTTGTCTCCCAGGTAGAATGTAAGCTCCTTGAGGGCAGGACTTGTTTTTGTCTTTGTATCCCCCAGGTTTAGCACAGTGCCTGGCACATAGTATTTACTAAGTTAAACGATCGTAGACGGATTGCAAGGAATGAGATAGAATCAATTAATGCTTTGAGTTGTGTGTTATTATTGTCAATAATATTATTATTAGAGAGAAAGGTGTTGTAGTGTACTAGAAAGAGACTCTGGCTTGGAGTCAGACCTGGGTTCTGGTCCTGGGTCTGCCATTGCGTTAAATGTTAAAACACAGAATGTCAAAGCTAGAAAGAAATTTAGAGATTGTCTTATACCTTGGTGCCAAACTCAAATAGGAACTGCACCATTAAACCATATATAAAAAATCCTCAAAGGCCACATTAACTCAGAAAACCATATATTAACATTATCTAGATTTTATTGTGTTTGGGGAGGGGAGGTAGTTGGTGGCGCAGTGGATAGTGCCAGGGCTGAAGTCATGAAAACTCATCTTCCTGAGTACAAATCTGGCCTCAGACATTTACTAGCTATGTGACCCTGGGCAAGTCACTTAACCCTGTTTACCTCATTTTCCTCAGCTGTAAAAATGATCTGGAGAAGGAAATGGCAAACTATTCCAGCATGTTTGCCAAGAAAACTCCAAATAGGGTCATGAGGAATCAGACACAAATGGGAATGACTGAACAACAACAAATTGTATTTTTATTTTGTTAAATATTTCCCAATGACATTTTAATCTGGTTTAAGCTGCACTCAGGAATATTGTGGGTTACAAACCCCTCACTTGACAGATGAATTAACTGAAGCCTAGAAAAGAGGAAACGAATTTGCCTCGGGTCATTCAGTTAATGGATGACAGCTCTAGGACCAGAACTCACATCTTTTGACTTCTGAGCTAATGGCCTTTCTGCTACACTATACACTCTACCAAGTCCCTTAACTTTCTGAGCCTCAGTTTACTTATCTGTAAAATGCCCTATTATGAGTGAGGCTCAAATAAGATGATATGTGTTAAATGAAACCATAAAGGGACAAAGCACTTTTTAAATTATTGTTGTTACAGAAAAAATTTCTCTTCTTTGAGTTCATCATGCCCCTAACACTGGCTGCTTTGGGGGTGGGGCGATTATAATTTGCATTGTGTTTGGAGGTGGGGTGGGAGGGGCAAGAGAAATAACCTCAGATGTTTCTTTCCAGCCCAGTGATTCTGTGCGTTCTCTCTGAAATTCAGGTTGTTGCTGCTTGTTTTTAAACAGTAAGGCTTAGACGGTTTAGCCACTTCTCCCGAGTGTGATGTAACAATGCCAGGTTCCTTTTGAACTGTTACATAATAATGTCATCTTTCCTACAGATAGAGAACCACCCAATGTTAGGGCTGGAGGATTGGAACAAGGAGCATAGAATGTCAGAACTAGACAGGACCTTCTTAGAGATCATTAAACCAACCTATTCATTTGAGAAGCAAGGAAATTAAAACTCAGAATAGGAAAGGGATTTGTCCAAGTTGCTGGCAGAGCTGGACAGCTAGGTGGCTCAGTGGATAGAGTACCAGGCCTGGAGTCAGGAACACCTGAGTTCAAATGTGGCCTCAGACACTTCCCAGCTTTATGACCCTGGGCAGGTCACTTAACCCGGTATGCCTCAGTTTCCTCACCTGTAAAGTGAGCTGGAGAAGCAAATGACAAACCAGTCCAATATCTTTGCCAAGAAAACCCATAATAGGGTCATGGAGAGTCAGACAGGACTGAACAACCATCACAACTTGCTGAGCTAGGCCAGATAGGTCTCCTGCCCACCAGGCCTTTGGGGTTTGGTCAATGAGGCTTTGGGCTAACTCACTTTCGGGATGGTGGGAAGGGCAGAGAGGAACACTCTGGGCCAGGCCGCAGCATCCTGGGCATATTGCTCCAGCGAAGGAGGTCATCTGACCTTGCTCCATCCACCATATTGCCACCTACACCATGGTACCTTTCTTGTAGTTTTGCAGGTAGGGAATGGTTCCTGATCCATAGGGAGTTAAAGGGATGTCTTTCAAATCAAATGAGTTAACACATATAAAGCACTTTGAAACCCTAAAGTGCTAGGTAAGTGCTAGCTATGATCATTCTCCCCCTCCTTCTGCCCAGGTTCTGGAGTTTGTGTAGGACAGGAATTGACAACAGAATCTCTGGAAACAGCTGGTTGGAGAGCCCAGGTTGTCGCCCAGGCAGGAGCCAGACTCTGGTGAAAGAATCCTGGACCGGAGGCCTGGGGTCAAGTCTAAACTTTGCTTCCCAAGTGATTTTTAGCTTATCTGTGTGTCATCCTTCTCTCCTCTCCATCAGTGATCATGAGTACTTAAGACTTGACATAACTGATTTGCAGTTTCATGTGCAATTATCTTTTTTATTATACTATGTTATGGAAATACTTGTTTTATTCCATAAATTAAAAATAATAAAAAAGTATATATTTTGAGTATATATTTTCTTGGCCTTTGAATACCTGGCCAGTTTAGTGTTTGTCCAGGAACAGCCTCCAAAGGGAAGGGAAGGAAACTTTTCTATTTTGTTAATTCTTGTTCTGTCTCCCAGACTCCTTCAGGTCAGGGCCTGTTGCTTCTTTTTCTCCTCCTTGACTGTGACCTCTCTGAGGTTTTTTCCTCTTTATACATAGGATCATAGATGGAAGGGACCTCAAAGGCCATTTTACATATGAGGAAATTGAGGCCAATGGAAGTTAAGGGACTTGCCCAAGGTCAGACATATATTAAATAAGTGTTTGAGGGAGGACTCAAACACAGGTCATCTAACTCCAGAGCCAGTGTTTTCTTCCCTGTGTTATTCAGTACTGGTCTGAGCACATAGTAACTTTTCTGTGACTATTGATTGGATTAGTCATTATTGATTTATTGGGCTAGGGTACATGGAGTGGAGAACCAACTTACAAGGGTGTGCTGAGAACATCAGCTAAGGTTCTTGGCAATGTGCTCTGTGCCCCAGCATTGTAGGACAATAAATCTTTATTTAAATGCTTACTGGGTGCAAAGACTGTGCTGGCTGCTTGGGAAGATAGAATGTTTAGGTAAGACGCACTCATTCTGCCCTCAAGGAACTCACTCTGTAATAGGGAAATAAGACACAGAGATAGACAGTAATCCTTGCTATTACAAAAATGCTTAAAGAACAGCATAAGATCCCAAAGGAGAAGATCTGACTGGGTATGGGGAGTGGGGGGAAGGAAGTCGGATCATTTGATTGTGTTCTCCCTTCTCTTAGGAATGTGAAGACCCCAGAAGTCCCAGGTGCTCAGCTGGCTAAGGCGTCTGGGAGAAGATAGCAGGAGATATGGGTCTGAGCAAGGAAGAGAGTTGTACTCGGCGACCTCCCATCAAGGGGCAGCCAGAACCCCCAGAACTGGCCAACCGAGTCATCACTATTGTCTTCCTGGGCCTGCTTATAGACCTACTTGGTTTCACTCTTATCCTTCCCCTCTTGCCTTCCATCTTGGACCACTATGGCAGATCCAGCGTGAGTGGCGTTATTCCTGGGGGCCATGAAGTACAGGCCATGGATGTTGGGGGTGGGGGGTAGGCTGGGAGGGAACAAGCTTTGATAGCGCATATTTCTAGCAGTGCCCCTTCTTATCTGGTCGGTCTGTGGAAACACACACACACACAGACACCCTACTGTATAAGAATCAAGGAGATTCAGTAGAAAGAATTCTTGGACTAGGAGTAGGGGCCCTGGATTGGAATCCTAACTTTTTAAAGTACTTTATAAACCTTATGGTGCTAGAGAAATGTGAATTGTTAATTTTTATTAATTGTCTAAATATTTAAGGCATATATATTTGGTTGGGGGGGGTAAGAGGTAAGGGATGGGTTTGTGGAGTTTGGGAACCTGTAGGATAACTTACATTAATTAGTTTTAGATTAATTCTTTAGCTCAATTCTTACACACACATAACAAACACTCCCCCCTCTGTAGGCCTTCCTCTTCTGGACAGAGCTAGGCTCCCATGGTGGTAGTTGGAGGAATACAGAATTCAGAGGCTTATTCGTGGTATTGTTTGACAGGCTTTTTTCCTTTCTATAGGACCCTTTCTATCAGTCCCTTCAGCAGGGCGTTGACTGGTTCGCTGCCACGGTTGGTGTGCCCCCTGAGAGGAAATACAACAGCGTCCTGTTTGGAGGTACAAGTCTTTCCAGGAACCTGCATTCAGTTTCATTGTGGTCTGAGCATCCAATATAGGGGCCTACTTAGTAGCTCCATAAGATCCCTGGTTTCCTCTTCTGGCCTTTATGCAGTGGCTCAGTTGGAAAGATTCCTGGGCAGATCATCACTTGAACTCTATCAACCTCAGTTTTTCTCATAAAATGTGGCTAAAGATACCATCCATCCTTTTAAAGCAGAGCACGTGTGCTGCTTCCTCCACAAAACTGTCTCTGATCCTTGATTGGTAAAGGCCTTCTGGTTGGACCTCACAGTTTGGTTTTATTTTGCTCCTTTTTAATGTGTTGGTTGTGCATTACAATTATCTACAATTTCCCCCCATATTAGACTGTAAGCTCTGTAAATAAGAATGTTAGATCTAGTGGAAAGTAATCTCCTCCCACAGATTATGAGTGTCTTGAGGGGTAGTGACTGTTTTCATTTTTGTCTTCCTACCCTAGCTGTTAGCCCAGTCTGGGCACATAGTAGGTATGTAATACCTGCTTAGCAAATGGAGCTGAATTTGATTTGAATGAGGGCATGGGTGTGTTATTTAAACTTTGTATCCAAGGGTGTGCTAGTAAATGTTTAATAACCAGATCCCCAGGGAGAAAAAACTGTACTCACAAACTTTTAAATTTAATTTGCATTATTAGCATTTTTTTTTTACCACTTTCTTAAGCCTAGACAATCAACAGTAAATCAAGCCCTGATATGTAGCACAAAGATGTAAATGTTCATGCTGAACATTTCACCACCAGCTTTGGTAAGCTGGTTTGTGCTGGCTCCAGCACATGCCTGTTTGTATCTCTCCCAGCCCATAATGGATAAGATAATCACTCTGACTTTACAGCTGAAGGGAGCTTAGAGACAGACCATTCAGTCCAACCTCCTCAGTTACAGATGAGGAAACAGACAGGGAGAGAGGAAGTGATTTGTCTAAAGACCCTTGGGAAGGAAATGACAAGAGTCAGGATTTGAACCTAGGTCCTCTGATTCTAAATTGTGTATTCTTTTTACTTGCATCGTGCTTAATAAATATTTGTTAAATGGGGGATAGGAAGGATTAATGACCCTGTTTTTGCTGTTTCCCAGGCCTGTTAGGAGAATAAAGTAATCTCAGGGATATGAAAGGAATAAAATGAACATAAAACTCTGAACCTCTTTTTAATCTAATTCAGCAAGTATTTAGTTAGATCCTGATTGTGTACCCAGCTCTGCTGTTTTCAGGGAGACATGAGGAGGGAAAGGAAACTCAGGATTATATAATTTGGGGCTGGAAAGGACATTAAAGATTACCCAATTCAACTTCCCTATTCTACAGCAGGGGAGACTGAGACCCTGAGAATCTTGTTTGAGGTCACGAAACTAAAAAGTGACAATTTGGATTTGAACCTTGGTCTTCTGACCCCAGGCCAATAGGCACAGAGATAAGTATAAAGAAGGTGGTACAAACCCACCACAAATAGGAAAACAATTTAAAAATGTAAACAATGCCACAGAAATGTGAGGTATGCTATTATTAGAAATAAATCACGTGCTCTCATGCCCTGACAATACTGGGTGAAGGAGGGAGAGGGAATAAGCATTTATTAGGCACTAATAGTGTGTCAGACACTGTGCTAATCACTTTACAAATGTTATCTCATTTGATCCAATACTAGGCAGATTTGGAGAGGATGGAAGATGGCTGGTTACAAATAATAGCTAGCATTTATATCATGCTTTAAGATTTGAAAAGGACTGTAGAAATATTATCTCATTTGATCCTCCCAACAACTCTGGGAGGTACAGTTTTACAGTTGATGAAACAGGAAAACAGAGGTTAAGTGACTTGCCCAAGGTCACAAAGCCAGTAAGTATCCAAGGCTGAATTTGAACTCAGGTCTTCCTGACTCTAGATCCGGGGCTCTATTCATTGTGCCATCTACCTACCTATTATTATTATTATTATTAGCATGATTCTTAGGACTGTACCATAATTATGGTTTTCCAGCATTTTGGCCTCAGTATAATTGTAAAGTCCAGGAAGTGTGTCATTAGTGTTCTCTCGGTCACGCCCTCAGCCCCTCTCTCTGGCTTAACCAAAATGCTTGTCCTGCCCTCCATTCTGATCCTTCTCCCCATAGAGATTAATGGCTGATGATAGTTTAAGGTATATCATCCTGCTGGCACATCTGTATGTGCCCAAGAAACCGTCAGCATTCAAAGAAAACCATGTATCATGACAGAATTTCAGAACTTTGGACAGGCCCTTTAGGATAGGGTTCCCTCCACTGATTCTCTTGCCTTTTGGACAGTCCCTCAGAGGCGAAAGCCTAGCTTGGCCGTAGAAAAGGGCTCCAGAGGAAATGTGTGGAAATCATTGCTGATCCAAGGGGCAGTGAGGCTAATGGTCTCTCTCTTTCAGGTTTGATTGGCTCCATCTTTTCCATCCTGCAGTTTTTCTCCTCCCCTCTCACTGGGGCAGCATCGGATTCCTTTGGGAGGCGGCCGTTAATGCTGCTGACTTTGGTATGACTGGTCAGGGTCTGTAGACCAGTGGTTGTACAAATACTTGTGTAAACAACCTTTATCTCCCATGCCCCAAGGCAGGTATTTACCTGTTAAAAGAGAGATAGGCAGTTAAATGGAACCTTAAGATGACAGGGTAAATTTGAGAATACAGTATCTGCTTAAAGGAAGGTAATTGACCCTCAGTGAAACCTCTGAAGGCTTGGTCAGAGAAATTACCTCCTTTTTTTTAAATTTAATTTATTTATTTTTAGTTTTAACATTCACTTCCATAAGCTTTTGAGTTTTAAATTTTCTCCCTCTCCCTCCCCAAGATGGCGTGCAATCTGATATAGACTCTACATAAATATTCATATTAAACATATTTTCACATTAGTCTTGTTGTAAAGAAGAATTAGAACCAATGGGAGGAACCATGAGAAAGAAGAAACAAAACAAAAAGAAAGCAAATAGTATGCTTCCATCTGCATTCAGACTTCTTTCTCTGAACGTGGACAGCATTTTCCATCATGAGTCTTTTGGAGTTGTCTTAGATCCTTGCATTGCTGAGAAGAGCTAAGTCTATCATAGTTGATCATCACACAATGTTGCTGTTACTGTATAAATGTTCTTCTGGTTCTGCTCACTTCACTTAGCATCAGTTCATGTAAGAGTCTCCAGGTTTTTCTGAAGTCTGCCTGAGAAGTTACCTCTTGTTAAGACTTATTGAAGTCTCTTCATTTTACTTTGGCTAATGAGGTGGCTCATATTTTTCAACTGTCTTTGGTTAGCTGCCTTTGAAAAAATAAATTTTATTAATTTTAATTAATATTAAAATTAAATTAAATTATATAAAATTAAATTAAAATATTAAAATTAAAATTAATTTAATTAATATCAAATTCTATTAATTCATTTTGTCTCTGTCATTTCAAGGAGGGTGATCTCCCTGGACTAAACTCTCCTTTGCAATGAAGAAAAATAATTACATAAAGATACCTGACACAGTTACCATAATTGACAATGTATGTAACATTTGACCCTAACACGCTTGTGCCTCTGCCATGAGGAGGGATATATGTTTCATTATTTAACTATGACTGGTTTTTCATGTATTCAGAATCTGACTTCCTTCTAGTGATCAAAGCTGCCTTTTTTTTTTAAATTAGAAGAATGAGCATAGCATAATAGAAGCAACATTGGATTGGATGTCAGGAGACTTGGATTTCATTCACTCAGTAAACATTTATTAAGTCCCTACTGTGTGAGGCACTGCGCTTGCTAGGTTCTTAGAATGCCAGAGTTGATACAGTGCCATCTCTGCTGCTTAAAAGGCTTTTAGTATGATGGAGGAAAGACACGTATGCAAACACAAAGCAAGGTATTCTGAACAATGAAAAGAGTGAACTAGAACTCCCTTCTAGCTCTGAATTCTATGATCCAACTGGTCAAGCTTTTAAAGAAACTGTCACTGCTCTGACCAAGCCTTCAGAGTAGCAGCTGCTGATAATTCCTAGATTCCACAGGGATTGGAAAGATAAATGCAAAGTGGAAAAATCTGTGGATTTCCCCCCCTTATAAATAAGAGGGTGTGATGTACCCAGGGGATGGGAAAAGAATACGGGTCAATATGGCAACGCCTTTGGAGCCTCTGTCTCTGCCTGGAATTTGTTGCCATTTGGTTGACCTCAGGGCCACATGAGCTCTAGTCCTGTTTGATAGGCTCCGAGGTGAGGACAGGACTCAGTATAACAACAGCTTCCCTTGCTTGCCCATAGGTGGGGCTAATCACATCCTATGCATTGTGGGCCCTCTCCAGAAGCTTCGGAGCCTTTCTGCTCTCCAGGGTAATTGGAGGAATCAGCAAAGGCAATGTTAGCCTTTCCACAGCTGTCATTGCAGACCTGAGTTCACCCCAGGCTCGGAGCAAGGGGATGGTGAGTCATGGATTGTTCACTCTGCTATATCCCCTTAAATCTCCTTCATTCCTCCCTGTTGTACCGGAGGGCTTAGGCCAGATAGAAGCCAGCAGAGCTTCTTACCCTATTAGCCATGCCTCTATTTGCTTCTCTGTCTATCTTGCTTTCTTCATCACTTGTACCCTCTGGGCCTCAGTTTCCCCATCTGTAAAATGGGGATGGTGGTTCCTGTCTTGTTGAATTCACGGGGTGGTGTGAAGAGCCAGTGAGATAAAGGAGGTGGGAATGTTATTGTAATCTTTAAAAATGCTATCCTTGTCTAAGGTGTCTCTCCACTTTCTTGCTGGGGGTTATTTAGCAAGCATTTGGACTTTTCAGTTCCTGGTAGACTTTGGGCAGTGACATCTACCATGCAGGGTCAGGTGACCCCAGGGGTCAACAGGAGGCAGCATGATGGAATAAAAGTAAGAGTCCTGCCTGGGAGGTGGGAAACCCGAGTCCTAGTGTTAGCTCTGTTGCTGTGAGATCATGGGAGTGTCAGTTTCCCTCCTATGGGTTTTAATGTCCCCATCTGTGAAAGATGATAATCCCTGCCCTGGACTCACAGGGTGGTTGTAAGGATAAAATAAGAGGGTGGATGGCTTTGAGAAATAGCATAATTTCTTCCAGTTACTCCAAATGTGACTTCTTATGTTCTTAATGTAGAAGGATTAATATATACAAGGGCAGTCATCCTTCAGGAACCTGAGATTTTGTGACAGTATGGATAATCCTTCCACCGACAGATTTTGACTCCTCAAAGTTTAGTGGTTGGTCTTCCAGAGTTGCTACAGTAAGCAAATAAATTAATTTCTAAAAAAAATCATTACCATGTGGCCAAGCTGGTGATAAGCATCTGTGTCTGCCTTAGCTAGGCAGGTTCTTGGAAGATAGCTAGCTACATGGCCTGTCCTTTGATTCCTTGCATTCTTATTTCAGTGGATCTGTAATCTCATTGCAGGGGGTACTTTCTCTAGCTTCTTCTAGATCAGGGTTCATGGACCCCTTGGGCAGTCTGATGAACTGCATGGATCTCTTTTCAGAATAATGTTTTTAAATGCATAAAATCAAATGCAAAGAATTACAAACTACATTGAAATATAGTTATCAAAATATTTAAAAGAAGAACTTTGCAGACCCCCCCCCCCCCATTGATTGGTGCAGATAGTCTATAGACTATCTGTAGACCAGAAGAGTCTGGTACATATCCTCCCATAAATCTTCCTGTGGGGTCCACTCAGTGTGCCAGGGACCTTCTTCTAGATCTCCTGACATTACATGGGTAGCAGTGGCGTACAACCATGGAGTGAAGCACATGAGCCATCCATCCGTTCTATCTCGATTTCCCTATGTGACCAGCTCACCTCCTTTCTTTGTCATATGTTTCTTTTCTGTTATCTCTTTACTTATCCTGTGTACTTCTTTGTTGGTGATGTGTCATAGCCTACTTATGCCTGTTATGTCTCTCCATTGTCTTTTGGATGACTTGTAACTTTGTTTAGAGACTGTGGGATTTCCTGCATTGCAGCCATGTGGCATCACTGGAAGAATATGGACATATGGTGGCAAAGGAACAAATTGCCAAAGATGGCAGGAGATGGAAATAGTCAATGTGGATGGGACTGGGGGAAGATAATCACATTAATACACTATTGGATGAGCTGTGAATTGGTCTAACAATTCTGTGAAGCAATTTGGAATTATGCTAAAAAAAGTGATTAGAATGTTCATACCCTTTGACCTAGAGAAGGGGGTATCCTATGGTGTCCACTGGGGTGGGGGGAGGAGTCCTTGATTTGGTTCTGGGTATTGCAGAGAGATAATGAGGTTTACTAAGTCTCTCTCCCTGAAACTATCTAACTCTGACCAGTTTCCAGGAACAGCTCCTTGGGATATGGAGTGGGGTGTGAGGCTGAGTTATTTTGATGTGGTAGAAAGAACATTGCACCTATATTTGATTCCTGACTCTGACATTTGCTTGTTTTAGACAAGTCACTTAATATTCTCAAATCCCAGTTTTTTTCCCCTAATCTAACCCCCTATTTTATTTTATTTTATTTTATTTATTTTTGGTTAGGCAATGGGGTTAAGTGACTTGCCCAGGGTTACACAGCTAGTAAGTGTTATGAGTTGGAGGCCAGATTTGAACTCAGTTCTTCCTAAATCCAGGGCCGGTGCTCTATCCACTGCACCACCTAACTGCCCCTTTAACCCCCTATTTTAAAAATATTAATAAGTATTTATATTCTCTTTTTTCCTCTCTTCCCCCTGGAAAAAAAATTTTAAATCCTGTAACAAGTACATATAGTACTTGTTACATACATGCATACATTCCTGAATTGACCATGTTCCAAATATCTCTTTATGCCCCTTGAGGTCGGGAGGTGGGTCGCATGCTCAATCATTAGTCCTCTGGAATCATGGTTGGTCATTGAATTGATCATAGTTCTTAAATCTTTCAAAGTTGCCTCTTTTTACAATGTTGTTATTGTATAAATGATTCTTGTGGTGTGCTCATTTCTGCATCAGCTCATCTCAGGTTTCTCTGAAATGGTTCTTTCTGTTAGGTCTCACATCACAACAGTTTTCCGTGACATTAACATGCCATAATTTGTTCAGTCACTTACCAATTGATGGACGTTGCCTAAGTGTTCAGTTCTTTGCTCCTATAAAAAGAACTGCTCTATTTTTGTACATATGGATCCTTTTCCTCTTTTTTTCTTCGAAGCTATAGATCTAGTGGTGGTATTGCTAGGTCAAGGGGTGTATACAATTTGGTAACTTTTGGGGCATAGTTACAAATTGCTTTCCAGAAGGACTAGACTAATTCCTGTTCCCCACTGGTACATGAATATTCCTGTTTTCTCACAGCCCTCCAACATTTGCCATCTTCCTTTTTTTTGGTAAACCTTGCCAATTAAGTGGGTGTGAGATGGAAGCTCAGAGTTTAATTTACATTTCTCTGTTTATTAGTGATTTAGAACACTTTTTCATATGGCTATTTGTAGTTTGAATTTCTCCCTTTGAAAACTGCTTATTCATAGCCTTTGGCTCTTTCTCTAATGGGGAAAAGCCTCTCTTGCTTAAGCTAAAAAATGGGGGTAGTAATACCTGTACTTCCTGCCTCAAAGGATGTGGGACTTGTGCTTTGTAACCCTTAAAGAGCAATAGAAATGTGAGTTATTATTTTTATTGCCATCTCATGTGTAAAGATGCTGTGTTCACGCCACTTTTGCCTCTGCAGGCCATGATCGGGGTTGCCTTTTCTCTGGGCTTCACCATAGGCCCGATGATTGGGGCTTACCTAGCAACGGAGACAGGTAAAGGAGACATCTTCTACTTTCATGCAGCCTTATTGGCTCTAGTGTTTGCCGTCTCTGACCTGGTGTTCGTTTGCTGCTTCCTTCCGGAAACACTCCCCAGGGAAAAACGGGTAAGGCCTCAGAGGGGCTTATTTTAGGTTGGGAGGTTAGAGGATCATAGATTTATAGCTGGAAGGGACCTTTGAGGCCACTGAGGTGTCCATCTTACAGATGATGAAACTGATGCTGAGACACATTCAAGTGAGTTGCTCAGGGTCACATGACTAGAAAGCATCTTAAATGGATTTGAACTTAGGTCTGCTTGACTCCAAGTCCCCTTGGCTTTGTTCAGTTCACTACCAGTTGCTTCTAATTCTGAAAGCTTTCTGATTCTGTGTGGAATGAGTCAGCCCACCCCTCCCAAATCAGGGTAGATGTTTAATATTAATGGCAACAGAAGGGCCAGAGGCAGTCATGGCTGAAAACAAGTGGGTGGATTAATTGAATTAATTGCATGTGTAGGTACACATAACCTTTTTCCCCCCCTTTCCATTTGTGTGGCATATGGTAGAGGGAAGTCAGTAAGTTAATAAGCATTTACACACCTACTATGTGCAGAGGCAGCTCAGTGGATAGAGCACTGGGCCTGGAGTCAAGAAGACCTGAGTTCAAATCCGACCTCAGACACTCACTAGCTGTGTGACCCTGAGGAAGTCACTTAACTTCTGTTTGCCTTAATCTGCTGGAGAAGGAAATGGCAAACCACTCCAGTATCTTTGCCAAGAAAACCCCACATGGGGTCATAACGACTGAACAACAACCGCATGTGCTGGGGTTACACAGAAAGGCAAAAACTGTCCCCGCTTTCACTTTCTGCTGGAGAAAACAGCATATACGTACAGACAGGACGTACACAGTGTAAATGGGAGGTGATCACTGAGGGAAGGCACTGGCCTTGTGTGGGGCAGGAGTGGAAATCAAGCGGGGCCTCTTGGAAAAGGTGGGATTTAAGCTGAGTTTTGAAGGAAATCTAGTTGGTGGAGGTGAGAAGGAAGAGCATTCCAGGCATGGGAGATAGCCATGGAAAGGCACAGGTTTGAGAGCTGGAGGGAGGGAGAGGGAGAGAGAGAGAGAGAGAGAGAGAGTGAGTGAGAGTATGTGTGTGTGTGTGTGTGTGTGTGTGTGTGTGTGAGAGAGAGAGAGAGAATTAATAGGACAGTGTCACTGAATGGTAGAGTAGATGAAGAGAGCTAAGGAGGGATAGAAGACTGGAAAGGGAGGAAGGGCCAGGTTGTAAAGAGAGGATTTCCTGTTTGATCCTGGAGGTGATAGGGAGCCACTGGGGTTATTGAGTGAAGGGGTAGGAGGATCACTTGGGCAGTGAGTGGAGGGGAGGCCAGAGTGAGGAGACACTTGGCACCAGTCAGTGGGCTGGGGCTGTAGTGCAGGGGTGAGGTGATAGGGCCTGCACCAGGGTGGTGGCTGCATACTAGGACAAATGGGGGCACATACGAGAGATGTGGGGGAGGGGGAGTGAACAAGACTTGGTTAGTGGGAGTGAAGACTGGAGGGTGACTCCCTGATGCTTGGGAGGGTGGTGATGTCCTCAGCAGTAATAGGGAAGTCTAGAAGAGGTGAGGGCTTCTGGGAGGGAAAAGAAGGGAGGGAATGAGTTCTGTTTTGGACACATTTAGTCTGAGATGCCTAATAGGCAGTTGGAGATGTGAGACTGGAGCTCAGGAGAGAGGTCAGGGCTGGATATAAGTCTGGCAGTCCTGATGTCGATAGTAACTGAGCCCACGGGAGCTGATGAGATAGTTCAGAAGGAGAGGAGAAGACGGCCAGACTGGGATCTCCAGCAGCAGCCTCACTCAGACCATCACCATCCCCTTATCTGAAAGTGCTCCCAGCTCTGTGGACCCTGCTGGAGCTTGTACTCACCAACTTTGTCTTGGAGACGCCCAGGTCACCTCCATGTCATCATGGTGTACTGAGAAGCACGGGGGCAGAGGCGGTGGGCCTAGTGTTCCACCCCAGGGCCTTTCACACTCTTGGGGCTTTCTGCCTTAGTTCTGCTACCCCACAGTGGTGTCCTTCAGCTGTTTTCCCAGTGGCCTCAGGAAGACCCTGTTCATGTTCCTCATCTGTAAAATGGTGATAATAACAGCTCCTACCTCAGTGGGTTGTTGTGAGGATTGAAAGAGATAATATATGCAAAATATTTCACAAACCTTAAAGAATTTGGTAAATGCTAGCTATTGTTATAATTATTTGAATTATTCCAGCGCTAGAGAAAGAGAGGTGTTAGAGTGTCAGACCTTGGAAACTCTGCCCTATAGCTTAGCTGGGCCTCCTGTGTATGTGGGGAGGCAGATAGGGGTGAAGGAGGGAGGGAAGGACAGAAGGGGAGAAGGGAGGGAAGGAGGGGGGAAGAAAGAGACACTTTTTTTGATAGTCTCATTTTGTCCTTCACCATTTTAGAAAACACCTGAGTTGACTAGTTCTAGGTTAAACTAATTCAGCAGGGTTTTGTGTGTATGTGTGTGTGTGTATGTGTGTGTATGTGTGTGTACGTACATGCATGTGTGCACAGAACTGACCCACGCCTGGGATTCAGTGCATTAGTGTGGCCTTTCTTTGGTTTGTGTGGCTCAGCAGAACCAGTACTGGGCCAGGAGCCCAGAGACCTGGTGTGGATCCATGGGCCAACACTGACTAGCCATGTGAAAGTAGGCAGATCACTTCCTCCCTTTAGACCTTGCTTTCTCATCTGTAAAATGTAAACAGTGATAATCCTTGCACCTTCCAAGGTTGTTATGGCCTCTGCTCTGACCTGGACTGTTGTCGTGGCCTCCTGACAAGTGTCTAGTCTATGCCTCTTGTCTCTCCGCTCTCTCTTACATCCTACATGGGCTACATGCATAGCTCTGAGGGTCCTGTCATCCCCCTGCTGAAAAACCTTCAGAGGCTCCTCAGTGTCTATAGAATAAAACCCTAAATCTTACAAGCCATTCCTTATAA
This sequence comes from Vombatus ursinus, assembly GCF_900497805.2. Classification (NCBI taxonomy): domain Eukaryota; kingdom Metazoa; phylum Chordata; class Mammalia; order Diprotodontia; family Vombatidae; genus Vombatus; species Vombatus ursinus. The sequence goes on along the minus strand of NW_020954596.1, from coordinate 9,640,701 downwards.
CAAAGAAGGTTTCCTTGGCAAACTTTAAATCACAGAAATAGTAGTAGTTGTTAGTTTTGTGGCTTATGGTTTAGTTCAGGTTGCTTCCCCTTTGCTTCTTCTTTTGACCTCCTGATGCCCCAGCAAAAGGCTTACAACACTAGAGTGGAAAGCACTGGCTTGCTTCTCCCCGGTAGGACTGTGGGCTCCTTGATAGCAAGGATACAGATTCTGTAAGGTGATGGGGAACCATTTATAGCTTCTTGAGCAAGTGAGGGATGTGATAAAAGGGATTATGGGACTTAGATCTGGAAAAAAAAAATCTTACAACAGAATCCTGAAACTAGAGGGGGCCTTCAGGATTATTTATTCAAATCTCTTCATTTTATAGATAAGGAAACTGAGGTGGAAGGGATTTATCCATGGATATATAGCTAGTAAGTGATAGACCCAGGGCTTCTCACTCAAGTGCAGTGTTCTTCCCACTACCTTATGATGCCTCCCTAACTCTAGGAATAGAACCACCCTCCCAGCTCTTTACAGAGCAGGCTTGAAGAGGTAGGTCTGGCCTTCTGTTATGCCCTTGGCATTGGCCACCTTCCTTCTGTCTGGGAGGCCATGTCATGGGTGGGTTATTTGTCTCCCCAGGTTTCTTCTGTTCTATCTGGGTTGCAGTCAGCCTCAGACTTGCTCAGCCCAGCTGCCTTATTCCAGTTTTCGGCTGTCACCAGAGGGAAGGACTCCCCCTCCAGAGACAGTAAGGAGCTTCAGTCATACAACTTGAGACCCGAGCAGGGGAGGGCAATGGGAGGACAGGATGGAGGCATGGCCAGAGGGCTTCAGCAGGGTAGTGATGGCCACCAGTTCCTGTAATACCCCTTAGAATGGGAGCTCCTTTCAGTTAGGGTCTCTTTAAGGTCACATAGCAAAGTCTGGGGCAGATCTAGAGCTCAAACCCAGTCCTGAGCCCCAAGTCTCTTGCTCCTTTACCTCACTGTTTGCTGAGGTGGGATGTAGGAAAGTAGAGGGAATGGCTTGGGCCTGGAGCAGGGCAGATTTCTGGGGGGGCTGGTAGAAAGGAATGAGAATATCAAGCAGGGATTCTTAACTTGGGGTCTGTGAATTTTAAAAATAATATTTTGGTTGCTGTGTCTCTATATAATTGGTTTCCTTTGGAATCTATGGATTTTAATTTATGCATTTAAAAGCATGATTCTGAGAAGAGATCTGTAGGTCTCACCAGACTTGCCCAAGGAGTCCAAGACATAAAACAGGTGAAGAATCCCAGGGTAGAGAGGGAGTTGAGAAAGATCAGGTAGGGAAAAGGAAGAAAGGCCTTAATGAACAGACTCATTCTCTGGTGTTTCTCTCCCTTTTTTCCCTTCCTATCTTTCAGAACTCCAGAATCTTAAGGTCCTGGGCCTTGTTTATTTCCTCTATCTCTTCCTGTTTTCCGGACTGGAGTATACATTGAGCTTCCTCACGCACCAGCGCTTCCAATTCAGCAGGTACCTATGTGCATGGAGAGTCCTAGGGCTGGGGTAGTTCAAATTTCTGTGTTTGACTTTCTCAGATGCTTCCCGAATCTGGAGATTGATCTCTCTGTGCCTTCTTTCATTTTGTTCCTTCCTTGGTTTCCATACCTGGAATGCCGCCTCCTCAATGGCACAGTGGAAGAGCCCTGGACTGGCAGTCAGACAAATTGAGTTTAAGTCTTGACTCTGACACTCACTAACTGGATGGCCCTGGGCAAGTCATTGGGGGCAAGTGGGGTAGTACCCATATTGTTGTCTCTGTTTTACAGATGATGAAATCGAGACTCAGAGCCTAATAGTTATTTATTGGTCACATGACTGGTAAAATGGCAAAGCCAGGATCAAATCCAGGTCCTCATTCTATTGCACTGCACTGACTCTTCAAGCCTTAAGGCTGAAGGGGGAGGGTGGGAACATTTACTGTCTGATCTGAGACTTGGTGAACAAGGCCACGTTCCCCCTTCCTACCCCTTGTTGATTTTTCAGGCACTTGTCCCCTCTCAGTCTGTCCTTAGGCAGGTCACCCTTGGCCCATTACTGGGATCACCAGAGGCTTCCTCTTCAAGTCTGATATGTTTGTCCTAAGCTATGAGAGCCCATCCTGAAATGGGGTCTTGGTCAAGTGAACGTTCAGAAGATGAATGTGGCTCATTAGAGGCTCTGGGATTCTCAGAGAGAGTTTAGCCTTCTCAGGTCTGTGTGGTGCTGCTGAATGACACACCTTCTATGACAGTGTTCCTCAGAGGACTCATTTCTCCCAGATACAAAGATAAGATGGGTGGCTTCTGTACTTTTGTGACTTATTTATATTCATAGAACCAGAGAACCACATAAAAGCAGAGAACCTGGATGGGCAAAAAGGGTAAGGGAAGGAAAGAAGGGGGAAAAGACAAGAGGAAGTATGGAAGGAAGGCTTCAGGTGCCGTGTTTCTTGGGCCACGTGCCATGCTTTTTTTTCCCTATGTGCTTTGAGATCTCTGGAAAACAAGGCCCAAATTAGTACTACAAAAATCCTAGAATAGTAGAATGTCATAATTAAAACCTAAGAGGCAAAAAATTAAAAAAAATTTATTTTTAACTTGGAAATCAGCCAATTCTACAAATCAGGTCTTGATTTATTGTTTTGTTGATTAGGCTTTTAAAAAAGTGATGGAAGAAATATAAATAGTGAAGATTAAACTTAAGAGTGTGTCAAAAACAAAGCAGGAACTTGAGGCCATCTAATTCAACCTCTCAATCGATGTAGTAGTCCTCTTTACAGGCTTCCCAATAGATTTTCATCAAGTTTCTACTTGGATACTTTCAGTGATTGGGAACTCAGTGTTTCATGAGGAAACATTCCATTTTTGATCAGCTGCGATGGTTAAAAAATTCTCCCTTATATTGAGATAAAATCTGCCTGCCCTGTGGGCAGAAGAACAGACTTGGGGAGGGGGGTCAGGATCATAGAGCTGGAGGTCACGTTAGCTGTTTTCAAGTACTAGAAGGGGTATCATGTAGTAGGAGGAATTAAGCTTGTTCTTGGCCTCAGAGAAAAGACCTAGTGTCAGTCAGTGGAAGTTGCAGATAGATTTCAATTCCATATATGGAAAAACTTTCTAAAGAGTCTATGTGGAAATTTTTTTCTTTTTCTTTTTTTTTCTTTTTTTTTTTTTGGAGGCGGTTAGGGTTAAGTGACTTGTCCAGGGTCACACAGCTATTAAGTGTCTGAGGCCAGATTTGAACTCTGGTCCTCCTGACTCCATGGCTGTACTCCAGCCATTGTGCCAGCTAGCTGCCCTTCCATGGAGATTTTTTTTTTAAAAACCCAACGTTTGAGCTACCGCCTCACAACCATCAAAGAGACACAGCTAATTAAAATCAGTGACTCAAAAAAAAAAATAAAAACAATGACTCGATGATGAAGTTCTGACAAAACAGGCATTCTCATTTGTTGCTGGTGGAATTGCACATGTAGAATCTTTTCAGAGAGCAGTCTTTCTAGTGCATGCTAAAGTTACAAAAATAATCATATCCTCTGACCCGTCAGTGCTACTGTTGGGAATATACACTGAAACTGTTACCAGAAAACAAGAAAGATACATATGCTCATATAATATTATCATTATTATTATTATTATTATTATTATTATTATTTTCACTTTTTGGTGAGGCAGTTGGGGTTAGGTGATTTGCCCAGGGTCACACAGCTAGTGAGTGTCAAGTGTCTGAGGCCAGATTTGAACTCAGATCTTCCTGACTCCAAGGCCAGAGCTCTATCCACTGCGCCTAGCTGTCCCCTATTATTTTTAATTTTAAAAAGCAACCTAAATGTCCCAACAGTAGAGGAATGGGTAAACAAATCGTAGCACCTCAGTATAGTGCAATTAAAATTAGCAGCATGAAGGATGGTTTCAGAGAAACTTGGGTTCCAGTCCCACTGACAGATGCTGGCTCTCTGACCCTAGGCAAGCACCTCGCCAACTTCTCAGTGCCCCCACACAATTGTAAGACTCTCTAAGATGCCGGAAGGTGCTGATCCATATTGGTAAGGGAAGTTACTTAAGAAGAGCTCCTTAGGGTGTTAGGGTGTGATCATAGTGTAGATTTATAAAAAATGAAATAGGAGAAATATAAAAGAAATCTGGAAAGACCTTTTTGAAATGATTCAAGGTGGGGAAAAAAAAGCAGAAACAGAGGAACAAAGTGTAACTAATGACAGCTATATGAGAGGAAGAGTGAATGAAAAGGAATAGACAAAGAATTCTGATACGAAGATTGGAACAGAAAAAGTAGTGAAATTTACACAAAGTATTGAAGTTGTCGCTTTTGCATGGAATAAATGTCATGCATTGAAATTAATTAGTGTAAATGTAAATAGCTCCTAAGCAAGACTGATTAGTTATAATGATGTTCAGTGTTAAGTTTATACGAAGTATTTCAATGTTTTAAAACGTGCAGTGGACGGTAATGACTTATCCGTCTTTAGGGAGAGGGTAGATGACATGGTGGTGGCTGGGAATAGTGTAGATGCATTTCCTGTTTTGTTAGGGGTTGAACCGGACGCCCGCGAGGCTCTTTCCAGCTCTCACACTGATTTTGAGAATGATGTTCACCACATACACAGGGGTACTGGCATGGAGGGGGCTGTCCCCCTGCCAGGTCTTTTGCCTGCACCACCCACAGAAGGGGGCTGCCTTCTCTTCCCATGAATACTGTTTGCAGCATAGCTGGACTGTCTCAGCAGGCAGGAGCTGGGTTTTTTGGTTTTTTTTTAATAACTCTAAGACTGAAAAGTTACAGAACTGGTTGTGGCTGGACAAAGAGAGGTGGGCTGGGAACGTCCTGGTTATCTGAACAATTCTGCCTCAGTGGGTGGGTGTGGGATCTTGGAAGTAAAAAAAAAACTATCCTCCAGGGACCTGGGCTCTGGCAAGAAGGGCCTTGATACTGATGGTCTATCTCGCTCCCTCCCTAGCATGCAGCAGGGGCAGATGTTTTTCTTTATCGGGATCACCATGGCAGTTATCCAAGGAGGCTATGCTCGACGGATCAAGCCCGGATGTGAGATTCAAGCCGTGAAGCAGGTAACCATGGCTCCCTTGCCCACCCTGATGCCCAACCTGTTCCTCCCTGCCTCCTCTCCCCATCAGGAATGACCCAGGCAAGGGGACCACTTATGTGGACAGTGCAGGTACCATTTTGGGGAAGTTGTCTTCACAACCCTTCCCTTCTCTGGAACTGACCCTTCTCACAAGTACACTGTACCCAGGCCCCTCTTTGTGGGAATTAATCCACTAGAAAAAATCCATTGGTCAGTCTGATTTGGCACAAGACACAAGGGTCTCTAACCACTGTGGAGTTCTGCTTTCTTGCAGGCCATCTCACTCTTGATCCCAGCATTCTTGTTTATTGGATGGGCTTGGAATGTGACGGTGCTAGGTGTGGGGTTGCTCCTGTATTCCTTTGGTGAGTAGGGCTTCCCTGGTGGCAGGTGTGGGGAAGATGCCAGGTGGGTCACTGAAGGTATGAGAGGCTGCTACATTTAGATTTGGAAGAGATAAATACTGTCTGATCACATGTAGTAGGAAATTAATTTCTTCAGTCCTTTCCAGCAAGTTAAATGACTTAATTAAATGACTACTGTGTGCCATGCACTGGGGATACAAAGACAGGACATAAAATAGCCCCTGCCCTCAAGGAGTTTATATTCTGAGGGTGGGAGAGATACAGTGTGTAATCAGAGAAGATATACATGATAATCTGAGGAGAAAGGAGAGAACACTCACAACTAGGGTGATCATGAAAGTTTTCCTAGAGGAGGTGGCATGTAAGCTGTGCCCTGCAGGAAGCAGGGATTCAGAAAGGTGGTGGTGGGGAAGGAGGGCATGCCAGGCATGGGGGACAGCCTGGGCAAAGGTCTGGTGGTACTGAAATGTGCAATAAACCTGGAAAGTTAGGCTGCAGGCAGATTGTGAAAAGGCCAGGGGGTTGATGAATTGGTCATTCACTTGTGCTAACCCTAGGCAAATCACTTCACTTTCCCAGCCTTCAGCATCCTCAGCTGCCAAATATTGTCACTGTCCAGTGACAATACCTACCTACTAAGAAAGTGTGAGGATTAAATGAGAGGTGGTATGTGAAAGTTTTGAAGAGTTAAGAGCACTAATTATACTATAAACAGAAGATAGTATTAATAATTAATAATGCTACCCTGGAGGATTAAGCTAAGGATACTAATATAAGCAAAAAAGACAGTTCCTGCCCTCCTGCCCTCAAAGAGCTTACCTTCTAAGGAGGGAAGACTGTACCAGTTTGGAGACTTGGTGGCTTAGAGTGGAGCATGAAGGATGGTTGGTCTAGGCCCTTCCCCAAAATGGAGGCTCCAGGAAGAACTCAGCAATGAGAGAAGGGGGCCAACCCAGTGGAAGGCAATTCCAGGTGTGAATGCTGCAGGTGTGGTTGGATGCTCCAGGCTGAGGAGGCTCCAGGTGCTGACAAGGTCTAGGATGATATAGCAGCTGAGGACGGAGGTCAAACATACATGCATGCATACATACATACGTACGTACGTACGTACATACATACACTTGCTACATCTCACTTTGGGTCCTGATGGCCTCCCACGTAACCCCATTCATTCTCAACCTTTGTTCTTCCTTCACTTTTCTCCCTACGACTTCCCCCTCTTCCATTCAGATCTTCCCTGCTTGTGGAAAAGAGAGTAAGATAATAACCAACATTTCTGTAGTTCTTAATGCTCTCCTCACAACCCTGTGGGGTAGGTAATTCAGTTGTTAGCCTCATTTTGCCAAGAGCAGCTAAATGACTTATCTAAGGTTGATAAGTGGTTGAGTGAGATCTCAAGATTCGGGTCTTTGGTTTCCCAGGCTGGGGTAAATTTTATTATTTCATACCATAGTCCCAGCCAATGGTTTGCAGAAGTTCTGGGGAGCCACCCAGTGACCCCGAGCGGGAACCTGGGGCTTGCCTGGAGATGTATCCCACCCTGCTACCCGAAGATGCCTTTTGGGGAGTTTGGGAAGACTGTGGGATTAGCTCAGCAGAAAGTAACTACAACCTTGGCAGCCTTAGCTTCTCCCTCCTCTTTGTACATATTCGAGGCCTTAATCAGAGCCACCCGTTGACAGCCCAGAGGTGTTTGTGCAGAAGATGGGGGAGCTTTGCTGGGGGTTATTTTGAGGAATACCCTGCAGGGCTCCAGCTCCTGGCTCAGCCCTCCCTTCCCTTCAGGACTCCTGTGGGTAGAGGGGAACTCCGGGCTGCTCCTGGGGAGGCCTGGAGCTCACGTGGACCTTCTTTTGCAGCTGCTGCCATCGTGGTACCTTGTCTGTCGGCTGTAGTCTCTAGTTATGGTAAGCTTTTTGGCTCGGGGTTGGGGTGGTGAGAGTGGACATGGGGCCCTAAACTACAGGGAGGAATTCTAGGCATCTGAGAGTAGGCCCTCATCTGTGTCAAGGGCACAGAGAGAAGGGACTTACTCATGGCTCTTCTCTATCTGACCCTCCCCCTCCTTTAAAGCCCAGTTCAAATCCCACCTTTTCCTGGAAGCCTTCCATGATTAACCTAGCCCATGCTGATTGCCATGTCCTCTGACTTCTTAGAGCCCTTCCAACCTGGGCCCCTCATTTGGCCCTTAGTATACACTATCCTCAAGTCTTCATTCCCTTGTCAAATTCATATAGACCTTTTCCAGGTAGAATAGAGAGCTCATGAGCTCAGGGACTATCTCTTTCACAAATAGCCAAGTCTAGGACTGTGCATGAGAATACTTGCTGATTTAGTGGTTTTTAGTCTCTCAAGTTTTATTGTACTTCATGTTACTGGCTAGCAAGTAGCCCGGCTGGCAATCAGTAAACATTTATTAAACATCTTCTATTTATCAGCACAGAAACCCGAAGAATAAAACAGCCCTATGGGGAGATAACATGTACATACTGGCATAAATACCTACACATATATATATGTATGCATATATGTGTGCATATATATATATACACACATGTAGCTGTGTATATGCATGAAGATATGCAAATGTATGTATACACAGAACAAATACACAATAAGTACAGAGTATTTAGGGAGGGAGCTCCAGCAGTTGAGGGTAATCAGGACGGTTTTGTGTACAAGTTGGTGTCTGAGCTGCATTTTGAAGGAAGAGGATTCTTTAGAGCACAGGTGAGTGAGAAGGGAGTGCTTACTAAGCATAGGAGGATGGTCAGTGCAGAGGCACAGTAATGAGAGAGAGAGAGAGAGAGAGGAAGTAGGGAGAGAGAGGAGGGAGAGAGAGAGAAAGAGAAGAGAGAGGGGGGAGGGAGGGAGGGAGAGAATACCATGTATGAGGAAAGGGGAGGCCAATTGGTCTGGACCATAGAGTGGGATGGAAGTGATGTATAAAGAGGTGGGAGAGATAGGTTGTGGCCTGTGAAGGGCTTTAAAGCCTAACAGGGATTTATATGTGATCTTAGCAGCAAGAGAGAGCCAGTGGAGTTTTTATAGGGGTGTGATATGGTCTTCACGCTCCATTCTCAAAGGGAAACTACTTTGGCAGCTGGATGGAAGATGTATTGGAGTGGAGAGGGTTTGGAGGCCAGGAGACTGGTTAGAAGGCTATTGGAATAGTCCAGGTGAGAGGTGATGGGGGGCCAGGAGTAGGGTGGTGGTTGTATGAGTGGTGAAAGGGAGAGATAAGAGAGATGCAGTGAAGGCAGAAATGGTAAGATTGAGCAACTCATTGGATATATGGAGTGAGGAAGAGTGAGGTACTGAGGATAGTACTGAGGTTATCAACTTGGGAGACTGGTAGAATGGTGGAACTTTTGACAGAAATAGGAAAGCTTATCAGAAGCATGGGCTTTGGGTGAAAGTTTTGTTGAATTTGAGATTTGTCTGGAACATTCAGTTTGAAACGCCCTGTTGGCAGCTAGTGATTTTGGCTGAAGTCCAGAGGTGAGGTTGGGGCTGATTACACTATCTATATCTGGGAGTCATCTGCATAGAAATAGCATGGGAGCCAAGGCAGTCACAAAGAAACTGTAGAGACATAGAAGAGTTCCAAAGACAGGGCTTTGGGTAACAGCCCAGTCAGGGGCTCTGATAGGGATTGTGTGCTTGCCGAGGAGACTGGAAAAGTCAGAGAGGAAAGAGGAGAACTAGGAGAAAGCCTTGTCTTGAAGTCCCAGGGAGGAAATGTAGCAGAAAGGGTCAAGAAGGATGAAAGTGGAGGCAAAAAACACCAACCATTAGCTTTCTTAAATAAGAAATCACTAATAATTTTGGAGAGAGTAGTTTCAGCTAAGTGATGAGTTTAGAAGTCAGATTGAAGGGGTTGGGGGCAGCTAGGTGGTGCAGTGGATAGAGCTCTGGCCTTGGAGTCAGGAAGACCTGAGTTCAAATGTGACCTCAGAGCTGTAGGACCCTGGGCAAGTCACTTAACCCCAATTGCCTCACCAAAAAAAAAAAAATGAGTGAGATGAAGAAGAGGATTCAAAGAGGATAGACAGCTTTTTTTTTTTCCAGTTCATCTGAGAAAGGGCTAAGAGATACAGGACGAAAACGAGGTGATGGTAGAGTCACATGTTGTGGTTTCCTAAGGACAGAATAAGCGTGGGCATGTTCAAAAGCAGTAGGGGAGGAGCCAGTCTATATGAAGAGATTGAAGATTGAGGGGAAATCTGCTGGAGAAGATGGGAGGGGAGGGGGTCAGGACACAGGTAGAGGGCTTGACCTTGCATGGAGAAGGGCCACTTTATTATCTGAAACATCACTAGCAGTGATCTTTTGATCCATTTGATGTCCCCACAGTAGACAAAGTCAACAGCTACGCTCTCCCCATTGGGCAAAACTGGAGATAACACAAGGCAAATGTCTGTGGTGTATTTTCCATCTCCAGTATTTATACTTTCGCACAAGCCATCCCATATACCTGAAAGGCAAGTTTAAGATGACAACAAGTTTACTAATATGTGAATAAAATGTGTACACCCAGAGATCCAACCACTAGGCATATGCCTCAGATTTAGAAAGGTCCCATATACACCAAAATATCAATAGTAGCACTTTTCGGTAGCATATGTGTTGAAATTACTGTCTCCTTACACAGGCTCAGCGGGTCAGAAAGGCACAATAATGGGGACACTGAGGAGCCTGGGGGCTCTGGCCAGGGCTGTAGGACCCATTGTCTCAGCTACAGGTAAGTTTGGTTTGGGGGAGTGGCTAGGAGTAGGGATGTTCAAACACAGGCTAACTAATATACAAGCATTTTTCAGTTATCTTAGCTCTTTCTCAGCCTTTTTTGCCTCCCTGTTTGGGGACATTTTGTTCATTTGTAGCAGTGATAATCTCAGATTAATCACTTTTGCCATTTTGCTGCTTCTGGTAAAAAGGTGTCACTGAAAATACTCCTCAAGTTGATGGTTTGGGCTTTTCTGGGGCTGTCAAAAATTCATACGGTTGGTTTCAAATGAAGTTCTGCTTTGTGACAAGGAGGTAACTCTAGGTTCCTGAAGGCTCTGCTAGTGAAACATAGGCTCAGACAGGGCCTTCTAGGCTGGTCAGGCTTGGAGTACAGATCTGGTGATGGATGGGTTGGGAATCTGGGGTCCGAGAATGAGCTTAGCTGAGTGTGAAGGTTATCACTAGAAGCTTGGCCACTGGGTGTTGAGAACAATCTGGGATTTCTGGACCACAGCCTAAAATATGGAAATGAAGGGCTCTTGGCAAGGGATGATGCATCCAGGGACAGTTCTGGAGAATAACATCAAGGTGAAACAAGAGGTGTAGATCTCATTAGATAATTGGATTTTATCACTTTGTGTCCTTGTGTTGCTTGTCCAGATAGTTGCAAGGCAGTGTGAGACTCACCCTTAATGGCGGGAGAGGGTAGGTGGGGTGAGTGGGGAGAGTGGGGAGAGGAGTGGAAGTTGTGTCTTTCAGAAAAGGTTTTTCTTGGCTCCCTTTTGATTTCATTGGGGATGTTTTTCTTGCCACCAGGCATTAGAATGCTAGGTAAGGGGTGGGGATTTAGGGTTGCTCCTCTTTCCTCTAGTGCTTATTATAAGTTCCAAGCTTTAGGGCTTAATTAATGATAACTAGTTATGAATCCCAGGGGTGAAGAATCGGGTAGCGAACAGGTAAATCTGTGCAGAGACCCAAAGAACCTATTAAGAAATTTCATCTCTAAAGTGTACTGACTCCATTAGGTGTGGTTTCCCTATGACCCTTCACCATTAATACATGGTATTAGATCATCTTTCCTTACATATATGACCTGGGAGTTAGGAAATTGGGTTTCTATTCCCAGCTTTGCAACTAATTCACTGTGTAAATTTGGCAAGTTGCTTTGATTCTTTGGGTTGAAATATCTGGAAAATTCCTCTGGTCACAGTCTCCTGTCCTCTCACTGGTTCTCCTGAACCTCACTTATATTGAGCTTATTTTTGTTTTCACTGTCACCGTGACTCCCAGTCTCTCCATCCCTTCCTGCTGTACTAGTCCATCCCCATGTTCTGGACTCACTTTTCCTCCCTTCACATTTTTGACCCTGTAGTTAACCAGTTCACTTCTGATATATCCTCTGTCTCAGATTCCTTGTTCTTTTACTCCTCATATTTTAACCAAACCTTAATCCTGGGTCACCTTCACACCATCCATCTTCTTCTGCTCCTATATGGAGGCAGTTGGAGGAAGTCTTACAATCATGCCAGATGCACAGGTTCGTTATTTTATCTCAACTGGGCACTCGTTACTGCACAGCAATCCTTTTATTCTTCTCCATTACACTCCCCACAGCAGTTGTTTCTCACCTCCTCTTCTCTTTTCCAGCCATCTATGTGCTGTTTCCTCTCTCCCCCACCCCTCAGCAGAGGACCTTGCCACCTACTTTACCAAGAAGACAGTTGTGAACTGATGCTTCTCCCCATCTTGCACCTCAAAATCTTTTATCATCAGCCCCTATCCCAGTTCTCTCCTTTGTTCTAGTCTCTAATGTAGAAGTATCCTTTTTTGCCAAGGTCAACCTTTTATCTGTGTCTTTGATACCAATCCCTTCTCTTCTCCTCTGGGTCCTTGTCCTTTTGATTATACCCCTCATCTTCAATCTTTTCCTAGCTATTGACTCACTCCCTGGTGCCCACAAATATGCCCAGGTCTCTCCTATCCTTAAAAAAAGCCCCTACCAACCTCTCATGTTATTATACTATATCTCTACTCCCTCTCCATAAGTTAGTCAATAAGCATTTATTAAGCGTACAATATGTTTTGGGCCCTGTGCTGTGTGCTGGAGATATATAGAAAGGCAAAAACCATCTCGTCCTCAAGGAGCTCATAGTCCAATTGGGGAGAAAAAAATGAAAATAACTAGGTATATACAAGATACGTACAGAATATAGAAGAAAATCTTGGAGGAGAAAGCACTAGCAGCTAGAGGGATTGGGAAGACTTCTACCAAAGACAGGACTTGAGCTGAGTCTTAAAGAAAGCCAGAGAAACTAGGCATGAAGATGGGAGGTGGAGTCTCTCATGAGAGGAGCAGTAAGCAGGTTAGTGTAGCTAATAGTAGACACATGGAAGGGAGTAAAGTGTGAGCAGACTGAAAAGGTAGGAAGGGCCCAGGTTATGAAGAGCTTTAAATGCTAAACAGAAGAATCTCTATTTGATTCTGGAGGTGACAGACAGCTGCTGAAGTCTGTTGAGTGGTGGGGTGACAAAACCCCTAGAAAAAAGTTGTCTATAGTATTGCTATTTCCTCTTCTCCCACTTCTTGCCTTCTGGCTCCTGACCTTAGCAACACAGTTGAAACTAGTCTCTCCAAGGAAACCAACAATCCCTTTGCAAAGAAAAGTGTTGGTGTCATGTTTATATCATGTTTGAAAAAATTTTCCTTATACTCTCCACATTTTTTATTTAGCACCCATGGGTTTGATTATCTCTGTGAAGATGACTTCTGGATCTAGAAATCCAGCTCTAACTTATGTTTTGAGCTCCAATTCCACATTATCACTGCTTATTGAACATCTCTAATTAGATGGCTCATAGGCATCTAAGGCTCCTTATGTCTCAGATAGACCTCAGTATCTTTCCCCTAAAACAGCTTCTCTTCCAGACTTCCTTATTTCTGTTGAAGGGCCTTCATCCCCAAGTTTGCCACCTTGGCATCATCCTTGACTTTTCTCTCTCTTTCACCACAACTCCTTCCTCTCATTTAATTAGTGGCCAAGTTTTGTCAATTATTACTGTACAACATATCACATCTACCTGCTTCTCTCCACTCACATGACCACCACCCTAGTTCAGGCCTTTATCACTTTGCCTAGACTATGGTGACAGACTCTTGACTGGACTGTGTGCTTCTAGTCACTTCCTTCTTTAAGCCATTATCCAGATAGCCATCAAAAATCTTCCTAAATTACAAAGCTGACCATGTCACTTCACTACTGGAGAACCTCCCTGTTGCCTCCAAACTCCTCAGTGTGGTATTGAAAGCCCTTCACAGTCTGGTTCTATCTTCCCCTTCTGGGGTTACTGTGCACATTACAGCCTCAAGTAGAATGGAAGTTCCTTGATTACAGGAACTGTTCTTTTGGTTTGGTTTGGTTTTTATATCCCCAGCCCAGTGCTTTGCACTGTTGGGATTGGAGGGGTGGATTTAGATTATTTCTCATGACCTCTTTTAGTTTTTGTCTATTTGCTTGTTTGTTTTAATGATTCTTTATTCTAATCCTGAGGCTGGAGTGTTTTATGTAGTCAGGACCTGACCCACACCTCCTCAGTGGCTAAACTCATTTCCTCCCCTTTAAAGGCCAACACATTATCCTTTCTTCTTTATTTTTAAAAGTCAAATCAACCACTGGTGTAGTTTTATTGGTTTCCCTGCCCCCCATAAAACCAGCTCTTAGTTTTATTTACTAGTTCAATGGTTTTCTCACTTTCAATTTTATTAATCTCACCTTTGATTTTTAGGATTTCCAATTTAGTGTTTAATTGGGGATTTTTAGTTTGTTCTTTTTCTAGCTGTTCTAGTTGCATGCACAATTCATTATCTGTTCTTTCTCTATGTTATTGATATGTTTTAGAGATATAAATTTTCCCCTAATTATTGCTTTGGCTGCATGCCATAAATTTTGGTATATTGTCTCATTGTTGTCAGTATCTTTGATGAAATTGTTTCTATGATTTGTTTGTTTACCCACTCATTCTTTAGAATGATTATTTAGTTTCCAATTAATTTTTAATCTATCTTTCCATGACCCTTTATTGAATCATGATTTGAAAAGGATACATTTAATATTTCTGCCTTTCTGCATTTGATTGTGAGGTTTTTATGTCCTAATACATGGTCAATTTTTGTGTAGGTGCTGTGTACCGCTGAGAAAAAGGTATATTCCTTTCTATCCCCATTCAGTTTTCTCCAGAGAGATATCTTATTTAACTTTTCTAAAATTTTATTCACCTCTTTAATTTCTTTCTTGTTTATTTTGTGGTTAGATTTAGCTGGTTTTGAGAGGGGAAAGCTGAAGATCCCACTAGTACAGTTTTACTGTTTATTTCCTCTTGTAACTCATTTAACTTTTGTAGAAATTTGGATGCTATATCATTTGGTACATATATATTTAGTATTGCTATTACTTTCATTGTCTATGGTACCTTTTAACAAGATGTAGTTTCCTTCCTTGTCTCTTTTAATTAGATCTATTTATGCTTTTGCTTTTTCTGAGATCATGATTACTACCCCTGCTTTTTTTTTTTTTTTACTTCAGCTGAAGTGTAACATATTTTGCACCAGCCCTTTACCTTTACTCTGTGTGTCACTCTGCTTCAAATATAATTCTTGTAAACATATTGTAGGATTCTGGTTCTTAATCCAGTCTGCTATTTGCTTCTGTTTTATAGGTGAGTTCATTCCATTTACATTCACAGTTATGATTACTGTACATTTTCCTTCATTCTATTTGTCCTGTTTGTATTTTTCTCCCTCTCTCCTTTCACCCTGTCCTTCCTCACCAGTGTTTTGCTTCTGACCACCACCTCCTTGAATCTAGCTTCCCTTCTGTCACCCTTTCCCCTTTTTCTTGTCCCCCTACTTCCTTATAGGTAAGATAGATTTTTATACCCAAATAAGTGTGTATGTTATTCCTTCTTTGAGTGAAAGCTGATGAGAGTAAGGTTCAAGCAATGCTTACTGCCCCCCCTTTCTTCCTCTACACTGTAATAAGTCTTTTGTGCCTCTTCATGTGATATATATAATTTACCCCACTCTCCCTCTCCCTTCCCTCTTTTCCCAGTGCAATCCTCTTTCTTACTCCTTCATTTATTTTTGTATCATCCCATCAAAGTAAACTTATACCCACACCCTCTGTCTATATCCCTTGTAACAGTCTTAGTATAGTGTTCTCAAAAGTTACAAGTCTCATCTTCCCATGTAGGGATGTAAATAGTTTAACCTTATTGAATAACTTATGTTTTTTCTTTCCCATTTACCTTTTTATGCTTGAGTCTTGTATCTGAAGGCTGAATTTTTTTTGCTTAGTTCTGATCTTTTCATCAGGAATGTTTGAAAGTCCCCTATTTCAGTGAATGTCCATTTTCTTCCCCTGAAAGGTTATCCTCAGTTGTGCTGGGTAGCTGATTCTTGGTTGTACTCCAAGCTCCTTTGCCTTCCAGAATATCATATTCCAAGCTCTCTAATACTTTAATGTAGCAGCTGTTAAATCTTGTGTAATCCTGACTGTAACTCCTCAATACCTGAATTGTTTCTTTCTGGCTGTCTACAGTATTTTCTCCTTGACCTGAGAGTTCTGGAATTTGGCTGTAAGATTCTTGGGAGTTTTATTTTGAGATCTCTTTCAGGATGTGATTGGTAGATTCTTTCCATTACTATTTTACTCTCAGGTTTTAGGATATTGGAGAAGTTTCCCTTGATAATTTCTTGAAAGCTGCTGTCCAGGCTTTTCTTTTGATCATAGCTTTAAGGTAGTCCAATAATTCTTAAATCATCTTTCCTGGATCTATTTTCCAGGTCAGTTGTTTTTCTAATGCGGTATTTTACATTTTCGTCTTCTATTTTTTCATTCTTTTGATTTTGTTTGATTGATTCTTGATGTCTCACAGAGTCATTAGCTTCCATTTGTCCAATTCTAATTTTTAAGGAATTATTTTCTTCAGTTAGTCTTTGTACCTCCTTTTCCATTTGCCCAATTCTGCTTTTTTTAAGGAGTTGTTTTATTTTCCCATTTTTTTTGCTTCCGTACTTCCTTTTTCAAGCTGTTTTTTATGATTCTCTTGTATAACTCATTTCTTTTCCCAATTTTTCTCCTACCTCTTTTATATGATTTTAAAAAATCCTTTTTGAGCTCTTCTAGGAGGATTTTTGGGTCTGAGACAAATTCATATTTCTTTCTGAGGCTTTGAATGTTGGCATTTTGACACTCTTCTGAGTTTGCATTTTGATCTTGCCTGTAGCCTGTAGCTTTCTATGGTCATAGCTTTTTTGTTTGTTTTTTGCTCATTTTCCAGCCTATTTCATGACTTTTAATGTTGAGCTCTGCTCCTAAGGTACAAGGGACACTGTTCCAAGCTTCTTGTGCTGGAGGTCAGGGGACTGCTCACTGGCTTTTTGTGCCAAGGCCTCTAGGGCTGGCAGCTTGCCTGCTACAGTGGGATTTCCTGGCCTAGTCTAGCTGACTGTGCCAGGGCCTCTGGGCCTGCCAGGCCTGCTCACTAGCCTGCTGTCTTGGGGCTGGAGGTCTCACAGCTGTGCCTGGCCTGTTGAGCCAAGACCATGGGGCCTCAGTTACTGATCTCTGCTGGGGATAGGGGCCTCCCACTGGCTTGTCCAGACACTGCCTGCACTGGGCTGTGCTGCCCTTTTACTCAAGTGAGACAGAGCTTTCCTGCAGTCCTTCTAAGTTATCTCAGGCTGGAAAATTGTTTTACCCCATCCTTTTGTGGGTTCTGTTGCTCCAGAATTCACTTTGAGGCATGATTTAAAGTTGTTTTGAGGGAAATTGGGGAGAGCTCAGGCAACTTCCTGTCTTTTCTCTGCCACCTTGTCTCCACCTGTCTGGAATCCTTTCTTCCTTTTTCAGAGGAAAAGAATATGGTGCTTAGCAAGAGTTAATGATGATGACCTTATGAAAATTTAATTTTCTGATTAAGCTCTTAAGGCAAAAAAGTAGCCTTGGCCACCTTAAGATTCAACCAAAACGTTTAGTTCTCATTTAGTGAATCTCTGGTCTGAGGTCAATCATCTGGCATGAGCAAAACTTAAAAATATATTAACCGGCTTTTCTGAACTCAGTTGATCAACAAATTATTAAGTAACTTAGGTACAAGGTACTGTGTTAGATACTGTGGGGGATACAAAGTAGGAAAGAAGGCACATATTCTAACATATTCAAAATCAAGCTCCCTGGTGTTCTTTCCACTTCATTCATCCTGAATATGCTTCCAGATTAATCTTCTTAAAGTTGAATTCTTATCTTGACTTCTTACTTAAGAATCTATGATGACTTCCCATCACCTTTGAGTCTAGACTCCTCAGTGAGGTTTTTTAGGCCCCCATAATATGATTCCAATTTACCTTCCTGGCTTTTTTTCCTTTTAATTTACTATATATTCTAGCCAGCTTTAACTTTTTTGCTATTCTTTGAACAAGTTCCATACATTCCTTACTTCATTTTTCTTTGCTTTTACCAATTCTTGTACCTATAATGTTTTTGTTGCCTTTTTTCCTTTACTATGAGCATATTTATTATGATGTTTCATCAGAATGGTCTGTAGTGAGCTTCCATTTAAATGTACGCCTTGGTTAAGTCAGTCTTATCAATGGAAGTTTCGCTGAGGTAAACTGGTAAATGCAACACCCAACCAGAACAGTGAAATAGTGAAACAGTGAAATCAAGTGATGTGTAGGACAGGAAAAGCCTTGAGCTAGGCAGATTGAAAAATACTTTAATGGGAAAATCCTTGATTTCAGTATCCTCAAGTGGTAAAATGTTTTGTTTTTTTTTTCCCCTCTTTGCAGTGTACTGGCTGGCTGGGGTCCAAATGTGCTTCACTATATGCTCAGTAATGTTTCTTCTCCCCATCATCCTCCTTGGGAGTCTGAAGCAGCAAACCAAAGCCGAATGACTGGTTCTCTCCTAAGTTGCCAGTGATGCTTGGACATTTGTCAAAACTTCAGTCATCAGAACCAATATCTCGCTGTACCTGAAGGAAGCATTTAAAGAGAAATTTGGAGTACTGGCATCAATGAGTCAGAAATCTGCCATGGAATAAACTGATCTCAGCTGTTGCAATTTTCCTCATCGCCAAACGGTTGTCTTCTTCAGTAATGTGGCATATGGATGATGTAGGCTTGATTTTGATGAAATTGAACATTAGTGACAAAAACTGACCATAGTCTGTAATATTGGGGATTTAGAAGCAGTGGGGTTGCTAAAAACCATTAAGTCATTTATAATACTATGCATTTTGCTACTCAGTCTCTGAGTCTGAGAATTGTATATTCTCAAGGCTTCTTGTGATTCTCAAGGTTATGGTGCCTTTACCTTTCTCCATGCTGGTCCATTTGCAGTGATGGTGACATAAACAACAGATGACTGCAGCCTACTGGGAAGGGTCTGAAGGTGGTTTACCGGCCTCCAGAATAGGCTAGCAATCAGCTTTTTTTGTGGCCTTCACGGTACACCTGTTTTGGAAGCCACATAGACTTGGCTTCTAATGGTCGCTACCAAAAATGGGGATGAGTTGATTTTGCCTTTCCCTATAAAAAAAGTTGAGCTGACCAATAGCAGCAGCACAGGGTACTAATATTGGGAAAGGTAGTGGCTGTACAATTGCCATGGGATGTAAACATAGTATTTTTTATAACATGAGCATCCTGGATCTAGTTACTGAGAGTCACAGTGGAGTTTTGACAAACTATGTATGACAGATTAAAGTTATTTTGCAAATTGATTTCTTTTAAATATGAAATGTTTATTTCAACTAAAGGTAACTAAGATGGGAATGGACACTGGTAGAACTGGAAATTATTTCTGCATTTTTACATTTATCCTATTCCTTTATGAACCACGTAGAAAATGCCCTGGATTGTGGGAGTGCAGTTTACTCAATACCACACCCTGTTCACACCAGCTCTTGGCTCCCATTAGCCTCAGTGTACTAAGCAGCAGGGTGGCATTTTAGTTTTAAAAAATTAGAGATCTTGACTATTAAATTCTATGTAGTCAGGAATAAACTCATCTTTTAACACCTAGAGCTGAAAAGAACCTTAATTAGTCCCACCTTCTCATCTTATGGCTGATATCTGAGGCTCAGAAACATTAAGTTTCTTGTTCTCAA
Organism: Vombatus ursinus; assembly: GCF_900497805.2. NCBI lineage: Eukaryota > Metazoa > Chordata > Mammalia > Diprotodontia > Vombatidae > Vombatus > Vombatus ursinus. The sequence continues at coordinate 9,621,343 of NW_020954596.1, read as the reverse complement.
TATCTCGGAGTTGAGAATCCTGGTGTCTTCAAGTTCACTGACCTTCCAATGGGATCATATCCCCTTCTAAGCTGCTGCAATTAATGGCGAGACTTGGGCTGGTTCCTTCCCCTCTCTGGGACTTAGTTTCCTCTTCTCTCCTAGAAAGTTGCTAGTTCTGAGATTCTATTATTCCACTGGCAATGCTGAGTGACCCAATCTTTGCTCATCAGTGTGACTCTGGAGTCAGAGAACCTGGATTCAAATGCTGCCTCACGGACTTACTCCCTGACCTAAATGGTCTTGGGCAAGTGACTTAACCTCCCTAGCTTTTAATTCCTTTAATTCTTGTAAAATTGAGGGGATTAGATGAGATGGTCTCTGAGGTGCCTTCTGGCTCTAGAATTTTGATCCTGTTATTTCAGCAAGATACTGGGTTAGTGTAGAAATAACAAAGAATAAGGCCTTGTTAAGTCCCACTGAGAAAAAAAAATGAGGAAAGTGTTCATGTAAGGTTTATGGTGTGGGAAGAGCATCGCTTTGAAAGAAGAGTTTACCCGTGTGGCTTCAGGCAAGTCACTTAATATCTCTGGGCCTCAGTCCCCTCGTTGCCTAAAAGAGATCAGGCCAGATCACAGGTTCCCAGACTTATTTGGCCGACCACTCCCTTCTGAAAAAATAAATCACTCAGCACCCCCCTGGAAATCTTTAAACCTTTGTAACTTTTTTTGTGAAATTTGAATTGTTTCAAAAAATATAAAATATTTTTTAAAAGAATGACGTGTCGGGGCAGCTAGGTGGCGCAGTGGATAGAGCTCCGGCCTTGGAGTCAGGAGGACCCGAGTCCAAATGTGGCCTCAGACACACAACACATGACACTTACTAGCTGTATGACCCTGGGCAAGTCATTTAACCCCAACTGCCTAGCAAAAAGCAAAAAAAAAAAAAAAAAAAAAAAGCAAGAAAAAAAAAAGAGATGAATCTTAATTTCATAATTCATTGTAAATTTGTGGAGTTTTTTCTTGCACTGAAATTTTGATGATGCAATATTGCATCATATAACCATATAGTATCATATTGTAAATAAGTTATTACACGCATACATTCCTGCTGATGCATGCTGGACTTCCTGATAATGCGCAACACACTTGCCTGCCAACACTTGCTTGTTAAGACCCGTCGGCAGACTTGACCACTAATTGGTTACAACTTGCATTTTGTGTGTTTAATTGGAAAACAATGTGATCACTATAACTTTAACTCTGTTACACAACAGATGAAACATGTATGAACAGTTTTTCAAAATTTTCTTCTCTTTCCTTATGCTTCCACAGACCCCTTACTTTCATTCAATACCCCCTCCCAAATGCACCAGAGGCTACTACCACCTTCCTGGATCATTCCAGCACCCCACCAGGGAGCAGCATCGCCCACTTAGAGAACCTCTGGACTAGATGATTTTTTAAAAGTCCTTTCAGATTTAAAGCCTGTGACCATATGATTACTTTCCCTGGGATACAGAAGGGAGGAAGGTGGGGGTACAGGGCCAGAGGTGAGAGTAGCTCCAAGTGATTTAGAGGATATTAAAAAGAAAAGAGAAAGAGAAATAGTATCACTGGATTAAGCTCTAGTAGATGGGATCCTAAAGCCCTATGAACACTTGTGGCAGGACAACTGTTATATCAGGACACAGGACTGAATATCTCTGGGATCCTTTAGCAATACAGAAATGAATGCTTAATTTAGCTGGGTGCTTGCTGATTGTGAGCCAAAGTGAGTTAGCACACCTTTCATATCCATTTACAGTCTAAGAGTTCAGTACCAACAATGCAGCCTCTTAGGACATTGATCAATTAAGCAGTTACTGAGTGCCTGCTATGTGCCAGATGCTGTGGATAGAAGCACAGAAATGAAACAGTCCCTTCTCTCAAAGAGCTTACATACTCTTAAGGGGAGATTACATGGGCACATCTAAGTTCTGGAAGAGGTACTTGCAGTTGGGAGATCAGGGAAGAACTCATGTAGGAGATATTATCTGAGTAATGCCTTGAAAGAAACCCTAGTGCTTCCAAGAGGTGAAGTGAAGTGTTTACTATGTGCCAGAGACTGTGCTAAGTGCTTTACAAATATGATCTCATTTGATCCACACAACAACCCTGGGAGTTAGGTGCTGTTATAAGCCCTATTTTATAGATCTGGAAACTGAGACAGAGGCAGAGTTATTTGTCCAGGGTCATACAGGAAGTGTCTGAGGCCGGATTTGAACCCATCTTACCTTGACTCTAGGGCCAGCACTTTATCCAATACGCCACCTTGCTGCCCCTATAGAATTCAGGAGGTCTGTGGACTTGGATGGGGAAAAAATTACATCATTATTTTCACCATTTGCTGAAATTTAGCATTTCCTTTAATTATCTAAAAAATATTATTCAGAGATGGAGTCCACAGGCTTTGCTAGCCTGCCAAAGGGTCATCCATGACATAAGGTGAAGAATCCCTGCTTGAGACTTTTCTATGTGTAAGAGGACGAGCAAGGGAAGAAAATGAAAATGGGCTAAATGCTCTAAAGACATGTAACAGGCAGGCAGACAGTGGACTGCGGAGCCTATCCTGACTCACTGCATTGGTGGGGATGGGATCTCTGAGCTTCCATTTCCTCATCTGCAAATGGAAGTAATTCATGTCTCACTTCTCTCCTCACAGGGTTAATATAAGGAAAGGGCTTTGATTAATCATTATGGGTGAAGTGTTGGTGAAATTACTTATAATAAGCTGTTACTATGTGCTACCAGTTTTTATGACAGAAAACCTGTGTTTGAACTCCAGCTTTGCCATTATCTGGATGATACAATTTGTGTGACCTCTGACAAATCTTGTAACCTAAAACTCGATTTTCTCATTTGTGAAATGAACACAGAGTTGTTGTGTGGGTTAAATGAGATGATGTAAAGTAAACCTGAGAGTGCTATTTATACAAAATAGAGAAGTCACATCATTATACTCCTCCATTAAAACTCTACTCTGATGTCTTTACTGTGGTGGTGGTAGTGGTGGAGGTGAACCCTAGGCTCCTGAAGTTTGTCAGTGAAGCACAGTCTCTTGCAGGTGCAGGCCTGGTGATGATTTGTGCACCAACCTTGCCAAAGTCACAGGGACTCACTTGCTGCAAGGTAAGCAGCAATTAAAGAACTTTACTAAGTTGAAGAACTGTGATCTGCATTAATGGAAAAGGACTCATAGCAAAGAAATGAAAACTCCAATAATAATAATAATAATAATAATAATATTAATAATAGCTGTTTTACTATATTAAGAAAACAAACCTCTTCCTATCCATTGGGATGAACGTAAGACATACCAGGCTGGTCTCAAATTATTACAGGAAAAATGACTGATGTGATTGTAGAAGACTGCCTTCTAAGAAGCATCAATTAAAAATTCTCTTTTTTCAGGGATGGTGAAGAGCTAGAGGGAAAATACCACACCAAGCACAGTGGCTCCCTTTAGTCTACAGCTACCACCAACTGCAGTTAGTGCTTTAAAAGGATGAGGTTTGTTTTCTCTTTCAGAATAAATAAAGCAGAGGAAAGTCTCTTGATATGGATTCTCTGTAAGGATTTGTGGAACAACAAAGACAAGAATCACACAGGATGACTGCAATCTGCATCAGTCAAGGTAATATGAAAAAAATGAAACCACAAATTCAATAATATGGTGAAGCAAAGCATATAAAATTTAAACTTTTCAAAATAAAATACTATTTTTGATGGAATGAAATTGATGGAGTAACATCCAAACTGTTCCCCAGATTTCAGACACTGAGACTGTTTAAAGAAGAATTTATTAATGAGTAAAACAATGTTACAATGAAGAAAGAAAAACACAGGACCCATCTTCTGAAGATTATAGCCACATATGCAACTACATCTCATACTGTAATACAAAGAATTAAAAGAACAAACTACAAAATTGGAAATTAAGTCATTGCATATGTGGAAAGAGAGAAATGGAAGGATCCATCATTAATTAAAACACATAGCGATGGTGAACTGTAATTACGATTGGCAATAAAACACAATTCAGCAAAAGTAAGTCAGCTTTCTAGTGTACATAGGACATACAAGGTTAGGATACAAGCTCAAAGCCATTAGTGCCATGCAGTCTGTTCTAAACGTTACTGTGTAGGTGTCTCTCTTATGCAGTGATTTGCTGTGACTTCTAGCCCCACCCTACATCTACCCATTTCAAACAACAGCTATCCAATATCTACCTGGTATTCCTTCCACTGCTAACCCTCCTTTTCTTTGCAATTCCACAATGCTAACATCAGCTCTCTTGTCCCTCTCTGAACCGGCCATCGTTGTATCTGAGACCAAATACTGCTTTACATTGATGAGGTGGCTATGTTGCATGACTGAATCAGTTCTATGGTTTGGGGATTTTTATACTGCATCAATGGTAAAGCATTTGATAATTTCCATTTTTGAAACTGTGAAGCAGGCTTGGGACAAGACGCTTTATTTCTAGTTATCAAGCAATATCATTATGTCATTCTACAAGGGGAATGAGTTATGTGGATCATCTTATGTAGGTAACTACATAGGGAAAAACTGTTTTTTGAGCTCTTGAGCAGAACATTCAAAAGTGAGCTCTGGAAGCAAGATGTCAAATTATGATCATTATAATTAGTTTAACTGTTTTCATAACCCAGAAATTTTCAAAGTTGTAATTTGCTATGTGAAGACAGGAACAAATCTGAAAATACCCTGAAATTTCACAAAAACTAACTCAAATAGTTAACCTTGCACTCTCTACAGTCTTTTATAAGAAAAAGAGTATTTCTGACATAATAAAACTGAAAAAAGTTGGTCTATTAAAAAAGGAATGTTCAGAATTGTAAAGGAGGTTTGAACTGCAAATTCACAGGAAATTCTAGCAAATACTCTCCTCCTTCCCCCAATGCTTCCCCCCCATAATATTTTAGGCACCCTGATGGATAAGATGCCAGGCATTACTAAATTCATGTTTGGGGCTGAAGCAGAAGACATAATCACATCAGTGAGCCATGTAGGATGGACACAGGTTTACATCCGCCAACTCTTCAAATGCCTTCTGTATAGTACGTCCAACCAACTCTTAAGTGTAATCTCTAGGTATGTCTTCTCCAACAGAATGTAAGCTATTCGAGAGTAGAGACTGTTTCAATTTTGGTTTTGTATCTACAGCACTTAGTAACAGTGCTTGGTATGTAACAGATATTAATAAATGCTTGGTGATGGACAGATTGATGGAGGTGTGAGTTGCCCATCTCTCTAACATGAACAGGTAGCTGTGGTTTCCAGAACATCTACTTCAAAGACTAACCTTTTTGCCTATCCCTTTAGAGGGCTGCTTAAGCTAGGTTTGTGGGATCAATTACTGTTTCTAATTCGCCAAGTCGAGGTTCTCCAAATATACCACGCAGCAGCAAACACCTTCAGCTCAGTCATGTGAGACAACACAGGGTTAAGCAGAAGCCTAGCAGTGAACAATGCAAGCTTACTTTACTTGAAACTTCTGTAGGAGGGGATGCAAGATGGGAGGGAGGTTGCCAAAGCCTTGTGTAGAGCACGATCTATAACCACAGCTAGCTTGCAGAAGCACAAAATCTCATTCTGTTCAGGAGTATATTCTTTCTGAAAACACAATAGCAAAGATTTTTAAATACACCTGCTGTGACTTAGGAGCACAGTATTAGAGAGCACAACTTCTGAGGGTTAGCATAGTTTGTGACTATGGCCTACATTGCTAAAAATTCTTGGGGGAGAGCTTTTCCTTTTAACACAGTGGCTCCAAGTCTTCTACATAAAGACTTTAAAGTTGTGTACCAGTTGGGAACAGATCTGAAGTTAGCTGCTAAGAACTTAGGGTTAGCACCTTTCTGCAAGTTAGTTGATTTGCTGTTAAAAGCTATGCCCTGGGAGCTTTGCCTAGGGTGGCGAGCTGGTTTCATTTCTGCATTCCGTCACAACATAAGACAAAACACTCAGTACAATCACACACGTCCTAGTGGTTAATGAAGTATCGGGGATCTTAAAACCTGACAGTGTTTCTGCCGCGCGCGGGGCTGTTAGGAGTCACTTTTCTTTTTACTTTTCTTCAGAAAGGAGGGAGTACGGAACTTCTTTTTCTTTTTGGAGGGGGACTTCCCCGGGGACTCATCACTCCCGGGATCTGCGGCCATTCCCTCCTCGGCAGTCGGTGTGGTGGCCTCTTCAGCAGGGGGAGATGGGGTTTCTGGATTTTCTGTAGCAGGTAATTCAGTCTGGCTTTGGATGTGAACTTCATCAGGTCGACTTTCCTCCTCCTCTTTCTCAAGTGGTGGGAAGCTAAGTGCTTCTGAAGGCTCATCAGGGGAGAGGTCTGGAAGGGTTTGCTTGAAGGTTGCAGCATCACTGTCATCTCTGTAAGTCTGGTCTTGCTGTGTGTCTAATGGATGTAGGAGTAAAACAAACTATTAAGTTATGAAGAGTGACTCCACTGGACTTTTAAAAGTGTCACTTCTAAGATGAGAAATGCTTTTAATATGCTTTTAATAACATTTTTACTGACATGATATTAAAATAATTTTTAAAAATTATATTCTATTTTATGGCTGAGTGTAACAGAATGTAAAAAACAGTTTCAATGAAAGGTTTTTTTTTTAACTGCCTGCCACTGGATAGTGTGCTGACAAAATGAGAATCAGCAGAGGCCTCTAAATCATTAAATCTACGTGAGTGTAAGGAAAAGGAGAGGAAGTTTTAAGCAATGACTATGGAATAAAGATACATGGCGTCAAATACCCATAAAGGCCTCTTACAATGGAAAGGCAGCATGGCCCGGTGCATAGCTGGCCTTGGAATCAGGAAGACTTAAGAGTCAAATCCAGTCTCAGGCACACACTGGCTGTGTGACCATAGGCAACTCACCTAGACTCTCAGGACCCCTAGGCAATCCTCTAAAACTATAAACTGGACAACAAATGACTATCTGTAATAGTTTAGGTAGTATCCTTTTTGAGAGTTCCCTCTACCAATGAAATCACAGGTCTGTTTAAAAAAAAAAAAATCACACTTTGCAGATTCCTGGTTATGAGTACTCCTAAAACTGAGTGCTACTCTAAGCCCGTAATATTTGGTCTCCCACTGGATGACCAGTCAAAGCAGCCTGAGTTTAGCTGTCCAACATCAACATCAAAGGCAAGAAAAGGCTTGAGTCTTATAAGAACTACTGCTAAGTGGAGTAGGAGGTAGAAGTGATTTTTTTTTAAATGGGAAAAAGAAGGAGTCAGTTTCTCTTATATATTTGAACAATTCCATATTATATGAACAAAAGAATATGTTTCAAAAAAAGGTAATTTGTTTAAATAAAAGCCTGTGTGTTTGATTCTCTTAGTGTAATCAAGCTAAAAACTCGCCACTTCTCATCTTGTACAGTAAGCCTGTGGAAAACAAGTTCTGGGGAATTTTTGTAAGAAACTATAAAGTTATGAACAACTGGCATATTAGTGAACACCAACCATTTAGCATTCAAAATCAAGCCAAAAGTTAGAATGGGTAAGTGATGAGTAGTTGGGAGTTAAGCCTTAAATAAGGATTAATCTGCAGTAGGCTTCAAAAAGCAGGAAAAAGACAGTATTGGTTAAAAGCTGCCTTAGGAGGTTCTAGTCCAACAAACCCTTTAGCACTCATTTTAGAAATACTTGGATTATAATGCAAAATTGCAATTGTCCCCTTAATTATTACACATATTATTAAATGCTTTCTGCCTGTTACAGCAGTGAAAGGGATTGCAGTGCAGACACCATACCCTTCCTAATCTTTAAGGACTAGGATTTATTTGACAGAGATGACGCGAGCTTGCAGCAATATTACTTTTCTAATAGGTGTGTGCTTGTTGATATTTGGACGAACTATCATTTTACCAAATGTCATAGTTCAAAAATAAAACCCTATGTAATTTATCTGTTAGTCCAGAAGGACTATTAATTCCAGTTTAAGTCAATAATTTAGAAAATATCAACTCACTGGGCACCAGAGCAACTAACTTTATTCATTCTTTCTTTTCTTTTTTTTTTAGCAACTAACTTTCAATGCTAGGTTAAGATAGAACAATACTGCCAATAAAATAAATGGTAGATGTCAAAGATTCCTGATTTTCTCTTTAGTTAAAATTTAGCAAAATATCCCCTTAAGAGTGGAAAGTTGAAGAACATGAGAACAATGAAAATTCTCTGATCTTCTGAAATTCGTTTGAGTACACAATCTGTCATGAATGCTCTGGTTTGCTTGGCAATACATACATGTGGGGAAATGTCTCAAGTATTCCTTTCAAGGGTCTGCATTCAACTGCACTGCACACATCAGATGTCACTCAATCACAGGTGACAAGAGATCTAGAATTCCAAGAAGGCAACCTTGTGAAGAAAATTAGCATCCTTCTCCAAGGGCAAAAAAAAGTGAGCCTTTTTGCTTTTTTCCAAAGGAAAAAAAAAGAAAACAGGAAACAATACTCCATAAAAAAACAAGGACACAGGAGAATGAAGCAAAGCACATAGGATTCCAGTTAAGAAGCAGAAACAGATTAGATTATGGAATGATACTTACTATGGTAACAGGTACTCTTTAGCATATCCATCTCCTGTTTGTAACGCAGCCACAAGAAGAGAAAAGCACAAGTAGAAAAATCTAGGCATTCAATCACAGCCATTGTGTTAAAGTAAAAGAATGGTGGATGCCATTCTTAGAGGGCAAAGAATGGGATGAAGAAGTGAACTTGAGACTTGTCAAACAGACAGGTGATATACCCCAATATATGAGGAGAAAAAGGACACAGACAAATTAGATTACACCCACTTAACAGACACAAGGCTAAAACAGAAGAGCTACAGCTTTTACAGCAGCCCTCAAAAAATGTGATGGACTAGTCTACTTTGAGTGATGCTACTAGAGCAAATCAAATTAAAAAACCCAGATGCCAAATTGGATGGATAGCATTTGTCCCCACAGGTGTAATCTAAATACAATAAAGTTGAAGAAATGTGCAATTAGTGGGCCGGATTGGCTATATTCAAAAGTTAGGGTGAGGGTGATTCAGGGAAGCTCGGCCTACTAGTTCACCACAACATCTAACTAAAGGAACTGGCTTCATCTGAAACCACCCAGAGCAGAACCAAAGGGAACAATAAGAGGTACCTGCAGTCTTGCAGTTGTGGTAACAGTCTTGGTGATAATGCACACTTCTTGATTATTGTTAATGGAACTGTTGCCACATCAGTAACATTTTTCTTCAGCCAAAACAAAATTCATTCTTCTTGATGCCACAAATACAGTCCAGTCTTTCATGCATCATACCACACCGATGCAGCTCCAGCAGACACGGTCCTCCCACCCACCCTTCTAACCCCAAATAACTTACCTTCCTCAAGTTGAACTGGTGTACTGGGTGGAGTGTGGGCATCAGCACGGTTCAGAGGGCTCCCTTCTTTTTGTTGTTGTGTCACTTCCACATTTTCTATACAGGTATGGAAATTAGGATCAAATTAGATGAGAATATTATTAGAACTTTAGAAGAGATGTTTCAACATCACTTTAGCAGGAATTTTTTTTTCTCAATTTGCATTCCTATCCATTGCCATGCATTTCTAAGCAAGCAAAAGCAGCAGTACATACAAGAGGAGCAACCAAAACCTTCAGCTGTGCTACTCTGTGATCTAGATTTTATAAAGAATATTTATCCAGACATCCTGCATTGAAAAATATTAGTTTCCTTCAACTCTTCTTTTTTTTAATGATAATTTTTATTTATTTTTTTTGTTTCCAACATTTACTTCCACAAGATTTTGAGTTCCAAATTTTCACGTCTCGCCCCTCCCCCCACCCCAAGATGACATGCATTCTGAATACCCCTTCCCCTAGTCTGCCTTCCCTTCTATCTCTCCCCCACTTCTCTTATCTCCTTCCCCTTCAATTTTCCTATAGGGCAGGATGGATTTCTGTACCCCATTTCCTGTATTTCTTATTTCCCAGTTGCATGTGAAAACATTTTTTTTAAACATGTTTTTACAACTTTGGGTTCCAAATTTTCTCCCTTCCTCCCTCCCCACCCACCCTTATTGATAAGGCAAGCAACTAAATATAGATTATATATGTGCAGTTATGCAAAACACTTCCACAGTAGACATGCTGTGAAAAACTAACTCTATATTTCCCTTAATCCTATCCTGTCCCCCCATTTATTCAATTCTTTCTTTTGACCCTATCCCTCCTCAGAAGTATTTGCTTCTGATTACTCCCTTTCCCAATCTGCCCTCCTCTCTATCATTCCCCTACTCTCTTGTCCCCCTTTCCCCCTATTTTCCTGTAGGGTAAGACAGATTTCCACACCCAATTGAGTGTATATTCAACTTCTTTTCTTATTCCAAAAAAGAGGCATTGTTTCAAATTTCATTTCCCTTGCCTTTAGAGATGTAATCCAATGTCCATTAAGGAGATAACAGAAGATAAAGAACAAGCTGAAATATCCTACCTCATGTATTCTTCCAGATGAACCAATTCGTTACCCTTCTCAGAAAACATGGGCTTATAAAGACTAACCTTCTCCACTTCAGATAGAAATTGTAAAGTTCCATGACTACTATGTGTGTCTAATTTACTTGGTAGGTAGGTTTATAAAGTGTTTGCCTCAAAACAGCCCTATCAAATACATAGTTCAAGTTTCATTATGGCCATTTTATAGATAAGTCTATAAACTGAGGCTTAAAAAAGTTAAGTGACTTACCCATAGTTAGTAAGTGGTAGAACCAGTACTTGAACTTGGGTCTCCCTTCCCCCTATATCAAATTTTGGTTTTTACTTCTTTGTGCTGGTTTACAATCCACATATAAGCTTCTCTCTGTGATCAATCTTACATAACTCTATTAGCTGCTCTGTCTGCCTCCGGCCCCAATGCTGCCTAACTAAAAAGGACAAAGAGGACTCCTGGCCACAGGGAAAAAATAGGATGTTGACAGACCAAGTATCTGGGAAAATTCAAACTTCTTTGTTTGGAAAGAAATAATAACTAAAAACCTTTTGAAAAAAGTTTGAGATTTGTTGTTCATTTGAATAGCTTAGCAGCACTGGGTATTTCTGTGAGAGATATTGGAGAAGGGATTCATGGATGACTTAGACAAGGGGGTTGGGCTGGTATACCCTTCCAAATCAATGCCTATGTAATCACCGGATTCTCATTAACTTAATGCAGTTTCCATCTAGGTATATTAAGCTGCTGAACTGCAACTTTATCAAGTCTCAATTCTCATCTGCTATCTACACATGGTAGATGCTCAATAAATAGACTATGAATTATTTTCTGAATGACATCAATTTGCTGTCTAGGAGAGGTAAGAGTTTTCAAAGAACTAAATATAATTACAAGAAAACTCTGTTAGGATGGAGGAAATATATATCATCATTCATTTCTCACTGCAAAACACTATATTATGAGAAAATGGGGTGTAAGTTTACATTTGATAGGAATTTTGCTTGCTTTGAACTAACATGCAAATCATAGGATTTTACTGACAAAAAGGTATATTAGACTAACATGGAATGCAGTGATGGGTACAGATTCCAATAAGATTTAGGATTTTTGTTTTTAACAGTAGCAGTTATATAATAAAGTGGTGAAGGTTAGTCTAAAATAGGAACAAAAAAAATTAAAGCTATATAAAAGATTTCCTCAGGAGTAGAAAGCCATTCCCAGATAATACCCCTCAACCCAAAATTTCCACCAATCAAAGAATTTGATCATTAACCCCACAGGTAATAAATCAAGCCAGTCTGAAGACTTCTATAGACAGCAGAGACACGTGGAGGTTCCAGGCAGGGAGATTAAGGGAGTGGTCTTCCCAACTCAGTACCTGAACTTTCAGTAAAAAGATCGGGGTTGGAGTTTAATGCTTTGATGACTGAAATGTGAAATTCCTTGTGGGAGGACCGCAGTTCCTCAGACTCTTTCAGGTGAAGGCAGGGGATTATCTGCTGCACAGCTGAACAAGAAATCCATGCAGCAGTGAACTCAGTGGTTACAGAAAGATTGAGACACACTTGGCACCTTCACGGATGTGAATGAGTTGTGCTTGTTTGTTTCCTAATCCTTGAAGTTCTTCTGATTTGCTTTTCCAGTCTGGAGAGTTCTTTTAGTTATTTGAAATAAATTGTTCCTCACAATTCAATTCTGACTCTTAGTCTTAGTGTGGCACTATTTTTATGATAGTGCCCACAAACTAAGGTAATATTAGAATCCTACATAAAATCTATAATTCCAAGGCACTAGAACACCATCAACAACTACTCAAAAGAGTAGCAGAAGCTAATAATGTGGACTTATTAATTCAGATTCCAAGGACTCGAAATTTATTATAAACTCCACCAGGATCCTGACCAAATTTATTTTTCAAAAGATATGCTAAGTAATAGCACAAAAAAGATCAGAGAGAATATTAAGCTCATTTAGAAGATTAAATTGTTCTCAGAGTCATCAGAAACATTCCCTTGGATGCTGTGACTCAGCAGAAGCATAGTGCAGAACAGAAACAGCACCAGATGTGGATGAGAAACTGGGTTTGGGGGTGGGGGTTGGGGAACAGTTTGTCCAAGGTTTAGAACATGACTGGTGGCAGAGTTGAACAGGAGTCTAGGCCTTCTTACTGCTAGTCCACTGCTCTTTCCTTAGAGTTACAGTCCTACGTGAAAGTACTAAGAGCTATCTATAATGTTCTGACTGATGTTCTCCCCAGTTATGGCTCAACTAATAATTTATGGTTGGACTGTTCCAATCATCTGACAAAGTCGTGAAGAACCGAAGTTTGGCTGACACAATAAATGCTGTGATTGTTAAACCCTCTGCCAGGTGGGACAGCTTCAGAAAAACTCAATGGCTGTTTCAGAGTGCTCCAGAGAGCCCTTACCTCAGAACTGCAGAAAACATCCCAAAGCACCGGCCTATCCTATCTCTTCTCTCTCTCCAACCCATTCTCCCATTTGCCCACTTTTTATCCCCCCTTTCACCCTCTCTTTTGCCTCTGCTTCAGAGTGGGCCATGGTGCCTGAAGGCATTGCTTAGTTATGATGGCAGCATTAAGCCCTTTAACAAGATTACCAAAAATTATCAGCAAAACTTATACTACAAAAAACTAAAAGAAAAAAAAGAACAACAAAAAAGGTAAATTCCAGATTTCTTCTGGAAACTTCCAAATAAACTTTTTTTCTTTACAAAAAAAATGCAATTGCTTTCACTGTTATCTTTGACTAGGAATGACATCCCCCTCTTTCTGTACTCACTGTATCATGTTCTGACTTGTAGTTATTTGTGTACATATCTTATCTCTCCTACTAGGCTGCACACTCCACGAGGACAGGAATCACATTCTTTTGTGTTTTGTATCCTCCCACCTCACACACAGTCACCCAGCATAGGGCCTTAGTAATCATTTAGCTGAATTTTACAAGGAAGTGCTCGAACCTTCTGGACCCTTCTGTTTCCGTTCCACTTCTCTGCGATACTCCTCCAGCTCTCGGTCAGTGAGCTTGTTGAAGGGATTTGGTCCTGCCGTGCTCACTATGACTCGTGGTTGGTACTCCTTTTCAATAATAGCCTTTGAAGCAGTCACCAGTTCCCCCTGATAAAATGCAACAACAAAATGTCTGCTATAAAGCCAAAATGTACTTAGAAGCTACTTAACCTTGACAATGGGTCAGGAAATAGGGGGGAAAAAATGAAATTCTCAGATTAATCAAAATTAATCCTAGAAGTGCTGCATTTGTTTATTCTTAGGGTCAGCAGCATTCTCAGTGTTGAAAACTTTAGACATTGTTCCACTGGCACAAAATAAATTTAACTGTAAAAAACTCAGGTATCAGAAGCAAGAAGCTATGAAGAATGCAAAACACCAAATCAGTTTGTGTTGTTTTTAATGGAAACAAATTCAAGTTTCCAAATTTAGTCATAATATAAAAAATAGATACATTACCTTCTTCAGACCATGAAAAGTATCATGAATTCTTATCTTTAATTAGAATAAAATATGCTCTGAGATGTTTTATACTCAGAAGAGCAAAGATAAATTCTGCTTTTCCCTATGCACTTAGACAGTTTTAGCCTATCTGCTGATTCCTCCCAAAAATGCAGAGAAAAGGAAAATGTAAATGCCAGGTATATGCTTTAACTTGGAGACTCACCTTGGGAATTTTAAAGATGAAAGTACAATTCCCTCCAAATGCTAAAATAATCTTTCTGTTATCAATTTCAGAGAGAAATCAGTGGCAAGGTAAATAGAAAATGGGACTGTCTATAACTCTTATAATTAGTGTGAATGACAGGTCAATGTTGGTGAACGCCTCTTTTGGGAGAGCCACAGTCCCAGGAGTACTGAATTATCAGGGAACTCCACATTGCTTTGATGGACCATGACACTTCCCTTCAGCCCATGTGGTTGGGGCCAGGGCTTACTAAATATTTGTTGTATGTGAATCTTGCTAAAAATCCAAAGCAGAACTGAAATAGGGAAATCAAAGTAATTTTGGGTTCTAGTTCTAAGAGAACAATCACATCTAGGAAACTACATGTAAAGGTCAATAATATAGATTGGATCTGCTTAATGCATTTTAATAGATAATGGTGCCAATTAGATTATGGTATAAGAGAAAGAACATAGGTCTTGCATTCAAAAGACCTAAGTGGTTCTGACATTGTCTAGTCATGTGACCCTGGACAAGTACTTTTACTGCTTCTATGCTTTCATTTTCTCACCTGTAAAATGGTGATTATACTTATACTGTCTGCCTATAGGGCTGATGTGAACTAAATACTTTATAAACCTTAAAGAGCTATATGGATGTGAGCTATCATTATTATTATTATTGTTCCAAACATGACACAGGGAAGCTGTTTCTGTTGCCAGCTAGACATCTTAGCAAAATTGAATTGGAAGGGCCAGTGAACACAAAATTTCAAGCCAGGTGAGATCAAGGAAAGGAGATCTATTTTTCCCATTGTCCATGGGCTCTCCCAGACAACCTCTGATTGGACCAAATGAATTTTTCTGAAAAGAAGGTTAAAGAATAGAAAGAAAAAGGGCGAGTCTCTTATCATAGGAGTAGTCTCACTATACTCTGCTATGGTTGAAGCTTATTTGGATTATTATGCTCAGTGCCCGGCACCATATTTTAAGGAGGATATTAACAAGCTGGAGAGTATCCATTAGGTGGTAACTAGAATGGTTGAAGGTATTAAGATTATGTCATACAAAGACTGGCATTGGGAATAGCCTGAAGACTGAAAGACTTGGCCAAAGGAAAGGGGGGGGGGGGCAACAGCCTGAAATGATATATGTCTTCAAGTATTTAAAGGACTGTCATGGGGAAGAAGGATTAGAATTGTTCTCGTTGGCCCCAAAAGGACAAACTAAGAATAATGGATAAAAGGAAAAACTTTCTAACAATTACAACTATCTAAAAGATGAATTAGTTGGTAACCTTGAGAAGATGCTGGGTTTTCCCTACTCTAAGTCTTAAAGCAAATGCTGGATGACTGTTGGGAATGCTGTATAGGAATTCTTTTTCAGATATGGGGTGGACTAGATCACTTCTGAGGGCCTTTAAGATTTAGATTCCAGGATTCCATTTGAAGGCTGAGATGTGAGAAGAGAAAGGGCATATGAAGTAAATAACTGGCAATGTTAATGGTGGCTAAGAAAAGGATTTAGTTTTCTAGAACACAATTTCAGATGACAGAAAAATTGGTTCTTGGTCAATCTATATGTTTCCTTAAGATTCACAGATTACCAGACTTTCAAGGGACCACAGAATCCATATTATTCATCCATGCAACATAACCAATAAGTGGTCATCCAGTTTTCAGTGGAAAGAACCTATTTGGCCAGAGACTGGCTGATCTGATTAAGAGGATTTTAAATTGAAAATGGAGGGAGGATACAAAATGTAAAATTAAATATCACGGAAGAATCAAATATATTATAGAAAGAACACTGGAGAAAGTTCCTAATCAATTCCCAGGAAGAAATAACTGGGGAAAAAGGGTTGAGTACATTTAGTTATGGATGTCTACAGGTCAAGGCACTATGGATCTCAAAATGAATCAACTTAAAATTTTAAACTGAAAGATGGAAGTAGCAGAGCTGAGAATTTCAAACCAGGCCCTTGGATTCTTTCCACTATAATATACTTTGGAGATGATCTGATATCCCAGCAACCTTCTAAAATTCCACTAGTGTAATTCAAGAATCAGAGTTATGTCTCCCATGATCAGTGGTTCTTTCTCCTGGACACAGAGGCTGGTCCCCCAGTAGGTAAAACAAATAAATAGTATAAATATTATTTTTCATAAATATATTATCCATAAAGGGGAAGAAAGAGAATATGTCTTGAGAAATAATAGGTCTCTCCTTCATATGAGTCTTCCATGAAAGGTTGGATGGCTATTTGTCAGGAATGTTGTACAGTCATTTTTATTTAGAAATGGGTTGGACTAGCTGGCCATTGAAAGTCCCTTCCAACTCCGTAAAGGTAAAATATATTTGTATCACAGAGATTTGGCTGGACAGGATTCATTACTAGGGCACAGCAATGAATATATATAGAGACAGCTCCCACTTTATCTAAGTGGACTGTTCTGCAAACCTCTATATAAAGCAATTTTAAGGAAAGCAGATTTGCCCATGGTTGTGGGGAAAGGCGAGAGGGAAACAGGAAGGGGACCCTGAGTTGTGGAGGAAGGAGGCTGACATATAGTTCTAAGACATGTGGGGTCGGAGACAGAGGAGCTAGAGCAGGAGGAGGAACATATGGGAGCCAGGGCCAGCCACATAGAGACCTGGCTGGAACTGAGAGGAAGAACATGTAGGGGCTGGGGACAGACATATGGGATCATAGAGTAGACAGAGAACACAGACACATTGGGGTAGACATGCAGGCAGGTGGGCAGAGTGGAGCAAAGGTACCCTCTCTCATCGCCAGAGGTCTTAAGCCAAGGCCATGATTTGCTAGTGGCAATGGCAGCAGTCTCTGTGAATGTGTTCTGCTTTCACTTGGGGTTTTTTTTTTTTGTTTGTTTTGTTTTGTTTTGGTGGTGGTGGGGTAGAAGGAGGTTGCAAAGCACCAAGCTAAGGGAAAGGAGTGGAGAAAGAGAAAGAACAGTGTTGTACAGTAAAGTTAATATGGATGTTTTCTGGAATGTGGATTTCTTTCAGAATCTTTACATAAAGTCAAATTTGTGTAATGCAAATTTAATGTAAAGCCAAGAACTGTCTGTACTTTAGTTCAATAATAATAATGAAAACTTATATTTTATATAACCTTTGTCAGAGCTATGACATACTTTACACACATTATCTCATTTGACTCTGATAACAATCCTATGAGGCAGGCAGTACAAGTATTACTGGTATCATTTTATAAGTGAGGAAACTAAGGTCCAGGGGGGTAAATAGGAACTCTTTCATTTCTGTCTTTTATCCCTAGCCTGGCACAGAGTCAGCGCTTAAGAAATGTTTTTTAATTAAGTGACTTGTCCAAGATCATACATCCAGTAAATCATAGAACTAGAATTCAGGGATGGGAGATAGTCTATGGGAAGGCAGAGATGGAAATGAAAATGCAAAGTCATGAAACAACTATTAGTTCAGTTTGGCTGGAACAGAATGAGTGTGAAAGATATGGGCTGGTCAGATTATGGAGAGCTTTAAATACCAGGCTGAGGAGTTTATTCTTATATATTAGTTACTTATGGTGATTCTGGTGGGCACAAGTAATATTGATGTAAGGAACCTAGAAAGCACCACTAAAGATTACAAAGTCTCAGGAAAGAAAGACCTTGGTGAAAAAGTAGTATTTTAGCACTGCTGCCTATCAAAGGCAAGGAATTCAGAAGAGGAAGATAGATCTGGGAAGCACATGGGGTGGACAGGATGTTGACTGAGAATGGGATCTGAATTTCTAAATAAGTGAATGACAGACTATTGACTAGGGATAGAGTACATGTAACATGGATTAGTAAGAATATATCTGCCTGGATTTTTGCAAATATAATCAAAAGAGCTTTAAATTGAAAAAGGCAACAGAAAGAAAAGTATATGCATATACATCAAGTTAGATACAACAGAATAACTAATAAAGTAGGAAGATTAGCAGTGGAGAGGAGTCTACAGGAGACCAAATCCAAGAAAGGATTCAGTAAATAAAACTCAAGGCCTCAGGCATCTATACACAAACACAGATGGTATTGCTAATAAGCAGTAAGTCATCATAGTGCAATGGAAAAGAATGACAGTTTTGAGTCAGGGGACCTAGGTTTGAACCTTGGCTCTGTCACTATTGCGTAACCTTAGACAAATCACTTAATCTCTCTGGGTCTCAGTTCCTCATTGGTAACATGAAGGGGGGTTGGACCAGATGATCTCTAATGTCCCACATCTCTCCTCCCTTTTGTGGCTAAACTCCTTGAAGAGGTCATCTATAATCAGTGTCTCCACTTCCTTTCCTCTCACTCTCTTTTTAACTCTCTGCTTCCTGGCTTCTGACCTCATCATTCAACTGAACTGTCCTCCAAAGTTAGCAATGATCTCTTAATTGCCAAAGTGAACGGCCTTTTAAAATACTCTTCCTTCTTGACCTCTCTGCAGCTTCTGACACTGTTGTTCACCCTCTTCTCTTCGATGCTCTCTTTTCTCTAGGTTTTCATGAAACTACGTTGTCCTGGTTCTTCTCCTACTTGTCTGACCACTCCTTCTCTGTAGACAAGGTTCTTCATCCATATCATGTCTGACGGCTACAGGGGTCTCCCAAGGCTCTGCTCTAGGCCTCCTTACTTCTCCCTTTATACTATTTTGCTTGGTGATCTCATCAACTCCCATAGACTCAATTATTATCTCTATGTTTTTATCCAGTACTGACTTTTATGCTGACCTCCAGTCTCACATCTCCAACTGCCCACTGAGACATCTCAAACTGGATATCCTGTAAACATCTTAAACTCAACGTGGGCAAAATTGAATTCATTATCTTTCCACTCTATGTCCTTCCCCTTTCCGAACTTCTATATTACTGTTGAGGGTACCACCATCTTCCCAGTTCCCCAGGCTCACATGCCCAACTCCTCATTCTCTCTCATCCCCCATATCCAAGCTGTTGCCAAACAAGTCCTATCAATTCTACCTTCACAACATCTCTATGCAACCCCTTCCTCTCCTGTTTCACTGCCACAATCCTCACGCAGGTCTTCATCACTTTACATCTAGGCTACAGCAATACCCTGCTTCACTTCACTCCCCACTCCAGTCATCCTCTACTCAGCTGTCAAAATACCTTCTTAAAGCCAAGGTATAACCATGTCACTCTCCCCTTCTCCCCCTGCCCCATTCCATAAACTCTGACAGTTCCCTATTACCTCCAGGATCAAATATAAAATCCTCTGCTTGATGTTCAAAACCTCTTCCTACCTTTCTAGTCTTTTTGCACCTTATTCACCCTCATGTTCTCTGAAGTCTGGCAACACTGGTCTCCTTCCGTTTCCTTGCACAAGAAACTCCACATCCTGATTCTAAGTATTTTCACTGGCTGTCTGCCATGCCTGGAACTTTCTCCCACCTCATCTTCATATCTTGTTCTCCCCAGCTTCCTTCAAGGCCCAGCTAAAATCTTGGTTTTTTTTTTTTTAATTTTCTTTTAAATTTATTTTTAGTTTTCAACGTTCACTTCCACAAGATTTTGAGCCCCAAATTTTCTCCCTATCTCTCCCTTCCCCCCATCCAAAAACAGCATGCATTCTGAATATCCCTTCCCCCAATCTGCCCTCCCTTCTATCACCTCCCCCCTTCTCTTATCCCCTTCCCCTTCTATTTTCCTGTAGGGCAGGATAGAAAATCCAACCTTCTGCAAAAAGTTTTTCAATCCCCTTAAGACTAGTGCTTTCTCATGCTATTCTCATGCAACTGGGAAATAAGAAATACAGGAAATGGGGTATAGAAATCTATCCTGCCCTACAGGAAAATAGAAGGGGAAGGGCATAAGAGAAGTGGGGGAGAGATAGAAGGGAAGGCAGACTAGGGGAAGGGGTATTCAGAATGCATGCCATCTTGGGGTGGGGGGAGGGATGAGATGGGGAGAAAATGTGGAACTCAAAATCTTGTGGAAGTGAATGTTGAAAACTAAAAATAAATAAATTTTAAAAAAGACTAGTGCCTTCTCTTTATTGATTATCTCCATTTTATCCTGTATGTATTGTTGGTACACAGTTTGTATGCTGTCTACCTTATTAAACTGTACTTGAGAGTAGGAAGTGGTTTTTTTTTTGTTGTTGTTTTTTTTTTGTTTTTTGCCCTTTTTTTGTACTTAATACTTAGGACAATACCTGGCAAGTGCTTAATAAATGCTTGTTGACTAAGGTCCCCTATTGCTCTCAATTTATGATTCCACGAATTAGAGATCAAATTCAAGGAATTCAAGGAAACACATTTGATCTCAAAGAATCACTGATACTTGATGGGATAAAGCCCATGTCTGGCATATGGCTCTAGAAAGATATTTCTTATTCAAAAGAAGCCAGATGGTTGAAAAAGGGCACAGGAACAAATAACACTGTATATTAAGGGGACATACTTAAGTTAAGAAATATAGGAACAAGATGGGGAAGCATGGTAAAAATTAAAGGAGGTTGATACAGGAGCAATTTTGTCATTGGAGTATATAACAGACCATCTAGACCAGGGGTGGGGAACCTGTGGCCTCGAGGCTACATGTGGCCTTCTAGGTCCTTGGGTGCAGCCTTTTGACTGAATCCAACTTTTACAGAACAAATCCTTTTATTAAGGGGATTTGTTCTGTGAAATTTGGATTCAGTCAAAGGGCCACACTTGAGGACCTAGCGGGTCCCAGGTGCCTTGAGGCTGCATGTCCCCCACCCTGGATCTAGACAGAACAAGGAAATAGATGGGGAATTCAGGAAATAAGCCTGACATAGAAGTGATGGAGTACATCCATTATTTTATCTGATAGAACTTTCTTTCTGTCAAAAGCAGAGCAGCTAATAGCTCTTTGATTCGCCTTAATGATTTTATCCTTGAATAGCTAGAGAAATCAGCAAAGGCAAGTTATACTCTGCATTTGATTCTTATCAACAAGGAAGAACTGGTGGATGGGGTATAAATGGTAGGAACTATCAATCCATTAATTAACAAACATTTATTAAGTCCATACTATATGCCAAGCATTGTCCTAGCTACTGGGCATATTAAGACAAAAGTGAAAGGGTTCCTGCCCTCAAATGGCTTACAATCTATTGGGGGAGGCAATATGTACATACATAGGTACATACAAAATAATTAAAAAGTAATTATGGGGTGGGAGAGGCATTAGAAACTGTGGGGATTAGAAGATGAAACTTTGGGGAGAACTGATATCAACTTAGATTTTATGATAAGAGGAGGAAAGGATAGCTGTATACAATTTTGACATGCAAACTATATTTTGGGATAAAAGATTTTTAAATGTTTCAGAAAAAGAACAGACAAGATTTTATGGCTTAAAATTCTACAAGGGATATCAGCTCAAGAGGATTGGGAGCCCCCAATTTATCCTGTATACACCTTGTCTGCCTATAATTATTTGGATGTTGTCTCGTCAATTAGATTGCAAGCTCCTCGAGGTCACAGAATATTTTTGTCTATCTTTGTATCTCTGGTGCTTAGCATGATGTCTGGCACATAGTAAGCACTTAATAAATGTTTATTGTTGTTGGCTATTGACTCTTAAGAATGAAATTCAAAAGATACAAAGAGAAACAATTGCAATTAAGGGAAACAGAGCTACTATGCATGGACAAGGAATTCACCAACCAACTTAGAATTTAAAAAAAGCATGGAGAGAGAAGCTGGAAGAGAGGAAAGCTAGTAGAAGATGAATACAAAGGTGTGGCATGGTCCTGTAAGAATGCAGAAGCTCTAAAACTCAGACAAGGTTAAGGTTGGCAAGGAAAACTAAGGGTGGCAAGAAGAGTTCACTTAACTAAAGGAAAAGAAAAGGATCAAATAAAGGATATAACTGATACTTGGGACAATAAACATGATGGAGCGAAAGCAGAGCTAATCAACTTTTATTTTGCTTCTGTTTTCTCTGTCAAAGTTATTTTCTGGTTAAAAAAAGACAAAAAATGGGTGGGAGGCATGGAGCCAAGATGCCAGAGTAAAAGCAGGGACTTGCTTGAGCTCTCCCCCAAACCCCTCCAAATACCTGTAAAAAATGACTCTAAACAAATTCTAGAGCAGCAGAACCCACAAAACGACAGAGTGAAACACATTTCCAGCTCAAGACAACCTGGATGGTTGATAGGAAAGGTATGTTTCGCCAAGCTGGAAGAGCAGCACAGTCCAGCCCAAGCCACGCCAGCATAGACCAGGCCCCAGTGGGCCCCCAGCAGGCCTCAGGGGATTGAATCACTGGCAGCTGTGGCAGTTTCCAGACTTCTATTCCCTTCAATTCAGTCTTTTCACAGCTGCCAAAATAATCTTGCTAATGAAGAGGTCAGACCATGTCGTTTTCTGGCTCAAAAATCTCCTTATTTCCTCTAAGATAAAAAAACAAATGGCCCAGTCTGGAATTTAGCATTTTACAATCTGAATCCCAACCTACCATTCGTATTCTTTCCTTCTACATTTTAGTCAAACTGACCTACTAGCTGTCTCATCTTCCATCCTTATATACAGGCCTGTCCCTCATTCCTGAAATGTAGTCCCTTCTCACCCTGAATCTTAGCATATTTAACTTTAGCTCTAGTAATGTCATCTCTCTGAAGCTTTCTTGATTTCCTGTGTAGTTAGTACATTCTCCTTTGTCAAATTTTCTTGTATTTATTTATGTTTGAAAATGTGTTAACTCCTTGAGGACAGGAATGTTTTCATTTTTATCTTTGTATCTCCAGTGCCTTATATGTAGTCTGTATTTAATCAATGCTTGTTGAATTGAACTGAAAGTTAAATCTCAACTCGACAAAACTCAAAGCCTTTATCAACCATTTCCTATTTACACAGATATATGTGCGCACATGTGCACACCCACATACACAAGTGCACACATAGGTATGAGACACAGGCCCTGCTACCAAGAAGGCTCCTAAGCACAGGACACTGTCCTTGATCATTTTTTGTTCAGTATTTTTACTATTAACTTAGAAGAAGGCATAGATAGTATGCTTATTAAATCTACATATGACCAGAAGCTGAGACAGCTATAAGGTTGTGGAATAGAAATGAGACCCAAAAGACTCAACATGCTAGAATACTGGGCTGAATCTAATCAGAGGAAATTTAATAGGTATAAATGTAAAGTCCTAAAGAGGTTCAAAAAAATCAACTGCATAAGGAGAGGAGTGAATGTTATATCTCAGACTTCGGTAAGAGAAGTGGCAAAACAGGGTAGTTTATAATCTTCACTGTACCTTGTTTTCGTGAGACTATATCTAGAATTCTGTGTTAAGTTCTGGCCAACATATTTTAGAAAAGGCAATAAGAAACTAAAACAGGTACTGAGGATGACTTACAGGATGAGGGGGACTTGAAGCTACTTCACTGGAAGACTAGTTGAAATAACTGGGGATATGTAGCCTGCTAAAGGAAAGATAAGGGAAAGTGATAGCTATCTCTAGGCATTTGGAGGACTGACATGTAAAAAATGAATTCTGCTTTCCGAAACAATGAGTAAAAGTTCACAAATCATGGGATCATAGTCTAGAGCTAAGAGGTCATTGAATCCAACTCCTTCATTTACAGATGAGGAAACAGAGGCACAAAAAGATTAAGTAACTTGTCCGGTTGCAGAGGCAGATTCAGATTAATCTTTTTTCCAACACTTACAACTGCCCAAAAGTATAATGGCCTTACTTGGTAAATTGTCCATCATTGGAGGTCTTCAAAAAGAGATTAGAAACCATTTGTTGGGGATATTACAGAGCAGATTTTTGTTCAGATATGTACCAGACAAGAGATTTTGGAGTTCCCTTTCAATTGTGATATCCTATAATTAATTTGCACCTCTTATCCCAAAAAACAAATGAATTATAAAATTTTCCTTTTGAAGGCCTCTTGATGAAGATTGCACTTTTAGAAGACAGTATTCTTTTTTGTCATGCACAGGCTATCATTAATAAAAGTAGGCAAAGAGGACCAATGACAAACAATTGCTTAAGTTCTGGGCATCTAGATTCATAGGGGCTCAGAATCAAAGGTGCTCAGAAGCCCACAATCAGAAATCATGTTGTATTTTATCATGTACAGTAATCATTTGGCAGAGTAAACAAATATGCCTGTGACATTACATATATTCTAATACATCTTGTATGTACCTAGTCATTTTCATGTTTGTTTCTGCCATTAGAATATAGGTTTCCTGAGGACAGGGACTGTTTTTGTCTTTTTTTTCTAAGTATACCTAAGCTCTTAGCCCAATGCCTGGCATATTTATAGTAAATGTTTAATAAATGTTTGTTGACTGACTGAATGTCACTAAGAAGACAGTCAAGGGGCATTTAGGTGGTGCAGTGGATAGAGCACTGGCTCTAATGTCAGGAAGACCTGAGTTCAAATCTGGCCTCAGACACTTAAGAGCTGTGTGACCCTGGGCAAGTCACTTAAACTCAACTGCCTCCAAAGAAAAAAGCAGTCAACTTTCCTCTATACTAAATTCCAAAAGAAGTCACAGAATTTGTCTTTTAGGACTATCAGGTTACAGCAAAGTGGGCCATTTGGTTAAACGCTACGTTTAAGGACACCTTAGGGCAAAGGTATCTTTTCATGACAAAAATAAAATAGTTTACAGTAAGAGGGAGGGCAAAGGAGGGAACCAAAAGAAGTAAACATGAAAGTACTATTTATAAGAAACATCTAGCAAGAATTGTACAAGAAAATCTACAAAAGCAAACTTCTAGTTTAGTATTAGTAATACATAAATTACTTCATTTAAATCAATGTCCCTCTAAATGGAATCAATTTTGAGGTGGGACACTACACAAAATTGCAACCAGCATCTTCTGCGCATTAATTTTCATCTGGACACATTAATAATACAAAGCAAAGGCAATTATATTTTTCTATGATAATATTTGGATTATTTGTAGGACAGAAATGTTTTCTTTAAAAGTTCACTTTTTAGCTTCCTTAACAAAATATCCTATATACAATATACAAGCAGTGTGGCAATGAGTTCATTCTACAAGGCTGAGATTAAGGACTTTCTAACCACAAGTGAACAGATTTGGACATTAAGAAAGAACTCTTTGTAGATGACAAACAATTTATATGGTCAACTATATCAGTGAATAGCATTTAAAATGCAACCAAAAAAAGTAGCCAGTAAGATAGTAAGGACAAACAAGTGAAGATTATGTATTTTCTGCTCTTTAGCATTAAGAAAAAAGAGAAGTTCCTCTAAAAGAAGTGGTATGAAATATATTTTAAGAGCCTAAGTAAATGTCATCTAAGTACCTCTGCAAACTCCCATCATTCTACAAGTTGAGTTTCCATACAGAAATGAAGAATCATTGTCACATATCTATTTTCCTATGACTTTACTTAGCTTGAATAGATAGAAGACAGACTCCATTACACCTCTACTCTGATACCTTCCTGTGGGCTAGTGATGAGCCATGATTTTCAAATGCTGTGCAAGTCAAGTCCAACTCTTGGCAGGGGGTCCTGAGCTGGAAATGCTCAGACTAGGGATCTGGTAGCTTAGGCTGTGTCTATGTTGAAAGGGTCACCATCAAAAGTCTGGCTACAGGGTAATTAATTTTTCTGGCCCCTACAACTTATGAAGCTATCCACTGAGACAGAGGGGGTTGCAATCTGCATTGTTGGTAGGAGTACTCACACTGATGCTTCTCTAAAATTACAGTTTATCATATTTTTAAGGTTTATCAATTGATGCAACAGAGATAGACCTCATAGATTTCCTTTCAACAGGAGCTGAATGTAATTACTAAGTTAAAAATTTGATCATTTAATCTATTAAACCTCTTTCAAGTCAGAATATTCTAGAAACTCCATGGTTTAACATTCCAAGATAACTAAAAATAAGGTCAAATATAACATTTCTAACTCCAAAGCCAGTAGTAGGCACCAGCAAAAATTCTCATTTTTTGGGGTTAAATTTATGTTATACACTAAAAGGTTTTGTACTGCAGAAAACAATGCACATTTTTTTTCATTAAAATCACTATTAAGTAAGAAATTAAAATTCTAGATTTCAAGGAACATATTTAGTATCTCATCTAGCATTTCTTTCAAAGGCTTACTTTATTATCGGTAGGGTATACTGTGTATTCTGCTGTCACACTTTTCACTTCTTCCAATTTGATGAACTTTTCGAATGTTGTACACTTTTGAGCAAAAAATGAGTAAAAGTCCACAATGAAGAACAGCCACCACTCCAAGCTGACTGAGGTTTCATAGGACCTCTCTACTTATGATTGCTTTTAACTAGTTATATATAGCCAAAACTGCTAATTTATAGAAAACAGTCATTTACAGGAGGAGAGGAATCTGCTGCTTATTTTCTGTTGATGTCTCCTTAGGAGTCTGACACTATTTTGGAGAAGTAATTTAAGCCTGAGACTGAGATAGTCTATAATGGATTCCTTTTAAAGTAAACACTGTTAAATACCCCCCAAGATCACACTCCCAACCCCCCACCAAATCCCACCATGCAATAGCCAAATTACATGCAGAACTGCAGGAATGTCATACAAAAATTCTTATCACATTTCACCTCAAGAAAAAACATCGGAAAATATAAAAATAACTCATGTCAATGTTTTAATCAAGGTATAGAGTACACAGAACAGAACCTTATGTATCATTTAATAAGTCCACCTAAGACCAATTATTTCTTTTTTTTTAGCTAAAACAACAGCTAATAGAGAAAACAAATTAGGGAGAGGGAAGGCTGAACAACAACAGTATACTTGTAGTAGTTAATGACAGGGCAGTAAGTACCTTTCTAACAGAGAGAGATTTAGCGGGACTAAAGGCCTGCTCTGTGAGATCGAGCCCTTCAATAGTTTCCGTACAGTCAGAGAGGGGAGCATCCTGAAACAGTAAACTGAGTAAACAGAGCACACCAAGCCTGATCTTCATAATTTCAATCAAGAGCACATTATGGTGCCAATTATAAGCATGCGGCAGAAACATAGTCAATATAGTTCTAAATAGCTACGGGAAGTACATTACATGCAGAAAAGCATCAAACTATGGTTTACACAACTAATCAAACCTTTTTATAAAACAAACAAAAAAGTCCCCACTCCCCCCCACACCTATCAATCTCACAGATCCTAAAATGTCATTATTTTAAATGCAATGGGTTGCATATCTAGGCGTACTGATTGATACTTTTGCAAGTATTTTCAAGTATTGGTAGTGCTAACTATCAATATTAGAAACTTCAGAAGTGCATTTACATCAGCAGCACATATTTAAACTACCATCCCTTTTTAAAGCAACTACTTTTTAGCAGCATTAAATTTCAGACAGGCAACAGAGAACATCACTCATGGCATTTTATACATTACATGGTTAAAACATATGAAAAATCTAGATGACATAAATCCATCTAGGTTTCTAAAGGATGACAGCCTATAAAACTGCTTTTCCATACTGCATGCATCATATTGAGCAACAATTCACAGAGCATACTCCACTATCATGCTTGATCTATCCAAATAAAAAAGTCTAGAATTTTTTTCTCAACACACTTTAATAAAAACAACAGGGTTGCTTCTAATACTTACCTAGTAAAGTTATTCTCTGCCACAGAATAATTTTACAACCGATTAAAATTATAAATTCATCACATTAATGCTGAAGACAGTCTGAATTCTCACCTGTACAAGACTCCTGTCCATTACTACACCACAAAGAACCTGTGACTGAGGGCCAGCAGTTTTGATATCCTGTAAATTTTGCTCTCGGATCTGTAAGTAGGGGGAGGGGGAGAATAAGAACAAATACATATAAAAGGGAGCATGAAACTTATCTTGTCAATGATGTAATTTATGATTCTTTTGTATCAGCAGCCTACCTGACTTCAGGTTCATTTTTCTCCTCCTCTGCCTCACACCACAGAAAATGGAACAGATGCCAGAAGTGAATCTTTGAAACTACAAAGCCCTTAACTACCATTTTACTATGTTCAATTCTATTCTTGTTACAGAGTCTGAGATTTATAACACATTAAACATTTAGATGCTTTAAAGTAATGTAATTGGGCTTAATAAGGTAAAAACTATGGTTGGACAATTAGGGTTTTTTCTTGACTTGATAAAGATCTTCACTGATAAACTCACTTGGAACGTGAGGAAAATATTTTCTACCTGCCTTATATCACTGTATATAACGTAAATTGCTTTATCTTCATTCATTCATCATTTATTGAGCTCCTATATGCAAGGTACTATTCTGGGTTCTGTGAGAGACTGATAGATAGTAAGATACAGTCCTTGCTGGCAGGCTGATAATCTAGTATGGGTATTACTGCACACAGGCATAATCTTAACTTCTGAGATCTCAATTCCTTCAACTGTAAATGAGAAATTAAAATAGCTTTTACAAATCCCTTTCAGTGATAACTTTCCATTTTCTAAAACCCCTTCTAGATTTAACAGTCTATTGAATAAAATACAGATTAGGATAATAAGAGAAGTACAAACAAATTAAAATAAATAGAGAAGAATAACAAAGCAATATGAGTTTAGATGAAGGAAAAATCACTACCAGCTAGGGGATTATGGAAGGTTTCATGGAGAAAATGGTATTTAAGTTGGATTTTCAAGGATGGGAATAATTTTAGCAGATGGAAATGGGATGAAGAAATTCTAAGTACAAGAATAGCATCTGCCACGAAGTGGTTCCATTAAAATATGATCCTTGGTAAAACAACATAGTTGGGGAGGGGCCTGGGAGAGAGCAGTTAGTGGCATAGGATCAAAGATATAAACAAAATGGTAAACAGAGGGAAATTTCAGAGAAGTTAATGCACATTGAATCATTAAATATATAATTTGTGCCTCAGGAAATTAGCCAAATGATGTTATGATGGGGGCTTGGGATAATGGACTATAATGATATTATTGTGAGGGATACACTTGTACAGGGAACATTGTAAACAAAGGTGTGGAGGCGAGAAAAGGCAAAAGGATGTTTTCAGATGACAGTGAGTTGTTTAGTTTGGCTAGATTGTTGAATACACTACAAAACTAGAAAGGTAGGTTGAAGGTAGACTTTGGAGAACCTTAGATCATATCTACAAACCAAAAAACTATAGTTCTGTAGCTTTTAACTTTGTACCTTGGCAAGTAGTGTATTTTACAATAGACTTTGGATTAAACTTTTTAACTCATTCTGAAGATACCAACTTAAGGACTAATATTTAAGAGAACAATGATTGCTATCTTCTCAGCAATAGCTTTACTAGTGAAAACTATCTTCTTATAATGGAAGATGCTGGAAATATCATCACCAACAAAAAAAAAAACTCCGGTCATCATTTATGGAATATTAGCTTCAACAAAACAATAACAGTAATTAAAATGGACAGAAAATACATACCTTGTTCCTCATTTCCTGGACCTCTTTAGGGTTAGTGTTCAATGGAACAAACAGGTTAGGGACAGCAGAGGTGGAAGTTCTAGGTCCATCCTCTTTAGTCCACTGTAATATCAAGAACAGTTGAATAGTCAGGATTGCTATAATGGCAAGTGATATCCACAGCAGCAAATCTACATCACATCTCTTCATGCACTATACATAACAGATAGAGAACTGAACCAATGATTTCATTTCATTTCTCAATTCCCAACACCCTCAAACTTCTTCCTGCATCAAACAATACAGAAGTTAAGAATCTGTTAAAAAAAATGTATATGTTTTAAAGTCAAAATTGTGACTTATCAACAAATGCATTTTCAAAACTTGTCTAAAACATATGCACAATAAAAAAGGCTTATGCTAGAAAAAAGCTTAAATTTTCTTTGCAATGTCACTTAATAGTGAATGCTAGCATTTTAACAGCGATCATTGATTCACCGCTCTGATAATTAACAGACATTAAAGCAAACTTAAAGCATAAGATGACAGTAGTATGAAAAGCAATGTGATGTTACTAACCAGGTGTAGTGAATGATTTTGAACTGCGAGGCAAGAGTGGGCATCACCAAAGTTTTGCATTAAAAAAAAACTATAGAATCAGAATGTATTGGCTGCATAATTACTTCAACCCAAGAAAATTACTGTATGAACATTTATACAGTAGCTACCTGGTGGAAGAGTTTGGTGATGTCAAATATTTCATTTAACTTAATAGTTTCAAGTGTTATAAAAAAAAATCCCAAACTGAAACTTTAAGCATTTCATGAGACCCTTGTTGAAGGCTGTTTTACTTATCAGTGCAGCTGGTGTGTGGATGGCTTTCTGCTCCACATTTTCTCTTGTTTTCTAATCCAGTACAAAATTTTAAAAAAGAAAATCCATAATGCTTGGGCCTAAACAGCACTGAATATTAAAACAAGCCTATTTTCCAGAGCAAATGCTTTGTCTTTCTGAGTATTTTCAGGAGACAATAAGATAGCTGTAAGCCATTAAGACTTTAGAGGAAGCAACAAAATGCTAAAAATGCTTAGCCACCATAAAGGAAAATATGGAATGAATATGGAGCTGTGGAATACTCACTGATGATTATCTTCTCAGATAAATATAACTCCAGCTTTTTATTAAAGATAATTTTTTTTAGTCAAAACATTAAAACAACAACCTCAGAAGCCTGAAACTGCTTGAAAAATTAAGAACAAGTATTATAAATTAAATACACCAACCTGGGACACTGTATGCTTTTTATCTTATTCCATAATAATATAAAGACAAGGTTAATTTAATTGCTTTACATGGTCTTTCCTTCAAATGTATGCCGATTAATTATACGTAGCAAGGGATTTGATTACACTGTTTTCAAGCCAACATAAATAAAACTTAAAGCTATAGCTGGATGTGCTTTTAAGTAGCCAAGTACTACAGAAATATATTACATCATTTGGGTAAAAATTAAAAGAAATACCTTATTCCACTTTCAAATGAAAAGAAAAAGTAAATTCATTTAAGCAAGTAAAACCATCTAAACAAAACAGAAAA
Organism: Vombatus ursinus; assembly: GCF_900497805.2. Taxonomy (NCBI): domain Eukaryota; kingdom Metazoa; phylum Chordata; class Mammalia; order Diprotodontia; family Vombatidae; genus Vombatus; species Vombatus ursinus. Next base: position 9,590,118 of record NW_020954596.1, on the reverse strand, counting down.
AAAATTCAAAGGAAAAGGAAATAAGAAGCCCACTCACCACATACACAAAGAATTTCTCTGCTTTTTTCAGGGCTTACTAGAAAAGAGTCTACTAATTTGCTCAAGAGTATATAGATTCTCTTAAAACAGTTTTACCAATAGAAAACCAAACTAAACCAAACCAAAAACCATCTAAGAAGGCTGAACTTTTTTTCAAACAAAATTATGTCAAATAGCCATAAAGAGGAGAACTGAAAGATGTAACTTGACTATTTAAAGTCAATTGTTTTACATCTCAACTGAACCCTGTAGAGCTGATCATGCATCTGGGTTCATTCCAATATTCAGTTCCCTCATATAAGCCTCTAGAAGTGCTTACAGTGCTTATAGACATGCAAATTTCTATTTGCATTTTAATATAGAACCGTGGACTATCAAGTGAGAAATCAAATAAGTTTTTGAGACTAACAAAGGGGCTTGAGGTCCTAAAGCATGTCAATACCATTACTTTGGAATATCTCAGTACATATTTTAAATTTCAAATAGCATTAATAACAACAACAAAAAAATCACCAGTTGCAGTATCTTTCGATTAGTGCCTGCTGATGGCCTGAGCTGCACTTTAGTCATGCCGCACCCAGCTGGGACTGGAGGAGAGACTTATCACTTATGGCCATCTACTTACATGCAACAGTTCATGCAGGAGGCAGCTGGTTGTGAACATTTAGAGGCTTTGGGATACAGAGAAATGTAACAGGTTGCAGGACAGAAAAATTAAAGCTAAGAACACATGAATATTACATTAAGTAAAAACTGCTTAAGAAAGCACTAAAGATTTTTTTTTAACAGAGACTAGTCTACTAGAAATACTTAACCAAATCACTGAAATTGACTTGGGGTACTAAAATACTAGTTTAATAATATAAAGGTATAAAGGCCTTTCCATGCATGCAATATTAATAGTCCCAAGGCAAATATAAATTGACTTAAAATATGGAAGTATACAAATTTAATTCATTTAAGTGATTTGATATTTTACACTGAGTCAAGCTATTACTAGAGTAAGCAAGCAAATATTCTGTATCTTAAGCAGTTTCAAGCAGATAGTATTAGAGAGAATCACAGAATCTGAGTTAGAAAGAAATTCAGAGGTCATCTAGTCCAACCTGTCTGAAGCATCAGTTCTCCAAAATTTAACCAATGTGAGAAGTTTACTCTGCCAGATTAAAAGAAGGTTAATGTAGTAGTTTTAGTTTTAATCAAGGTTAGCAAAGTTTTTGATTCCCAAAGCCTCCAAACTTTCAGCCACCCAAGTTGCTCTACATCATCTAACTATGAACAGTAAGGTAGGCACAGACCAAGCAGTTGGTAATACAGCTTGGCACGCAGACACCGGACGAGAGAGACTGCAGCAAGGGTTTCACGTGATCGTGTGTAATGTTCGTCCACACCTTAGTCTTCGACTTGGGACTGCTTCCATTCTGCCCTTCTTCAGAAGCATCATCACCTCTGCCAGAATTCAGCCATCTTGTCTTCTCTCGCTGTTGTTTCTGAAAACTGTGTCTGAGAGGGGAGCAAGTGCCTGAGTCACCGTCACTAGCAAAGGAGTAACCTGTGACACTAGCAGGAACCTCAACATCACTGTATTTTTTGGATTTCTCTCTCAAAGCAGGGCATCGATATGGGTAGCCAGTTCTATAACCCTAAGGACAAAACAGATAGAAAGAATCAATATTCTGTGTTTCACAAAATCTATTTCTGTTCAATTTATTCATCATTGCAGTATACGTTATGGTCATCAACTTAAAATGTAGAAGGAGAAAGAATACAAATCATAACTATTTTTTAAAGTCTGATTACTTCCTTAAAGGATGCAGCAATTTTGGGAGGGGGCTGGAGAGGGGAATGGACCTGCAATTTTATAGGTATAATGAACTCCCAGGTAAGAAAATTCCCTCTACCAACACATATTGGCACCTCTTCTGTAACAGTCTCAGAAAATTGCCTAGAGCACTTAGAGGTTAAGTCGCTTGTCTAAGGTCATGCAACCAGGATGTGTCAGAGCTGAGACTTGAACCCAAGTCCAGAATCTAGACTGACTTTAGCCACTGTGCATTCGGCCTCAAATCTTGGGGTATAACTAAAAAGATTCTTCTCATTGAGCTGAGTACCAGTTTTTGACATTCAGCATTTTCACAGCTCCCTCAGTTGCCTCTGATCAGAGGCTGGAGGGCTCCTCCCAAAGCCTGCTTTTACAAAGGGCTGAGAACTTTTCAGGACACTCTCTAGTTTCTATTAGAAGCTCTGCTTGGTTTCAACTCCAGGAAACATCACATCCCTGTACCAGCTATTCCCTGGTGCCCCCCTCACCATTTTCAGTTTCTTTTTGTGTGTTGTCTTCTTCTATTAGATTGCAAGCTCCTGGAGGGCAGGGACTGACTGTTTATTTGCATATCCCTAGTGCTTAGCGTATCTACTTAGTATACTATTAGTATCTACTTAGATACTATTAAGTATCTACTAATAGTAGTAGATACTTAATAAATGTTTATTGAATTGAACTGAAAATTAAGATTCCCTGATATTTTTCCCAAAACAGTAACATTTAGTTATAAACATGGCCAAGAAATCACAGGTTAAGAGTGAAAATAGCAAACTTGTGTACAATTCTAGTAATTCAAATTTTAAGTGATTTCTTCCCAAATTCCAGTCCAGTTTTATAGTCTGTTAGCTATTACCAATAGTATCCTATAAATAGAGTACCCAGGGAATCCAGCTGTCTGAGGAAGGGTGGGGAATGGGGTAGAGAGGAAAGATAGAAAGGAAAGATGCTAAATGGTCAAGAATGGAAAGTCCAAATCAAGTGTCAAAGACCGAGGTGGGACTAGAGAGATGTTTTACAGAGGTACCCAGAAATATGTTTCAGGTGCCTCAGTTGACGCTATACTATGGAATTACAATACTTCTTGGCTCTATAGAAAGTGTCATCAAGGCAGCCACTCCCCACCTACTTCCACCCCATTTCTGTTCCTTTAATTCACTGACTCATTGATAATAATTTACCATATTTTGAGAGAGATCAAATGTTAGTGAAAATACCACATTTTTAAAAAAAAATCTTATTTTTAAATTCTAACAGGCTCTAATCAAGTCAGACTTCGTGTGGTATAATGTTGTTATTATTTATGTTAATAACAATAGTAGTTCAAATTTATGAAGTGCTTTACATGCATTACCTTATCTGATACTCACAACAATACTATAGATAATGGAAATATTATTATTACTCATTTCCAGATAAGGGACTGAGGCTCAGAAAAGTGACCTGGCCATAGCTGTATAGCCGAGTAATTAAACCTGTTCAAATTATGCTTTCTGGTGCTAAATTTGGCGCTCCTTCCACAAAACTATGAATTATGTCAAATGAGAATGCATGTATATGCTTAATTATCACAAAACAGTATGTAAAAGTAAGACATTAAATAGTCACTCACATTTTATAATAAATCAAGACATTTTCTTCTTTGAAAGTCTATTTATGAAGTCTAAATGGGTCTAGACATACACAATGACTTTGCTTCCTATATTTTATGTTTTAGAATATGTAATTATTTTTCATAGAAAATATTATTTATGTTACATATAGTAGGTTTATTATTGTTATTTTAAAATGAAGATGTTAAAATTTATGTTTGAACTTTTAATAAGGAAAATATTGATAGACAGAACCTACAAAAACAAAAGCTCTTTGGGGTCCTTAATATAATATATAAAAGAGGTCATGAGATCAAAAAGGGTGAGAACTGCTCATCTAAAACATAGCATACTAAGATACTTTTGAAATGCTGAACTTGGCTTGCTGTACTTTTACATGATAATATTCTAAAAAAAACTTCACTAGTGTGAAAATTTGTACTTTTGAACTAAAAGGATAAAGGGTTAGCATTTGTCTTACCAAATTATCAAGCATTCTCATGAGGGCTTCAAATTCCTGTTCTCCAATCAGCCATTTAGGATGTGACCCAGTTCCCTCTCCTACTGGAGACTCAGGGGAACGAGATTTAGCTTTGTATTTTCCAGGATCTAACAGGACTAAGTTATCAGGTCCTCCTGCACTGGCCAGCGTACGAACCTGTACCAAAAAAAAAAAAAAATCATGTCAACAGTTTGACTTCTGTGTTAAAGCCAAGAGAATTAGCTGAATAATGAAATATCTGTGATTCATCAGTATAGAGAACTCAATATGTTAACTCCTTTTGCCAATTCAGACTGCAAAAGAATAACCCACTTGTGACTCAGTATAAAAGTCCAAGGCCTGAGACTCATAGAAGTTAAATAATTTATCCATGGTCACACAATTGGGAAGTATTACAGCAGGATTTGAATCTAGGTCTTAGTGATTCCAAGCCAAGCATTCTATGTATTACTATTGTTGGATTTTGAGAAAACAAGTAACTTACCAAGCATAATGAAATAATACTAAAGTCCTACTCCATTGTCCCACAGTGGTGTGAAGGTCACTGAATTCTTAAAAAACTATACTGAGTGTAAAATGGCATGCCCTACCATGCTAAGAAAAGTTTTAAGTAATGGACTGTTGTTCAAATAATATCCTAGTTAAATGTGGCAAGGCTCCCAACCTAACATCGTTCACCAAGTAAAGGATTTTTTGGTCACAGTAACTCATGAAATCATGAAAAAAATGGTTATAATTTGCATCATGGAAGGAAGTACCTCAGGCTGACAAAATCACAAATCTTTTGAATTCACAAAATAATAATACAAAATTTAAAGGACTAGTCTTCAAAAAGTTGCTTTAGCAAGCTTGAACAATGTTATGTTCAGATTTGGTACCAAATATAAGAAAACAAAGACCTTATAAAATATGTATGAAGTATTCCTTTTTGTAGCAATGTGTTGAAAATTAAGTTTTTTATATTTTCTATCACAGAGTTTGTTCATTCATTCAATAAATATTTAAACATGCTATTTTTAAGAGACTCTGTGAGGTGCTATTTGGGGTACAAAGACTGATTTAACAAACATTAAGTGATATAGCCTATGTGTAATGCATTGTACTTAGTGCTATAGCAGGGTATACAGAAAAATGATTAAGAATCATGTGGTCTATAGTCTAGGAGGAAAGAACATATATACATATATTACTATTAATATGACGTAGAATGTGTCGTGTCAGAAGAGAAAGATCACTTCTGTGCTAGGAGAATTAGGGAAAACATTGTCAAGATGGTTGCATTTGTACCAAAGGAAGTCACAAAGCATTCACTTACTCAAGAAATATTTAATAAGTAACTATTATGTGGAGAACTCTGCTACTGATTTTTGTTAAATTTCCAATATTATGAGTTCAATTTCAGCATAGACATTACCTTTTTAAACTCTCCTTTAGTTTTGTGAAACAAACACTCAAATATCCCCACATAAATTCTCTTCTACTAGCATCTTTTAAGTGAAACATGGATTAAAATAAAGTGCTCATTATTTACCTGGATCTCACAAGCTACCACAAGATTATGTATATAGTAGAAAGCTTCTTCAACAGTTTCTCCAACTGATACTAGGCCATGATTCCTGAGAATAAGAACCTGAGGGAAGAATACATAACAAAAGGTAACTAGAAGGGGATAAAAAGGGAAAATGAAAATCTTTGGAAGGACTTTGGGAGGACCCATACATTAATGTATTATTGATGGTGCTATGAATTTGCCCACTCATTCTGGGAAGCAATTTGGAACTATAACCAAGAAGTCATCAAACTGTGCATACTCTTTGACCAGGCAATACAACTACTAGGCATATACTCCAAAAATGTGAAAGACAGAGGGAAAGGTTGTATATGTAAAAGAAGATATTTATAGCAAAACTTTTTGTTGTAGCAAAGAACTGAAAACAAATTGGATGCTCATCAACTGAGGAATGGCTGGACAAATTATGGTATATGAATGTAATGAATAAATGAATTAAAAAGCACTTATTAAGCACTTACTACCTGCCAAGCATTGGACTATGTGTTGGAGATACAAATACAAAAAGACAGGTCCTTCTCCCAAAAAATTTACATTCTAATATGGAAACAACTCATATAAGGGAGTAGTGACCAGACAGGGGCACTTTGGTTCTGAAAGTTACAGGCGTGAGGCCCTGGGGAGTATCTCATTCAGGAACAAAAGTATAGTTGATCTGATCATGTTTTATACTTCTAAAATTGGAAGAGGGAGGGAGATAGAGGTGAGAAGGAAAGTGGATGAATTTGGAGGAATGAATTCAGAGAAAGCTGAGAAGACTTGTATGTAGTGATATGGTGTGAAGAGACAATTTATACAATTTATACAATTACAATGAAAAAGAAAACAGCTTTGAAAAACAAAAACTCTGATCAACAATGACCAATCAAGAATTCAGAATTATAATCATGAAGTATATCTCCCATATCTTGGCAGAGAGATAATGGATTAGAAGTGCAGAATGAGAGAGAAACATTCAGATAAGGCCAATATATGAATTTGTTTTGCTTTACTATACTTATTTGTCATAAGGGAGAGCTTTTATTTTCTGTGGAGAAGGAATAAGTGGGAAGTGATAATAATAAAATAAAAAGAAAAGAAATGAACAAATAAAACATTTTCTTAAAAGAAGAAAGGAGAAGGACATTCAGAAGGTGATAAATATAAGCAGGGCTGCAGCCCTGCTTAAATTTAACATACACTTAACAAAACAAGAAGTATGTAATGAGATTCACAAGTCTATTTTCTGTATCTTTTTTTAAAAAAAAATTCACATTTAATTAGTTGATGTTTACATTCATAATAAAAAAGGAAAACTTTTAAAGGAAAAGACAGTTAGACAATTATTCCCCATCTTCTATTACCCAGTATTTACTGACCTTGCTTTTAGGTCCTAAATTTTTCTGAATCAATACTTTTTCTTCATCATCCACCAAAATTCCATGATAGTCATGATAAGCCACTTCTCCAAGAGAAAGTGCTTCTGGTGAGATTGGCAAGAGACCACACTTCATTGCAGAAACCTAAATAAAATGAAGTATTCAATTAATTATTAACATAAAACAAGGACTACACATAGTTTATTTTCCCCCTAATGAATCCATGGTTTCGTCAGTGTGGTACTACATTGGTACAGATCACAAACACTCCAAATCTTCAGCATTTTACGTAATTCTTATCTAAGACTTCCTACAACTTCCTACAACAATAGATGATGCAGGACTTTGGAGACCTTCCTCTGATTCTTTTAATATTTAAGAGGTGCTAGTACAACACTTGGGCTATCCATCCCTCTAGGAGCTACAGACATATTCCCATATTCTAACCCACTAAATCAGTCCCTTTGCCCCCACCAATCCCTATCAAGAAAAAGAAAAATGTGTTCTTTTAAAAAAATCCTTACCTTGCAATTTTTCCTTCATTAAATAATTTAAAATGTGAAATTGGGAAGAATTGAGGTTTATTAAACCTTATCAACAAAATTAAAAACAAAATCCATCATTATAATCAGCCTCAAAAATAGGTTTTCAAATTCCTCGCTTTCCTATTCATGATATAAATTGATTGAGGCTCATTAAAAGTACAAATTCTCAAGTGCTAAAAAACATCCTCTCACTAAAAGCTTCCCCAAAATTTAAAAATTGTGCTATGAGTTTGCTTTAGAATACTGATATTTCATTTCCTGAGGATACTCAGAAGTCTTTCAGAACACAATAATATTTATTCTATAGTACACTTCACATTCTTAAATAAGTTACTAAGGAAGCAATCTAATAGAACAGGTTCCAATTTAACTTCTTTCATAGTAATAAGCTTCAAAAATTGATAGGAAATTTCATTTTAGGGCAAACCATTCTCTTTTCTCAGTACTCATTTTAAAAAGCATGAAACATGTGCCATGTATTTTATATTTATATTCAAAACCTGCCTCCAATAGTCCCTAAAAGTCCAGGGATTGTTAGGTAACCTTAAAAACATGCATATTCCTTTTCAGAAAAATTACATCAGTCAGATAAAATCAGTAAATCCATCTACATCTCTGAGCTGGAAATCATTTCTGCCATGAATCATACATAGATGTACAGAAATCAAACAAACATATCAATAAACCATACAATAAAAGAACTGAAAATAAGCATCCATGATCCTTTAAAGTCAACTTTGGTACTCTGAAGCCCACAAAGAAGATATTATTAAAGTGTAATAAACTTAGCAATGAAAAGAAACATTCTAAAAGTATTACTTTTCCACGTACATTATATTAGAAAATAGTGTGAGGGCAGCTAGGTAGCTCAGTGGATAAAGCACCGGCCCTGAAGTCAGGAGGACCTGAGTTCAACTCTGGCCTCAGACCAAACACTTGACACTTACTAGCTGTGTGACCCTGGGCAAGTCACTTAACCCCAACTGCCTAAAAAACAAAACAAAGAAAATAGTGTGCACGTATAAAGATCTCATTGGTGAGCTGAGGTAAGTCAGGTATTTGTCTCAATGGTTCCAGTTTTTTCCTTAGTTCAGACCACCCTAAGGGATGGTTCTACACATATGACCCACAACATTCTCCCTCTTCATTCCATGTCTATTTCTTTATTCATCTAAATCAAGGGGCTTGGCTCAGGCATAGGTGGTGTGAAGAGCTTAATTTAAAAACCACAGCCAGACATTAATGTCAGATAAATTCTGTACATGTTTTCCTTCCTCTATTTAATGGATTCATGAACTACATATCAGTAACTTGGATGAACGGATGGATGAAATGCCTATTAAATTTAGGGATAACTTGAATTTAAGAAGAATAGCTAAAAATACCTTCACAAATTAGAAAATTGGACTAAATTTAAGATAAAATTTAATAGGGACAAATGTAAAGTCCTACAGTTAAGATTTTTAAAATTCAAATATACAAACCCATAGAAAGAGACCTGAAAATTTTAGGATTTTAGGATTAACAATGTGACACAATGGCTAAAATAATTTAATCTATATCACTCAACAAGTATTTGTTAAGCACCTACTATGTGCCAGGTATTATGCTAGGCACTGGGGGTACGAGTACAGGGAATGAAACAATCCCTATTTGAAAAGAGTTTAATGTGATTTTGGACTGTGTTCATATAGTGCTCAGAATAAGGGAGTGGACAATGTTATGTACTCCGTCTTGGTCAGATGGTATCTGGAGTACTGTGTTCAGATCTGGGTGTCATACTGAGAAACTGGAGTTTGTCCAGAGGAAGGTGATCAGGGTGGTGACAGGACTTGAAATTATTTTATAGGAAGATAGGTTAAGGTAACAGGGAATATTTGGTTTAGAGGAAAGAAGACTTAGGGCAAAGGTTCTTAACCTAGGGTCCATGAATTTGTTTTAAAAATATTTTGACAACTATTTCAATATAACTGGGTTTATAATGCTTGGTAATACTATGTGTTTTATTTTATGCATTTAAAAATATTATTCTGAAAGGGGGTCCATAAGCTTCACTAGACCAGAGGAGTCCACAACATTAAAAAAAAGGTTAAGAACCTCTGACCTGGGGGAAAGAGGATTGCCCTTTTCAAATAGTTACATTGAAGGGCTGTCATGAGTAATTGTAAATAGACTTCTGCTTGGGATTAGAAGGTATAAATAGGACCTACTGATGGAAGTTATAAATTAGAGCTAAATAATATTAAGAACTTCCTAAAAGTTAGGGCTATCCAAAACTAAAATGGTCTGCCAGGAGAAGTATTAAGTTCTCTGTCATTAGAGGTCTTTCAGTGTTAACTAGGCAACCATGTGAGAGCCAATTAATGTTCCAGTTAAGGGTTATATTTAGATGATCTCTAAAATGCCTTTTAACTCTAAGATTTTGCTCATTCAAAGGCAGATCATCTCCCTAATTTAACCCTACTTCCTAACCCAACTAGGATCATGAAAAATATAGAAACTTAAAAATATACCATGAAATGGAGAAGGTTGAAAAGCATTATTTTAATGTGACTTATAGTTGAAAAGTCAACACGCATTTGTTAAGTGCTTTCCATGTGAACTATGCTAAGCATTGGATTTACAAAGAGTAAAAACATAGTTTCAAAATTCAAGGAACTCACATTTTAAACTGAAGAGACAACAAGTAAATACCCATGTACATACAAGATATATACAGTGTAAATGAAAGACAATCTCAGAGGGAAGGCACTAGCAGCGGAGGGGACTGGGAAAAGGTTATGGAGAAGGCAGGATTTGAGTTAAATCTTGAAGGAAGCCACAGAAGTCAGGAGGTAGAGGTGAAGAAGAGGAAGGGCATTCCAAAGATGGAGGACAGCTAGTGAAGAGACATAGAATGTTGTGTATAAGAAATAGTGGGCGAGCTAGTATAGCTGGATTGTAGGCTAAGTAGAAGGGAATAAACTGAAAGGATTAGAAAGGCAGGAAAGGCCCACCTGAGTTATAAAAAGCTTTAAATGTCAAACAGAGCATTTTATATTTGATCCTAGAGGCAACAGTTAGCCCCTGGAGTTCAATGAGGGGGACGTATGTGACAAAGTCAGGCTTATGCTTTAGGAAAATCACTTTGGCAGCTGAGTGGAGGATGTATTGGAGTGGGAAGAGACTTTAGGCAGGGAGACCCACCAGAAGGGTATGGCAATAGTTTAGGCATGAGATAATGAGTTTTTTAAATATTTACAAAATATTCTAAAGTTTTTACAAAGCATATAACAAACAAATATAAGAACATTTGCAAGAAATTCTAATAGGACTAAGTTTATACTTTTAAAAATTCTTCATGCTACATTTAAGTAAATGCACTTACTGCTGCCCCTGCTGGCGTATGTATATGAACAATACACTTAATATCAGGTCGAGCAGCATAGATAGCAGAGTGCAATGTAAAACCAGCTTGATTCACTCCTAGATTGGTGCTTCCACGATCAACGACATCTCCTTGAAGGTTGATTTTAACCTTAAAATTATATACAAAAAAAAAAAATTTAAAGATATACCAAAATTTAATTTTTCTATGATTATAACTTTCAATTTCAACAATTTCAACAACAATTTCAATGGAGAGTTATCACTCCAAATTTGGTTAATTACACAAAATACAATCGGTATCTTTTCCCTTAGTTTTCTAGGACAAGTTTAACAGATTTGTGAAATATTTAACTACTAAGATGATTTGCATACATATATGGTATATATAAAAATATTATCACTCACCAAACTGGATGCTGTCACTTCACTATAAAGAAGTCCAAAAGGTACAATGAGAAAGTGTTCTTGCTCAGAATTTACTCTTGCCTGGGGAAAAAAATATTAAAACCAGTTCAAAATTCCACTAAAAATAACATTTATTATGCTTCTTTTATAGAAAGAACATACAATAAAGTTCTTAGCTTACAGGGTATATATGTTTCAGTGACCTGTGCGCAGAATATCTCAGATAAATTCCTTTAGATTTTTACAGTTCTTTATACTTTCTAAATGAAAAGTGGGAGAAGTACATTTTGTAGCAGATCTGGGGCTGATTAACTGGTATGTCCAAGGAGGTGTGGAAAAGGGAAATTATGCTGCTGGCTTCTCTCTCTCTCTCTCTTTCTCTCTCTCTCTCTCTCTCTCTCTCTCTTAAAGGAACTTTCAAGGAGGGGAGGAAGGAATGAGGATTTGAAATAAGATGCATGAGTACATAAGAGAAATAGAAATGGCAGGCAGAGCTGGAGGGGAGGTAAGAGAAGGCAGGTTCTGGGTGGTGGAGATTAAGTCTTTTTACACTGCTTTGTCTCATTCCTCTAGTTAAGAGTTGGAACAGTAGCTGATCAAGTAAAACATGCTGCGTCTGCAGGAAATGCCATGCTGAGACTTTTGAGTAGCTTAAAAGCAGCATATGCTGAACATGAATGACCTCAGGACCCTGTACAGGCAGAACTGGATCAAGGCCCAGATGAGGGATACAAGTTGGGTGAGGTAATAGATCATATTCAGGTACAGGTTGGGCTATGTGGCCACTGAGGTACTAACTCTGAAGTTCTACAATTCTGTAAGTGATGTTTTCTAAAAAGAAGAAACAATTTCAGCCCAGCCTATTTATAGCTTACTAAATTCTTGCTAATAAATTACAGTTATCTCTTCCATATCATGTGGGGTAGGGGCGTTGCCCCTGTGATCTGGAAAATCTGCGTAAAATTTTTTAGCCCTCCCTTCGTACCAGAGAAGAAGTCTGTTGACATTATACGATACTATACATATATTTTATGCATTTCCAAGTTTCTAAACTTTTCTGTGTTGTCTGTTGACCTTCTCATGTCGTCTGCAGCTTCCACAAAACTCCCCAAAACCTCTCATTTAATTTCTTATGCCAACCCTCAATATATGGAAACCATGATGGGGAAAGTTGCTGTGTAGAAGACCTAACTGTATTTGGTCACTCCACAAGATGAGGTTCAATTTTACCCTCCTGCACCCTCTGGTGGCTACCAAAAGCAACATCAAGAGTAAAGACATCAAATTGTCCTGAGGTGTCAGAATTCAAAGAATTTGAGTTGGAAAACATCTAGTCCGACCCTTGCCTCTAAAACATCCCCACTACTTCCACTTAAAGATCACCAGTGATAGGCAACTTATAGCCTCCCAAGTCAGCCAACCACTTTTAGACAGCTCTACCTATTTGGAAATAATTAAAACCAAGTAATTTCTTTTGATAGGTTATGCAGAATTTTAGAAACCAAAAACCTGTAGAAGATTAACAATTACAAAACTCTATATTATAATTGTAATAAAATTATATATTATGAGGCAATCCTCTATTTTGTTGTATAGTCAACACATCTATTTCATACTAAAACACCAATTCATATATATAGTTGCCAATCCTGCTAATCTTATTTCCACCAAATCTCTCACATTTGTTCCCTTTTATCCACTCAAGTGCCCATTATCCTATAGCTTCCCAATTGTTCTCCCTGTTTCCCCTTTCTCCCCTCTCTAGCATATTCTCTAAATAGCTAACAAATGTATACAACTAAGACACAGGTCAGACCATGGCAATCCCCTGCTCAATAATCTTCAGAGTGTTCCTATTGCCCCTAGCATAAGAAAGAAACTCTTCTCTCAGCTTGGCATTTAAAACCCTCTATTATCTAGTTTCCACCTAGCTTTCCAGATTCATTTCATATTGTGCCTCTTGATGCTCCCTAAATTCAAGCCTATCTGGAATGGCAGGAGCAATTGACTTCTTTGGATCTCTGTGACTTTGTAGAAGCTGTTCCCCATATCTCTTAGAATACCTAGCTTCCCTCAAGTCACAGCTCAGGAACCACCACTTACAGGAGTTATTAGCCTGACATCCACAGATCCCTAGATTTCAGGGCTTTCATGAACTTGAATGGGAAAAAAAAACAAACTATTTTCTGTAACCTTTGGGTTCCTTTGTAATCCTATTTTATGGATTTATAAACATCATTCTGAGGAGTCCATAGTCATTACACTACCAAAGGAGTCCACCACAAAAATTAAATCAAGAACTCTTGACCTAAAGGAAGGTTTCTTGATCTGCTCAGGGGTTAGTGCTCTTTTCCTACTTAAATTATTTTGTATTATTCTTATCTGTGCACCTGAAGTATCCTTAAAGTAGAATATAAGTCCCCTAAGAACAGGGCCTTGTTTGTTTTTGTCTTTGTATTTCCCAATGCCTAACACAATTTAGATAGTGGGCACTTAATAAATAGTGGTTGAATTTATTATAGACTATTCTTTGATATAATTGAAAGTCTTCCTAAAGGTCCGAATGAATTACATTACTTCCTCTTAATTTGCTAAAGTTGGAGTAACAAATAAAATCAAAGAATGTGAGGTCTTCCAGGTCTAGTTAACCCTATGATGGACTTGAGACATTTTTCCTAGAATATCTATCTCTTCTAAATGAACATTTATGACAGAGAGTTCACTACTTCCTTAAAAAAAAAAGGCCTCTCATTGTCAGATCTACTTGTTAGAAAGTTTGCTCTTGTTCTGTACTGAAATCTGCCTCCTTATAATGCCTATCGTTACTGAACAGCAGAGAATAAGTCTGTCCTAACAGAAAGATACTAAGATGGGTTTAATGAGTCTTCTATATGATCGTAACTTGCAAAAGGCAGGTATTCAAATATTTGTGACACTGAATTGAATGACAAATAGTCAAATAACTGAGACTTGTCAAATTTCCCCTTCTAGTCTTACTCTTCTCCAAATGAAACACACCCAGTTGTTTCAGTCATTAATCTACCATGACTTGCTCTTTATGAAACAATGCACATTATAACCCAGCATTCTGTTTTCATCTAGCTGTTTCCAAAATAAATAAGATGTTTTCTGGGCATTTTTTAAAATACAAAAGTCACCATTACCCTTACACCTTCTACTTTTTGTCCATCCTTGTTCTTTTTATTTATTTATTAATTTAATTTGGTTAGGCAATGGGGTTACGTGACTTGCCCAGGGTCACACAGCTAGTGTTACGTGTCTGAGGCCAGATTTGAACTCAGGTCCTCCTGAATCCAAGGCCGGTGCTCTATCCAGTGAGCCACCTAGCTGCCACTCCTCCTTGTTCTTTTTAAAATGTAAAACAAAATTAGACAATAGTCCTAATTTCTTCTCTTAATTAAAAAAAATATTCTAAGCATGTATTTTTTGAGTACTTTGTTGGTTGCGCAATGAGGGTGAAGTCAGACATTTATTCTTTTTTTGTTTTTTTGTTTTTTTTTAAGGCAATTTGGGTTAAGTACTTGCCCAGGGTCACACAGCTAGTAAGTGTCAAGTATTTGGTCTGAGGCCACATTTGAACTCAGGTCCTCTTGACTTCAGGGCTGGTGCTCTATCCATTGTGCCACCTACCTGCCCCGTCAGACATTTATTCTTAAAAAAAAAAAAAATGAAATGATTGAAGTGGACTTTCTCTCTTCAAATGGATCTCTTTACCACTATCCTATTTTACCTTTGTTATGTGTCTTACTTCTCACAATCCCATTATATTGCAATCTTCTTAAGGACAGAGATCTGTGCTGTTTTTCAACTTCATATCCCTTTAGTCTAGTTAAGCATAAGAAATTATATCTGAAGGAAAGGTAATTTATCTAATAAAAGTCAGCAATAGACACTAAAGAGACTTAGAAATAAGTTAAATTCATAAGAGTAACTTTCTTCTTAGACAAAATAGTCCTAACCTCCCACATTTCAATGGATCTGTGATCTCAAAAATGTGGGCATTTTCAATTCAACAATGCATATCACAATCTATACATGCCAGCTCATTCAATAACTCTGCAATATCTTTCCCCCTTAACTTCAACACAGAAAAGTCCACCCAATAATGGGGAATGCTAGGGGTATTTCTTATGTTCTCTTAACCTTTCAAAGATACAAGTGAGCATGTGGGATGTCAGTCAGGTAATCCCCCTGCTCTTTTTTGTGACTAGAAGTACTAGCCCATCTCCATCTGGTCCCTAACCCCAATGAAATAAAAAACAAATTTAACTGATTCAAAGTTTCTTCTGTGTCTACTTCCTACTGCTTCTAGCTAATGCTTTCATTAAAATAGCAGTTTAATGTAAATGTGGATTTTTGTCCAAATCTACTTCCAAATTTAATAGAATAGATAAGAAAACCTAAGAAAAGGATAAATTGAATAAAAAAATGATGGAAGCTATACTGGTGCCGATAGGTTTTTGGATTCACTGGCAACAACTTAGCAGAACTAGCTGCATGACTTGATATTCCATGGTCAGTTGACAAAGAGGTTAATTGTGAGAGGTTTAATCAGTCTTTGATTAAAGAGATGGTGCTTTGCACTTTGTACTAAATGATCCCTAAGCTCCTTAGAATGAAAGGAAATTAGGAGTCAGAAGCAATGTATAAAGAAGCCACCATAGACTTTAAAGTTAGTTTATTTTCACACTAACAGAACAAAATAAATACCAGTGAGTCCATGTCTGGGTACTTGAATCAGCCACTATTCTTGATAACCTAATCTTTTCCCCTAGATGCTATGGATGATAGGGGATAGAATTGCTTCTAAATCAATAGTTCTTCAATTTTCTAAACCAAAGAGATGAAGCTTGTTTGTACATAGCTGTATGCAAGTTGTCTCATTAGACTGTGAGCTCCTTGAGGGCAGGGATTTTTTTTTTTTGTAAATACTATTTTATTTTTTTCCAATTATATGTCAAGACAGTTTTCAACATTTATTTTTTTAAGATTTTGTATCCCAAAATTTTCTCCCTCCTTCCCTCCTCTACCCCTTCCCCAAGATGTCAAGTAATAGGGATTGTCTTTTGCCTCCTTCTGTATTCCCAGTGCTGAGCACAGTGCCTGACACAGGCACTTAATAAATATTTACTGAGTGACAGAGTTAAAGAAAAGGATGCTCGGAATGGTAGCAAATTTCCTATCTGTCTGAGTAGGGGCAAGATGATCGCTTATTGGAGATGTTTTACAGGAAGTTTGTACTTTAGGTGGAGACTGAACGAGACCTCTAAAGTCTCTTCCCTATCTGAGCTTCTATGATTGGATTGAATAACATTAATAATGATAACTTTAAAATGTACTACTAACCAATGACTATGAGGTTACTAGTACAAGTGCTACTTACTCAGATACAAACAGTATTGCACAATGATTTAGAAAACCAGTAGGTAGTGTTCATTATTTTGTTAAACATTTCCCAGTTACAGTTTAATCTGGTTCAGGCTACTTAGGAATTGGGTTGAGAGCTTGGGTTGGTAGTTTAAAACCTCTGCTTTACACTTTTCAGAAATGAAGAAACTCAGAAAAGTGAAATAGCTTCCCCATGGTCAGACATTCAGTGTCAGAGCCAGGACTGAAGGCCACGGGCTTCTTGACTCCACGTTTGGTACTTTTCCATTAGGCTATGCTATCTCTTATTTTTCTTCAACAGTGTTTCCACTGAAGGTACTTCTATTTGCTACCAAGAAGGTTCAGTACATAATACAAAGTCATCAAAATGATAAAAAAAAAAGAGGGGGAACATAGAGAAAGGGACCAGATAGTGTAGCCCCTGGTAGAGGCAACACCAAGTGCCAGAAGCCAAATTCCACAGCAGCTCTGCACAGACACAAGCACTAGTGCTTTTGGAGAACTAACACTAACAGAGTCTGGCACAAAGGAAAGCTCAGGTTTAAATGGTCTAGAGCTAAAGATAATAAGGCAGTCTCCAACTAAAAGGAATTTGTATCAGTCACTAATGGTGATTGGTTCTTTCACTCATACTTCCCTGATTCTCCATCAGTAATGACTTACCCCTTATGAACTCACACCCAACTTTGTTTCCTGCTTCTCTAATGTACTTACCATCTATTAAAACTTAAAATTGCACTAAGACTTTTGGGACATCCTGTATATTAGTAATCTGTGTATGTACCTTATCCCAAAAGAGTGTAAATTCTAAGAAGGCAAGGTCTCTATCTTATCTGAATTTTGTGAGCCTAACACACAATAAGAAGTTAATAAATGTTTGTTGAATCAGAAGCAGAATTCAAAGACAAATACTTCTAAAATACATTCTTTCCTTACAGAGGTTCTGTAGTTTATTTTTCCTTTATCTCCTATTCCTTTTTTCCCCCAAAGACAAAAAAATTATTTTTTAAAACCTAATGCCAGTCTACAGATTCTTTTTGTCTGCTGGTTCATTATTACTTTGGTAAAGTGCTGACCTTGGAATCAGGAAGATGTGGTTTCAAGTTTGTCTCTGACACTTACCAGTTATGCGACTGCAGACAAGTTACAAAGTTTCTTAGAACCCTCAGGCAACTCTCTAGGACTTTAAGTTACAGAAGCATGGCCATGTACACTGGCAGAAGGAATTTTCACATTGAGAAATCATAGGTCTCTAATATTCAATCAAAAAGGTTGCATATAATAAAGTTAAGAATTCAGTTATGCTTTGGTTTTTCCCTAGTTCTAAGCCAAACCAATGAAAAGTGAAATTTTAAAATGTTTATTGTCTAACAAAGGACTTGAATTTTTTTAAATGTTACACAGAATAAGGAGGTCTATTGGCACGTAATATTTGAAAAGTCCACAAAAAGTACATTCCTGCCATTAAAATAATAGATTATAATTCTTATTATAGCTGTAACGTTTTCACAACACCGCTGTTTTGGAGGACCAATTAGCATTAAAGCCTACATACATGGAACAGGTACTTTTTAAAAAACAATACAGATGACAGTAATCATTCCTGCTATTACAATGAAGGAAGCTGACACAAGTGGTGGAGTAAATGGTCCCACTGTCATATCTACAAGGTATGGAGCTGGGGATATGGGTATCTTTCTTTAAAATTATAGTGACTGATGGATTTCATTTGAACTGAGGAATAAGCAGACTTAACAAATAAAAACCTACATTCTTAAAAAAATGGGCTTTTAAACAAAAATAATTTAAGCAATTATCTGTAGAACAATAGACACTCATCTTAATATGTAGGGTACTTCAAACTTTGAAAAGCTGCTTTTCATTATGATATTTTGAAGCAGTGTCTTTTAAGACCCAATTCAAACCAAATTGACTAAAGTTCTATTTGTTCTATTCTATACAACCGGAAGGGCAGCTACATGGTACAGTGGATAAAGGACCTGGCCTGGTGCCAGGAAAACTCCTCTGCCTGTCCTTTAAATGACAAACTTATTAGTTTTGTGACCCAGAGCAAGTCACTTAACCTGGCTTCCCTCAGTTTCCTCATCTATAAAATAAACTGGAGGAAATGGCAAACCACTCCAATATCTTTGCTGAGAAAACTCCAAATGGGGTCACAAGAAATCATGCATGACTGAACAACAACACAACCAAAAAGGTGGATCCTTTTGCCACTTACTGTAACTCAGACTTCATTTTCTTTAAAATGGAAGGTAAGGTGGGGCCAAAGATAGAAGAAATACCATGTTCTGTACGACAATCATTTAGTAACTACCTCATTTAATACTTACTGTTATATGGTTGTAAATAAGCTGAGACCACCCAAAAAGATCTGCTAATCTGTAAAAAGCTGCCAATTTACATCGTAATAATTTCTCTCCTTTATCATATGCAATTGAATCAGATCCCCTAAGATCATTCACTGGTGTCACCATGCCAAGACCTGAAATGACAAGAAATAAAAGGAAAAGATTTAATATTTATGCTCAAATTCAAATAACTACACTTTTCATTTTACAAAAGCAGTATAAATATAGTATGTCACAACAAACTTGCAATACATGTAATATTATAATTACTATCTTAATTTTTATAAATGAGAAAATTGGGGCTTACAAGGATTAATAAAATTCAATACCATTCCAAAAGCATTTATTAAGTGCCTACAATATGCAAGGTACTATGTTGAGTGCTGAGATAACAAAAACAAAATAAAAAAATCATCCCTTAAAGAGCTTACTTTCTATGGAGGAGTAAAGGGAGAAGAATACAGTATGTAAACGATTATGTGCGGAATTAGGAAACACTTCCTATTGAATTATAGAATCACAGATTTAGAGCTGGAAGATAACTCAGAAGTCATCTAGTTCAACCCTCTCATTTTACAGAGGACACACCTGAGATGAATTTTGAAGGAAGCGAGTATTCAAAAAGGTAGAGGCGAGAAGAAAATGCACCCCAGTCATATTAGATAGCCTGGGCAAAGTCATGAAGGTATAAGTTGTTGCTTGTTGTTCAGTCTTTTTTCAGTGTGTCCAAATCTTCATGGCCTTACTTGAGGTTTTCTTGGTAAAGACACTGGAGTGGTTTGCCATTTCCATCTCTAACTCATTTTACAGATGAGGAAACCGAGGCAAACAGGATTAAATGACTTGCCCAGGGTCACAAAGCTAATAAGTGTCTGGGTCCAGAGTTTAACTCACGCTTCCCGACTCCAGGTCCGGTACTCTATCCACTGTACCACCAAAGGGATAAGATTGAATGCCAAATTCAGAAAACAAGCAGGCTAGTATGATTTTGTAAACTGCATGGAAAAAAAGTAATGTGAAATAAGACTGGAAAAGTGGGATGGAGAAAGAACGTGAAAGGTTTTAAATGACAAACTGAAGTGTTTGAATTTTACACTTAGGAAAAAATAGGAAGCCACTGAAGATTCTGAAACAGGTTTTATGGCTATACCAAGTCTGACACCTCTAGTTTAGAGGATGGGTAAAGAGAGGAGGGAATAGAAAATGGGAGTTCATTAGAAGGCTAATGCCTACTGCAATAGACCAGGTAAGAGATAAGTACCTGAAATAGGATGATGGATATAGGAGGGTATAAGAGATATTATGGAGGTAGAAATGACAAAAGTTAGGCAACTGACTGGATATGGAGTTTAAGAGTAGAAAAAAATCAAAGAAAATGCTCAAGTTAAGCAGACTTGCCCAAAGTAAATAAATGGTAGTGTAGAGAAGTGAGCACAGGCCTCCAGTCCAATCAATATTCTTTCCGTATTACCATACTGGTTGTTATTAAACTGAATTACAACTATTGTTCTAATGCTAATATAATGATTCGTTACTAAATTGGAAGCAAACTACTTTACTTCTTCTCTCCCCTTCACCCTACAACTTAAAAGATAAAATGGCATAATGGTAGTATGCTTGGAGTCAGGAAGACCTGAGTTCAAATAATACCCCTGACACTAGCTGTGTAATAATGGGCAAATCACTTAATTTCTTGGTCCTTCAAGCAATTCTTAAAAACCATAAATTATAGCTGAGTCGCCATCTGCATAGGGGTAGGAATCAATACTTTTGTATTATAAATCTAGTAACAAAAGGAATAGGACTGGACCCGTGACTTCCCTGGTATGAGGAGATCCAAGGTAAAGAAACTCCTTTATCAATATGGAGTACAACAGTTGCATAGGCACTGTGCCTTGCCCAGGGTCACAGAGCCAGTATGTTGTCAAATCCTCATTTGTGACTTGAACCCAGGTCTGTTCTCTATTTACTAAGCCATTCGAATTGCTTGTCTAGCAACAAAAAACATTTTTAAAAAAATAGAAAATTAAACTATGACCTTCATTATTTGCTTTTTGTTTTTTTTAATGGGTATATTAACTTAAAAAAACCCATTCTATAGGCTTTGCTGTCCCTTTCTAAACTCTTTTATGTGTTAAAATTTTGTTGCTGCTATTACATAGTTGTAGTCAGTGTATTTAGTTCTAATTCTGATTTCTTCACTTTGCAGCTTTTCATATTTGTAGCTTCTGATGGTACAAAACATAGCCAGACACCACAATTTATTCATCCATTTTCCAACCATGAACACACGCGCTGCTATTTTGCTACTCCAAATAAAGCTCACACTTAAATTCTTATACTCATCCAGAACAAAGATTAAGTTCAGAGACTTTTGAGGAAACAGATCGCTTCCAGTTATAATCAAATATCAATAATGTAAGATAGAAAGACTAGTTAGAATCACTGCTGCTTGTGGATAATATAAATCCATCTGCTATGCCCTGCAAAGTAACGAGTTTTTTTTTTTCCCTCCTAAGGTGAAAATGCTTTTAAGGGCTAAATTTTTAGCGCTCAAATTAAGTGAAATTATATCTACAAATTGAAATAATTTGGTTCATAATCTTTTTTTGGAAGGGGAAGGGGGAAGCAGTTGAGGTTAAGCGATTTGCCAAGTGTCACACAGCTATTCAGTGTCTGAGGCAGAATTTGAATTCAGGTCCTCCTGACTACAGGGTCCGTGCTGTAATAACTGCCTTAGTCACAATAGGTATCAAAAGTTCATGTCTGGACTAGCTATGTGACTCTGGGCAAGTCACTTAACCCCAACTGCCTCACCAAAAAACAAAACAAAACAAAACAAAATAAAGTTCATGTCCGGGAGCTTTATATACCTTATTCATATGAAAGCCTCTCAGACCCTCAGTCAGAGCCTATGATCTTTTAAATGAAAGACTATAGAGTACTTGACTGTGGATGACCAGAATATTTATTGAAATGAACACAAATATTACAAACAAATCTAGTACTCAAAATATCTGACATCAAATCTATAATACCTCAAAAGCAGCCAAGTATAAGGTGGAGAAGAGTAAGCAAACATACTAGCAATATGAAGAAGTAACAGGTAGATGGGTTAAAAACCATTCTGGCCCCAAAATATTTCCACAACTCAAAAACTATCAATTATGCCTTCTGCATCTAGTTTACAATCCCCAGGGTCGATGACTTCCTTTGATAAGATCAAAGCTTGCAGTTTGTGCACTAACAGTTCAGGCAAGAATCTGTGGAAAATGGATTCTCAAAAGGATACATTGTCAGGCTTGAATCAACTTAAGAGATAATAGGATGTAATGGAAAAAGCAATGTATTTGGAGTCAAGAGGCCTGGGTTCAAATCCTACAGTTTACACTTGCAGCTTTACAACTAAACACCAAAACTCTCTAAGATTCAGTTTTTCTATCAGCACAATGGAACAATAACTACACAAAGCTGTTGTGAGGAAAATGCTTTGTAAACTTTGGGCATTACTATTATCTTATGATTGGCAAGAATGAAAAGGGCCAGATTCTGGATGGCCAAAGTATTTAATGAAATTGACACAAGTTAAGTTTGGAGGTACTGAATCAGGTTTATATGGCCACAACTATAATAGGGTTACTTTTATGAGTTATAATTTCATAGAATACTCACAGAAATGTTTACATTCATGATTCTCAATAGGCTTTCAATATCTGTAAAAAATGTTAATGCAATTCATGTCTGCAGAGCTTGGTAAAAAACAGCCAGCAATAATATCTACTATTTTTCTGGACCTCAGGGACCATGAACTCTACTATGTCTCACTGACTATTTTTTCTCAGCTGTAGCTGCATTTGTCATTTTCTTTTATTTGTTTTATTTATTTGTCTGTTTGTTTTTTTGTTTAGAGTTTTCAACATTCACTTTTATAAGATTTTGAGTTCTACATTTTCTCCCTCCTTCCTCTCTTCCCCTCCCCAAGACAGCATGTATTCTGACATGGGCTATACATGTATGATCATATTAAACGTATTTCCATATTAGTTATGTTGTGACAGAAGAATTAGAACAAAAGAGAAAAACTATGAGAAAGATGAAAAAAAAACAGAGAAAATAGTATGCTTCGATTTGCATTCAGACTCCATAGTTCTTTTTCTGGATGTGGACAGTATTTTCCATCATGAGGCTTCTGGAACTCTTAGATCACTGCATTACTGAGAAGAACTAAGTCTATTAGAGTTGGTCATCTCACAACATGGCTGTTACTGTTCACAATGTTCTCCTGGTTCTGCTCTTCACTCAGCATCAGTTCATGTAAGTCCAGGTTTTTCTGAAATCTGTCTGCTCATCATTTCTTATGGAACAATAATATTCCATTACATTCATATACCACAACTTGTGTGCCATTCCGCAATTGATGGATATTGCCTCAGTTTCCAATTCTTGGCCACCACAAAAAGAGCTGTTATAAATATTTTTGTACATGTGGGTCTTTTTCCCTTTTTTATGATCTCTTTGAGATACAGACCTAGTAATGAATGCTATTGCTGGATCAGCTTGATAGCCCTTTGGGCATAATTCCAAATTGCTCCTCAGAATGGCTGGATCAGTTCACAACTCTACCAGCAATGCACTAGTGTTCCAATTTTCCCACATCTTCTCCAACATTCATCATTTTCCTGTTTTGTCATGTTAGTCAATCTGATGAGTGTGATGTGGTACCTCAGAGTTGTTTTAATTTGCATTTCCTAATCAATAGTGATTTAGAGCACTGCATTTGTCATTTTCAACCCATATATAGTCAATGAGTTTTTATCTTTAGGGAGCCTGTTCCTGAAGCATCACTGATGTGGAAGGGAAAGGAGAGAGTTTGATGCATACCGTGATGCTCTTACCAGCTGATACATCAGAATAAGAGGTCTAAAGATCACTTTGATAAGCATGAACTTTCAAGGAGCAAGACTGTCAAAATCATTTTTCACTAGCATACATGGTAACATGCTTCTGATTTTTTTGTGATGATGGCCCCGCCTTCCACTTCTGTCATACCCACTTGGACTTTTGAGGTACTCAAGAAACATGGTTTTCAGGTTATACTTCTGAACTATATTGCTGGACTCTGCCATCAGGTCTAGTTAATGAATCTCTCAATCACCAGTACATGTGTTGACCCTGGTCAACCCCAACCCCCAGAGATCAGATAACATAAATAATTGTACGTTATTTTTAGTTAGGAGATCCTGGCAATCATGAATTGATTGATTTACATTCATGAGGAATGGCCAAGATTTTTCTAAAAGTGTCTTGATGGTGCTGGTAAATTTTAGCATTCATTTCCGTTTGTCTCCTTTTAGGTACTTCCTTTTGCTTTTGATGCCTTTCCTAGTATAGAAGAGGCATTATTAAACTACAAGTTTTTCTTTTGTCTCTGAAATAGTAGGCTATATAGAAATTAAAAACCTTTTTTGCTCCAACCTCTATTTACATGCTATATTCACTGAAATTCATTAAGAATTATATTAAGAGGGGAAGCTAGGTGGCACAGTGGATAGAGAACTGGCCCTGGAGTCAGGAGGACCTGAGTTCAAGTGCAGCCTCAGATACATAACACTCACTAGTTGTGTGACCCTGGGCAAGTCACTTAACCACAACTGCCTCACCAAAAAAAAAAAAAATTATATTAAGATGTGCCCATTTCAAAACTATGGTATGCCATTTGGTTTCAAGAAGATGAACTGAATCAGACATTAAAATTAAACCTCTATAAATTTATAGTGTAATGTTATATCAACTGTTTCAAAAGTTACAATAGAACATGGAAACACAAAATGTAAGGGAATTCAGATGAAACAGATATAAGAAACTAGCTATTGTTCATTTAAATATGCCACATAAGATCAGACAAGAACCAAGCTGCATCATGGGAAGGGTCAGTTAATTCTTTTTTTTTTTTTCCAGCCAAAGATAAGGTTTATTAGAACATCCGTCATATTGCGCAGACTCTTAAGGAATCTGAACATTAGTGAGCTATTGGCTAGATTATAAGAATCTGAGCATCTTAATGGAGACAAGATGGACCTTATATAGGGAAAGACTATGAGAGGGATCTGGTAGTGGCTAAGTAGTGTATGAGGTAACAGAACTCTAGGGACCTGGACCAAGTGGCCAAGGGAGAATGGAGCTTAGATAGGATTAAGGGTGGGAAGTGGCCTGGGGCTTTCGGGAGGTAAAACAATGGAGGGCTAGACTAGATTAAGGGTAACAGAATTGGGAGATTGGGCAAAGCCACAATGAAAGGTCAGTTGATGGGATTTTAGCCTCAGGTGAACACCAGAGATTTAGCCATGGGGGAAAGTCCAAGATTTTTCCTTTTTAGGGTCTAGATCCTATACTCATCATTCCCCCCTCAAACAAATGGAACCCAAATTCTTTTGGGGTAAGGAGGGAAGGACTAGGCTTCTGAAACTGCTTCCTGCTGGCAAGGGGCGTAGAGTGTCCCTGCCTCGAGGGGGTCCCACAGAGGAGGTTGACCAGAACCAAGCACAGGCTGCATCCAGGGAACGATGGGGGGACATTAGCTGGTACCCGCTGTTTACTACCAAATGTAGGTAAATGGCCTGTAGTCTGGAAGACACAAATCTGACAGAAAAGACTGCAGGGCCCAGATATGAAGGATAAAACATCATTAGCTCTGTTTAGATTCAGATAATTCAATTTTTCAACTATGCAGTATCAAATCCACCTCATAGCCAGACGTAGGAATAGTCAGGTAGGTAACATTCCTTTTCAAAGGAACATAATGGGGAAACTGAGCCAGGAGGATCCCATCTTAGACTGAGGCTAAAATTATTCTCTCAGCTTTTCCCAATGCGGGTCAGTTAATTCTAAAAAATACTCTGAAATCCATTTTACTATCTCGGAAAAGATTAAGCTCAACTAGAGTAGCACCCCAATGATCATGCCCAAATAACTAATGTTTTCCTGCCTGGTTGGTTGAGTAAAAGCATGTTAGTCAACCTGATGTTTAATTTGGCAAGCAGACTTTTTATGGATTTCTTTTAATTCTGAAGATGCTTTTGAAAAGTCACAAATTACATGTTAAAAAAAACAATCTTTTCCTTGGGAAAAGAGATGCTAATTTCCTCATAAAAAAGACCTTTCAAAACAATGAAGAGTCAAGAATTTATTTCAACATATTTAACATAATTAACTGGTTCCACAAAAGAAGATGGTAGGTAAAATGTTATAATGGGACCTAAGAGTTATTGACACTTCAGTTCTAACGCTAGCTGGTAGTATTGTTAATCAAATACAATTTCATTTAGGATAAGAGGGGACAAACCCAACAACATTATGGCTGAGTTTCATGATATTGACGGGAGGTTTAATTAGAATGTGTTGCTCACATTTTTTTGACCAGGACAATGTTATATGTGACATAACTGTATTTTACTGAAAAAAATATTTCTTATGTACTTCTGGTTTGGGACAAAGCACTAGACTTAAGAATAAGAAAATCAAAGTTTAAAGATGGGTACATTCCTCTTTCTAGCTATGTGACTGGCAATTCATTTCATCTCTCTAGGGCTGATTTCTCATTTATAAAATTAGGGAGTTAGAATTGATACCTTTTAAGGTCTTTTTCAGTTCTCAAATTTTATGACCCTAAACTACCTTGTTGACATCTTAAAATATCTATATATTAAAGAAAGTAGGTAGTAGTTCTACTTACATTTCTTTTCATTTCATATGAGAAATTAATAAGTTGATGAGCATGTATTAAATGACTATGTGCCAGATACCATGCAGCATATTGGGGATATAAAGACAAAAACAAAATAGTCTTTGTTTTAAAGGAATCTGCATTGTATCAGAGAAAGATTTTGGAAACTGTACACAAGACATTATATAAAATTTACACAAAAAATGGTCATCTACTCACTCATGTTCAATGCAGCCATCCCTCCCTGTGGTGCTGCTGGATAAACATTAGGTACATTTGTGGTCATGAAATCTGCAATCTGTTGTAATGCCAATAGGCCTGTGGGATTCTTCCCTTTCTTAAACTGTTCCTGGATCATCGATTCCAATTCTTCGCAAAAAGCCTAAAAAGAAGTCAAAGAATATTTTAATAGTTAAAAGTTGAAGGAAAATGATTATTTTAGTTTAATGATGTTTAATGCAATTTTTCTATCTGTATTATTAAAGAGATCTTTGCCTCATTCATCCAAACAGCATTTCAATCATTTCTCTTTGTTCTCTCTATAAAGAAATAAGTAATTCCTTACTGTTTGATTAATTAATTTTGATTAATCCCTCAACAGTGTATAACTCTGACCCTTTCTCTGTTGTTCAAAACTTCAGTATGATTCTCAATTCCTCACCAGCTCCACCCCAAACATATCTAATCATTTGCCCAATCTTGTTCACACTATGTCTACATATCTAATCTGTTCCCTTTTCTCTACTAACACAGTTACCACCCTAGTTTAGGCTCTCATTACCTCTCATTTATACTATTCTAATAGCTTCTCAATCAGTGTCCCTGTCCCTAGTATCTCTTTTCTCTAAACCAAAGAGCCACCAAAGTAATATTCCTAAAGCCCAAGTATGACTATATCTCTTACCTATTCAATAAACTCCAGTGGCTCTCTACTTACTCAAGGATAAAATATTCTTTCATTTTTATCTTATCCTTTTAAAATGTTTATTTTTATATGTTTTACAATATAATAATTATTAGTACAACAGAACTATGATTTATAAATAAGTAAATATACATAATTGGGAGTGTAGGCTCAAAATTTTTTTTAACATACCCTCTTCAGAGTGTTAAAGAAAAAGTTTGGAGACTATTAGCCAAGATTATGATATGCAATTGGATGGGCAGCCCACTGAATTAGCCCATCAATACACATATCTCAGACAAATACTTCTGCAAGATAATTATATAAGTTCAGAACTGTAAAGTAAAATGAGAATGGGCTGGATTGCATTTGTGACTTTAGTAAAGACCTCATCAAGAACATAAATGACTGCAAAAGGAGTTGAGCAGGTCATGTAGCAAAAGGGAGGGAAAAGAGTGTGGGCAGTCTGGGTGCTGCATTGGTATTTAGGCAATATTAACAGATCCAGAAGAAGGCTTTTAATATGGGAATATATCTTCCGTGGAATATTTATTGAAGGACATAAATAAGGATTGCAGAGGATAAAAAGATATGGATAAGCTATGAGTTAAACCAGTGCAGGGAGGGCATGCACTGATGTCATAACTCCGATAAAAACTAAAGAATGCTTAAGATAAACACCAGAATACTACCCAATGTCATGCTGTCTAAAATTATCATATCTGAAATATGTTTGTTTATAAGTACTACAGAGGTAGGAGTATGCTCTACATGGTTTCAGGCTGATGCTATTTGAAACTTATTTCCAGTTTCATTTCCTGAGCTGGAAGGATGCTATAAACTAAGTAATAGTATTCCCTAGGAAAATGCCAGGGAAAAACTGCAGTGTGTGAAACCTCAAGTGTAATAAATGTATCAGTGGATAATCCATGACAATAGTAGCACTGTCAACCAAGAGCTCCTTAAAAAGCATCCATGTAATGAATCATGGTGAACAACACTACAATAAATAGATTGTATTCTGTGGTAGATAGTAAATGGGAGGAAGGCTGAATGTAACTTAGTCAACATGAATTAAATAAAAGGGACATAGCATCGTTTGTTCATTTGGGCTATCTTAATAGGCAATGCAGATTCGCACATATTAAACAAAGCTACAGCCATAACAGAATCAGCCAACATGAATAGATCATGTGCCCCATGACCTCTGAGATAATGATGCAGCTTTACTCATCCCTAGGAATGGAACATCTCACTCCTATAGTGCCTAATTTTGACAAAACTCAGGAAAATGAAAAATAGCAAATATTTTAAAGATTCTATACAGGTTTTGGCTAGGTGAATTATTTGCAGTTTTCCTAAAATGCAAAACCAAAACAGTAAAATTAATCAGTGCGCTTTGATTTCCAATAAAAAAGTAAGATTTTTTTAAAACATCAAATAATCTATTTAAAAAATCCTCATATACATAAAATCAATGGGCAATATACATTTTTGCATACACCATTGTGTTGCCAATATTATTTCTCAAAAGATGTTGCTGTTATTGGCATCAATAGTAGCAGTAGCACATCTTACTATAGGACTTTAAGGTTTACAAAGCCATTCTTCACAACTCTGTACAAGTATTACCTCAATTTTATAGATAAGGAAATTGAAGCTCAGAGAGCTCCAGATAACTTCGGTCAACATGGCCAATCAGAGTCAGAGTCAGAGTCAGAGTCAGGATGTGAACTGAGGGGACCCAGTCCAGTGCTCTTTTCAGCACCATGCTGCTTCTACCTCATCAGAACTGGTTTTTGGTACACAGAAACAGAGTATGAATAAAATAAAGCTCTAAGATCTCTGGTATCTGACTAGATTACATCTGAAGGTGTCACATGTAGGATGTGAACAACAAAGAATCTGAAGAAGTAAAAAAGTTAATGCCCTTTTCTGAATCAGGCACTTAAATCAATAGGTTTCCCTTTTGTAAGATATACTGTACAGATTCCACTCAAGTTTGTGGTGATCCTTTTGCTTTTTAATAATCTGTAAGATCACTGTCAAGAATGTAAAAGGAATGAATCAAGAACAAGGTTGGATGATATCCAACTGCAAAAAAGAACATGAGAAATCATTAACAATACCAGCACCAATACAAGAAAATTACAAATATGGGTAATAATAACAACTAATTTTTCTATTGCACCTTATAGTTTACCATGTGCTAGACACACCATATTATTTCTTTTGATCCTTACCAAAATTTTGGAAGGTAGCATGGCATAGTGGAAATCACCGTATTTGGAGTTCAAAGACCTGGTGGGGAAATCTAGTTCTGCTATTTGCTAGCCACATGCATTGGCCAAGACGCTTCAGTTCTCTAGGGTTGCAGTTTCCTCAAATGTAAAATGAAGAGGTGGGACTAAATGATCTCTACAATCCTTTCCAGTTCTAAACCTTATGATTCTTAACAGGCAGTAAGGGTAAAAAT
>NW_020954596.1:9440969-9560025 GCF_900497805.2 Vombatus ursinus | reverse complement strand
TCAAAAGTCTTGATGTTATATTAATACTATAAATTAGGCAAATAATCATTGCTTAACCTTCAGAGATGAAAATGGTAAGCTTGGGCGACGTATTTGACAGAGGAGACCAAGCCTCATACCAGGAAGAGTCTTCAAAAGAAAATATTAAGTATAACAACATTAGCTACTGAGGTAATCCTATTCTTTTAACTAATCAGGCATTTATTAAACATCTTTTGCACTCTAAGTACTGTGCTAGGTACTGAAAATTCAAAGACAAAAGTAAAGCAGCCCCTGTCCCTGAGAAGCTTATAATCTAGCCAGTGGAGACAACATATACCCTATACATCTATAAATAACTGTGGGTATAAAGTCACTAGGAGCTGAAAGATCAGGAAGGGTTTTGAAAACTTATACAGTAGAAGAAAGTGATGCTTGAACTAAACCTTACTATACTAAGAGGCAGAAGTCAAAAGGGAATACATTTCAGGCATGAGGGTTAGCCAGTACAAAGGTTCAAAGATGGCAGATGGAAGGCTGTGTATAAGAAACGGGAATAAAGGTAGTCTGCCTAGACTATAGAATGTGTGAAAGGGAGTTAGGTGTAATGAGGAAGGAAATGTGTAATGAGGGGTGTAATGTATCATGATGAATGAGGTTGGATTATATTATATTGTATAAATACAATATATTGTATTTATATTAGAACTTAAAGGTAACAGACTGCTCTTGGAGTTTATTGAATAGGAGAATGACTTGATCTTACCTGTGTTTCAAGAAAATCACTTTGGCAGTTGCTGGAGAATGAATTAGAGTGGGGAAAGAACTGAGAGGGGAAGTTAAATTATTGTTATTGTAATAGTTCAGAACTACAGTGGTTGGCGGCTATGTGAGCAGAAGGAAGCGAACAAATAAGAAAGATATTGTAGAGGCAGGGTTGATAAGATTTGGCAACTGAATGGATATGTGGTAAGAGTAAGGAATTGGGGATAATACTGACATTCTGAAACTGGGTGACTAAAAACATAGTGGTGACCCCAAAAGAAATTAGGGAAGTTTTGAAGAAGGCTGGATTTGGGGGAAATAACAATGAGTTCTGTTTTTAAACATGTTGAGTTTGAGGTGAATACAAAACATCCACTTCAAAAAATCCAGTGGGCATTTTGTAATTTGTGACTAGCATTCAGGAGAGACATTAGAGCTGAATATATCAGTTTCAGAGATGAGGATGTAAGAACAGAAATAATGTTTAAATGATATAAGCTAATGAAGTCACCAAAAGAGAAAATAAAGAGAAAAGGATGCAGAACAGTTAGGGGGCATGATATGACTGATGATATGGCAAAAGAAACAGAGAAGGAATGGTTAGACAGATAGGAGAACA
The DNA here is from genome assembly GCF_900497805.2 of Vombatus ursinus. NCBI lineage: Eukaryota > Metazoa > Chordata > Mammalia > Diprotodontia > Vombatidae > Vombatus > Vombatus ursinus. The sequence continues at coordinate 9,558,662 of NW_020954596.1, read as the reverse complement.
ACCAAAAGAAAGTAATATCATGAAAACCAAGAAGAGAGAGAGAGCATTCAGGAGCAGAGGATAGTCAATAGTGTTAAATGTTGCAGACAAGTCAAGAAAGATGAGTATTGAGAAAAGGCCATGGGATTTGTCAATTAAGAAAATGCTGATAACTTTGTTGAGAGCAGTTTCATTTGAGTGATGAGGTCAGAAAAAAGACTGTAAATGGTTAAGAAACGAAAGAAAAGAAAGGAAGTAGATGCAATGACTGTAGAAAGCTATTATTTCTTTATTTCTAAAGTCTTTGACATGCAGGAGTAAGAATCTCATGCTCAAGAGATGGGAGACTTCAGAATCTAGATTGTGAGGGAACAAAACAGGGGAAATTTCTTTTGCTCCTAGGCTGGGGTGAGGATTTTGATGACTTTTATAAAAGAGTATTACTGAAGTACCCTAGGCGAGCATTTTAAACAAGTCAGAAGCTAAATGGGAGATGATAGCTAAAGCATTCACCAGGGATGCCAGCAAATCAATCAGCAGAACAGCATCCTGAAAAAACCAGCGGAGAAGTATCTACCACAGCAGTAGCAATGTGCTACTGAGAACAGCATTCAGTGAAAACCACAAGACTAGTGGGGAGCAGTTCTGGCTCAGAGGAATACCAAACTAATTCCAGAAGAAGCAGTGAGATGTCACTAGAAGGCAAAATAATCAATCAGGCAACCAGCATTTATTAAGCACCTACCATGTGCCAGGAGCTATGCTTGGAATATATAAAGTCAGACAAAAAAAACAGTCCCTGCTTTTAAGGAACTCACAGTGTAATACAGAAGACAATATACAAACAGTTATGTACAAACGAGATGTATACAGGATAAATTTGGGGCAGTCGCAGAGGGAAGGTATTAATATTAAGGAGGACTGGGAAAGGCCTCTTGCAGAAAGTGAGACTTCACCTGAGATGTGAAGAAAGCCAGCAAAGCTAGGAGATGGAGATGAAGAGGAAGAGAGTCCTAGTCATGGAAGAAAGCCAGTGAAAACACTCAGAGTTGGAAGAGGGAGTATTGTATGTAAGGAATAGCAAGAAGGCCAGTATTACTGGATCTCAAAGTGCATGGAAGGAAAGGTGTAAGAAGACTAGACAGATAGGAAAAGACTCTGCAGTGTTGAAGACATGTCTCCTTCCTACATGTGTACCTTATGTACCTTAGTCATGCGTCCCCTCCCCATGAATGTGCCCTGGCCACGTGTGTTCCCCTCCACATCTATCCTTTATTTGTAACCACTCTTCCCAGTATAAGTATTTATGAGAGTGTATCCCATTTCGGAGGGTGGGGTAGTGGTGTTTTGTTGCTACTTCCTTTTTACTATGACATTTCATTAAGTGCCTTTTCTTTGAATTAACTTTGTCGTCTGGGTCACTATCACACGTAAACACAATAGTAGGGGCCTGTGAATGATAGTTTTATGGATGCAGATCCACAGAGTACCCTGAAACTGGAGGAGCCATCTGCTGGGGAACCCACCCCTATGATGTAGTCCCCCAAGGTCTGTCCTCCCCTCATGTATACGTATTATAACTACATGGCCATAAAGCTATATAGGAGATTTAAAGCATATGTGGAGATGCTATATTGCACATATATGTATCTATTTATTGTATATCTATATATCTCATATATGTGTATTTACCCACACATATCTTCATATGTGCATATATATGCATTTACCTTCATATATGTATATTGTGGTACTTTTGCTTGCTAGTTAAATATTTCATAACATATACACATTTATAAATATATGCATACATTGTAATCTTTCACTTACCTGTTAAACTCCTGATTTCTATGTAATGTCCCTCTCCTCTGTGCCAGATCTCCCACTAAAGAGATATATGGATATAGACAACCAGCTACAAGCCTGGTAAGATAAGGCTGCCAGGCTGATCACAGTCGGAATAGCCACCATTTATTGTCCTTAACCTCTCCCTGAGATGAAACAAGTCCCTTGAAGAATTTGGAGCTAGCATACATTAAGGGCCACACATTATAGAAAACAATCAATGTAATAAGAAATATTAAACTACCTTTAATAAGAAGCAAGATTCAGTTAGAGAAAAAAAAAAGATTGCTCTCTTACTGGACTTTGCAGAATCATGGAAACCCTCTTCTTTTGCTCCATCATGTTGAAATCCTGACGAAGGTCTGGTGCCATATTCCTCTCTCTTAAGTATTCTGGATTGTTCTCATCTACTCTATCAAAATATCGCTCCTTATGAGGGGCTGTGGTTGGAGGTGGTGAAGTCACCACCGTCGAGCCTGTATCACCATTCATAGCACAATTTTAAAATTCCCTGTGGAGAACAAAAATAAAAAGGTTTATTTATTTTTATTTATTTTGGTGAGGCAATCACAGTTAAGTGACTTGCCCAGGATCATACAGCTAGTAAGTGTCAAGTGTCTGAGGCCAGATTTGAACTCAGGTCCTCCTGACTCCAAGGTCAGAGCTCTATCCATTGTGCCACCTAGCTGCCCCTAAAAAGGTTTATTTTTGAATGAATACCCAATAGTATGTCACCAAATAAATGTTTGGGCCTTAGATATTATCATAATTTTCACAATACAGCAACCTCATACAAAGCACAATTAATCAGAACTATTTGGCACAGTTATGCTTCAACCACTGATGCTGAAGAGGCAAAAGTCGATCAGTTCTACGAAGACCTACAACATCTTCTAGAAATAATATCAAAAAAGATGTTACATTCATCATAGAAGATTGTAGGAAATCAAAAAGTAATTGGAATAATTGGCAAGTTTGGCCTTGGAGTACAAAATGAAGAAACTAATAGAGTTTTGTCAAGATAACTAGTTGGTCATAACAAACACTCTTTTTCAACAACTCAAAAGGCAACTTCACATGGACATCACCAGTTGGTCAACATCAAAATCAGCTGGATTATATACTTTGCAGCCAAAGGTAGAGAAGCTCTATTCAGTTAAAACAAGACCTGGAGGTGACTGTGGCTCAGATCATGAGCTTATTATTGCAAAATTCAGACTTAAATTGAAGAAATTAAGGAAAACTATTAGATCATATAGGTATGACCTAAATACCATCCCTTATGAATATGAAGTGGCGGTGATGAATAGATTTAAGGGATTAGATCTGGTAGATAGGCACATTAAGGAACTGCTACTGGAGTTGTGAACTACTCCAACAATTCTGGAGAACAATTTGGAACTATGCCCCCCAAACCATTAAACTGTTCATATCCCTTGATCCAGAAATACTGCTACAAGTTGATACCCCAAAGAGATCAAAGAAAAAGGATCTGTATGTACAAAAATATTTATAGTAGCTCTTTTTGTGGTGGCAAAGAACTGGAAACAGAGGGAATGCTCATCAACTGGAGAATGGCTGAATACGTTATGTTATATGAATGTGAGGGAACACTACCATGCTGTAAGAAATGATCAAGGAGTTTCAGAAAAGCCTGGTCAGACTTATGGGAAAAAGTGAAGTGAGCAGAACTAGGAAATCAATTCACACAATAAGAGCAGTACTGTAAAGATAATCAACTGAATTTAATAACTCTGATCAACACAATAACCCACCAAAATTCCAAAGGGCTCATGATGAAAAGTGCTATCTACCTCCAGATGGATGATGGATTCAGGGTGCAGACTAAAGCATATTTTTTTCTCTTTCTTTTTCTTGTTTTATCCCGTCTGCCCCCACACCCACCCTGAACATGGCTAATGTAAAAATTTGTTTTGTACCACTTCATATATGTAATGGGTTTTCTGTTTCTTGCCTTTTTGATGGGTGGAGGAGGAGATGGGGAACTAAAAATAAAATTGAATTTTTAAACAAAGAAGCAAATGATTTTTAAAAATGCATTTGGAATATCTTTGTTTCCCTTTTCACATCTAAGAAACAGAACAAATAAAATCCAAGTAAATAGGATAATAATTTCATCAAATTAGAGAAAAGCATCTGAGATAATTGGAGACCTGAGATCACTATAAGAATATCAATAAACCAACAAGTTAACACTCCTTCAAAGATCATTTTTCTCTGACAAAACAGGAAAATGATAAATGTTGGAAAAGATGTGGGAAAATTGGAACAGTAATGCATTGTTGGTGGAGTTGTGAAATGATCCAACCATTTTGGAGAGCAATTTGGAACTATGCCCAAAGGGCTATAAAAAATGTGCACACCCTTTGACCCAGCAATAACACTCCTAGGGTGGTTCCCAAAGAGATCATACAAATGGAAAAAGTACCCATATGTATAAGAATATTTATAGCAGCTCTTTTTGTGGTGGCAAAGAATTGGAAATTGAGGGGATGCCCAACAACTGGGGAATGGCTGAACAAGTTGTGGTATATGAATATGATGGAATACTATTGTGCTATAAGAAATGATGAGCAGGTGGACTTCAGAAAAACCTGGAAAGAGCTGCATGCTGAGAAAGACTGATGCTGAGTGATGTGAGCAGAACCAGGAGAATGTTGTGCAATGACTAATGTTGACAGACTTAGCCCTTCTCAGCAATGGAGATCTAAGACATCTCCGAAGGTCTCATGATAGAAAATGCTATCCACATCCAAAGAAAGAACTATGGAGTTTGAATGCAGATCGAAGCATACTATTTGCTCTTTTTTTTCTTCTGTTTTGTTTTGTTTTTTCTTTCTTGTGGTTCCTCCTATTGGTTCTAATTCTTCCTTACAACATCACTAATGTAAAAATATGTTTAATAGGAATGTATATGTATAGCTTATATCAGATTGCACTCCATCTTGGAGAGGGAGGTGGGGAGGGAGGGGGAGAAAAATGTAAAACTCAAAAGCTTATGGAAGTGATTATTGATAAATCAAAATAAATTAATAAAAATAAAATAAAAGGACAACAAACAATAAAAAAGATCATTTTTCTCCAAAAACATTACCTTTTGGTTGCCAATAATTCTCCATTATTCTAAAAAAGTCTTTCAATTTGAAAATTTTACTTTAAAGAATCTGAGCATTTCTAACCTATAACAGTCAATGCCTGCTATTATGTACCAAGTGCTAGGGATGCAGAGATAAAAACAAAATGCTATGTGCTCTCAATAAGCTTACATTCTATTGGGGAGAAACAATATGCACACAGGAAAATAAAAAATACATAAAGTAATTTCAGAAGGAGTGGAAAGTGCAAGCAATTGTAAGTGTGGGGGACGGTAGGAAGAGATAAAGACAGGACTCGTATCATAAAATTCAATATAAGCATTCTCCAATATTGTTTTCCGCTCCCCATCCCTCCTCCCCATCCACACTCTTGGGGAAATTCAATCCTACTTTGTAGGTATCCAAAATTCCAAGAATGGCAGGCCAACTGGCAAGCAAGTACTAGGATTATAATTACTAAATATATTTAAAATTTTGAACTATGAAGTAACTAGTGAGGTATAGTAGAAAGAGCTCTGATCCTGGAATCAGAAGACCCAGGTACAAAGTCTGACTCTGCCACTTATGAGCTAGTGCTATTTTAGGCAAATCACAATCTCTCAGGACCTCTGTTTCCTTATATATAAAATGTAGGAGTTAAAATAGATGATCTATAAGGTCCTTTCCAACTCTTAATACTTAAAGATTCTATGAACAAAGCCCAACTATGATTCAATGAACTATGAGAAAAGGCACTGAATTTAGAGTCAGAGTAACTGTTAAGTTACAAACCTAGGTTTGTTTGAATTCTAACTCTGCTACTAAGTAGCTGTGGGATCTGGACAAATTACTTCCCCTCTCTGCACATCAGTTTCTTTAACTGTAAAATGCGGGGTTGGACTTGATGATCTCTAAGGTTTCCCCTTACATCTCTACAGTCTATGAATATAACTATTTTCCTTTTAAAACAAGGTCACATGAAATTTTAGAAGGTAGAGATTGCTGCTTGCCAGTTCCACAGCAGACCTACACAATGAACAAAAAGAATCTTTGTAAGACCAACCTAGTGAAGGCAACAAATGGTGTGATAGCCTTTCTCTTATCACAAATTGCTATGTCAGAAGGGTGAGATAAAGAATGTGGACTATATCTATTGTTCTCTTTTTTTCCTCAGCACAACAGATAAAAAATTCAGTAACGAAGTTTGCAAATTTAAATAAGGACTCTAAGTATAAAGATACTGGATCCATGAATCAAGATGAGTAAAATGCTAATGTTGGTTCTGATCTGAATATTGGCCCTTGACAAATAGCTTATTTTTGACTTTATCTTTGGTTAGCATGACCTTCAAGAAGAGAAACATTTTGGTGCGACAACAAATTCTTCTATGAACATTTCTGTAACTATTAGAGAACAGAAAAATTAACAAATCATCTGGAAACAAACTTTCTTTATGAAGAAATTTGGCCATGGTAAAAAGAAATAAAGAATTTTCCTGAATCCAACAAAACAATGTTGGCTCTTGTCAGGTCTTAAAAGGCACGTTTTCCTTGAGCGTGTACAGAAGACAAACAACTCTGAACATACAGCTTCGGTTTTTCTGAAGAGATAGCTACAGACCAACACAGATGATCAGGGCAAATCTGTGACTCCTTTCTGTCCCAAAAAACAGGAAAGGTTCTAGTATCATTTATATTTTTAACTGAAAAAAAAAATAACAGTTCACTATGAATTAGTTTCAGTACATGCATTATTTTACATTAATGTTATTTCAGTTAGTATCTAATATTTTTAATACAGTACTAACCAACCTTTTTTGGTTGTTCAGGAATAGTAACAACTCACATTTTTATAGTGCTTTAAAGTTTCCAAAGCACTTTCCCTCCTCAACAACCCTCTTTACAGGTAATACTGCTATTATTATTCTTCCCATTTTATAAATGAGGAAACTAATTAAATTGTCTAAGGTCACATATAGAAGTGACAAGGCCGGGACTCAATCTCAGATATTTATGAGTCAAAATCCAGTATTCTTTTCACTACAATAGGATACATACTCCTAAGCTGATCTGGTAAAGACTGTCACTAAAATATCTTCTCTTTGATTACAAAGGTAATGGTATCCTAGGATATACTTCATGTTAGTGGTATGTAAATAAATTATGGAAGAAAAAGACTATAACATTTTATTTTTTGCTTCTCAAAAATACCAGGTGAATTAATTCTATAGTTTTATAAAGCAGGTTCTTGATACTAGCACCTTACTTGATACCTGTCTTAGAATTCTTCAAGAGCTCTCCTGTAGGAAGACAAGGATGACCTGTTCTACTTGACTTTTCTGGAATAGAACTATACAAAATGATTTGGGGAGAAGAGCACTAACAACTTGGGTAAATGAGGAGAGACTTCATGTATGATATGTATGAAGTAGCCCTTAAACTGGAAGGATCTTAGAAGATTCCAAAAGGTTCAATATGATAAAAAGCCTGTGCAAAAACAAAAAGGCAGGAAATGCAATTACATTTATAGAGTACATGAAGCAAGTATGCAATTTGGTCGGAACTTAGAGTGTGTGAGGAGGTAGAATGTGAAATTATTTTGGAAAGACAATTGGGGCCAGATTGCATAGAGTTTTAAATGCCAAAAGAGTTTACAGTTTATCTTGGAAACAGCAAGAGTCATTGAAACTTCTACAACAGGAAGTGACATGGTGTGGCTTGTGTTTTAGAAATACCAGTTTGGCATTTGTGTAAAGGATGAATTAGAGAAGAGAAAGAATGGATGCAGGGAGACCAATTAGGAATTATTTCAATAGTCCATCACCTTAGTTCAGACTATGAGTGGAGAGAAAAGGACAGATGTGAGAGATGTTGTAGAATCCACAAGACTTGGGAAATGATGAAGTTGAGAGGGTGGGGATAGACAGTCAGGAGCTGGCCCCCAAAAGTAGCACAGAATAATGGAAAATACTGACTCCGCATTCAGGAGTTGGGTTTAAATTGTGACTTTGACACTATGACCTTCCAAGTCACAAGGCCTAGTTGAATTCTGAGGTTCCTTCTAGCTCTAGATGCATGCTCCCATGATGGGGCCCTTAACCTAAATGGGAAATGTGCTTTTTGCAGATGAGTGAAGAAAGGTAATAATCAAGCCTTTACTGAGGGCTTATTATGTGTGAGGCACTGTACTAGGTGGTAGGGACATAAAGAAGAAGAAGAAGAAGAAAAAAAAGAAATGGTCCCTACTCTCAAAGAACTTACATTCTAAACAGAGATAAAATATGTACTGTTTATACATATTAACATATACAAAATAAATACAAAGTAATCTGGTAGGCATTAGTAGATGAAGGAATTAGGAAAGCCTCATGTAGAAGGTAATGTCTGAGTTAAGCTTTGAAGGAAATTAAGGATTCTAGGAGGTACAAGTGAGGGAGTGTATTATAAACAAGGGGGAGAGATTGTAGGCAATTAAGTGTCGTGTGAGGAACAGCAAGAAGTCAAGTTTGGTTGGACTGAAAGGGAATTATGTATAATATAGCTAGAAAGGTAGATTGGAACCAGGTTGCAAAGAGCATTACATGCCAAAGAGAAAAGGTGGTCTTTGATTCTAGAGGTAACAAATTCTATTTTGGCTATGTTGAGTTTAAAGTGCCTCTGAGACATCAGTTGGTAATCTGAGACTTTAGCTCCAACAAGAAATGAGGACTGAATAATGCATATTTGGGAATCATCTGCCTAGAGACAATAATTGAACCTATGGGAGCTATTGAAATCAGAGAGGAGAGAAAGAAGAGAAGGCAAGCCAGGACAAAGCTAGAGTACACCCATGTACAGGGGACAGGACATAGATAGTGATCCAGAAAAGGATATTAAGAGCATTCAGATAGGTTCAGAAGCATACCAGGACAGAATAATATCACAAAAAAAACAGTTAAGAGAAAGATGATCAATATTATAATGTCCTTCCCCGAGTTCAAAAATGTTCAGCAGTTTCCCAGTAACAACAGGATAAAATACCATTACAATCTGGCTTCCAACCCTATCATTCCACTGAAACCACTCTCTCCAATGTTATCAGTGGTTTCTTAGGGGCCAAATTCAATGGCCTTTTCTCAATCCTCATTCTCTCTGACCTCTCTACAGCCTTTGATACTGTGATCACCCTCTCCTTGATACTCTTCTCTCTACGTATTTCGAGCACGACCTTCTCCTAGTTCTACTCCTACTTATCTTTAGGCTCCTTCTTTGTCTCTTTCACTGGATTTTCATTCAGATCATACTCTCTAACTGTAGGTAACCTTCAGGGTTCCATCCTGGGCTGTCTACTTTTCTACCTCTATACTATAACTTGGTGATCTCATCAGCTACCATATTATCATCCTTAGGCTGATGAATCTCAAATCCACCTATCCGGCCCCAAACTCTCAGATGACCTCTAATCTTGCATCTTCAGCTACCATTCAGACATCTCAAACTGGAAACCCAGTAGACATCTTAAACCTCAGCATATCCAAAACCAAATTCATTATCTTATCCTCTGAACACTCTATCCCTTCTACCTTTTTTATTTTTAGAGAAAGCAACATCATCCTCCCAGTTTGTCAGGCTCGCAACCTAAGAATCATCCTTCACTCCTCACTATTTCTCACCCCCCATATCCAACCTGTTGTCAAGGCCTGTCTATTTCACCTTTGCAATATCTCTTAAATATACCCCATTCTCTCCCCTAACACTGCCACCACTGTAGTGCAGGCCCTCATCACCTAACACTTGGACTACTACACTAGCCTACTGGTGGGTCAGCCTGCTTAAGTCTCTCTACATTCCAATCTCCATTCAGCCACCAAATGATTTTCCTAAAGTGCAAGTCCACCATGTTACTCCCCTATTCAATAAACTCCAGTGGCTCCCTATTGCCTCCAGGATCAAACACAAAATGTTCTGTTTGGCATTCAAAGACCTTCAAAACCCAGCTGCCTTCTACCTTTTCAGTCTTCTCTGTCCCCCAATCCTGGAATGCTCTTCAACTCTACCTACTGATCGCCCAGGCTTTAAGTCCCAATTAAAATCTTATTTTTTATAGGAAGGCTTTCTCAACTCCTCTCAATTCTAGTGCCTTCTCTCAGTTAATTATTTCCTATTTATTCTGTATATAGCTTGCTCTATATGTATTTGTTCACATGTTATCTCCCCTATTAGACTGTAAGTTTCTTTAGGACAGGGACTTTCTTTTACCTCTTTTAGTATCCCCAGTGCTTCGCATAGTGCCTGGCACATAGTAGATACTTAATAATTGTTTATTGATTGATTGATTGACTCCAGTCTTGTTACTTACTCCTGCTCTCAAACTCTATATTCCAACCAAACTGAACTAAATGTTGTTCCTTGATCTCATCCTGCCCTCCTGCTTCTGTGTATTTACTCAGGCCATCTTTATGCCTTAAAAATAAGGCTTTCTGCCATCTATATTCATATGAAAAAATGCTCTAAATCACTATTGATTAGAGAAATGCAAATCAAAACAACTCTGAGGTACCACATCACACCCATCAGATTGGCGAACATGATAAAACAGGAAAATGATAAATGTTGGAGAAGATGTGGGAAAATTGGAACACTAATGCATTGTTGGTGGAGTTGTGAAATCATCCAACCATTTTGGAGAGCAATTTGGAACTATGCCCAAAGGGCTATAAAAATGTGCATACCCTTTGACCCAGCAATAGCACTTCTAGGGCTATATCCCAGAGAGATCACACAAATGGGAAAATGACCCACATGTACAAAAATATTCATAGCAGCTCTTTTTGTGGTGGCAAAGAATTGGAAATTGAGAGGATGCCCATTAATTGGGGAATGGCTGAGCAAGTTGTGGTATATGAATGTAATGGAATACTATTGTGCTATAAGAAATGATGAATAGGCTGACTTCAGAAAAACCTGGAAATACTTGTATGGTCTGATGCTGAGTGAAGTGAGCAGAACCAAGAGAATGTTGTACACATTAACAGCCACATTGTGCGATGACTAATATTGATAAACTTAACCCTTCCCAGCAATACAAAGATCTAAGACATCTCCAAAGGCCTCGTGATGGAAAATGCTATCCACATCCAAAGAAAGAACTAGGGAATTTGAATTGCTATTTTTTTTTCTCTTCTGTTGAGTTTTGTTTCTTCCTTCTGGTAGTTCCTCCTATTGGTTCTAATTTTTACTTACAACATCATTAATGTGAAAATACGTTTAATAGGAATGTATATGTATAGCCTGTATCAGATTGTGTGCCGTCTTGGGGAGGGTGGTGGGGAGGAAGGGAGAGAAAAATCTTAAACTCAAAAGCATAAGGAAGTGATTGTTGATAAATCAAAATAAATTAATAAAAAATTTAAAAAAAGAATAAGAATGCAAAAAAAAATAAAGTACTAAAAATTTTTTAAAAATAAGGCTTTCTCATATCTGTCAATTTAAATCCTTTTCTTCAAAACCCAATCTAGGTACTTCCTCTTCCACAAAACCTTTCCTGACTTCTTCAACTGAAAATGATCTTTCATCACTCACTACTCACAAGTCTAGAGCACTTTGTTTGGCTCTCTCCTGTGCTTATATCATATATTAGCTTAAGAACATTAGATTTTTTCTTTTTCAACATTTACTTTTAAAATTAACAATTTATTTTCTCTATTACAAAAATATGTGGCTCATTATGCATCTTGAGTTCATTACCTTTCTATTAAAAGAGGTGAGAAGCATTCTTTATCATCAATCCTCTGGAATCATGATTTGTCGTTAAGACTACAAAGTTGTTTGTCTTCACAATATTCTTCTTATAGTATAAACTATTGTCTTGATTCTAATCTCTTTGCTCTGAATCAGTTCATCTGTGTCTTTCCAGGTTTCTCTGAAACCACCTCTTTTGTTACTTCTTATGATACAATAGTATTCCATCACATTTATATACCATAATTTGTTTGATCATTCCTCAAGTGATGAGTACTTCCTTGGTTTCCAGTTCTTTGATCCCACAAAAAAAGAGCTATTATTTTATACATGAGACCTTTTCTTCCCGCTTAGATTTTTTTTGGGGGGGTATAGATCTATCAGTGATATCACTGGGTCAAAGGATATGCACAGCATAGTAACTTTTGTGGCCCAGTTCCAAATTACTTTCCAGAATGGCTGGATCAAGTCACAGCTCCATCCAAAGAAGTACAATGTGCTTACTTTCCAGTCACTCCTTAAACACTTGTCATTTTCCTTTCTTGCCAATCTGCTGGGTACGAGGTGGAACCTCAAAGTTTAATTCAGATTCCTCTGATTACTTTTTCATATGGCTGTTGACAACTTGGCTTTCTTCCTTTGAGAGCTGCCTGTTTGGCTGCCTGAATGGGAAACGGATTTCCCATCCCACAGATACCTACTCCAGTAAAAAACTGAAATTTATGTCGAATCTAACAATGATTAAAACAAACCTAATGAGAAAACTACTGTAATTGACCTTTTCCATCCCAGAACAGCACAAGAGGTCATCAACAGGAAAGGGGACCCTTCAGTATTACCAGACAAGACCACAGACATTTATACACTTCAAGCAACTGTATCCAGAAGCAGCAAGGAAAGATTTTTAAAAAAACACCAGGGGTGTTAAAAAGCTCCAGGTTGGTTAGAACATCTAAGGGCAAGAACCTCTGAAGAACTGAGGGAGCAACAGGGAACAATGGCCATGACCAGAGCATAGTATTCAAACTGAGACAGCCCAGAGCCTGGGGTGGTGAACTTGCAGCTTCAAGGCCACATGTGGCCTTCTAGATCCTCAAGTGCAGCCCTTTGACTGAATCCAGACTTCACAGAACAAATCCCATTAGTAAAATAAGTTGTTCTGTAAAACTTGGACTCAATCAAAAAGCCACATCTAAGGACCTAGATGGCCACATGTGGCCTCAAGGCCACAGATTGCCCACCTCTTGCGCAGACCTAAGTACTTCAAGATCCCTAGTAACTTGTTCTGAGATGCCAGAAAGGAATCTAAAGATCGAGTGCTGTGACGCTCAAAAATCTAGCAGGGCTTATCCTCATTAGGTGAAGGTTATCTTGGGGACTCAAGAAATCTAGCGCAAGACCAAACAGAGCCCAGCCCCACCACCACCCCACCAAAAGCCCAGCAGGGAACTGAGCCTGGCCCTGGCATGAAGCTCAAATTCCAAGAATTAAAAGTGCCCTGTGTGATGACTAACTTTGATAGACTTGGCTCTTCTTAGCAGTGCAAGGATCTAAGACATCTCCAAAAGTCCATGATGGAAAACGCTATCCACATGCAGAGAAAGAACTGTGGAGTTTGAAAGCAGATCAAAGCATACTATTTGCTCTTTTTTTTTCCTTCTGTTTTGTTTTGTTTCTTTTTTCTTGTGGTTCCTCCTAATGGTTCTAATTCTTCTTTATGACATGACTAATGTGAAAAATCTGTTTAATAGGAATATATATGTAGAGCCTATATCAAACTGCATGCTGTCTTAGGAAGGGAAGGAATGAGAGAAGGGGGGAACATTTAAAACTCAAAATCTTACAGAAGTGAATGTTAAAAATTAAAAATAAAAAATTTTTTAAAAAAGAACTAAAAGTAGTTAGACAAACAAATGAAAGAAAACACTGGCCAACATAAAAAACACCATAGATCTAGAGACACCAGGAGAGAGCAAATCTGTAGCAACAAAAAGCAGTGACTCCAAGGAAAAAATTGAATTGTCCAAAAGGACCTGAATATCTAAAAGAAATGAAGTGTTCAAAAATGAAATAAAAGCTCTAGAGAAAAGAACTGGAGAGAGAATAAATCACTGAGAAGAAAAGGCTATAAGCTTTACTCCAGAAACAGATTACCTGAAAACTAAAACAGGGACATAAGATAGCAAGAAATACTAGAACAAAAGATTAGGAAAAAAATAAAAGAAAATGTAAGATATTTGATATTAAAAACAACTGACCTGGAAAACTCGTCAAGGAGAGATAACTTAAGGATCACTGGATTCCCTCAAAACCAAATTTTTTTAAAAATCTGGATACTCAAAGATCTAGGGAGAGGTTTATCTCCAGGAGGTAAAGTCCATTTTAGGGACCCAAATTTCTATGTTTCAAAAAATCACAAAGCAAAACTGCCCAGATGTATTAGAACTGGAGGGTAAATTGAAGATAGAAACTCCAAGTTGTTATATTAAATTTAAATACTACAAGCATCTAGAAAGAATTAATTCAAGTACTAAGAGACCACTGTCAGGTTCACACAATCGCTGGCAGAATCTTACTATTATTGTGCAATATTATGAAAGAGATGATTTCAGAGACTCCTGAGTAAAAACTGATACAGAATGAAGTGAACAAAACCAAGAGAACAACTTATGCAAGGTTAACAACACTGAAAATAAAATAACTCTGAAAGACGAAAGAACTCTGATCAATGTAGCAATGAGCTATACATGTGTCCAAAGAACCTATGATGAAGCATGTTATCCACTCCTGAGAGAGAGGTGATGTATTCAAGGTGCAGGTGTATTTTTTGGACATGGCCAATGCAAGAATTTGTTTTGGATAAATATGTTTATTTATTTTTACAAGAGTTCTTTTTTCTTCCTTTTGTTCTTTCAATCTTTAATTGAGTGAGAAGGGATGGGGAGTAATAATAAAAACATTAGGAAAAACAAAAAATTAAAATTAAAAAAGGGCAATTGAAACATTTTAACAAGCTTAGAAAAGAAGGAAGTTTATTTAATTTTTTAGATGTTTAATAAATTTATTTGTTGAATTGATTTCATTTTATGACAAAGGCAACAAAAATAATTGGACACATTTATCTTGCCTTGTGACTTTCAAAGTATGAATAAGCAAGGTGTCTGCCATGAAGAGAATTATATCTTATATACCAGCATCTGTGGTGGAGGATAGAGAATTAGGGAAATTCCTCTAGAACTTATGAAGATCCTCAAAACCAAGTCAATGTCTACCTTGATATTTGGCAATCATTTGATTGCAAAAGAGTATATATGCGGGAAAAGGAAAAATATATTGAAAAATATGGTTGGGGATTAAAAAATTAAAGATGTCAATGTCTTTTGGATTACACAAAAGTGTCCTCTTATACACAGACCTACATAATGGGGGAAGGAGACAAAACAAACAGAAAGTAAAGAGGGGAGGGATTTTATACAATAAGATTATTTAAAGAAGGAAGTTTAGAAATAAGCATGGATGAGGAGGATAATTATGAAAGTAACATGGAATTTATTATGTACTTTTTAAAAGAATAGCATGAAATGGAGATTTATGGTTTTACATACAGTCTCTTTTTTGCGCTCTACTCTGCATATAGAAATTTTAGTAAAAAAAATAAAATAAAGAGCAGCAGATGAATTCACACCATCACTGAAATGCTTCTGTTTATGTCCTGAATTAATGGATTCAATGACTAATAATAATGCTGTGTTGTCCTTCATAGATGAAGATGACACAACTAACCCGACATCAACATGGCATACATTGTCTTTTTCAGCTATTGACATAGATTGTCTTGATCCATTAATATTCTTTTATACAGTTTATATTAAATTTAGGACTTTAAAAACAGAAACATCTTTCATCACCTTATCCATGAAAGAAATCCTCAAAAATTAATTTCAAAGTCAAACTGAAAAACAAAGATGGAATATAATTTCTCAAATAATCTTCACTGATGATGTATACTATAGTGACTCCATTTACATACCTTAGCATAAGACTTATTCTTCTCTATCATATGTTACTCTCCTTGTAACTCCATAAGAAGTATTTTCTAAATATCTACTGTGTGCTTATACTATGTTAAGTGCCACCAAAGTAGAAAAGTAGTAAGACACAGTCTCAGTCACAAAAAGCTCACAATCTAATTGAGGAGGCAAGACATACAGCCATAAAGATGAGTACACAAATACAATAATATATAATAAACAATAAATAATATAATAAACAATATTATATGGAATCAAATTCCAGGTATATCCTGCTCACAATTATAATTTTTAAACCATGTATGGAAAACAATTTGGAATTATGCAAAAATATAACTAAAATATCTATAGAATCAATCAACAAGCATTTATTTATTAAGTACTTACTATATGCCAGGCACTATGGCAGGTGCTGGGGTTACAAAAACAAAAATGAAATAGTCCCTGCCCTGAAGAAGCTTTCAGTCAGAAAAAAGCACATGTATATAGAAAAGTATAGGCAAAATATATACATAGTAAATAGAAAGTATCTGGGAGAAAGGAGGTAGGCAATAACAGAATGGGATTAGGAAGGACTTCCTGTATAAAGTAGCACTTGAGCTGAGCTTTGAAAGAAGCTATGGATTCTAAGAGACAGAAGTGAAGCAGTGCATGCCAGGATTACCTGTGCAAAGAAAGGTGGACAGAAACAGAATGCCGTGTATGAGGAACAGGAAGAAGGTCAATTTGGATGGACTATAAAGTGTGTTAAAGGAAGTAATATGTAATGAGTCTAGAATATTAGCCCAGAGTTAGAGTATAAGTGTCAAACAGAAATGTCTGAAATTTAACAGAGGGAATAGGGAGGTGCTGAAGTTTCCTGAGCAGAGAAGTGACATGGCTGGACCTGTATTTTAGGAATAAAACTGTCAGCTGTGTATAAGATATAGTAGGGAGAGAAGATTCAATGCAGGATGACCAATTAATAAACTACTACAACAGTCCCAGCAAGAGGGGATGAGGGCCTGAACCAGGATGGCGACTTCGTGAATGTAGAGAAAGGGAAAGATTCGGTAAAGTAAGTAAGACTTGGCAATTAACTGGATATAGGTATTATTATACGAGATAAGGAATGAATCAAGGTCTATCCTGAGCTTGCAGCCCTGGGCACCTGGAAGAATGGTGGTGTCATTCTTTCAGAAATAGAGAAGTTAGTTAGCAAGAGGAGTAGGTTTTTTTGGGGGGGGGTAGTTTGGGAGAGATATTAATTTTGTTTTATACAAGTCAAGTTTGAGACGCCTACAAGATGCCTACCAAAAAACATCCAGTAAGGGATCCAATGATAACTTCTGAACCAGATGTCCCATATAACTCCAAGGAAGTCAAATAAAATGTTCACAGCAGCACATGTAGTTGCAAAGAACTGGAAACAAAATGGGTACCCGGTGATCGAGGAATGACTAAACAAACTATGGTATGTGAGCATAATATAATATCAATGTACCATAAGAAATTCAGAATTCAAAGAAGTATCAAAATATGAACTGACAGAAAATGAAAAACCAGGAAAACAGCATACACAATGACTACAACAGCATAAATGGAAAAGATAATACATTAACTGAATGCTACATAATTATTATAATAATTAAGATTGACCTCAAAGTAGAGGTGAAAAAATACACTTTCATTCAGTTGTGCTTTTCCTCCTATATAAAGAAATGAATGTGATGCAAAAGCAAAGGCATCAATAAACCTATTTTTAAAATAACAAAGAACAATGTGATGTGCCCCAGGAGATTAATTAAAATATATGACAATGTGTTTGCATTGCAAAATGACATTAGTATAAATAGTCATGCCTCTATAAATTAATTTACTATGAGGATATAGTAGTTATGTAAATTTATAACTATTATATAAATGGAATAGTTCTACATATACTATAAGTACAGAATAGATATACACATATGTATAACTAATATTTTATGCTCATCTTGCTCTACAAGAAAAAGTTAAATTGCATAGTACTGAAAACAGAATAATGTGTTACTACATGCTTATCACAACAATAAACGCAAAGGGTGTTGACGAAAGGAGATAAATGTGCAATGAAGTTATCAATGAAGGCTTCAAAAATAGGTAGGATTTGAGGTGGGCCCAAAAGTCTAGGTAGAATATGGACAGGTAGGAAGTGCAGGGAGAGCATTTCAGACTGAAGGAATAATGCAAATAAAGTTATTAAGTTAGAAGTGAGTATAAAGTGGAATAGGAGAGTAAGCTGACTAGTCAGACTAGAACAATGTGTTTATGTTGGGGAGGAGTAGGAAAAAAGTTTGGAGGCAGGATGGAACTGTCTTACTACGGAGGATCTTAAAACCTGGAAAGAAAAATTTAAACAGTCAAGTAAGTACTCAATAGGGAATCACTGTAGCTCCTTAAAGAAAGGAATAACATGATAAAAGTAGTATTTAAGTAAAATTAATCTGCATTAGCCTGAAGTTAGAAAGAATGACTAAGGTAAATGGAGCAAAGTAAGTTTGAAGTGATGAGAATCCACATTAGGGTCGTAGTAGTTAAAATGGTGAGGAAGGAACAAAATATACATACTACTACAGAGGAAAAATTATTAAGATCTGGTGAGTGAATGTAAGGAGTGAAAGATGACATCAAGATGTCAAGCTTAGGATCATTAACAAAAATGTGGAAGGAGGAGGATAGCTAGTTTTTATCAATGGGAAAGGGAGATGAATTTGGGTTTTTAAAACACATTAATATTAATAATCCTTACTTCTTGGTTCTCTGACAACTATTTCGCGTCTACTTGAGATGGCCTCTTCATCATCCTCTGCACATCCTACCAGTTCCTGCTTCTCTGCTTTTATTTTATAATGTTCTCCAACTTGGAATATCCTCCCTACTTGTGCTCTAACACCTGGCTCAAGAATAATATCCCCCAAGAAGTTTTCCCTCAGTAATCTCACCCAGATTAGTGCTTCCCTCTGGAATGCCAGGGTAATAAAATCTAAACAAACATTCTAACTTACTTATATTTTCTTCTATAATGGCCTGACATGCTTCCAAAGTAAACTAAGATGCCTGAAGTCAGAAACCATATATTTCTATCTTATGCAGCATCTGCAATGCATAACACTGCTCTACATATAGAAAAGCACTTAATAAATATTTGTTAATTAAATATTTGTTAAATAAAAGTTTCCTAAATATTACTACTTATTATAATTACTACTTATCTTTAAAAAAAAACAAGAAAATCAGTTTATTCATTTATAATGGGGGAATAAACATTTCCAAATGTTCATCATTTGAGCACTCCAGAGCATCTCTTTCTTGGTATCAATTGACCCTTAAACAGAAATAAGATCTGAAGTGTTCTCTCCTTCGTTTGAGCATGCATCAAGTTCTCTCCAGAAGTACAGCAAAGACTTCAGGGCTGATGGGAATGCTCCCAAGAGGTGATAGAGCCAGGGAGCTGTGGCTATTTAATGCTCTTGATTCCACCAGACCTGGAACATGTTGATGATTCATAGGATGATTGTGGGGTGATCCTCTTCCAGCCTTTTTAGTTGGTGTTGAAGTCAGCTCTCACAATTCATGCCCCACTAGGTGGGCTAGCTTCATCAGCTTCTTTTGGCTAACCACTGGCTCATTTAATCTAATGTTTTCATCTGTTTAAGAGGGCTAAACCTTAAATTCCTATTATCTTAAAAAGGAAATAAAAAACCTTATCATGCAGCTAAAAGGTTGAGGGTGGCAAACGTGGATGTAAGATGAAAAAAAAAGGAGAATTCTATATTTAAATTCCCTTAAAAGGAAAAACAAACATGTTCTTACTTAACTAGGAAAAGGAAGAGGTAGAGATCTCCCAGTTACATGATCAATAAGGTGGAGGACAACCATTTTGTCTGATACTCAGGACTTCTTAGATTCCTCCAAAATAAGAATTATGCTTAAGAAATTTTAAAAAAAGTTCAGTTGTCTCCAAGGCAAAGGAACATCAAAATGAACTAACAACAGAAAAGGCTACTAATCTCTAACCCCCACTAGCCACCATGCTGCAGCAGCAGGGCTGCACGAGCTGACTCATCGGATTACAACAGAATTCAACTTTGCACAAGCTATTCTCTGACTCCCCAATATCAGGCAAATCCAAAAAGCAGAAGTTTGTACGGGCTGGGTCAGCAGCACACAAGCTGTCCATGCTGAAACAGGGCTCAGTCAGAAAACTAGGAGACAAAGGGAATATGTAGGACATGGTATGTGCGGCAGTGTGGCACTCCATAAACCTGAGGGAAAGAACCCAGCATCCAAATGGGGCCAGTTCTGTTCCTCCAGAAGTTACTTGGGGCAGAGACTGAGGTGGGTGAACTATGAAC
Organism: Vombatus ursinus; assembly: GCF_900497805.2. Taxonomy (NCBI): domain Eukaryota; kingdom Metazoa; phylum Chordata; class Mammalia; order Diprotodontia; family Vombatidae; genus Vombatus; species Vombatus ursinus. The sequence goes on along the minus strand of NW_020954596.1, from coordinate 9,538,617 downwards.
TGCCCAGCATGGGAGAAAGCTGGGATGGCTTTAAGGTCCAACTGCCAGGGAAAATGACATCAAAGGGGAGTGAGTCAGAAAGTCAGCAATAGAAGAAAATAAGAAAAAAGTGGACATTATCAAAGATCTCAAAAGGAAGAAAACTCAATTAAAGACCTTGGGCATAAGCAGACAAACCAACAGGAAAGATATTAATAACAGAAGGGAATATGGCCTCCAAATCAGGTAATAGAGCCGAGGCATCTATGAATATACATTGTAAGACAAAGGAAGTGAATCAAACTTTGATAAGGCAGAGGCCCTGCGGATTCCCAAGAGAGCATATATAACCAGAGCAGAATGTTCCTGAATGGTTTAAAAGAGAAATTAAAATTGTGAAAGCTGAATTTATGACCTGTACTAAAGAAATACACTAGGTTGCAAGCTCAAATAATGTAAAATATGACAGTGAAAATCATAAAATCTTACCAAATCATGTTTAATTCAAACTAAAATTCAATTAATGCAATGAGTCCCAGCTAAAAGTCTTAACATACTGCTAAATTATCAGTCTACACTTAGCTATCATTGAATTTGGATGTAATGCGCTTCTACGTACTGTATTACCAAAAATTGTGCTAATTTTTTTTAAAGACCTTAACAAAAGAGGCAAAAAGAAGAACACTTCACTTTGAAATATTGCCAGTGCAACCCAAGAACAAAAATTTGACATAACTGAAAGATACAAACACGTTAATAGTAATTTTAAAACAAGACAAGGTTAAAATGCCTGAATCTATTATATAGAATACTACAAAACACACAGACAAAAACAGAAGAAAAAGTGAAAGTTCCATAGGCTTTTTGTGACTTGCAAATAATTACAAAGAACAGAAGTGTTACAATGACAAAAATGGAATGTTTTTTAGACATATAGGTTGAAGAGTACAAATCAAAAATGTATTCCTCTCAGCAGAGTAGATATTCAGACAAAAGTCTGAAGTTTATTTAAGGCAGTAAAAGAAAATGGAAATGAAGTAGATGGTGAAGAAACTTTTACTGAAAGCAGTGGCAAGTTTGATTGCTTTAAAAACACTTCAATTGCATAACGATAAAATTACTTGGTGAAGCTGTCAATGCTGATGAAGAAGCAGAAGCTAAATATCCTGATATTTTGAAGAAAATAATCCAATAAGGTGGCTATACTGATTAAAAAATTTTTAATGTGGATAAAACAAGCTTATTCTAGAAAAAGATACCATCTAGAACTTACATGATTCAACCTAGATTTAAAGTGTCTAAGGATTGCCTAACACTTTGAGTGGGAGGTAATTCAGAAGGTTTTTTAAACTAAAACCAATGCTATCTATAGGTCTCAAAATCCTCATCCTCTGAGACACTATAATCATCAATCACCTCCAGTTTTTTGGTATTCAATTTGAGAAAGCATGGGTGACTAAAGCTGTTTTTGAAGACTAGTTTCCAATTTACTTTAGCTGTTGAAAAATATTGCAAGGAAAACAATATCTTGTTTAAAGCATTTTTAAAAATTTTAGATAATGCACCAGATCATAGAACTACACATCGTTCATTGTGTGAGGATATGAATGTGTAAATTCATCCAAATGGGAATAAAGCTCTCTACATCTACCAGCATATATATATATATATATATGCACACATATATAGGTATACAGATAGATATATTTAAGCAAGAAAACAAACTTCAGTCTATGCTGCTAAAATACTTTAAACAAAAATACTATTTTGTGTCATTTCATCAATGTAGGCTCATTATTTGGGACAATATTCAATAATCTTTTAATTTTTAAAAGTTTGCTTTCTGTACCTATCCTATTACTTTTTTCTTCTTTCTTTCTTCCTTTTTTTTTTTTTAGGCAATTGGGGTTAAGTGACTTGCCCAATGTCACACAGCTAGTAAGTGTCAATTGTTTGGTCTGAGGCCAGATTTGAACTCAGGTCCTCCTGACTTCAGGGCTGGTGTTATATCCACTACACCACCTAGCTGCCCCTATTCTATTACTTTGTAATAAACTAGAATCACAAATGTATTTTTCTTATCTTTTAATGGTATTTTACATTAAAAATAGATTAAAAACTTATTCTTTAAAATTTGTATTGCTTATTTCCATTGGGCTGGAACCAATGATCATATTTTGCATATAATTATAACTTCAAATAATTAAAATTCAAATAATACTACCATTTCACAGGATTTGTTATTTTCATTAAGGGGAGTCTACCTCTTAACTGGCAGAACGGAAAAACCTGAATCCATGCTGGCAAGTCTCACCAAAGAAACAAAGGAGGGAATAACTGGGCATGAAAATACACAGAAGTAAAGAATGATCTGAAAGAGAAGAAACAAAAAAAGCAGTAACATTCAAGAAAGCATGATCTCCATTATAAGCACACAATGATCTTGAAGAAAGGATGGTAGAGATGACTTAAGGATTATAGGTATCCCAGAAAAACACAATCAAAAAACCCGAACACCATGATATAAGAAATAATACAAGAAAAGTGCCTAGAACTTCCGCACACAGAAAACAAAGTACCAATCAAAAGAATCCACAGATTACTTCCATTAAAAAAAAAATCTTATGCTGCAAAACCAAGACATAGTGGCTAAATTTAACAATTCTGAAGACAAACAACAAATTCTGCAAGTGACCAGGAAAGAGAAGAGGGAGGAAAGACAATAATTTTCAGGCTAATTTTTAGACCAAATTTTACCAAGTTAAAAGTAAACATTTTTTTCACAATCAATCTGGAAGAGTAAAAAGTCAATAAAAATCAGGAGAAAGAATAAGATCAAATATAACACTTATATTTCTTGTTATAATGTTTATAAGTAAACAAATCATGTTTACAATACTAAATTTCCTCCAGTTTGTAGTAATATATAGGGATATTACTTTGAATATAGGAGATATTTGGTTAATATTTAATGACAGTACATTCAAAATCAGCAATAAGTTAAACCTTCAAATGTATTTAGAATTGTTTGCATCAGTATTGCCCTATTCTGTGTGGTCTTTACTGTCAGCTAAGACCAAAATTAGACAAATGGTGGTTGGTCAGGAAAAAGGGTAGGAATTTCTGTAGTGATGAAATCAGTAATGTCAGCCAGAACAGAGAATGGAGAGGTCTAGAGGCAAAAGGGTGTGTCCTTATAAAATAGGGGTGGAGTCAGAGAACAGAATAATCAACAGAATCCAAGGGAAGAAATAAAAACCAGGATTGAAGCCAAAGCAATAAATCAAGAATAAAGGGATCTCGAGCCCTTCCAAAAAAAAAAAAAAAAAAAGACTACCTCAATTTGCTGCATTCAGATATTCGTTCAGCAAAAATTTATTAAATACCTGTGTGTATAATACAATGTTTGGCCCTAAGGAAGATATAAAATTTAAACAACACATAATCCAGCCCTTGGTTTAAAATCTGATAGGAGAATGAGACACAAACATGTTTACTACAACACTTATTAAGTACATGAGAGATGTAAAATAAAGTGTTATATGAAGTTGTAGGAGGGAAGATGTAATTATATTTGGAAACGAGAGCAGTCTGATCTCTGATTTGGAACACTTTGGCCTTTAAAAAAAAGCCAAGAATTGAATTTGAAGAAGAAAAATTTGGAGAATGAGAAGTTGGAAGAGAACAACTTGAGCTAAAGGAACACTTGATCTGAAGAAGGAAAAGGATTACTGAGAAAAGAAACAAGGAGAACAGTAAGATGATAAGGTAAGCAAAACAAAATGATAAAACAATTGGAGAAGAAAAAGGAAGTTAGTGTAGCTATTAAGTTGAGAGGTGGTAGAGATCTTATTAATACGCAGATGGTTAGGAGGGGAACAGTAAACATCCATAGACTTTGAGAAATAAGGCTGAGAGACTCAGTAAGTATGGAAAGCAGGAACAACTCAATAACTAGCATTAAGTACATAATTTTTGCATTTCTGCCAGTCAAGTTACTGCTAAGTATGCTCAAAGTGCAGTCTGATCTTCCTTCAAGAAGAAAAATTAAAGGAGCTCATGGAAAAAACTCCACATTCCAGCCCTTCCTGAAAAGGAGAGAACTGGATGTCCTGCAGAAGAACCAGCTGCTAATCATCCAAGTAGTGATAGAATGGATCATCCAACGGAAGTTGTCAGGGGAGAGATCATCCAGCAAGGTGGAAGGAAAGAGAGAAGAGTAGTGGTGGTTGGTGATTACTTGCTCAGAAGTAACAAAATAGCTATTTGTCAACCTGAGCACAATAGAAGTCTGTTGTCTAAGACATAAGGGAAACTTCCAAGGCTTATTACCTACTTCTGGTTACTAACATAGGCACAAACAATAATGCCAAAAGGAACTTATATAACATTGTCAAAGATTAAAAATCCAAGGTAAGAAACTAAAGACAATGGAGACACAGGTTGTATTTTCCTCACTGCTGTCCCTTGAAGGCAAGGAATGAAGAAAAAAAAAAAGACGATTTAGCAAGTAAATAGCTAGCTAAGATGATGTTATTTAAGATTGGGATTTAATTTTAACTTAAAATATTGTAATGACAGACTCCTGATCAGGAAGTGAGAGTACTGAAAAAAGGTTAATTATGTATTTGCTTTGTGTCTTACTAATCTAATCAAAAAATCTTTAAGCTAAAAAGGGTAATGAAAAAAAATTTCTTTTGTATGTACTTCAAGCCAGATATTTCAAAGAATAGCTTCAGTAAAGGAGGAATAATAATTGAAATACCCAGAAGTTCAGAGGACAAAATTACACAAAAAAGGAGCGGATAGTAAAATCCTTAAGATCAAATGATATACACAAATGTGCAAAGTTTAGGCAATGGGCAAAATAAACTAGAAATTATAGTGGAAGGAAGCAAAGTTGACATCCTAAACATCACTAAGGAAGTGCTTTGGAAAATCACCCTCAAGGTGAAGGTGAAGTGATGGAGTGGACCGGAAAGAGATTTGAAGCAGATGTAGGTTTGGTTAGAAACCTTCTAAAGTACTAGTGGTGGGATGAAACAAATGAAATATGGCTTAGTACAAATATACCTTACTCAAAAGAAACCGAATAAATCAAAGTACAGCAGGGAGGAAAGCACAGAAAGGAAAAGAGAAGAGAGAATTTTGTAATTAAAAAGTTGAAGAATCATTGCTTTAGACTTATTTTTTGCACTTTTAACAAGGTAGCTCTGTTCAAGAAATTGTGTTGTTTTGGTTGTTTTCTTTGCTGAAGAGAAAAAATCATTTTTAAAAATCTATGCTTTGGGATTTATATAAATAAATTTAAAATCTTGAGGATATAGGGACTCTTTTAGAAGGAAACAATTTAATATATGTGAATGTGTATACACATATGAACAAAAAAATCAGTAGTCACTTTAAATTCAGCATTTCCAAAACCAAACTCATTATCTTTCCCCTTAATAAGCCCTCCCTCCACTTCCCATTACTATACCAGGACTATACCATTCTCCTAGTCCTTCAGGTTCTTAACCTAAGAGTCCTAACTTGACTCATTATCTCTCACCCCTCCAAATCCAATTTAAAGTTCTGTCGGTTTCACCTTTGCAACAGCTCTCTAATGTGTCCCTTCTCTCCTCTGACACTGCCATCATTCTGGTGTAGGACCTCATCTGCTCACACCTGGACTACTGCAATAGCCTGCTGGTGGGTTAGCCTACCTCAAGCCTCTCTTCACTCCAATCCATCCTCCATTTCACCACTAAAGTGATTTTTCTAAAGCACAGGTCTAACCATGTCACCCCCTTATTCAATAAACTCCAAACTACAAAATAAACTACAAAATGTTCTGTTTGGCATTCAAAGCCCTTCATAACTTAGACCCCTCCTACCTTTCCAATCTTCTTACACCTTACTCCCCAACATGTACTTTTGATCCAGTGACATCGGCCTAGTGGGTGTTCTACAAACAAGACACTCCATCTTTCAGCTCCAGGCATTTTCTCTGGTTATCTCCTATGCTTGGAATGCTCTCCCTCCTCATCTCTACGGACTGGCTTCCCCAGCTTCCTTTAAGTCTCAACTACAATCCCATCTTCAAAGGAAGCCTTTCTCAACTCAACTTAATTCTAGTGCCTTCCCTCTCATTATTTCCTATTTAACCTGTACATAGTTTGTTTGTACATATGTGTTTGCTTGTTGCCTCCCCTATTTGATGGTGAGTTCCTTGAGAGCAGAAATGTCTTTTGCTTCTTTTTGTATCTCTAGCTCTTGGCACAGTGCCTGGCCCAAAATAAGTGCTTAGTAAATATTTACCAATTGAATTAATTTATATTGTGTGTACATTATTTACACAATAGAAATGTGCACTGCTTTTCCCTTTATGAGTCAAAATGTTTAGTTAAAAAATTTTTCTCACCTATGAAAATCTTCTAATTAAAGTATTTTTCCAAGTGAGGGGAAGCAAGAGGTAAGATAGCAAAAGACAATTCAAGGACTGATGAACTAACCACATCAGAGTAGTTGTGAGGAAGTGCTTTGCAAACTATTAAGCACTACAGAAATGAGAGCTGCTATTCTTACTTTAAACTTTTAGGTCTATAAGTACTAATCAACAAGCATGTATTACTAATGATCCTTCTTGACCTCTCTGTAGTACTTGGCAATATTGATTACATTCTCCCCTTAGATACTCTCTTCACTTAAGTTTTCCTGACACTGACCTTTCCCAGTTATCCTCCTTCCTCCCTGACTGCTCTTTCTCAGTCTCTTTTGATGTTTCTTTACCCATTTCAGGCCCACTAACTCTGGGTATCCCCCAAGGCTCTGTCCAGTCTCTTTTCTTTTCTCTCTATACTATCTCACTTAGTGCTTTCATCAGCTCCCTGTAACCTCTATGCTGATGATTTCCCAGATTTATATATCCAGCCCTAGTCTCTCACCTGAGCTACAGTCATCCCCATCTCCAAGTGCCTTGTGGACATCTCAAACTGGTTGTACTGTAGGTATCTCAAACAAATGTTCAAAACAGAAATCATTATCTTTCCCCCTTAAGCCTATCTCGTGAATTTCCCTACTACTACTAAGGGCACCATGATCCTTCCAGTCACCCAGGCTCACAACTTCAGTATCATCCTCATTCTCACTCGATGTACATATCCAGTCTGTTGCCAATTCAGTTCTATCACTCCCTGGCACATAACAAGTGCTTTTAAAAAATGTCTGCTGGGGGCAGCTAGGTGGCGCAGTAGATAGAGCTCCGGCCTTGGAGTCAGGAGGACCTGAGTCCAAATCCCATCCTCAGACACTTGACACCTACTAGCTGTGTGACCCTGGGCAAGTAAGTCACTTAACCTCGATTGCCTCACCAAAATAAAAATAAATAAATAAATAAATGATGTCTGGTGGCAACTAGGCATAGACCAAAATCTTACAACGTATACCAAAATAAAGTCAAAATGGGTACACAATGTAGATATAAAGGCTGATAGTATAAGCAAACTGGGAGAGCAAGGAATAGTTTATCTGTAAGATTTATGGAGAATGGAAGAATTTATGACCAAACAAGAGATAGAGAATATTATGAAATACAAAAAGGATAATTTTGATTACATTAAATTGAAAACTTTTTGCACAAACAAAGCCAATGCAACCAAGATTAGGAGGGAAGCAGAAAACTGGGAAAGAATTTTTACAACCAGTGTCTCTGATAAGGACCTCTTTTCTAAAATATATAGAGAAGTGAATCAAATTTATAAGAATACAAGTCATTCCCCAATTGATAAATGGTCAAAGGATATGAACTGGCAGTTTTCAGATGAAGAAATTAAAGCTATCTATATTCATATGAAAAAATGCTGCAAATCACTATTGATTAGAGAAATGCAAATCAAAACAACTCTGAGGTACCACATCATAACCTATCAGACTGGCTAACATGACAAAATAGGAAAATGATAAATGTTGGAGAAGATGTGGGAAAATTGAAACACTAATGCATTGTTGGTAGAGTTACAAACTGATCCAACCATTTTGGAGAACAATCTGGAACTATGCCCAACAGGTTATAAAAATGTGCATATCCTTTGATATAGCACGTCTAGGGCTGTATGCCAAAGAGATCATAAAAAAGGGATAAGGACCCACATGTACAAAAATATTCATAGCAGATCTTTCTGTGGTGGCAAAGCACTGGAAAATTGAGGGGATGCCCATCAACTGGGGAATGGCTGAACAAGCTGTAGAATATGAATGTAATGGAATACTATTGTGCTATAAGAAATGATAAGCGGGGCAGCTAAGTAGCACAGTGGATAGAGCACTGGCCCTGGATTCAGGAGGACCTGAGTTCAAATCCGGCCTCAGACACATAACACTTACTAGCTGTGTGACCCTGGGTAAGTCACTTAACCCCACTGCCTAGACAAAAAAAATAAAAGAAAAGAAAGATAGAAATGATGAGCAAGGGGGCAGCTAGGTGGTGCAGTGGATAGAGCACCAGCCCTGGATTCAGGAGGACCTGAGTTCAAATCTGGCCTCGGACACATAACACTTACTAGCTGTGTGAACCTGGGCAAGTCACTTAACCCCACTGTCTAGCCAAAAAAAAAAAAAAGAAAAAAAAAAAAGAAATGATGAGCAAGCAGACTTCAGAAAAAACCGGGAAAGATTTATATGGACTGATGCTGCATGAAGTGAGCAGAACCAGGAGAATGTTATACACACTAACAGCCATGTTGTACAATGACTAACTATGACAGGCTTAGCTCTTCTCAGAAATGCAAGGATCTAAGACATCTCCAAAAGTCTCATGATGGAAAATGCTCTCCACATCTGGAGAAAGAACTATGGAGTTTGAATGCAGGTCGAAACATAGTATTTGCTCTTTTTTTTCTTCTGTTTTGTTTTGTTTCTTCTTTCTTGTGGTTCCTCCCATTGGTTCTAACTCTTCTTTACAACAAGACTAATGTGAAAATATGTCTAATAGGAATGTATATGTAGAACCTATATCAGAATGCACTCTGTCTTGAGAAGGGAGGGGAGAAGGGAGGGGGAGAAAAATTTAAAACTCAAAAGCTTATGGAATGATTGTTGAAAACTAAAAATAAGTAAATTAATTTTAAAAAGGGGGGGCAGAGCCAAGATGGTGGAGGGAAAGCAGTGACTGTCTTGAGTTCTCTCCCAAAGCCCTCCAAATATCTAAAAAAAATGGCTCTAAACAAATTCTAAAGCAGCAGAACCCACAAAAGGACAGAGTGAAACAAATTTACAGCCAAAGACAGCCTGGATGGTTGATCAGAAAGGTATATCGTGCTGGGCGGGGAGAGGAGTGCAGTTCAGCATGGGCACGCAGGCTGCAGCAACCCTGGAGTAGGCCTCACAGGACTGAATCGGGCAGCTGTGGCGGTTTCCAGACTTCTCAACCCAGGAACGCCGAAGACAATGTGGAAGGTCAGTGGGAAAAGTCTGTGACTGAGGTGAGAGAGGAGGTAGGTCTCAGCCGCAAGTCTCAAGCACAGCCTGGGGCAGCAACTGTTTCCTGAGCTTCCAGCCCACAGACTGAGGGACAATCGAGTGGCTGATCAGAGGGGGATTGCAGGGATCTCTTTGCCAGTGCTGAGGCAGGAATCTTTTGCTTTACCAGGGCTTGGATCTGGATCACAGTTCTGAGTGGCGGTCCTGGGGCTAGGAGGAAGGCTGGTGTGGTGACGCTTGTTGTGGCTGTGGAGAGGAAACACCTCGCCCCTTATCATACCACCTTGGAAGAACTGAAAATTTACAGGTCCCAAGAAGTAGCTCTGAAAACAGCTGTACGAACCCCTGAAGCTTGGGACAGTACACTCTTCACATTGGAAGCAGATTTTTACCTTAACAAAGAATTTAAAACTCAAGGAATTGGCCAGGATCATGAGTAAGCAGAGCAAAAAGAGTCAGACTATATTATCTCACTTCGGTGACAAAGAAGATCAAAACATACAACCAGAAGAAGACAACAAAGACAAAGCTCCCACATCCAAAGCCTCCAAGAAAAGTATGAATCAGTCCCAGGCCTTGGAAGAGCTCAAAAGGGATTTTGAGAAGCAAGTAAGAGAAGCAGAGGAAAAACTGAGCGTGATGCAAGAAAATCATGAAAACAAGTCAACAGCTTGCTAAAGGAGACCCAAAAAAATACTGAAGAAAATAACACCTTAAAAAATAGCTTAACCCAAATGGCAAAAGAGGTCCAAAAAGTCAATGAGGAGAAGAATGCCCTAAAAAGCAAAATTGGCCAAATGGAAAAGGAAGTCCAAAAGATTACTGAAGAAGATACTTCCTTAAAAATTAGAATAGAGCAATTGGAAGCGAGTGACTTTATGAGAAATCAAGACACTGTAAAACAAATCCAAAAGAATGAAAAATTAGAAAACAATGTGAAATATCTCACTGGAAAAACAACTGACCTGGAAAATAGATCCAGGAGAGAGAATTTAAAAATTATTGCACTATCTGAAAGCCATGATCAAAAAAAGACCCTAGACATCATCTTTCAAGAAATTATCCAGTAAAGCTGCCCTGATATTTTAGAACCAGAGGGCAAAATAGAAATGGAAAGAATCCACCAATCTCCTCCTCAAAGACATCCCCAAAGAAAAACTCCTAGGAATATTGTAGCCAAATTCCAGAGTTCCCAGGTCAAGGAGAAAGTATTACAAGTAGCCAGAAAGAAACAATTCAAGTATTGTGGAAACACAATCAGGATAACACAAGATTTAGCTGCTTCTACATTAAGGGACTGCAGGGCATGGAATTTAATATTCCGGAGAGCAGAGGAGATAGGATTACAACCAAGAATCACCCACCCAGCAAAACTGAGTATAATTCTGCAAGGGAAAAAATGGTCATTCAGTGAAATACAGGACTTTCAAGCATTCTTGATGAAAAGACCAGAGTTGAATAGAAAATTTGACTTTCCAATACAAGACTCAAGTGGAACATGAAGAGGTAAACAGGAAAGAGAAAATCATTAGAGACCTATTAAGGTTGAACTGTTTACATTCCTGCATGGAAAGATGGTATTTGTAACTTATGAGACCTTTGTCAGTATTAGGGTAGTTGGAGGGGAAAAAATTACATGTACGTATATACAGATATAGATAGACAGATAGATAGATAGATAGATAGAGGGCACAGGGTGAGTTGAAAATGAAGGGGTCATATCTGGAGAATAAAATTAAGGGGTGAGAGAGGATTATACTAGGAGAAGGAGAAAGGGAGAGGTAGAACAGGGTAAATTATCCCACAAAAAAAAACAAAAACAAAAACAGAAAAGAAAAGGCTCTTACAGTGGAGGGGAAACGGGGGAAGGTGAGAGGGAATGAGTGAATCTTATTCTCATAGGATTTGACTTAAGGAGGGAATGACATACACACTCAATTGGGTGTGGAAATCTGTCTTACCCTACAGGAAAACAGGGGGGAAAGGGGACAAGAGAGTAGGGGAATGATAGAGAGGAGGGCAGATTGGGAAAGGGAGTAATCAGAAGCAAATACTTCTGAGGAGGGACAGGGTCAAAAGAAAGAATAGAATAAATGGGTGGCAGGTTAGGATTAAGGGAAACAGAGTTAGTTTTTCACAGCGTGTCTACTACGGAAGCATCTTGCATAACTGCACATATATAACCTATATTTAGTTGCTTGCCTTATCAATGAGGGTGGGTGGGGAGGGAGGAAGGGAGAAAATTTGGAACCCAAAGTTTTAAAAACACATGTTTTAAAAAAAATGTTTTCACAAGCAACTGGGAAATAAGAAATGCAGGAAATGGGGTATAGAAATCCATCCTGCCCTACAGGAAAATAGAAGGGGAAGGCGATAAGAGAAGGGGGGCAGAGATAGAAGGGAAGGCAGACTAGGGGAAGGGGTATTTAGAATGAATGCCATCTTGGGGTGGGGGGAGGGGCGAGATGGGGTGAAAATTTGGAACTCAAAATCTTGTGGAAGTAAATGTTGAAAACAAAAAAACAAATAAAAATTACCATAAAAAATTTTTTTAAAAAAGTCTGCTGACTGATAAATTAGATCATGTCCAGAGTACAAAATCAAATGAGATAATACTTGTAAAGCATTTAGCACAGTGCCTGGGCACATAGTAAGCACTATATACATGTTAGCTATTATTATTATTATTACTATTACTACTACTACTACTACTACTACAGCAATAAGAACTAGAGGCCATACCACAGGACGATTGAGTATCTAAGGAAATTGGAGAAGAGAAGGCTTGGATAGGGACATATCTGCCTTCAAATATTTGAAGGGTTTAAATATGGGAGAAAGATTGGACTTGTCAGATCTAGGGACAAAGGACAGAAGTTATAGAGAGGCAGACTTAGGCACAATATAAGGAAAACTTCATAACTATTTGAACTGTGAAAAGGTAGTAATGGGCTGCTGTAAGAGGAAGTTAAATACCCCATCAAGAGAGTTCTTTAAGCAAAGGCTTAGATGACCACATATTGGGAATGCTGTAGAAGGAATTATTTTTCAGCTATCAGCCTAAATGACCTCTGAGGTTCCTTCCAATTACATTGTACTGTGGAAAGAATACTAACCCAGCTCTAATGCTTATAGAACCTTGGGCAAACTAATCTCTCTGGGTCTCAGTTTTCTCATCTATAAAAAGAAAAGGTTGAACTAGATGACCTCTAAAGTCCCTCAAAGCTCCAAATCTATGGACTTTAAGATTCTTTAAGGTTCTGATTCTTTCACTTCTAGTGTGGCAGGAAAGGGGAAGAGGTACTTACAAACTTAGTTACAGGGTGTCAAATAATTCTCCAAACCTCCTGAGCAAGAAAGGGAGTAAAAGACATCTATCAACTCTCAAGGCCAGCAGCAGCTCTTACGGGTGACATCAGCCCACACAACGAAAAATCAGGTACTATTATAGGCAGCAAGTACACTGGATTTAAAGTCAGATGATCTTGGTTCTACTTTTTACTGTGAGACCCTGAGCAAGTCACAACCTCACAGGATCACAGAATTAGAGCTGGAAAATACTAAAGAAGGTCACCTAGTCCAAACCCCTCATTTTACAGATTAGGAAAGAGTCCCAGAAGGGTTAAGCGACTTGCCAAAGGACACAGCTATTAAATGGCTGACTCAGGATTTGAACTCAAGCCATCTAATCTAGGACACTCTACTGTACCAAGCTGCCCTGAGGCCTACAGGTCCCCTCGAGGTCTCAGTTTCCTCATCAGTAAAATGAGTAGGCAAGAGAGGGAACTGCATCAAATTGACAAAGAATATGAAAATACAATCCACATAAGAGGGGCTTGTGGGAAGACAGGCACACTAATACACAGTTGCTAAGGCTATGAATTGGCCCAACTATTCAAGGAAAATAATTTAGAATTACAGTATGTGAGGAAAGTCATTAAACTGGTCATACGTTATGACCCAGAGATTCCACTACTTGGGCACATACACAAGGAAGTCAAAGACACAAAGAAAAAAATCACATATATACCAAATGTTCATAACTACTTTTTGCTGTAGCAAAACACAGGAAAAGAGGAAGCTAGGTGGCGCAGTGGATAGAGCACTGGCCCTGGAGGACCTGAGTTCAAATCCGACCTCAGACACATAATACTTTCTAGCTGTGTGACTCTGGGCAAGTCACTTAACCCCAATTGCCTCAAAAAAACAAAACAAAACAAAACACAGGAAACAAAGTGAGTACCCATTCGATACAGAATGGCTTAACTGTGGTCTATGAATACAATGGAATATTACTACACTGTAAGAATTAAAGAATGTGAAGAATTCAGAGAAACAATGGAAGATTTCTATGAACTGATGAATAGTGAAGTATGCAGAAATAACCAATTAAAATGTATCTATTAAGCCTCTACTACTTGGCAGGCACTTGGGATACAAAGACCAAGAATGAAACAGACCAAGAAGTCTACATTCTAACAGAGACCAGTAAATCTATAAGTAAGTGTAGGATAAATACAAATAAATATAAGATAGTATATACAAAATAATCAGGAAGGGTTTTTTGGAGAAGGTGGTGTTTAAATTCCATTTTTAAGAGGAAATCTATAAGGCAGAGGTAAGGAAGAAGAACATTTCAGGAATGTGGGGTAGCTACAAGGCACTGATATGGAAGATGAAGTGCTACTAATGAGAAACAAAGAGGTTAGTTTATAGATCACAATGCAGAAGGCAAATAAAATACAAGGAGGCTGGAAAGATAGGTTGGGGCAGGTTGTGATGGGCTTTAAAAATTAAGCAAAAGAGTTTACATTTTATGTTAGAGCACTAGAGAACCACCAAAGTTTATTGAGTACGAAAGGGACATGATCAGATCTACGCTTAAAGAAGATACTTTGAAAAAAAATTAAAATTAAAATTAAAAAAAAAGAAAGATATTTGGCAGCTGTCTGGAGAATAGACTGGAGAGAGACTTGAGGCAGCAAGACTAAGTAGGCTGAAGTAAGGCTGAAGTAATAAACCAGGCAAGGGGTTATGAAAGCCTGAACTAAGGAGGTAGTCTTGATGGCAATAACTTCTATACATTGTATGAATAAAGTATTTAAACCTTTTAAAGTAAAATAGTAACTCTCTCCTAAATACTTCAACTCTGAATTTTCAAAGTAAAGGTTCCTGAACAATTAATATAGATGGAAAATGTATTTTGTTAGACAAAAGGGACTTTTAAAAGGCTATCAAGGGATGTTGAAATAATAAGTCTCATTCTGATCCTCCCCCCCTACACTCTCCATTATGAAAAAAAAAGACAATTAATTTCTTCTAATAGCATTTACAGAAAAAAATCAATGAAAGTGCAATCTTGATTCATAGAACCTATAAGCCATATATGACTTAGTTGTGTTGTTCAGCTGCTAATCTGTGGACTTTCTCTAGTCCATAGAAAATTTTGAATGACCTGCAAAACTTTTACTGTAAATCTTAAGTCCTACAAACAGTTTTCTTAAAATGACTCAAGTACAAAGTGACTCAATAAAGAAGGTAAAATATACCCTAATTAAATGTGGTCATTGTAAATAGAGCCTAACACAATTTCCTAAGTAAAATATCACAGTGACCACATTCCTTGGGTGGGAATCACAACCTTCATATTTATATACAAATCACAGGATCACAGGATTTAGAGCTGTAATAGATCATAAATATCATCTAAAATATTTTATACATGAGGAAATGGAGTCCTGAAAGATATAGTGACTTGCACAAGGTCACAAAGCAACATAATTAGAATTCTGCAATTTCACTACAAATCCAGGACTAGTCATTATACCAGTCATAAACCAGTTAGCACTTGGAGATATTAATTTTTTATTAGTATCATATGGTATTTTAATTTTTGTATTATTGCATTTAAATATAAAGCTTATTCTTACAATCAATATAAATACTAATGTAGGGGGCATCTAGGTGGCGCAGTGGATAGAGCACTGGCCCTGGATTCAGGAGGACCTGAGTTCAAATCCAGCCTCAGACACATAACACTTACTAGCTGTGTGACTCTGGGCAAGTCACTTAACCCCCATTGCCCAACCCCTCAAAAAAAAAAATACTAATGTAGTATAAAGGATTTTTTTAAATGGGGGGAGGGAGAACTGATGGGAAATACAAGGAAGAGTCCTTTGTTCACTAAAAATACATAAAATCAAATACCTTAAATTTCCCTACCCTGACAATAAAAAAGTAAGAATTTGAGCATTTCCTTGAAAAAAGATTAGAGTTTTTTTCAGAAGTATAACATCAAGCTATTTTAAAACTGGACTGTTTAGCCTAGAATCTAAAGAGTTAGCCAAGACCAGAACATCATTTGTATAGATGTTTTGTTAAACATAAACATTTTAACAAAAAAGTGCCCTTGACATTTAAAGATAAAACACTGAGAATAAGAAAATAAACCAAATTATTTTTTCAAACAAAAAGTACTTGAAATTAAATGTCAAAACATATTGTATCAAAGAAAGGAACCCTCAGAGAAGACAGACTCTCAAAGTCAGAAGGGACTATCAAACATAGAATGTCACAAGTAGAAGTGACCTTGGAACACAGAACATTAGACTTGAGAAGGACCTTAGAATACAGAATGTTGAAGCTAAAAGGATGAGATCATTTAATCTGGTAACTTCTTACCTGTGAGTGTCTAACTCCTGAGGAGCTACGCAATTATTTCAAGGGGACTGTGAATTCAATGTATGTACCAAATGTCATCATTTTCATCTTTATACGGCTACATACAAAAAGCATGAAATAAGACAGTAGAATATGCAACAATACCCTCTATAGACTAAATACTCTCAAATATTGTTATTCCTATTTTTCAAATGCATAGAGATGCTACTTTGGTTAAATTACAAATTCATTTAAAAGCATAAAAAAGGAAATTATATGTCAAATGATTTTTCTTTAAAATGAACTTATTAGCAGCTCCCCCCATCACTTGTCAAGACTTTATACTTGTTTATTTAACTGCAGTTGATAAGAAGCTATTTTTAATAATAATAAAAGCAAAGCAAAGAAATCAGGCGCCAGATACTCCTCTAAATCTCACTGTTATATTTTTAATTCCTAGTATAGAAAAATAAGTAAATGAGAACAATCGAATTTTCCTCTTCGGTTTCTATAAGTTTTTACTGGACACATTTACCATATTTATTAGAAGGTAGTGTGATACTATGGAAAAAGCACTGAATTTGGAACAAGAGAACCTAGGTTCAAATTGAAATTTTTTTACCTGTACGAACACAGGCAAGTCACTTAATCTCTCTGATACTGTTTCCTCATCTATGAAATGAAGAGTTTGGGTTAGTGAGGTTTCTTCCATATCCAAAGTCATGATTCCATGTAGCTATGTTTAAATATAACTTTTGAATGTAAACTTATTCTAATGACAAAATAGAGAAATTTAAAAATTAAAACCTTTACTATTTACTAGATAATTTAATAAATATATTTTAAATCTGATGCATCACATTCATGTATGGATGGATTCTTGGGTCCCAAAACAAACCATACTTCTGTGGTCCAAGTCTAATCTAACTAAATTAGTAGGGGTCCTTCACAAGACAGGTCCTAGTGATAAATTTTTTGGCCCCTCTCTACTAAGTTAAAGATAGCTTTGAATATAATGGAATACTGCTATAAGAAATGATGAGCAGGCAGACTTCAGAAAAACCTGGAAATACTTATATGAACTGATACTGAGTGGAACAAGCAGAACCAGGAGAACATTGTACACAGTAACAGCAACATTGTGCCATGTCTAACTTTGCTGGACTTAGCTCTTCTCAGCAATGCAAGTGTCTAAGACAACTCCCAAAGACTCATGGAAAATGCTATCTACATCCAGAGAAAGAACTATGGAGTCTGAATACAGATTGATGCATCCTATTTGCTTTCTCTCTCTCTTTTTTTTTTTTTTCATTTTGTTTCTTCTTTCTCGTGGTTGGTTGGACAATGGGAAGCCATTGGTTCTAATTCTTCTTTACAACATGACTAATGTGAAAATATGTTTAATATGAATGTATATGTAGAGCCTATATCAGATTGCATGCCATCTTGAGGAGAGAGGGGGAGAAAATTTAGGACTCAAAATCTTATGGAAGTGAATGGTGAAAACTAAAAATATATAAATTAATTTTTTTAAAAAGATAGCTTTGGGGCAGCTAGGTGGTGCAGTGGATGGAGCTCTGGCATTGCAGTCAGGAGGATCTGAGTTCAAATCCAGCCTTAGACACATAACACTTACTAGCTGTGTGACTCTGGGCAAGTCACTTGACCCCACTGCCTAGCAAAAAAAAAGAAAAAGAAAAAGAAAAAAAGATAGCTTTCGGAAAATGCTCACATTTTAAAAACGAGAGATTCCTAAAGTAATGAATTACATATATATACATATATGTATGTAGGTAGGTATATATACATATATATATATGTGATGGACCTGTGATTTTTTTTTTGGCACAGAGATTCCCAGGTATGTAAACTCCCTCTACTAATACAGATAATAACCCATCTATGATTTAAGAGATAAATACTAGAGAGTTTCTCTAAACCACAAAGCGGTTAGAAACCTAGCACTCTGCTATATCACTTTGCTTCTACATTTATTTATACACATATACACTTAAATAAAATGCCTATATAATTTTAAAATTCAAAGAAAAGAACTTCCTTTTTTCACCTCAGTATAGTTTATATTAGGAAACACTGATATAAAACCAAACCACTCATTTTAAAGAGGAAGATAAAACCAGAGAGAGGAGAATGATTTGTCCAAGGTCACACTGTAAGTTAGTGGCAGAATGAAAATTAGAACTTAGTTCATGTTCTTTATATTCTCACTTTCTCTATCAAGATTTTGTAAATAGAATAATATAAACAAGGTAAATGTAAGGTTGGGAAAGTCCAAAAAAGTGGAGAATGAAGCCTACAAATTATATAGCTCAGCAAGTATGACTGACTTCTGGCAAAATTCTAGAACATAATATTAAAGGGATGGTTAATGAACACCTAGGAAAGGAAGCTGTGATCACAGAGAGTTTCCTTAAAAAATAAGGCATGCTAGACTAATCTCATTTCTTTTTCTGGCAAACTTCCTAGACAAGTTGATGTAGTTGGTCTAAATTTTGTCAAATTAGTTAATGTTTCTTAAGCTACTCTTGTAGAAAACACAGAGATATGGGCAAGACCAGTGGTTCTCAAAGTGAAGTCAAATCCCTTTCAGGGGACTGAGGTCAAAATTATTTGCATAATAATACTAAGGTATTATTTGTCTATGATTAAAAATACCCTTCCCTTTTCCAACTACATATCTGCATGAGGCTGAATTTTCTTCATTTAGTTGAACCAAAATAACATATTGAAAAAGACCGAATGCAGAAGCAGATATGAGAATACAGTTGTCTTTTATCAAGCTAGACGGTAAAGAAAGCTGTAAGACTACGTAAAAAAAATTGGTCTTCTCAGTAATTTTTTGAAAATATAGCTATTTTTCATAAAAATATCATTTATGTTAACATGTAATTAGTTTATTATTTTTAAATGAAATAAACATTTAAAATTTCTTGGTTTCAATTTCAAATATGGTAAATATCAGAAGATATAATCCATGTAAACAAAAGCTCTTTGGGGTTCCCGATAATTTTTAAGAGTATAAAGAAGTCCTGAGACCAAAAAGTTTGAGAACTGCTGGACTAGACAATAATGCAGCTGAATACAGATCTGAATGAACTGCCAAAGAGTAGTCATTAATGGCTCCGAAGTTCTCTTCTGGAGCGCCTGCAGGGATCTGCCTTTGTTCTTTTGCTGTTCAACATTACTATCGGTGACTTGGATAGAAAGAAACAGTTATATAATAAAAGTTCACAGTTTCATGTTCAGTCCTCCTTTCTGTTCCTTTTTTAAAATTAAATCTTCATGATTATTAATGTTAAGTTCATAATAAAAAAAGAAGCAGGCATGCTCTTCAATTTTTTCTGTGTAAAAGAGATCAAAGGAAGAAGCAAAGAACCCATACCTACAAAACTATTTAGAGGAGCTATCCAGTCACCAGTGATCATTTAATAGTCAAATCTAATGACCTTTTCTCATCCTCAGCTTTTTTTTTTTAACCTCTCTGCAGTCTTTGGCACTGTCAATTGCTCTCTTCTCCTAGATATTCTCTCTTCTCAAGATTTTTGTGACACTGCTCTCTCTTGGTTCTCTTCCCATCTATTTGATCTCTTCTCAGTCCCCTTTGCTGAATCATTCTAGGTCATGCTCATTAATTATGGGAATCCCCAAGGTTATATCCTGGACCCTCTTTCCTTTTCTCTACCTTTTCCTTTGGTAACTTTCTCAGTTCCCAGCAGTTCAATTATCATCTTTATGCAAATGATTCTTGGATTTATTTATCCAGTACTAACTTCTCTCCTGATTTTCAATTTTGAATTTCCAACTGCCTATCAGACATTTCTAAATAGATGTCTTGCAGGCATCTTAAATTCAAAACGTCTAAAACTGAACTCATTATCTTTTCCCCAAAACCATCCCCTCTCTTTCCTATTACTGTCAAAGGTACTACCATCCTTCCAGTCACCTAGGCTCACAAGCTAGATGTCATCTTTAGACTTTTCACTCTCTCTCTCATCACCCAAACTATTGAGACCTGTTGAATCCACCTTAGTAACATCTCTAATATACATACCTGGAATGTTCTCTCTCTTCCTAACTCCCTTTCCTCACTTCCCTGGCTTTCTTTACATCCTAGTTCAAATCTCTTCTTCTTCAAGAAGGCAAAAGACAGTCCCTGCCCTCAAGGACATTGTAATCTAAGGGGGGAAATGCTCGCAGGCACTCTCTCTCTCTCTTTCCACACACACACACACACACACACACACACACACACACACACACACACACACACACACACACAAAATAAGAAATAATTAACAAAGGGAAGGCACTGGAACTAAGAAGTGTTGGGTAAGCCTTCCTATAGAAGGATTTTATTTGGGACTTGGAAGGAAAATTTTTTTAAGACTAAATCATTAGACTAAATGGCCTCTGAGGCCTTTTAAAGCTTCAGTTTATCTAAATAGCATCATATGACCATATTTAAAGTAGACTTTTTAGACTCATACAGGTATATATCCCTGGAATGAAATACACCAAGGAATAGAAATCAAACGGAATAAATGTTTGCTAATATTTCCAAATAACATACTCCTTTAAAAAACAGAAAATCTGAACATTACAAACCCCTATTCCACAGAGAACTTTCAAAAAGAGTTGGTAGAAACTCCATTATCAGAAAATTCTTCCTGGCTCTATCATACTCTGAAGATGAATTCTACACTAGTTTAAATTCATCCCACTTTATCTGCACAGGCAAAACATTTTATTTTGGCAATGTCAACATAATTCCAATCTAGAACAAAAGGTGGGTTGTTTTGACCTGAAGAGGGGCATTTTAGACAAACTACTACTTTAATATAATACGCTATTACCTCAGATTCCAGGAATCAAAGCTAGCTAACTGAACAACAATGAATTTCAGTTCAATATACACAGGGCAATTCCAGGTTTGAAATGACTTAACATTTGGACAATCTATACATTAAAATGGGTTGTGGTTTTTTTTGTGTTTTTTTTTTTCGTGAGGCAATCGAGGTTAAGTGACTTGCCCAGAGTCACACAGCCAGTTAAGTGTCGAGTGTCTACGGCCAGATTTGAACTCAGGTCCTCCTGACTGTAAGGCTGTAGCTCTATGCACTGCACCACCTAGCTGCCCCAGTGGATTGTGTTTTTTCTGAGTACCTTTGGTTTTATGTTTCTAAGAACTATGTCAAGATCTGAAAACAGAAGACAGTGGAAAAGCCAATGAAATTCAAGAGAGCCCAGGGCTAAGGAGATAAAAATATAAAATTAAAAAATATGAATACTCTGTACTTCAAAAATATCTCAATGTGCTTAAAAAGAAACATTAGTCAGGTAAAGGAAAGCAGAGAGAAATATGGCTGAACAAGCCAAAAGACATTAAGCGCACAGGTAAAATGAAAGCAGAAATTTTTACATAGTCTTGATAAGAAAAATACTGTACTATGACATTGTACTAACCAGCAAACCTATTAAACATGAATTCTACTTATGCCCATAGTTGTGAAAATGTTGTGTTTGTCCCCAAATGCCGCAAAGCAGAATTACTTCCCCAGGAAAAGAAATCTCTACTACTCAAGAAGTAGTTACTGGTCTATATGTTTTTTAAGCGGAAAATGAGGTAGAAATAAAATTTCAAAAATCTAACTGTGGAAATACTCCATCTATCCTAGGCCTTCTTCTCTTCTCCCTTTCTGCTTGGTCATTTAGTAACCTCAATAGCAACCATGGGTTTTAAGCATTATCCCTACCTACACACATACATTCTGTTCTCAGGAATCTATACAGCCTTCCTTTTTTTTTTTTTTCCAGCTGAGCTCCAGTTCCACATCACCAAATGCCTATTGGACATTTCACACTGGATGTCCCATAAACATTCCAGACTCAGTATGTTCAGAACAAAACTTATCTTTCTCACATTATCTTTTGAAACCACCCCTTTTCCTTAACTTTCCTATTTCTATCACAGTACTGCCACTCCTCTAGTCCTCCAGGTTTGCAACCCCAGTTACACTCAATTCTTTACTCCTTGATCCTTCCATGTCCCATTAGTTGCAGGTCTTGTTAATTCTATCTCCAAATCCTTTCTATATGCTCAAAAAGCCATTACCCAGAAGTAGGACTTCATCACCTCTCACCTAGACTCAAAACTGCCAGGGTTATATACTTAAAGCATAAGTATGAAGATGTCACACTCAAGCTCAAAAAGCTCCAGTAGTTCCCCAATGCTCTAGGACAGAATAAAACCACCTGTATGGCATGGAAGGCATTTTACAGTCCACCTCTAGCCAACATTTCTAAGCTAATTACAATTTACTCTCCTTCACAAACTTCATGTTCCAGGTGTATCATCCTGCCCATTTTGTGCTATTCTGGTCCATGTGCTTTAGTAAATGCTTCACAGAAAGGACCACCAATTGTGCAAGCAGGGCTACCTCTAGTTTCTTGACATTGCACATAGAACAATGGAGACCTCAAGCTGTCTATCAATTATCTCTCATTCTGTATCCATGACAGGTCCCTATTTTTTATGGACTTTTATTTCTCTCAGAATGTCTTAACACCACTTCTCCTGTATAGTTCTTCATTTCTAATATGTTTGCTGATGCTCAAGCCCACCAAGCACCACTCCATTAACATTTGTGTGATCCTCAAATTTAATTCTGTAGAGACTAGTATTCAATAACTTTCAGACATACAAAATTATTGAAAGAATAGTGGCATTAAAAAGTCTTTATACACTTGTTCTTTCCTACATGGATAATTAAGCCAAACTCTTTTCAGTGACTAGGAATCTTATCTTAAATGTTCCAATGGTTGAAGCAATCAGCACAATGTCACATGCAAAAAGGATTATCTAAAGAAGGAAAGGAATAAGTATTTATGTAGTGCTCATTATGTGCAAGGCACTGTGCTTTAGCTTTCTTTGAGGCTCAGCTGAAGTGCCACTTTCTACCTGAAGCCTTTCCTGATCACCCCTAGTTATTACTGATCTCTTCTTCCTCAAATTATCTTTTTTACTTATCTGTGTATATGATGCACCAACTAGCTGAATATAAGCTCTTTGAGGGCAGAGATTTTTTCATTTTGTCTTGGTATCCCCAAATATCTAATATAATGCCTTGCATTTAATAATTTTTTTGAACTATAAAGCAGAATAGTAAAAAGCTCTGTGACTTAAGACAACAGGGTTAATTTTTTTTTTTTTTTGGTGAGGCAGCTGGGTTAAGTGGCTTGCCCAGAGTCACACAGTTAGTGAGTGTTACGTTTCTGAGGCTCAGGTCCTCCTGACTCCAGGTCCGGTGCTCTGTCCACTGCGCCACTTAGCTGCCCCAACATGTTTAATCTTACTGGGCCTCAGCTTTCCTATCTGTACAATGAGGATGCTGGATTCAGATATGATCTCCCAGCCACAAATCCTACGATCCTAGATATCAGCAGGCACTTAGGATCATAAATCGTCTCAGCTGGACAGAACCCTTAGAAATCTAGTCCAACTTCATTTGACTGATGAAAAAATGGAAGCTTTCCCAGATTACACAAGTGGTAAGTAACAAGAGAAACTCTTGCAATCTATATGTCACTCAATCCACAGATACCCATCTAAGCTATGTACCAGTCCTGACAGTTGCCAGTCTTCATAGAATCATAGAATATCAGGGTTGGAAGAGACCTCAGAGGTCACTTAGTCCAACCTGTATCTGAACAAAAAGATCTCTCAACAACATACATCACAGGTCATCATAGTCTACCTTTGGTTTAAGGCCCCTTACATGGGGAAGCCTAGTAACTACTGAGGTAATCTATTCTCCTTTTGGATACCTCTAATTATTAGGAAGTTTTCTCTTACATCAAAACTATATCTCCCTCTCTGCAAACGTCACTCATTGCTCCTAGTTCTAACAGCATGGAATAGTAGAAAGAGTACCGATTTTGGAGTCAGAAGATCTGCCAAAACTGACCTGTGACACTTATTACTTCTATGACATTGGGCAAATTGTTTACCCTCCCAAGGCCTCAGTTTCCTCATCCATAAAATGAAAGGGTTGGGCTAGATGGCTTCTGAAGTTCTTTAGAGCTCTACGTGTATTACCATATGATCCTAAATGACTTCTGAAATCCCTTCCAGGTCCACCTATGGATCCCTACCACCTAGGGCCAAGAAAAACACGTCTAATCCCTCTTCACATAACAGTCCTTCAAAAAACCTGAAGACAGCTATATCATGCCCCAGCTAATTCTGTTCTTCTCCAAGCTAAACATCTCTATTTTTTTTATTTATCAACTGATTCCCATATGGCATGATACTGTGTACTTTCACCATCTTGGTCATCTTTGAATTTATCATGCCTAAGACGTGTGGCACAGAATCAAATGCCACATTTTAGATATGATCAGAGAAGGGTAGAGTAACAGGACAACCTCCCTCTTTGTAGACCTTTTCCATGTGTCTCAATGCAACCTAATTAGTTTTCTTGACTACGATTACCACACTGTTGAAAAGAGTTGAACTGGAAGCCCCTTAAAACCAACAGGTTTTTCATAAGGCAACATCAACCAAGAAATAGTTAGCTATCAGCTATAGCTTGTAGCTATTTCCCAGAGCACTCAAAACAAAAGAACTTTTCGTAAATCCTTCACAGAAAGGACCACCAATTGTGCAGGGGTGGGGGTGGGGGGCGACCTCTAGTTTCTTGACATTGTACATAGATAGAGACTTCAGGCTGTCTATCAATTGTCCCTCATTCTGTATCTATGACAGGCCTTGACTCATTGCTACAGCCTCCCATTCCCAATTCCCAAGGTCCTGAGATATACTGTTCATTCTTTGGAAACACTGTAGAAATTGCAAAATACTGGAAAAACCTGAAAAAGAAGTAAACTTCAAAAATGCCACATATCTCATCTATTGACTAGTGACTTGTGCCTGCTCATTAATGAAAAGAACTGGGGAGGAATAAGATAGGAGAGACATTTTATAATAATGTCAAAGAAGAGAAATGCCTGTCATAATCTGTAGCATTCCTTCTCTCTTCACCTGGACTTTAATCTCCAAGTTGAACCCCACTAGGTAGTAATGCTGGCAAATTTGCCAGTTTCCATTTGTCCCCATGTGTACTGCTTTAAAAAAAAAAAGCATTGCTTTTTAGTCATTAAATTAACTATTACTAACAATATAAACCTAACAAGTTTTTGAATTCTCAATGTTAAAAGTTTCTTTACCATATTAGTGTCCTGAGAAAGTGTTAAAGGCATATTATCTTTAACCCTTCCCTAAATTCCTCTATATGATAGAAGAGTCTTCAATTCCACTGCTCAAACAACTAAGGAATCTCTCATTAAGAGTTGATTTTTTCTTAATCTGAGGAACACAACTAAGTTCAAAATGACTCCCACATAGCAGGTCAAAACTCTTTTAAAATAGCACAGCAAAGTTTAATAAGTCAATATAAATGGAAAGAGCACTCCTCAAATAATTATAGCGTAGCAGAGGAAATTAATAACCTAGGAAACACTTTAACCTTACAAGCATTTATGAAAAATCTGCTTCCATTAATTACAAATAGTTATAGCACCAATACCTTATACATAGTAGAAATGAAATAAATATCTATGTATTGGCATATGTTATAGTATTTCTTCAAAATGAAAAAAAAATTGAAGATGGTGTTAATGGTAAGAACCAAGATGAAACTGTTTTAAAGAAAAAAACATTACAGTAAGGAAAAATTATGTTTTATGTTTTTGATTTTCTGCCTTCCTTTGTACATGTTTTCTGCTTAAGTTAGTTAATAGTATTAGAGATCATCCATTACATCACTCATATTATAAATAACAAGTGAAGGCCATACAGAAGTGATTCAAGGGTCACACAGATAGTAATGAAAAGAGATGGAATTAGAAGCCTAGTATTTTGGTTCTAAATCTAGTGTTCTTTCCACTGTGTCACTCTTCTAAAGATAAAGGAATGTCATTCATTAACATGGAGTAAAACACAACTCCTTTTGACGACAGATCAGAACATTTAATTAAAATGTTTACTGCTCCAAAAAGGTTAACTGCAATATTCAAGAGGCAGGACAGTGAAATTCACAAATTATTCTTCAAAATAATTTTTAAAAAAAGTGCATAGTGCTTTGCACATAATAAAGGTTTAATAAATGTTTAATGGATTGAACCAATCAAACACAAAACTATTCTCTGTTGATAACATGATGATCAACTTGGAAAAGCCTAGGGAATAAACAAAACTAAAAATTAACAGCTTCAGTAAAATAGCAGCTTTTACAAAATAAACTCCCCAAAATCAAAAAGTATTTCTATATAGAGATAACAAAATCCGGAAGAGAATAATAGAAAGCTAAGTCCCAATTAAAATAACCACAATTGTATAAAATATCTGGAAATGAATCTACTAAATAAAGCACATTTATACCTGCATAGACACAACTGCAAAGTAATCATTAAAGAAACAAAATAACATAAATAATTTAAGTAATATTCAATACTTCTATAAGCTATGATAATATAATAAAAACAGTAATACTACTGAAATTAACTTACAGATCTAGTGTAATACCAAGCAAACTACCCAAAGAATACTTTACAGTGGTAGACAAAATAGTATCAAAGTTCTTTTGGAGGAACAAAAGATATAGATCATCAAGAGAAATAATGAAAAAATAGGGGGGACAAAGGAAACAGCACTACTAGACCTCAAATTATATTATAAAGCAACTATTTGGTAGTAGCTTGAAAACAGAAAAGTAGATCAATGAAAGACTAGACAAGGAAAAATCAGAAATAATTGAATTCAATCACCCAATGTTTAATAAATCCCAAAATATAAATTATATAGGAAGACAAATCCTTATTTGAAAAGATAACTTCTTATTTGGAAAGCAGTCTGGCAGAACTCAGTTTTGGACAAACATCTAACACTACATACCATAATAAATAATCAAAATGGATATGTTCCTTGAACATTAAAGATTATGCCATTCACAACTATGGGTGTGTGAAAAATCTGGAAAGATTTGTTGGAGGTAGCACTCTGTGCTGAGTCTCGAAGACGCTAGGAATTCCAAGAGGTGAGCAGGGGGAACATTCCAGGCATGAGTGACAGCCTATAAAAAAGCACTGTGTCCAAGAAACAGAATGGAGTGAACAGAGAAGGGCAAGTAAGCCATTTGGCTGGAATTTTGGTCTGAAAAGATAGGTTAAAGTCATATTGTGAGGGATTTTAAATGTCAATCTGAGGAGTTTCATTTTATTTTTATCCTAGAGGAAATAAGAAACTACTGATGTTTGTTTAGCAGGAAAGTGACATGAATTGACCTGTGCTTTAGTACTAGCCATTCGGCAATTGTGTAGAGGACGGACTGGAGAGAGGAGAGACTGAAACTAACGCAATAACCTAAGTGAGAGGTGATGAGGGACTGAACTAGGGAGATGGTTCTTTGAGTGATGAAAGGGGGATGCTACAAAGTAGATAAGGGGATGGAGACAAGAAATAAGGAGATAGAGACAAGATGTGCCATAAATTAATTGGATATAGGGGCTTACAGGAGAGTGAAGAGGTATAAACTGCAATACAAAGTCACCAAAAGGATAGTGTTACCTTTAATACAGAGAAAAAGCATTAGATTTGCAGTCAGGCGACTTAAGTTCACATCAAAGTCCTGTCACTAACTAGAGGCAGCTAGGTGGCAGAGTATTTTGAGCACTAGGACTGTAGTCAGGAATACCTGGGTTCAAATTCTGCCTCAGACATTTACTATTAATTTGACCCTGTTCATGTCACTTAACCTCTGTCTCCCTCAGTTTCCTCAACTATAAAATAAAAATCAGAACAGCATCTACCTCATGGGACTATCATGAGGGTGCGTAGTAAGTGCTTAATAAGAGCTTATTATTTCCTCCCTTCTACTGTAAGCATGGCCTTGGGAAAGATACCAAACCTCATTGGGCCTCAATTTTTTTCATCTTTTTTGTTGGAAAAATAGTGAGTTTCATATTAGGACTTCAGTACTAGGAATATTTTCAACAATAAAATAAAGAAACATGTTCAGGGCCTAGGTAAGAATAAAGAGCTGACTGACTGTGATAGGTTTTGAGAATAAGAATCCTCACTGAGCAGAGTTTCTCCACTAGGGGCAGTTATTAAAAACACAAATGCCAAGGAAGAAGGACATATTAAGTCAATCATTTCCTAACACCTTAGTGTGAATTACTTTACCAGCCTTCTCTTCTCATGGCAGAGATCAAGCCACTTAGGATGGAGAGTAGGCTGGGTATAATTCTGGGGCATGAAGACTTTGTCCACTGCGGAAGAGGTATAGCAGACATCAGAAGAAGAAAGAGACAGCAAAAGGAGGTAAGAGCGTGATGAAGATTTCACCGATTTCACAAAATTATGTATGACCAGATTTGAGTATGAAAGCATAAAAACAAAAAACCACCTAGAAAATATAGGCAAAGGTGAAATGTCTATAGCAATATTCTTCTAAATGGAGATTTGGAATCCTTATGTGGATTTTAATGGATAGACTGGAGCTGCCCAAATAACTACATGGTAGAAAGTGACCTGAAAAATGAAATTCAGGCTTTTCCTGGTGTCAGAAGGAAAGACAAATGGCAAGGAAGGGTGAAAAAAATAGTTTAATATTTTCTACTTTATATGATTATAATCCCATTGTGCTTTAAAATTCAATCTTCTCAATACTTGGCATATGTTCAAATACATCACTGTCAAAATATGCTATCAATTTTCTACAAATCCTGGCTAGTAAAATACTGTTACATAACTATCTTCACCATTATTGTTTTTCAACAGTTTCTACTGGGATAAAGGAAGATTAAAGGGTAAGTTCAGTTACACTTATTCTCCTTCATTAAAACTCATTCCTTTGAAAACCCCAGTAAAAACCTCATTAAGAACATTCTAATTCATTGCATGCACAAAGTTAAAATAAGCTTCATATTATTAAACAGTTTAGTTAAAGTTTAATAATTTGCTACTTAAGATTACCATTTTAAAAGTCATTTCTCTATAGGCTGCATTCTGGACTTCTCTATCATGTCCCAGAAATCTCTTCATCTTGATGCATACTTCAGCTCTGGAATCACACAGCAGAAGCACCCTCCACCTCTGCCACCTTCCCCTTTCATTGGATGGCTCCCCCCACAACCTCCATTTTGGAGGGCACCCAGGCCAGCCCACATCTCAGTCCTCTCCAGGCTGCACACAGACCTTTTCCTGCCAGCCCCCTATACCATGTATACCGTATTTACTGGGTTCACCAGGTAGCCTTGTCTCCTCTGTCCCTTCCCGTTCCCTACACCTTTTTTGGCTTCCTTTTAAGTATTTTCTTCCTTTTTTAGAATGTAAGCTCCTTGAGGGCAGGAATTTTCTACCTGTATTTGTATTCCCTGCACTTAGTATAATGCATGGCACATATACAGTAAATGCTTGTTGACCGGATATTATCTAGTGAAGGTGAACTGACCACATACTACAGTAGGGACTATTTCCTGTGATCAAATGGAAACTGGACTTTTGAATCAGAAGACCTAGTTTGAGTCTCAGCTCTGTCATTTACTGTAACTGTGAGACAAGTCACTGTACTTCTCTGAGCCTCAGTTACCCCATTGGTGAAATTCAAAGGGTTAAGCTGTGGAACAAATGAAATAATGTATGTAAAATGCCTTGTCAACTTTAGGACACTATGAACTTATTTAAAATGCTAATAAAGAACATGCTCTAAACACATGATGTCAAAAATGGAAGCATTAATTTAACAGAATATGATACAGGTCTAACTCATTAAACCTTTAAAATTTTAAATATTATCATCTTATTTATAACTTTTACAAATGCAAACAAATAATCTTTATGACACTAATATATGCCAAAATTTGAATTTACAGAATTGATTAATGCAAATCACTGGTCTGCCAATTTTAGTTCTCAAAGAATATGAGAAATTAATGTCATTAATGCAGAAAACATCTGTCTTGCAGTTTTCACATTTGATTCCAAGTATTTAAAGATCAATCTGTATATAAAGAACACAGTAGAAGGAAATGTATGACACTAAAAAGAAAACATGGTCTCATAGCTAACACAACCACACATAAGGCAAAGATGGGATTTTTGTTTTCTACCTCTTTGTCTTTTTCTGGCATTAAACATGCACAGTGCTCCTGAGTTTGGTACTATCATCAATTTCTCCATTAGAAGCACAAACTTTCTCAAAGTGAGAGAGAGAGAGAGAGAAGATAAAACTCAAACTAGATGAGAATATAAGAATAGGTAACATTTTAAAAATAATCTCGTGCAATATCTACTGCGGAAGATTTATGGAAAGACAAAGAAAAGGATGACAGGATGAAAAGGTGAGGAGAGGCTGCAATCTATATCAGTACTTGGCTCTTGTATGTCAAATTTTCTATAAAGTTCAGTTTTGTTTTGTTTTTTTAAAGTCCTGAAAGTCTGACAGTTGACCAAATGTCTTTTTTTTTTCATTCAGAATTATGCTACTTTGCTAGGTATGATACTTCCGGCCAGAACCCCAGTTCTTTTGCTCTTCAATATATAGTGTTCCAAAATCTGCAGTCCTTTAGTATCTCCACTGCTAGGTCCTGTGTGACTCTAATTGTGGCACCATCATATTTAAATTATTTTTTTTTCTTGTTGCTCTTAATATTATATCCTTGAGCTTGGGGTTTCAGAATTTGACTATAATATTCCTATTGAGTTTTCCTCACAGGAACTCTTTTAAGTGGTAATCTATGGATTTTTCCTATTTCTACTTTCCCTCCTTGTTCTAATGCTTCAGGACAATTTTCTTTAATTATTTCTTGTATTATTGTATCAAGATTCTTTTTTTTTTTTTAAATCATAGCTTTCAGGTAGTCTGATTATTCTTACGTTTTCTCTTCTTGATCTGTTCTCCAGATCAGTTGTTTTTTTATAAGATGTTTCACTTTCTCTTCTATTTTTTCATTCTTTATATTTTGTTTAATTATTTCTTGCTGTCTTATAACTTCGCTGGCTTCCCCTTGCCCAATTCTAATTTTCAAGGTGTCATTTTCTTCCTTAAGATTCTGGATCTCCTTTTCTAATTGGTTGACTTTCTTTTCATAATCTTGTTTTCCTTGGATTGTTCTTATTTTTTTTTTATTTTTCCTCAATTTCTCTCATTTGATTTTTAAAGTCTTTTTAGGCAGGTAACCATTTGACATTATTCTTCGGGGTAGAAGAGGGTTTCTTTACTTCATATCACCCTCTGAAGATGAACCCCAGTCTTCTCTATTCCCATAATCATTTTCCATGGTTGGATTCTTTCTCCTTTGCCTGTGCATTTTTTTTTTTTGTAACAGTTTGATTTTTGTAATCACTTCTAGTCCTGGGATATGGAGAATGGTGCCTCTGGCCTTAGATCTTCTGCAGTTCTCCCCTCTGACCTTAAACTCAAACCAAGACCTCCAGCTTTCTGTAAGTACCCACAGCCAGCAGCATCCCCACTCCACTGCTTCTGCATTCACCAGGTGTGTGCTGGTTCCTTCTCAGCCCTGCAGCCTCTCTGCAAGCACAGTTGGGTCTGGCATTCCTTGTCAGCAGAGGTTCCCTTGATCTTCCCTGGCTCAGATTCCCAATTCCCCTTACTGTCCTGGGGATAAAAGTTCCTGGGCCTATGATTGAGATAGCCTCCCAAACCAGCCAAGCCCAGGGCTTGCCTCTAGTTATTTAAGCAGACCCAAGCCTGGAGGTGTTTACTCTTGAAGGGAACCAAACCTCTTCCTGGGATTTTCCTTCAGATCTTGAATTGTCTCGGGAGGACCCTCGTCGTGCTCCTAGTCTTATTTATTTTCACCCTCACTTTGTTCACCTTGAGGTACTATTTTATCTCTTTTGTGGGGGAAAATCTTCAGAGCTTGGAATTTTCTGACCTACTCCACCATCTTCCCAGAATCCTCTTCTCCAATACTTTCTAGTACCATAATTTGTTCTGTCATTCCCCAATTGATGGGTACTCTCTTTAGCTTTCAGGTCTTTGTTGTCACAAGAAGAGCTACTATAATTATTTTTGTATACATGGGTCCTTTACCTCTGTGATCTGTGATCTCTTTGGGGAATAGGTCTAGTGGTGATATCTCTAGGTCAAAGGGAATGCAGTTTAAACTTTTGAAGCAAAGTTTCAAATTGCTTTTTCAGAATAGCTGTATCAATTCACAGCTCAATCAAAAAAGTATCAATGTGCCTATTTTCCCACAGCCACTCCAACATTTGTCGATTTCATGAATCTGATAAGTATAAAGTAGAAATTAATGCATTTCTCTAATTATTTGTAATTTGGAGAAATTTTCATGTCTATTGATACATTAGATTTTTTTCTTAAAAACCTGCCTGATCAGTTTTAACTATTATTTTTTTCTTTGTATCCCCAATATTTAGGATAGTACCTGGCTACAAAAAGGTGCTTAACATATGCTTTTTTATTTTGTTGCAAGAGACAATTCAATGCCTGGGATATATAAAGACAAGAGACATTAATAAAACATGTTTTTGAAAACAGATGATCCAAATAAAGTAAAATTAAATTTAAACAATCAGAGTTATCAAAAAGTGGAATGGGCTGCCTTGAATCTCTTCAAGTGAAAGCTAGATGGCTACTTATCAAGTAAGTTATATTGCAGATTCTGGTTCAAATGTGAGTTGGACTAGACAGATGGCCACTAAGGTCCCTTCTAATTCAGATTATGTGTACACACACATGTGTGTGTGTTCTCTAAAACTTGAATTTGCTAACTCAGAAACATAATAACACCTATAAATTTTGGGAGCAAAGAAATTTTAAAGAAGTAACATATACCAAAGAAGAAAAAGCATATGCTTAATGATAACCACAAACATATTAATTACTGTTTTCCTTTAATAAAATAAAATCAAATCATTGCTTAACCTTAGCAAATATGGTCTGTGCTTCTACTTCCTTCTAGAAATACAAGTCTAAAAGTCAACAAAAGCGGAAACCGAATTCTAGAGGAAATGCATCTTTTGTCATGTTGCATCAATAACATCTTGAAGAAATAACTACAAAAAACTGTTTTCTATATTACCCCAAATATAGGTAATCCTCTCCTTTAAGAAGTAGCCTTTAGAAATAAAACCAAAAATTCAGGTGACAGTTTTATTATACTTGGAACTATAACAATAGAAAAAAATACCAATTTCTCACCAGACCCTGACTATGCTGGGAACTAAGGTTATTATTTTCCTAAGCATAATTTTTTTTTCACCTAGAACAGAATACATTCTTCTACCTAGAAGATTTTATAAATTGGCGCAAACAATGAAACAAAAAATTTTATTTGTGTGAGAGAAAGCTTGGTGAGAAAAAGAAGCATACTATATTAGAAAAAAAAAATTCATTCATTCAATTCACTCCTGAACACCAACCCCACATTATCTATCAACTGTATCTGAGACATCCCTCCAAATGGATTTGGACATTGACAACTTTGGTGTTACCCTGGATTTCTCATTCACCCTACATAGCTAATTAGTTAACAAACAAATCTTTTCATTTCTATCTTTATAACATTTCTCCCATACAAGCCATTTTCTCCTCTCACAAAGCCACCACTCTAATTCTGGCCCTCATCATCTCTTGCTAGGGTTATTAAAAGAGCTTTCAAATTAGTCTTCCTGCTTCAAGCCTCTCCTCATTCCAATCCCAAATTTCCATATTACTGCTAAAGTTATTTTCCTAAAGCATTTGTCTGTTCAGGTCGCTTCTTACCCTAATTACTTAGTGAACTCCAGTGGGTTCCTATCATCTCTAGGATCAAACATAAACTCTTCTGTTTGGCATTTCAAGCTCTTTACAACTTGGCTCCATTCTACTTTTTCAGGCTTCTTTCACGTTACTCCCTTCCATATATTCCATATACACACATGACAACCCATATCCATATCTTGACAAAGGCTATCCCAATTACCTGGAATGCTCTCCATCACTTCATTCTCTTTGAATCCTTGGTTTTCATCAAGACTCAGCTTAAGTGCCATTTTATGCATGTGGTCTTTCCAGTTTCTTCCAGTTGCCTTCCCTGCCAAGGTTACTTTGTAGCTCCTTTTTCCATATTTTTATGTACTTATATACGTACATGCTTCTCCATTAGAATGTCCCTTGAGATATTTGCTTTTGCTTTCTTTCTCTGACATTTAGAACAGTGTCTGGAGCATAGTAGGTACTTAATAAAGACTTGCTGATTGATGGGTTGATTCTTGAATTATAAAGACATTAAGTTTTTGTATACTGGTCCATATAACTGAGCCTTCTTCCATCCATTAATCTTGAACCATATTTTCCTCATTGCCCACCTATGTACTGAAGTCACTAGGTATTAAGGTTCATGTTAACTCAGAAGTTCTTATTAAGTTCTTTCTTCATCATCTGCAACAGATACTGGTTCATATTTGTTTGATCATTCTTCAGTCATGTCTGACTCTTCATGACCCCATTTGAGGTTTTCTTGGCAAAGACACTGAAGTGGTTTGCCATTTCCTTCTCCAGCTCATTTTATTGATGAGGAACTGAGGCAAACAAGGTTAAGTGACTTGCCCAGGGTCACACAGCTACTAAGTGTCTGAGGCCATATTTGAACTCAGGAAGATGAGTCTTCCTGACTCCAGGCCTGGAACTCTATAACTTGTAGCTATTTTTGTGGGATTTTTTTTTTTTTTGCTGAAGCTCATCATGAGCATTGAAAAGATGTTCCACAAAGCTTCTTGTTATCTTCAGTTACAAGATAAAATCAACTCCACTAAATTCTTTATCTGCCTCACATCAAGGAAACCTGAACCAAACTTCCACTTAGCTGCAATGTTTTTAAACCTTCTGGTTTCATTTATAGCAAGAATGCCATAATAATGAGGTTCAGTTCTTCCTGTAATACTGGAAAATGGGAAGACTTAAGAGAATCATCAGTTTGTGACAATTAAAAACGTTTGAGAGACACAGTTTCTGGGTAATATAATCATTTTATTAATAAGGCCAGCATGCTATTAATGAAAAGATGGTCATTTGGCCATCTCTTTCTTAGGCCAAAGACCATCATGGTGGATAGGTTCAGGGTTTATATGTTCTTAAGGAAGATTGGTTAAGAAAGAACATTACAATGAGGGGCTGAGAGTAACATGTCACCCTTGGACAGAGAAACTATCTTTATACCCACATCACCCTCAACCTTGGGCAATCTATTCAAAGAATTTATGCCCCACCTAAGTCTGAACAGAACACAACGGCTATTCCACCAGAATGGGGTCCTGAACAAGAAAATTAGTCCAATCTCATTATTAGCAATGTCCTTCAAGAGACTGAACTTTTTAAAATCAGGACTTTAGAAAAAGGGAACTCTGGATCTCCCCAAATTATTAGTTATTAATAATCATTTCTCTCAAGTTAAAATGTTTAAAGATTATCTAAAAACTATATGACTCTCTTTTGCCACTTTACCACCACTGCAAAATAAAGTCACATAGAAATGAGGCTATTTTATGGTTTTATTTGTATAACATGGGTCACTGTGGCCAAATAATTTATCAACAAACAGCCAACCTACTAGTGATTTACTTTTCCTCAGTATATCACTAGGTATAGTACTTATAGGTAACAGAGGCAGGTTTCAGACAGCCAATCTAGTATCTTACTTGGACTGTGCCTAAAGTCTTTTAAGTCAGGTAGAACTGCCAAAACTTGTGCTCCACTGACATTGTGTTGAATATCCTGGGTCACCTCTGCTCTATAATAAGACGCTGAAGTAGTACTTAAAGAGTTATATTCTGATGTGATTATACCTCACAAATTATAGTAATAATAGTGATCAATATATGTCATACTATGAAACATAAAAATAATTTATTTAAGTAAACTTTTCTAAGCATAAAGAGCATGGTAAAGGTAATATAAGGTAAAGTAAAATAGCAGGTAACCCAAGAGCCCCAAAGAACAGCAGCACCTCTCCACCTTCCCCAAACAGTCCTGCTTTTAGCCTGGCCCCCGAAGCCATCATCCAGAGAAGCAGCTATCTTAAGGAGATGAGGCAGGGCAACCATCCCTGAAGGTGCTGTGGCCCTGCCTCCTCGGTAGCTGCAGCTACTGAGAACCCCCTAACAAAACTGTCACCACCAATGCCCTTGGCAAACAAATCAAACAAATGTAGTTTTATCCATGAAAATAAGAATAAAAAAAATTGCATTGCCATCTGCCTTGCCACTGTACCTCATTTCTTTCTGCGCTCCAACCTAGACTTTCTCTACTATGCTCCCCTGGAGCCTCTCCCTCTGAATGGATGGCTCTTCTCAGAACTTCCATTTAGGGAAGGCTGCTCATGTTAGCCATGTTTCATTCCTCTCCAAGCTGCACTCAGGATACCTTCATCATACCAGCAGAGGCCCTAGGTTCAAATTCTGGTTTTTAAAGTGTCACCTTGGGCAAGTCACTTAACCCTTTGAGACCGCAATTAACCCAGGTATAAAATATGCAGGTTTAATAAGATGATCTCTCAAGTTCCTTAGAACTCTAAACCAATAGGTTTATGAATATTATTTCCAAAACTGACCATAATTGATGAGATTAATTATAACCTTGAGTCTTTGAACACTTGAAACACTGAACTCTTGAAAACTTCACAAGTTAATATATCCACTCAAGTTCTCTATTTTCACAATATAGTCTGTGATGAAAATACGCCAAACTGTGAGTCAGTAATACGACAGTCTGTTAATGTGAGGGACTCAGCTACTACCATGGAAGAAAAGCCAAATATTTTAAAATAAGTTAAAATATTTTAAAACAAGTAATGCCTATCATCCAGGAGATAAGCCCTTGTAACACCAAAGGATGAAATTGTATATCTGTAAATGTCAGCTTACCCAAAAAATGAAAATATTTGCATTCTTAAATTCACTATGTTAGCAGGCTACTATCAACTACATCTGATTTTCTTTTATAATAAAAAGACAGGGTAAAAAGACAGTACTAAAGAGGCCTAATGACAAGTAGGTAGCTAGGTACTGCAGTAGATAGAGTCTGGTCTTGGTGGTCAGGGAGACCTAAGACCAAAATCTGCCACAGATACCAATTGTGTGGGCAGGTCATTTAATCTTTCTCAGCCTCAGTCTCCTCATCTGTAAAAGGAGAATAATAGAACCTACCTCACAGGGCTATTAAGAGGACCCACTGAGATAACACAAAAAGTGCTTTGTAAACCTTAAAACATGATATAAATCCTATCCATTAATCAGTCTGTTGACAACCATTTATTAAGCACCTATTATATGCTAGGTACTGTGCTAAGAGCTGGGTATATACCAAAAAAGACAAAAGATAGTCTTTGCTCTCAAAGAGCTTGTGATCTAATGGCAAAGACAGTATATAAACAACTTTATACAAACAGGATGTGTATGTGTATACACACACACACACACACACACTTTTACACATATATAAACATATACATACCCCCATATATTCAGGATAAGGTGGAGATAATCAACAAAGGATAAGGGACTAGCATTAAGGGGATCACTATTATTATAATTAAAATTAAATGTAAAAAGATTATAAATTATAAACAATTATTCCTGTCAAACTACTGTAAGAATCTATCCAAAAGGTTTGGATGTTGCTGTTTTTTCACTTAGTCATGTCCGACTCTTCATGACCCCATGGACTACAGCACTTCAATGCTGTCCATGGTGTTCTCTTGTCAAAGATACTGGAGTGGCTTGCCATTTCCTTCTCCAGTGGATTAAGACAAATAGGGGTTAAGTGACTTGCCATGGGTCACACAGCTAGCAAGTGTCTGAGGCCTCATTTGAAGTCAGGCTTTCCTGACTCTAGGCCCAGTGCTCTATCCACTAAGCCATCTAGCTGCCTCCCTAGAATTTAAGAGTCTAAAACAAAGACTTGACGGTTATAATCTGTATCAATGGCTGGCTTTCTCTACACTAACAACTAATCAATCTTTAACAAGGAACTGGCCACTAAGAGTCTAGTCATACATAGAGGCTCCTGCCCAATGCCTATCCACGTGGGGAATTTTTTGAGTGTGCTTCTGGAAGTTCATGATTACATGTAATGGAAGGGTCCTGCCCTAGATTCAGAGCATGCATAGGCATTCTGTGACTGCTTCCTGTATAGTGAAGATTTTCTACGTGATGAAGAAAAGCCTTTTAACTACCTACTGGGTCAGAATTGAGTGTACAAATAGAAAAAAAGTCTCTTTTTCCTGGTGATGATTAAGGCAAGAATAGCTGTCAGCCTTCAGGTGAAGAGAAACACAGCACCAGACAGAATACACTGGATAAGACTTGAGCCTATAGCATGAAAAAGAATCCTACTGTCCTTGAAGGGAATCCCTAGAACTCTGGGCAGAGGAAGAAGAGATAACAAGTCACATTCTGGAGCCCTACCTGCTTGTGCCCATCTGGGTTTATAGACTAAGTCCAGAGCCTCACTATAAATCAACAAGTATTTACTAAATGCCCATGTGCTAGGGACTCAAGATAAAAAGACAAATATTAAAAAAGTCCCTGCCTTCATGATGCTTATATTTTATTTGAGGAATACCCATACTTACAGAGAGTAAACAGAAGGTAATTTGTTTAGGGGGTTGGACAGAGAAGCACAAACAGATGGAAGAATAGGAAAGGCCTTATGTAAAAAGGCAACATTTAGCTGAGCTGTTTTTCTAATCATAGGCATTTTTATTAACAGACCAATAAACAAATAATCATGGTAGACACCTTAAGCTCATTCTTCTAATAAGTTTGTTGATCTGGCCTTCCCTATTCCCGGCATCCTACCTTCCACAAAAATGTATAGTCTTCTTCTTCATTCCAATATGGAAGGCCAGAGGAAGTTGTTCTCAGCTTTGGAGTGCCTGCCAATAGCAAAGCCAGTCAAATTTCACTTTTGAACATCTGCATATATTTATTATGGTACGCTTTAGCTCTTTCACAGATAATCTTCCTCTATCTTTGGAAGCTTTTTTATAACCACCTTCTTCATTCAAGGGTTTGGCCTTTTGTTCTTAAAAGATCTTTCACCTTTTCAGAAGGGATTCTCCAAAAGATGGCAGATTCTTCTTTTCTTCCATACCTACCATGATTAAACTGAAAAGTGGCTAAGCGGAGCTTTGAAGGAAGCTAGAGATCACAAGAACTGAGGATGGAGTGGATTCCAGACATAAGACACAGCTAGTTCAAAGACACAGAGATGAAAAAGAGACTGTCTTCTATGTTGGCCAATTGAGCTAGACCTCAGAGCAAATTAAAAATATTGTGTAATAATTTAGGAAACAGGCCCTGGACTTCTGATTGGTGGGAATTCATAATCTGTAGGCCACTCCAGAACTCCCACAGTTTTCTAGCCATCTTCCTGCCAGGCTGCATCAAAGTCCCACTACCCATCTCCTTTCCACCTCTAGCTCTGGGAACAAAAATCAAATCAAGACTACAGTTCCTAGAAAGGATTTCCAATCAATTGCCCTATGACTCCAATCACCATTTGATCACTTTCCAGACCAAATAACCCACCTTTGGCCCCTATTCCCCTTGTAGAAAGCAAGCTTCTTAAAGGTAGGAATTGTCTAGCATGTACCTAGCAAACAGGAAGCCTTAATGCTTGTTTCACTCATTCATTCAAAGGTAGTTTGGAACCAGGTTATAAAGGGCTTTAAATGCTGAAAGAGTTTGTATTTGAACCTAGAAGCATTAAAGAGTCACTGGAGTTACTGAGCAGGGGAGTGACGTTCTTAGACCTGTGCTTTAGGAATATCACTTTGTCAGCTGTGCGAATGATAGACTAGAGAGAGGAAAGGGTGGATGCAGAGAGATGTTAGAAATCTATTACAAATACCACTCCTAGATATGTATCCCAAAGAGATTTTTTTTTAAAAAAAGGAAAAGGACCTATAAATGCAAAAATATTTATAGCAGCTCTTTTTGTGGTGGCAAAGAGGTGGAATTGAGGGGATGCCCATCGACTGGAGAATGCCTGAAAAAGCTGTGTTATATGATTGTGATGGAATACTGTTGTGCTATAAGAAATCGTGAGCAGGATGGTTTCAGAAAAACCAAAAATACT
Source organism: Vombatus ursinus (assembly GCF_900497805.2). NCBI lineage: Eukaryota > Metazoa > Chordata > Mammalia > Diprotodontia > Vombatidae > Vombatus > Vombatus ursinus. The sequence continues at coordinate 9,498,334 of NW_020954596.1, read as the reverse complement.
TACTTGAATTGATGCAAAGTGAAATGAGCAGAACTAGGAGAACATCGTACACAGTAACAACAATATTGTACAATGATCAACTGTGAATGACTTTTAGCTATTTTCAGCAATACAAAGATCTAACACAATTCTAAAGGACCTATGATGAAGAATACTATCAACCTCCAGAGAAAGAACTGATGGAATATGAATACAGATCAAAGCACACTGTTTTTTTAAACTTTATTTTTCTTGTCTTTTTTGGTCTGTTTTCTTTTACAACATAACTAATATGGAAATGTTCTGCACTGACTGCACGTGTATAAACTTTATTAAATTACTTGTCTTCTCAATGAGTGGCAGGGGAGAGCAAATGAGGAGTTTGGAACTCAAAATTGTAAAAAACAAAGGTTAAAAATTGTTTTTACATGTAATTGAAAAAAATAAAATATTAAAATAAAAAAAAGAAGTCTATTGCAAGAATCCAAGAGAAAGGTAATGAGGGATGCAACTATCAACCAACAGACATTTATAAGCACCTATTATGTGACAGGTCCTGTATTAAGAGATCAGGGTGATGACAGCATGAGTGGAGAGAAGGAAATGGTTATAAGAAATGTTGCGGAGATAGAATCAACAAGACTTGGCAAACGATTATAAAATGGAGTTGTGGGAGATTAAGAGGTTAAGAATCACCAAGGCTGTGAACCTTTAGGTGAATAATACCATGGTAGTGCTATATCTAGGGGCTTAAGGGGGTATGGATATAAAAGGTTCTCTTCTGAACTTATTGAGTTTGAGATACCTTCAGAAAATTCAGATTGAAATGCCCCACAGGTAATTGATGATGCAGAACTAGAGCTCGAGGCTGTACGTACAGATCTGGGAATCACCAACACAGCAACTACTGAACCCATGGAAGCTGATAAGCTCACCAAGTGAGAATGTATAGAGAGAAGAAAAGAGTCCAAAACAGAGTCTTAGGGTCCATCCACAATTAGGAGGAAGGACACAGAAGATAGCAAAGGAGACTAAGGAGCAGTCAGACAAATAAGAGGAGACCTAATCAATTATCAAACATTTCTTAAGTGCTTACTATATTCCAGGAACTATGTTAAATGCTGGGGATAAAAAGACAAAAGTAGAATCATACCTGCCCTTAAGGAGTTATGTTTTAAAGGAAAAGACCATATGTACATACAAACATATATATAAAATACACAAAATGGAAATCCAGGTAGTTTTGATGAGTGAACTAGTTGCTGGATTGGGGAAGGGGGAGAGAATTGGTAAAAAGCTCCATGCGTAAGGTGGCACTTAAGCTGAGTCAAGAAGGAAGCCAGGAATTGCAAAAGGCAAAGGTGAGAGGGTGGTACATTTTAGGGATTACTGACAGTCATGACAAAATTACAAAGATGAGAGATGACGTGTCATGTGTATGGAAAAGTAAACCAGTATGTGGACAATAGAGTACATGGAAGAGAGCATAAAAATACTAGAAATGTACAAAGGACATAGATTGTAAAGAAATTTTAATGTCAAACAAAGATTAAGCTTGATTCTAGAGGTAACAGGGAATGGAAAGAGACATGAGATAGGAAGACCAAATAGGAGAATGTAGCAATAGTTTAAGTGAGAGGTAATAAACTGGGCTGGTGGCCACATATAGTAGAGAAGATATAAGCAAGAGATATGGAAAGGGAAAGGAAGAAAATAAGAATTTATTAAATGCCAATCAATATTGGGCAAAGTGCTTCATAAATATTCTCATTTGATCTCCATGGCTATTATTGTTTCCATTTTTTCTTTTTTTACAGTTGATGAAACTGAGACAGAGGTTAAGTGACTTATCCAGTGTCACAAAGTTAGGAAGTAATAAGACCTTCCTGATTTCAGGCCCAGCACTCCATCCACTGTGTAACCTAGCTCCCTTTAGAAAGAGAAACAAACTTTGGTAACTGAGGGAAAACTGAGGTTGAAAACCTGGGTGTGTCCTTAGCAGTAATAATAGGGAAATTTGGAAATGTCCAAGAGGCAGTTCATGACGCAGAACTGAAGCACAGGAGAAAGACTATGGCTAAAAATATTGATTGAGAATCATTTGTTAACGATGGTAACTGAATTTATGGAAGCTGATGAGGATCATCAAATGAGACAGCGTAAAAAAAAAAGAGAGAGAAAAGAGCCTAGGGCAGAGTGTTAAGCACAATCAAAATTAGTGAACATGATATGGATGATGAATCAGCAAAGGAGACTGAAGAGAAGAGTAGTCAGACAGGTAGGAAGTGAACCAGGAGAGAACACTACCAAGAAAATCCAGTATTCAGAAGAAAAGAGTGGTCAACACTGTCAAATACAGATTGTCTGTAACTCAGAAGAAAAGTTTCAGTTGAATGAAGAACTGGAAGATAAAATGCAAAAGACTGTGAAAAGAGGAAGCAGAGACAAGGAGTATAGACCTTTTTAGGAGGTGGTTGTGAAAGGGATGAGATATATAAGAAATGTTCCTCTCAAGTGATAATTTTTTAAGGATTGGAGAAATCTAGTATATCTAAGTATAGTGTTGTTATCAGCAAGGAAGGAGCCACCACTCTGGTTCAAGCCCTCATCACTTCACACCTGGACTATTACAATAGCCTTCTAGCTCTCCACATCAAATCTCTTTCCATTCAAGCATATCCTCTACTCAGCCAAATCAATCTTCCTAAAGTACAGGTCTAACATGTCACTACTCTATTCAATAAACTCCAGTGACTCGATATTGCCTTCAAGATCAAACATAAACTCCTCTGTTCGGCTTTTAGAGCCTTTCACTACCCGGCCCCTTCCTACCTTTTCCAGTCTTCTTATACTGTACTCCCCAACTTTGGCTTTTTTGCTCCACCTCCTGATTTTGTGCCTTTCTGCTGGCTATTCTCATGACTAGAATGCTTTCTCTCATCTCTACCTCCTGGCTTCAACACACAGCTTAAATCCAGCCTTCTTCAAGAAGCCTTTCCCTGTCTCCTCCTCTCACCTTGGACTTTCCAAGATTACCTCCAATTTACCCTTTATATTTCATGTATGGATTGTTTGATGTTGTCTCCCCTCATTAGAATGTAAGCTCCTGTAGGGCAGGAGTTGCTTTTTACTGTCTTTATATCCCCATTTCTCAGTACTGAGGAAACAAGTGCTTAATAAATGCTTCCTGCTTTTGAATAATAAATTTCAAAGCTGAGGAGGGAGGGCTTAAAATGTAAAAGTGAGGCGGGCAGGTTGGTGGTGCAGTAGATAGAGCACCGGCCCTGAAGTCAGGAGCACCTGAGTTCAAATTCGGCCTCAGACCAATCACTTGACACTTACTAGCTGTGTGACCCTGGGCAAGTCACTTAACCCCACTTGCCTAAAAAAAAAAACGTAAATGCGAAAATCAACTACCATTTCTCTAAGCTTTCAGTCGACTACACAAAATTCCTGAACTAAATATGGCCTCACATAAATTATATAACTCTTCAGGGCCCTTTGTTCATTCCATATTATGACATCAAAAAAATTAATTATTTAGAAGAGTATTTTTATCAATGTTAAGTCAAAGACTCCCTTTTAAAGTTTAGTGGAAAACTGTTCCACACAGCTCTCAACACTTAGGTCAGTCTACTTTAATTCCCTAAAGCAACTTAATTTACCCTGAGGGACTAAAGAGTTTGTGGCCTAAGAATCTGAGTTATGAAGAAGTCTTCGAAGACTACTTCTACAATACATACCAAGAACTTTCGAAGCACAAATATCCAGATACTAACTTAATACACATTTGTAATGTTAACAGAAACACATTCAAATTCAAAGTTGAGGCTCATGGTTATTACAAACCTAAATCTTCATTTTTTTTATTTTTTCATCTCAAGTTCTTCCAAAATCTCAAAAGCTAAACATTTTAGAATCTAATAAATAAATAGATGGAAACTGGAAGCAGAAAATCCATACCAGACAAAAGTGACTTTGTTAATTTATTTGATTAATGATAACAGGATGAAAAAGGATTTATTAAGTTTTTACCATGTACTAAGCACTGTGCTAAGTGCTGGGGATACCATGAGAAAAAGAGACAGTTCTTGCTCTCAAGGAGCTCACTCTAATTGGAGAGATAACACATAAAAGAAAGCAAGGCAAATGTAAAGCTCCTGGAAGTACTAAAGGTTCAGTGGGAGGACAGAGGTAGGACCCAGGGCTCCTTAGGTTCCATAAGCAGGTTAGATGACAGTGTCAGGAGACTTCAGGGCTTTGAGGTAGGGCAGACGGTAAAGCCTGAAGAACCTCCATCTATTTAGATGTACTAGATTTGTTGATTCTTATCTCATCCAACACATGCCAAATCAGTCAATAAATGTTTATTAAGTGTCTACTAAGGCACTGTGCCAAACTCTAGGGATATAAATATGAAAAGGAAAGCTAATTCCTGTCCTCAAGGAGCTTACAAACTAATGGGGGAGGTCAGAGCAAGGTGGTGGCATGATGAAGAAATGCAAAGGAGTGCAGCCCAGTTGAAAATGAAAAGATAGCTGGCCTGGGTGCCCTCCTCAAATGAATGTTTTGGGGGCTCTCTCTTCTATCCTCCAATCAGCATGGTCCCAGGAGCAGAGGGTACTGATGAGATACAAGTACCAAGGCAGATGTGATCTTGCAGTCTGGTGGGAAATGTGACCAGTCAAGCAGAGAGGACGAAAGAATGAAGGAGAAAGGCAGGGGGGAAGGGCACCCCCAGGGGTAGCTGGTCTTCCTATCCACAAGCAGTCCCTGGCTGGGTTCTGGGATGGCTCAAGGCCAAGGGACCAGGCAAGCAGGGAAGAGAAAGAGGAAAAGCAACCAACAAGTCTTTGAAATTAAAGTTAGCTTGAACAAAGAAGAGCTAGGTGCTTTAAGTCTTTCAGAATTAGCACATCCAAAAAACTTATTAAACTGTTGGGATTGAAATATTGGATTAAAAATAATAACTAAGCAGCACCTCCATCAAAGCCCTACTCTTCAATGCCACATCCTAGCACGGAAGTGACTCTGGGTTTCTGAAAGGTCAGCCAGTGGGCCATAAGCTCTGGTGTGTCCTACCAACCAAGAAAAGGGTCTAACATAATCTAGTGACAAGGCTAGTTAAGTAGGACAGCTTTACCACCAGGTTGGCCACAAGGCAATGAATTATTTTGTTCCACAGTAACTCTTAAAAATCACTAATAGAGTTGTGTTTCTATCTATCTATCTACTAATAGGTAGAAGGGTTCCTGGGCATAATCAGAACAGAGAAATAAATCACTGATGTTTGAAATGTTGAAGAAACTAAAAAGAAAAACAAAATTGAGGTCTTTGAGACAGTCAAATGAAAACAATTTATTTGAAAACATAAGGGAAGCTAAATCCTCATTCTCATCTAACTATGACAACTATATTGTTGCCACATAACACTTTATACAGAATATTTCCATTTTGCAAACATAAAATATCCCAAAAATATATTATCAAATCTATTCTCTGAACATCATGTTCTTATGAATAAAAGAAAATGCCAAGTATAGGAAACAATTTGTGTGGTAAGCTTCTATTGAGTGAACAATACATTACATTCAATAAAAATTCATTACAAAAATTTTTGAAACATATTCTGACAAAGCCAAACTAAAACAAAATTATCTAGAAGTGGCTAACTGAAAATATGTAATCATTCCATGGAACATATGCAGTACAATACCAATCAAAACTGTTTCCTTCTCATCAGATAACTTCAGATATGGAAAAATATAAAATGGTCTGCCTATATAATATTAATATTTAAAAAGGGAAAAACACCTTCTAGACTAGAAATTCTAGTCAAGCTCATTGTTCTGCAACTTTAAGACTTAAACCAAAACACGCCACAAGTAGTAAACTAAACCTACAGTGATGTAGCAAGCATGATATAACCACATCAAAGTCTTTCCAAAGCAGTTTTGACTGCCAAAACCATTCACTTCCTTAGCAAACAAGTCTACAGTTTTGGTTTTCTCCATGGTATAAATTATAATAAAAGGTTTCATGGTATAAAGGATAGAGTGTGGGGCTTGAAATCAGAAAGATTTGAGATCAAATTCTGACTGATGCTTATTAGCTATGTGAACCTGGGTGAATCACTTAACCTCTGTGTGTCTGTCAAAACAACTACAAATTGCTCATAATATTGAGTTCACTTTAAGAAAGTGTATACCATCAGGAAAACAATAAATACAAGAACAACACTGTAAAAGAAAAGAATGATAAAACAAAACTGAATGCTTTGTAACTATACCTGCCAAGCTTGGACCAGAAGAAGAGTTCAGAAAATGCACCTCCATTCCTTCACTGAAGGAGTGGAGGACAATGGGTATGGAGCAGTACATATATTATAAGACATTTTAGTGAATTTCACTGAACTGCTTTTTTCCCTATTTTTAAAATCATTGTTACAAGAGAAGGCTCCATGACTTGGGGAGGGAATGGGATAAACTTGGAAATGAATGGGATATAAAAACAAAAGTCATCAATAAAAAAACCTTAATTTTAAAAAACATATATACAGGCCAGGTGTCCTTATAGTTTATGTTTCCCTTCTGTTTCACAAATTCACATCAGGAAACTTTCAATCAACTCCCCTCCAACAAGAAAAAAAATACTCTAATTTATTCAAGACAAAACTGTTATCAGCCATCATTATATATTCCCTGGGTCTAACAATAGAATTCTGCCATTTTATTATATTAATTGGTATGGTGGCAATACCTGTAGCTACCCACTAACCTAAAAGCAGTTAAACCTACAGAATATTCTGTGGCCATGAATCTCCAAAGTGAAAATAATGATAATTCTTAACAAGGATCTTTTGAAACATTTAAAAAACAACAAGGTTAATGAATGACTACCAATTGCAATAATATTCAGGAAAGATCAAGTCTGATCCTTCTTCCTTTTTCCCCTTTTTTGCTGAGGTAATTTTCAATGGATTTAATAAAAAAAAAAACCAAGCATATGTATTTTGCACATACACACCTGTACTCTAAAAAAGAACTTGTAGCTAATAGTACTCAAGTTCAGATAACGCTTTATTATATTAATACTATTAACGTGACCATTTTTTATGTCTATATCAGATCTTCCACTTAATAACTCATGAAAATCCCCATAGAACATGGCCTACCCTTGATGCTGCTGCTTCACTAGTCAACAAAAAAACCTGCACAAATTCTATCACATAAATAACTGCAAATCAACCACCTCTCCTAGCACTCTTTCCTTTATTGTCACCCTGCACAATCTGAGCAAAATAATTATAGCTGTCTATCCTCCATACTGCTTTAATACAATAAGCAAGGGAATGGAGATTGTGCACACTGAAAACCCGCAATGGCATTACACTAAAATATGCAAGAGGGATTACCGCCCCAATCTTCTGCACATATCGTTGGCTTCACTACCCTAAATGCCAGATTAATCTTCATCTTTCCTCTCCGTCTAACAAGCCCCTATTGGAATTTTTTTTTTTTTAACCAACCACTGTCCCTCATACCCACTGAACCCTCACCCCAAGCCTTCCCTACTTTCACAATATGAGAGTCCCCACTTTAACTCTCCTTCGTTTGCCTAAAGCTTTAATCCCAGGACTCATTAATCCTGCTGTATTACCTGGATGCCTCCATTCCACCCCCACCCCCACTCCCCCAATTGTCTCATACACAGCCTAGGCCACCCTGCCCCATCCCTGGTGCCAGTCTGAGCTTCCCCACCCTAATTCAGCCCTCTTTAGATGATGCCTGAGCGCCCCCTTGCCTAATCCCCTCCCCACAGCCTAATCCCCTCCTCGTCACCTCCCTCTCCTCCATACCCCCCGAGGGACCCCACTTCGGCAAAGCCTTCCATACTTTATCTGCCCCCAAACCGAACCCCCTGTTATGAGGAGTTCCCCTCCCAACCAGAGGGTCCCCCCATAGCCCCTCTATCCAAAGCCTGACCCCGCCACCTTCCGCTTTCCTCCCAGACCCCCCCGCCCCCCCCCCCCAAACCCCCCCCCCCAACCCCCCCCCCCCCCCCCCCCCCCGCTTCAAGCCTCTTGACAGCCTCTTTCCCCCGAAGGAGTCTCCCTCCCCTCCTCCCCCTCCTCTCTCCGCCTTCCCCCGCCCCTGCTCACCTCCACCGGAGAATCTGAGGGTGCGCGGGGCTCGCTCGCGGGCTCCCTCCCCCTGCACAGGCAGCGGGCTGAGGCGACTGAGGCGAAGGCTGTGGTAACAGCAGCAGCGGCGGCGGCGGCGGCAGCAGCAGCAACGCCCGGTTGTCCCTTACCCCGCTCTCCCCTGCTCCCCTCTCCCTCACCCTCTCTTCGCGCCCCGCCTCCCTCCAGCCTCCGCGGCGCAGCCTCAGCCACGGACACACTCCCCCGCCCTCCGCCCGCTCTCCTTCCCCTCCCGGCCCGGCCCCCCTCGGCTCCTCCCCACACCACAGGGTGCGGCCTGCGGGGCCCGCAGCCCAACAACGCGCCGTTCCATTGGCCAGGCCTGCCGCTCAGGCCCCACAGTCGTCTAAAGTGCTTTGGGATTGGCCGGAGACAAGAGTGGAGGGAGGGGCGGGTGGGGCGGGAGAAAGGCGGGACTGGGAGGGGTGGGCTTGAGACAGGAGGGAGAAGGGGCGGGGCGAAAGCATCTCCGCCCCCTAGAAGGTCCCTTCTCCCCCCTCCCATTCGTTCACTCTCCCGCCTCCTTCGTTTACTGCTCCCACAGCCTCTTCGCCCCCGCCCATGGGGGCTTCTAGCCTTCGTCCTCTTCCCTCCTCCTCCGACCTCCTCCCCTCGCCTTCACCTCCCTCTCTTCCTTTCCTCCCTCCCTCTGTCCCCTCTTGTCCCCACCTCCCCCTTCTCCCACCTCTTTACTTTCCCTTTCTCCCTCCCCCTCTCCTTTCTCCTTCCTCCCACTCTTTCAGCCTCTTCATCTCACTCTCTTCTCTCCCATCTTCGCTATCTCCTCCTCCTTTCCTGCCTTCCTCCCCTTTACTCTGTCCCTCTCCTTTCCTCTTTTTCCCCTCTACCCCTCTTCCTCCCCCTTTTCCTTTTCTCTCTTCCTCCTTCCCCCATCCCCCCATGCTTCTCCTCTCTGTTAATGCCATCTGTGGAATTAAGGACTATCCGCCTTAAGGCCTTAAGTGGATGGAGTTAAGTAAGAGCAGAAAAATTAAAATGTCTCTACCCAAGGTCATAGAGGTAGTAAAAGCTGGGATTCTGACACAAATCTTCAGAATTTCTCCCAGTTGGAAGAGGTCCCAGATGACTTCTAATTCATCCTTCTACTCATCATCTACACCAAACCTGACACATTTTTCTTGAACACCTCCAGGAATGGAAAGGTTACTGCCTTAGAATGTAGTCCACTCTATTTAATGTTTTAAAAATTTTAATAATGAACTTGACAAATATCGACAAACATTTTCATATAAAAAAAGAGAAGAAGATTTTACATGCTACCACAAACCTGTTACACAGCCTTGCTTCAAGTGAATGTTCAACTTGACGTGGTATTTCAAACATTCTCTATCTTCTTGTCTATGTCCCTTTTTGAACATCCTGCTCACTTCTATGTACTTTTTTATGTTTCATGTTGATGCTTCCCCCCATTTTAAAAAATATCACTATAGTTATTTCCCTACTGCCCTATCAATCTCCCACAAAAATCCATCCCTTGTAATAAATAAGTAAAGCTAAGCAACACAAATTTACACATCGTTGGAAATACATGCCACACCTCGCACCTCCAGTCCACCTCCTGTCCACCTCCTCTTCAAGAGTTGTGAAACACGAATCGGTGGCCGGCCATTACATTGATTGTGGTAAACAAATCTTTCATAATTGTTTTCCTTTACAATGTATAATTTTTTCTCCTGGTTCTGCTCAATTCACTTTGCATCAGTTTATACTAGTCCTCCCAGGTTTCTCTGAATCCATTCCTTTCATCATCTCTTACAGAACAATAATATTCCATTATACCTTAATATGTTCAGCTATTGCCCACTTGATGCACACCCACTTTGTTCATAATTCTTTGCTACTACAAAAAGTGCAGCTATGTCTATTTTTGTACATGAGGATCCTTTCATCCTTTGATCTTCTTTGGGTATGAGTCTAGCAGTAGTTTTGTTGGGTCAAAAAGATATGCTCACTTTAGTGACTTTTGGGGTATAATTCCAAATTGCTTTCTGGAATGGTCTGATCAATTCATAACTACATTAATAGTACATCAGTCTGCCTTCATCCACAGGCCCTCCGCCAATTGTCATTTTACTTTTTTCTCCTCTTTACAAATCTGATATATGAGATGGAGCCTTAAAATTGTTTCAATTTGCATTTCTCTCATTATTTGTAATTTGGAGCATTTTTCCCCCACATGATTGTTAATAGCTTTCCTTAGAAAACTGTGTGTTTATATCCTTTGACCATTTATCTATTGTGGAATGGCTCCTGTTCTTACATATTTCCATTAGTTTCCTATATATCTTTAACCCATTTCATTTTCAATCCCTATGGGAAAACGTTGGTACAGAGAAAAGAGTGATGGTTTTGAAATCTGAGGAACCAAGTTCAAATCTCACATCTGCCACTTAGGGCTCTAATGGCTTTGAGCAAATCCAAACCTTTCTGGACTTCAATTTCCTCATCAGTATAATAAGAAAGTTGAACTAGTTGGCCCCTAAATTCCTTCCGAGGGGCATCTAGGGGGCAAAGTGGATACAGTGTTGGGCCAGGAGTCAGGAAGACATCTTCCTGAATTCGAATCTGGCCTCAGACACTAGCTGTGTGACCCTGGACAATTCACTTCTCCCTCTTTGCCTCAGTTTCCTCATCTGTAAAATGAACTGTAGAAGAAAATGGCAAACCACTCCAGTATCTTTGCCAAGAAAAACCCAAATGGGGTCACAAAGAGTCAGACCCAATTGAAACAACTGAACAATGATATATGCCAGAGAATGTATTAGGGCTAGGGATACAGATAACTAATGAAACAATTTCTCTCTGAAGGAGCTTACTACATTCTACAAGCATTTATTAAATAGATGATTATAGACCCTTCTATGCAACAATCATGGCTAGAAATATGGTGATTAAAGCTTAACAAAATAAATGCTGGTGGAATGAATTGAATGGTAACCTTCTAAAAGTCCTTTCTATATAGAAGCCCTATGAACACCAGGCAGCTCCTCCAGGGTTTCCTGGGTGGGGGAGGAGTAAGGGGAGGGGAAAGGGGATGTCTAGAGAGGCCAGTCATGTAGGCCACCACCTCAGTAGCCCTAGAAGCCTGTTGCTAAGGCTGGTCCTAATCATGAGAGGCCAATGGGCTCTGTGGTGTTCTGATAAGAACCTAAGCTTGGTGGGGTGCTGAGCCCCAGATGGAAAAGGACAGAGCTGCAGAGTATGGGGTGTGTAGCTGCCAAGACATCTGTAAATTATGACAACCAGTTCAGTTACCCTTAAAACACAACTTCAACCTTTGCACAACATACAGGAAAGAGGAGGCTGTTGCTGTAGTAACTCTGTGGGTTAACCTCCTGTCCTGGCCACCTGGCAGCAGGTCCAGGGCCCCTCGATTTGCTCCAGTTCCCAAAGCAGTAAGTTTTAAGTACCTTTGGTACTTTAAGTACCTTTGGCAAGGTAACAGTTTTGTTTTTTGGGGTTTTTTTTTCGTAGAGGATATGAGTGCATTTACATTAATAGCAGCCTTCCTTTCTTCCTTCTCTGAGCAGACTATATAGGAAATATGGGGGACCTAGAGTCATAAGACCTGGATTCAGGCCAGATTCTGTCACTCACTAACTCATTATGTGACCTTGGACAACCCCTTCACCTCCTTTGTAAAATGTTTCTTCCTTTAAAAATGAAGGAATTAGACCAGATGGTCTTTAAAGCCCCTTTCAGCTCTAGTATTATATGGTCCCAAAGAAGACCTATAAGAAGACACGTCCCACTCCTCATCCCCTAGCTCCTTCAGAAGGGAGGGATGGAGATCTATGGATGTGGAACATTGCATACATTGTCAAATTATTTCAATGTATTGATGTTTTACTGATTTTTTTTCCTCTTCAATCCCCCCCCCCCCCAAAATTCTTTGTTATTTGGGAAACTCTCTGAGAAGGGTAGGGGAGAAGTACAGGGGGAAATTTCGGGCATATTAAAAACAATGTATCAATCAATATGATTTTTTAAAATTCATGTGTTCTAAGATCCCTTTCAGCTCCAAATCCCCATATTATATATCCTGAGGTCCCTTCTATCTCTAATGTTCTTGTTGGTTTCCTCCAAAGCTCAGTTCAAAAAACATTTTCTTTGTGATACCTTTGCTTCCCTGGCCCCACCCCTTCCTAAAATTTACCTTCCATCAATTTGTATATATTCTGTATATAATCATATGTGTCTATATTGTCTTCACCCTCCCTCCATTAAAAAATAAACTCCCTGAAGATAGCCATGGATTCACATTTGTCTTCATATCCTGAGTGTTTAGTGCCTAGATCATGGATCTGTAGCTAGGAGGCACCTCTACGTCATCTAGTTCTCCCTACTCATTTTACAGAAGAGGACACTGAGTACCATGGAGGTTAAATGATTTGCCCAAGATCACACGTAATGTCAGAAGTGGAATCTGAAGCCAGCTTCTCTGACCTTGAGTCAGTGTACAATGACACTTCTGTTCCTCATGGTATAGAGCTCATTCTAGTTCTATAACATTCTCTGGTCAAGGCTCTAGCAGCTTCTTTCCTCTGGTCCCTTCTAAGTCAGATTTTGTAAACTCTGTGCCCTATGCGTCTGCCCATGGGGGCTGATTGAAATGAGAAAATCAATGGAGTGGTGAAGGTGTTTTCCCACACTGCTCCTGGGCAGGTATCAAAGGGCCCCAGAGGAAGTGTGGGGAGGAGGTGGGCCACACCCTGCTGATTTGCGTGCCTCTGCCCTCCCCAACCGACCAAGTCACAGCACTTGACTTCCTTCCTCAGGTTCTACCTTCCTTCTAGCTTTCAATCTGAATTACAGATTCTGCACTTTAATATAAAATACTGTCATCAAATAGGACAATAATAAAAGTCAGGGGAATGCACAACATTCTCAACCCAGAAAACTAGCTGGAGAGATAGAAGTGTGGTTCATATCCAGGTATAGCCATCATGACAGCTAGAGAAAAGGGCAGACAATTTTATTTCCCTGAGGAAAGCAATGGTGTAATGGACAGAGAAGTGAACCAGAAATGTGGGTTCACATCCTGGCTCTGTCTTTCACTTAAATGTGCATTTTCCTAAAAAGAGTGCAAATATTATCAATCAAGCAACATATATTGTGGGCTTACTTTGTGCCAGGCCCAGTGCTAAGCCCTAGAACTACAAAGAACAAACAGCCCCTGTCCTTAAGGGGCTTACATGTTAATGGCAGAGACAATGTGTGTGCTTATGATTATATACAGAATCAATGCAAAATTAATAAAATATAATGGGGGGGGGGGCTCTAGTAGCTCAGAGACCAGGAAGAAAATGGCACTTGAGCTGATGTTTGAAGGAAACTAGTGAATCCAGAAGTGAGGTGGGAGTTTATCCCAGACCTGGAAGATAGCATAGGGCAAAGGCAAGGACCTAGGGATTTGAGCATCCTGGATGTGACTGTATAATAGGAGTGGCCTGGGGTACACCATCAACCCCCTGATGCCCGTACTAAGGTAGTATGCCCATACTGGAGGTAGTCAATGAAAAGATCTTGAGAAGTAGTTAGGTAGGTGGAGAACCAGGGAATAGTAGCATTGTGGAGACCAAAAGAAGAAAGAGGTGAGGAAGAGGAGGGAATGATCAAAAGTTAGTTACCGAGGGGTAAAGAAAGATGAGAATTGAGAAAAGGCCATGAAAGATCATTGGTGACCTTAGAAAGAGCAGTTTTAGCAGAGTGATGGGGTCAGATGCCAAGGCCTTGAGAGGACAGCGGGCAGTAAGAAAGTAGAGGGTGGCGAAGTGGATAGAGCACCAGTCCTAGAGTCAGGAGGACTTGAGTTCAAATGCGGCCTCAGACACATGATACTTCCTAGCTGTGTGACTCTGGGCAAGTCATTTAACCTCAATTGCTTCACTAAAAAAAAAAAAAAGTAGAGGCCGGTAGTGTAGATGATTCTTTCTAGGAGGTAGGCAATTAAAAGGGGGAGAAATACAGGACAACAGCTTGAGCGGATGGCAGGGCTCCTCCCCAACCCCATCTTGTTCTGATTGGTGAACTCCTCACCTAGTCCACAATATCAGACCAGCCCAGTCCGTGCCTTGCTTTACTCCCTGGCTCCCTCTTCACCAATGTCTCCTCCACACTATCCTTTTCCACCTCCTTTTATAGTTGGAACCATGATCCAATCAGTACTGCTATAGCTACTGGAAAGGATGTGTTGATCTGTTCTCCCAGCTCTTCTTACCTTCCCTGTGACTTTCCAAACCAAAACACTACTCCTGAGCCATGACCCCACTTTGTGAGTGGTCTACCCTATTAGAATATAAGCTCCTTGAGGGCACGGGCTGTTTAGTATTTGTGTTCTTATCATTTAGCACAATAATAAGCCCTCAACAAATGCTTTATCATCCTTTTGTTCAGGGATTAGCAGAAAAAGAGAAAGAAAGTGAGAGCAAGTGATTTTGACCGAAAAACTCCTGGATTTGGCTCAAAGGGATGTAAATTGGCCTAGGCTAGGAGAAAGGCTAGGAGACCTACACCAAAGGAAGTGAAGGTAGTGATAAAGGTGGTAATAAAGAGTTTGAGGTGTGGATTAAGAGGCTCTACAGGGATGGCCTTGATTTTTTCATTAAAATGGGAGGTAAAATAAGAAAGGGACATTGGGTGGCATTGAGGAACTTTGAGGAGAAAAGAAAAAGTATGAAACAGTTCATGGTGGGTAATGATAGAAGAGGGAATCAGGGAAAAGTAAAATGATTTAGTGGATCTGTACTTTCAGAGTGGCAAGCAAAGAGAGAGCCTAATGAATGAAGATAATTATCAAAGAAATAAATTGATACATGCATGTATTTTTTAAAAAAATTATATAATCATAGGATTGCAGAATCATAGAATCACAGTCAATAGCTGAGTTACTTTGGGCAAGATTATAGCTTTCTCAAGACCTAGGTTCAAATCCTATTTCTGACTAGCTGTGTGACCTTTGACAAATCACTTACCCTCTCTGTGTTTCAGATTCCTCATCTCTAAAAAAGAAATCACAATACCTATCATACTTGCTTCACAGAATCATGTTGAGGTTCAAATTAGATGTAAACACTTTAGAAATTTAAAAATCTGTCTAAATGTCAGTTATTCGTACCATCATCAACTACCTTACAGGATTGTTTTGAGGAGGGAGTAACATAATGTGGAACTAATACTGAATTTGTGATCAGAAGAACTGGGTTAGAATCTCAGCTCTGCTCTACTTACCTAGCTGTGTGACCAAGGACAAGACAGATGACTTCCCCTCTTGGCCTCTTTGGCCTCTCAAATGATCTCCAGGGTAGCTTCCAATGCTAAATCTTTGAATCCTATCATCTAAGGAACTAACTAATGGGAAAAAATGGTTTGTAAACTTTAGAGTGCTGCACAGTCAGTCAGTAAGCATTATTAAGCACCCACTATGGGCCAGGCACTGTGCTGAGCACTGGAGATACAAAAAGAAGCAAAAGACAGTCCCTACTCTCAAGGAGCTCAAAATCTAAGGGGGAGACAACAAGCAAACATATGTGCAGACAAGTTAGATACAGAATACGTAGGAAATAAGTGGGAGAGGGAAGGCACTAGAATTAAGAGGGTTTGGGGAAGGCTTCCTGTAGAAGGTGGAATTTGAGTCGGAATTTAAAGGAAGCCAGGGAAGCCAGTAGGCAGGGTTAAGAAAGGAGAACATTCCAGCCATGAGGGACAACCAGAGAAAGTGCCTAGAGTCAAGAAATGGTGCGTCTTGTTCATGGGTCAGCAAGGAATCCAGTGTCCCTGGATTGAAAAGTACATGGCGGGGAGTAAAGTGTAAGAAGACTGCAAAGGTAGGAGGGGGCTAGGTTATGAAGGGTTTTGAACACCCAAACAGAAGATTTTGTATTTGATTTTGGAGGCTCCTGGAGTTTATTGAACAGAGGGATGACATGGTCAGACATACACTTTAAGAAAATTATTTTGGCGGATAAATGGAGGGTGGGGTGGAGTGGAGTGGAGAGAGACTTGAGGCAGGTAGATCCATCAACAGGTGTGAGGTGATGACGGAATGAACCTTGTGGTGGCAGTGTCAGAGGAGAGAAAGGGACATATTTGAGAGAGATTGCAAAGGTGAAATTGGCAGACCTTGGCAACAGATTGGAAATGGCAGGAGGTGGAGTGGGAGTAGGGTGGTAGATAGTAAGGATAATACCTAGGTTGTGCAGGCTCGAGGAAGAGATAAAACCTATTATGGTTACAGAATTATCACATCTACACAGAATGTAGAATTGTAAGATTATGGAATTGAGCTAGAAGGTACCTGGGAAAGTAGTCAGGCCTAGCCTTCCACCTCGTAGCTGTCACCTACCCTCTACCCTTTCCACTTTATAGAATGTAGCAGATTAAAAATACTAAGTCTAGGGGGGGCAGCTAGGTGGCACGGTGGATAGAGCACTGGCCCAAGAGTCAGGAAGACCTGAGTTTAAATCCTCAGACACATAACACTCACTAACTGTGTGACTCTGGGCAAGTCACTTAACCCTAATTGCCTCACAAAAAAAAAAAAAAAAAATACTAAGCCTGGCCTGAGTAGACTGATCATGTTCTCCCAGTGTATTTCTGTGGTCACATCACTGTTTACTCAGAAACCTCCAAGGGTTCCTCTGTGCCTACCAAATAAAGGACAAACTCTTGATTCTGGCATTCAAGGCCTTCTTCAACCAAGTCCTGCATCACATCTTCAACTTTTATCTCGCTTTCAACTTCTCTCTACACAAGCTGAGTTCTAACCTTCATACACTCTGTGTTCTAGCTAAACTCTCCATCCCTGATTCCCAGCATATTCCTTTCCCATGCCTTCTCTCTCACTGTTTCCAGGAATAGAATGGACTCCTCCCCCTTTCTATCTAATCATTCCTTTCCTTCTGGCACTACCTTCTCTAAGAAGCCTTCCCTGAATTCCCCAGTTGAAAGTTATCTCTTCCTTCTCAAATTCCTTCTAGTATCTTATCTAGTCCCCACTTTCCCCTTTATCATCATTTTATTCAGCAAATGTTTATTAATCCCCCACTATATACCAGGCCCTGTGAAGGTGTGAGGTATACAAAGATAAAAGTACAGTAATCCCTGCTCAAAGAGCTTATATTCTCTTGAATTGCATTTTGTATTGTGCATTCTTATTTATGAACTTGACTTCTGCCCCTATGTTGAAGGAAGGAATTAAAATAAACTTTTATGAAGTTTATATTCTCAGGACAGAGCACAAGGCCTTGCATGTTCTATGTGTAAATAAACATTTACTGATTTAAATTTGATCCTATACTTATAAGCTGTGTGACCCTGATCTCACTTGACTCTCTAAAACTTAATTGGATCATCTGCAAAATGGAGACAATAACATTTATACCACATTTCAGGGTGGTTATGATGAAAGTATTAACTTTAAGGTTTTGTAGAAAAAAAGAGATTATTATTATTATCATTAGCCCTTTATTCTGTTTAGGCAATTCATCTGAGCATGGGTTTTAGATCTGGAAGGACCCTTAGAGACCATCAGGTCCAATCTCCTCATTTCACAGGAGAGAAATGAAGGCTCCAAGAAATGACACGACTTTCCCAAAGTAATCCAGTAAACAACAGAGCCCAGCTTCCTGTCCAGGGCTCTTTCCAGAACCCCTCGCTGATGGGCCTGCCAGGATAGTAGACTGAGCCACAATGCGACCCATCTTTGTGTACAGGCATGGGAAGAAACCCCACATGGCCACAGTCCAGGAGATGCTGGATCTGTTCTTGGCAGGATCCTGGTGGTCTCCAGGGGAACCACAGACCTGTCTCCTCCATCCTGTTGGTTCTGCAAGATGGATTGCCCTACTTTCCACCATTTGGATAAAATCCAGGCTACAGATGAGGCAGCTGAAGTCAGACTTAGAAGAGTAGGGGGAGGGAAGGGTGTGGATAAAAGGTTGCTGTTAGTATCACCCTGCTTAAAAAGCTCCCTCATCCCAAAGAGAACTTCTAGTCATCACAGAAAAATCTCTGCCTCCACCCACCCCTCTTCTCAACCGCGTGTATGTGTGTGTGTGTATGTGTGTCCCTTTTCTTCTTTTGATGGATATTATGACAGCTATCACTGCTGTATGTTTCAAGCACTGTGGACTGTAAAATTTATGATAAACCACTAATTCACCTAGGCACCCTAGGTGACTCAGAGGATAGTGCACTAGACCTGAAGTTCAAATCCATCCAGCCTCAGACATTTAATAGCTCTACAACCCTAGGCAAGTCACCTGATTTCTGTCTACCTTTGTTTCCTTATCTGTAAAATGGGATAATAATAGGAACTACTTCCCAGGGTTGTTGGAGGGGTAAAATGAGATCCTGTTTGTTAAGCACTTTACGAACCTGCAGCTTTAGAAATGGTAAAGAAACTAAAGTAAGGATTTGGGGGAGGAAGGGGCCTGGGATTGACATTGCAGTGAGCTATATGAATAGTGCAAGTTCACTGAAAAGAGGAATGCCCTTTTAAAAACTTAAGGAAAAATGTGTTCCCTTGAGATTGTCTGGCGATTGAAAGTGACAAGGACAGGCTCCAGGAAATTATGGTGTCCACCATCGAGGCCATTTGGCTTCTAGCAAGGCAAAGCCCAGATAAGGGATCATAAATTTAGAGCTAGAAGAGACCTGACAGGTCATGTAGTCCAACTCTCTGATTTTACAGATGAGGAAACTGAGGCATCCAGAAACTGTGACTTGTCCAGGGTAATATAGGCAGTAGATAGTAAGACTGGGATTCAAACTCAGTTCCTCTGGCTCCCAATTTCCACTGCACCTGAGATTCCCTTCACCAAAGGATAGAAGCAGCCTTAACAATGAATTGCTGGATATTCTGCAGGCAAACCAAAAAGGGCAGAGAGACAGGTCAGGAATGAAGTTAAGACTTGGAGAGGTGCCAAGCCAAAGACATCATGGGGAGAAGGGATCAAGCATTTCTTGCTGGAAAGTCCCTTATCAGTGATCTTCCCCAACCTCTTTGTTTTCAAGAAGAAACAGAGATGAAGTCACTTATTTAAGATCAGGAAGGTAATAATTGACAGAATTATAATCAACATAGCACTTTGACATAGTATCTTATTTAATCTTCAAAATAACCCTGTGACGTAGATTGTGAAAGTAACATTATATCCATTTTATAAATGGAGAAACAGAGAAGCAAAATCACACCCTCAGCTGTTAAGTAGCTGACTATGCACTTGAACCCAGAACCTTGTACTTCCAAGCCAGGTATTTTTTTCACCTAAAATAAATCAATCCTCTATTTATTTGTACATTTCCAGGCTTTGGGTTTTGTTTGCTTCTATCTTAATTTCTTCTTAAGTTTCTATTTTTAAAAAAATCCCAGCTTTGTCTTAGAATTAATGGAAAAGAGATTTGGTGCAGCTGGGTCAGGATGGAGACAGGGAATTCAAGTTTCACCCAGAATTCAGGTACAGCAGTGACAGGGGACGTCTCAATTCAAGGCTCTAGATAGATGGTAGAAAAATGGCAGGAGAGAACAAAGAAATAGTGGATGTGGAACAGAAGGCCTGGGTTCTAGTCCTGATTTTTACTGTGTTCTGAGTGAATACAGTAAATGAGTGCACCTCACTATGGGGAGGGACAAAGGAGAATGTCAGAATAAATAGTCCTGGATTTAACCTTGGGCTTACGCTGAAGGGATGTTCCCTTACCGAGGGGCAATACACAGCCCAGGGAAACACAGAGGCACATTCAGGAATATCAGATCCCTGGAATTACACTCCTCTGCTATAAAAAGGTCTCATCAGCTCTCCTTTGGTCCAAGATGATCAGCTCTGCAAAAACAATACGGCAGGCCAGGCTTTACAAAGACCAGCAGGGAGACCCGGCTTCTCCCACTGTTTATCTGCTGGCTTCACTAACTTTAGAATGGGCAGGAAGCCCGTGCCCTTGTCAGGGCACTGTAGCTGCCTCATTGTTGCTGCTACGCCTCAGTGGCCCTGTCTTCCTTTCTGTGGTAACAGCTTATAGGCTCATAGATCGAGAGCTGGAAGGTTTCTTAGAGGCCACCCAGTACAACCCCCTCATTGTACAGATGAGGAAACTGAAGCCTAGGAAGTTTTAAGGGACTTGTCCAGGTCACATAGCTCGTAAGGACTGAGATTTGTAGGAAGGTGGGACTCAAACTCAGGTTCTCCTCCTGCACAGTCAACGTTCCTCCATTGTTCTACACTGCCAGGCCAGTGGAGATTGTCATTAGATAAAGGACTCTTCAGTTGGGACTGTCCAGGGTGACAGTGTCTGGTAGACTAAGAAGGCTGTGACCCAGACGACTGGACATAGGAACTCAGCAAGAACTTTCATGCACTGACTTGGCAAAGTCAGCACCCCACCTGACCTAAACTTGGAGCCCCTGAGAAGCTTGGCCTTATCAGAAGAGGCCTAGCTAGAACAGATAACAGTAGCCTGCTGCTGGAGCTCATTAAGTTGTAAATACAGAATGGGCCAAGGTACCAAGTGCCATGCTTACAAGGAAGTGGTTTAGGCTAAGAGATCATTGTCTCAGGGGAACCTAACACCTAAACACCAAACCTTTGTGTCCAGATCACTGCATCCAGCTTTTTAAAATCTCCAATTTTTCTGGGCCTATTTTATCTAATTACTTTGTTTACAAACATCCTGCTCCATTCCACCCAGGACTTGGAAAAAGGGTCTCCTCATTTCAGTTGCTTGTTCCCCATTCCCCTCATGGCTCTAATCTCCATAGATAGAGCCACCCTGCCCTTTGATCCATACAGAGAGGGAATTTTTTGCCTTGCCATTTGGAGTACTGATGGCTTCATAGACTCCTGTAGCTGCAGAGGACCTTAAAGGTCACCTAGTCCAGCCCATCCCTCAGCAGGAATCTCCTTTAAAACATCCCTGAGAAGTGGTCAACCGTTCTCCTCCTAAAGATCCTCTAGGACAAGGAATTCCACTTGGAGACAGCTTCAGCTGTATACGTCCTTACATTGCCAGATCTGCCCAACTTACAACTTCTCTACATTGTCCCCCATTCTCCCCTATTCTCCCCCATCCCTCCGAGAAGAACAGATTTAATTCCACTTCCATACTGTTGTTCAGTCATTTCAGTTGTGTCTGACTCTTTGTGACTCCATCTGGGATTTTCTTGGCAAAGACACTGGAGTGGTTTGCCATTTCCTTCTCCAATACTTCCTTCTTCCATATTGCAGCCCTTCAAATACTTGACAGCAGCTATCATGTCTCCCTATTTCTCACCTTCCTCTTCAGCACTGTCTGCTATTGATCTCTTGTGTTCCACAGAACTGGACAACTTTACATTTTTATAGGGCTGAAACATTGAACTGAGCCTGGCAGGTAGGCAGAAATAATACCCAGGCATGGATTTGGACCCTTCTGCCCCCTCTTCAGTCCTTGCCCTGAGGTGTATGGGCAGGTCCCTATGTACCCTTTTTTGCATCACTGTCATTAAGTGAGTAGTGGAAGTGACTAGCTCAAGATCACCCAGCTAGTTGGTAGCAGAGCTGGGCCTTGAATCTAGATACTTTGACTGCTGGTGCTCTTTCTACTACCTTATACTGCTTCTCTAATGCCAAAAGAACAGGCATTAATTAACATTCAGCCCTGGTGTACAGGCAGCATCCCAGCCCGGTTCACACTCAATGAGCCAAAGGACCATGGGGCCCTAGAGAGCCTAGAGCAGCCAGGATTTGTTCAGACTCCCAGACAGCCCCAGTTCCAGGCCAGGGGTGGTGAGATACTGACCCCAGAGAAAACGTCTCCTGCTGAGAAAAAGAGGCCCTCTGAATAGAGCTGGGTGGCCTTCAGCCTTGGCTCCTGTACATGACATGTGGCCTAGTTGTTCAAGGAATATGGGATATTGGCTGCATAGCTCATTCACAGCCTCTTCCAACATCTTTTCTCAAGGCAATTTTTCTTGTTGCCCAACTTCTTCCTCATGGTGATTTCTTCTACTAGGCCCATAGTTTGCTGTACATATGATTTGACTGTTGAGGATTTCCAGGCTTTAGTCTCCATGCTCACGCCTTTATTGTGCTTCTAAACAGAGACTCAGTGGTGTGGGTGGATTTGCACCAGCTCCCATAGTCAGGGAAGCTTTTATCGGCAGACCCTGGGGGAGGAGAACTGGCCAGTATACCTCAGGGCAGGGACCAAATGGAAGGGCAGATGGTTTATACTCCACTTCTGGATATTATTTCTGCCTTTCTGCCAGACTCAGGTCATGAAGGTGAGCCAGTGTGCCAGCCTTGAGCCTGACCTACAATTGTTTGGCAATCCCACAGGATCCCAAAGATGCTGACCCTGTCTCTCCCTTCTTCCTCTGATAATTGAATTCCATGGGCGTTGCTCAGGGTAAGGGGCTCCAGGCAAGGCTCAGGACAGGGTTGTCTTGTCATCTCTGTTCCATTGAAGGTAAGCACTGTTGTTCTTAGTGGCCTGCCAAAGGCTGGTGGTCAACACAAGTTCAACTTACATTGGGTGTTGGGGCTGTGATGCACTGGCTGTCTGTGGTGATACTCAGAAGATGCCGCTGAAGAGGACGTGGCTAATGCACTGCTGCCTTAAAAGGTGATGTCTTGGGTGGATTGAGACAACTCATCAGTCGTAGACACTTCAAAATTACTTCTTCATGGTGTTTTCTAACTTCTTTTGGTATGAATCTTTCTTCCCTGACCATCCTCTTCCCCCCTTTCCCTACAACTTTGGCCCTTTTGCCCTCACATTCGAGATCTGCTGAATGGCAAGCCCTCTGGATCTGTTGCCTCCTTGGGTATCCTAGCACTGGATTTAGAGTCATGAAGACCTGAGTTCAGTTCAGTTTCATACTTCAGCTGTGTGACCCTGGGCAAGTCACTTAACCTCTGTCTGCTCAGAGTCCTCATCTCTAAAATGGGGATAATAATAACAGGGTCGTTGTGAGGATCAAACGAAATAATACATGTAAAGCACTTAGTACAATGCCTGGCACACAATAGGCCCTACATAAATGTTTATTCCCTTATTATTATTAGAACAAAAAGAAAAAGAAAAAAAAACAGCCAAACCAGTCAGTACATCTGATAGGATCTATAATGCTCCATATCCAACAGTCCCTGACTACTGCAAAGAAAGGAGTGAGGTAGGTTTTCTCATCTCTTCCTAGTTTAGAGTTAGTCACTATAATTACACAATCAACGATCCCATAATTGCTAAATCCCATGGCCCTTTCTCATTCTTGCCCTCCAAGGTATCTCTGCAGGATTTGTTGACCACTCTCTCCTGCTAGATATTCTTTTTTTCCAGGACTTTGAAAGTGTCCTCTCCTGGATAAAGGAGGACTCCTTTTTGGAACTCCTCTTCCTACTTGTCAAATCATTCTTTCTCAGTCTCCTTTGCTAGCTCATCATCATTGTGTCACCCTTACATGCCAGGGCTCTCTCCTGAGCCCTTTTCTCTCTATATATTCTGTCTCTTCATGAGGCAGGAAAATGGAAAAATGAAAAGAGTGCTGGGCCTGGAGTCAGGAAGACCTGTGTTCAAATCCAGCTTCAGACCCTTACTAGCTGTATGCCCCTGGGCAAATCACTTCATCTCTGTCTAACTCTGTTTCTTCACGTGTAAAATGGGAATTATTATAGCATCCACCTTGCAGGGTTATGAGGATCAAAGAAGATAATATTTGCTTAACACAGTGCCTGGCACTTAATAGATATTTGTTCCCTCCTTCCTTTCTTGCTGTTATTCTAAGGCACAAGTATGATCACGTTATTCCTCTGCTCAAGAAGCTTCAGTGGCTCCCTGTGGTCTCGAGGATAAAAATGTGAATTCTTCCGATTAGCATCTAAAGCCCTTCTCAGTCTGGCTCCAACACATCTTTTGGGACTGATTTCATACCACTCTCCACATGTTCTACATCCCAACCAAACTGACCTACTTGTTGCTCTCTTGGCATTCATTCTTTGTGTACCCAGGCACTTTAGAGGCCATCAAACCTGACTCCCTCATCTTATGGATAAGGAAACTGAGGCACAGAGAGATTAAGTGACCTACTGGGTCACATAGTTCTTAAGTGTCTGAGGCACACTTGAACTCAGGTCTTCTTGACTCTAAGGCCAGCCCTTTCTCTACTACTCCACCATGCCTCTCCCTGTGCCTTGCAATGTTCTCTCGCCCCTTGGAATCCCTCTCTCTCCCTTCAAGGATCAACTCAAGGCCTAATGAATGAACCAGGCCTTTCCTGGCCCATCCGCTGTTAATACTCTGCTCCCCAGTCCCGTCTCCTCTGCCCTCCCCTCCTTTTTGTATTTATTATCTACATACATGTTGTACTGAGCTCTTTGAGAGCTAGGACTGTTTCTTTGTCTTTGTATTCCCAAAGCCTAGAACACAGTAGGTGTTTAATAAATGTTTGTTGAACTGAATTAAATTAGAGAGCCAACCACCTGTAATGCCTTTCTCTGTATCTTCCCCACCACTTACCATTAAAACTTCCCTGGGGACCTGCTCAAAGCTATCTTCAGGGCATAATCTTAACTTTTCTTGGAAATCAATCTGATAAATTAATTCACCTGAAATTGTTCAAAATAGATAATGGCATAATGTGAACACCCTCTAGGGTTATTTACCTGTTGCCCATCCTTGGAAAAGAACAATAGTATTTGTACTACCTACCTCAAAAGGCTGTTGTGAGAAAAATATTCTGTGAACCTTAAGGCGTTAAAGAAAGGGAGTTATTGTTGCCTAGCCTCTATCTAAACACTTTTATTGATGGAGAACTCCTTAGCTCATGAGGCAGTTCATGTAGTTGTAATTATTACTACTCCTGCCAAATAACTTCACTTACATATACTTTTTTACAGTTTATATAATATTTTTACAGCCACTAAAATTAGGAAATATTTCCTTGTAACTTACCTTAAATCTGCCTCACAGTAACTTCCAACAGTTGATCTAAATTTTGCCCTCTAGGGCAACACCAATTAAGTCTGATCCTTATGTCACATGACAGACATTCAAATATTTGAAGGTAGGTATCATCTTCCCACTAAATCTTCTCTCCTCCAAACTAAATATTGGTAGTTCCTTCAACTGATCCTTTTAACAACTAGGCTAGAGCCTTTTCATCATCCTGATCACCTGTCCTTTGGACATGCTTAAGTCCAGGGGTTCTTAACCTTTTTCTATGTGTCCCCTCTGGGCACAACCTGGTGTCCAAGAGGAATATTCTTCGACAATCGCATGAAACCTATGGACCCCTTATTAGAATAATCCTTTTAGATGCATGGAATATGTAGGATTACAAAGAAAACCAATTATACTGGAATGAAATTTTCAAAATATTTTTTAAAAACAAGGCCAAGAAACTTTGGGTTAAAAAAAAAAACACTATCAAGAAATGTAAGAAGAAATAGAGAACTAGGAACTGGAAAAAGTTTAGATAATCAGGAATCTCAGGTGGCCCCCTAAAAAGATATGATGCTTCAAATATCACCCTTCTTGCTCTGTCTGCTCCTCCTACTATTTTAGAGAGGGATGGCTTTAGTATCCATGGGAGAGTGAGATGGGAATAATATTTATGTAACACCTACTATGTTCCAGGCACTGTGCTAAGCAATATGAATATTATCTCATTTGATCTTCACAACAACCCTGGGAGGTAGGTGCCATTATTATCCCTACTTTATAGATGAAGAAACTGAGGCAACCATGATTTGCCTAAGGTCACAGAGTTAGTAAATGTCTGAGGGTGGATGTGAACTTAACACTTTATCCACGGTACCACCTAGCTGCCTGATGGATGGCAGGCAGACAAAATGAGACAGCAGGGAGGAAGGGCTGAATAAAGTCACTGAATTTAGAGGACCAAGGGGATGGCATATGCCTTATGGCACAATCCAAACAAGAACTGAGGATCCCAAGTTCACAGATAGGAGGGTGGAATGGTGCCCTTCTGTGCTGCTGAGTCTGCTCATTCAGCTCCAGGTGATAAACTAGCCATGGCAAAATGCACTTAGGTATCCCTGTCAGCAACAGCAAAGACCCTGAGAGGAAACGTATCACATTCAGCTGCCAAGTGTATGCCCCATGCCACAAGGAAGCAGTTAAGTCTGGATACGGAGTTCCTGAGTCTTTACTTACAAAAGTTCCTGAGTCTTTACTTACAGCAGCCCTACTGGATGCGTCAGTAAGATGGAAATCAGTTGCCGGCTGTGTTTTATTGTCTACACACATTTGTAGACTTATAGGGGCTAAGCAAACTGAGTTATGCATTTCTTAGCACTCCCGGGTTTGCAACAGTCTATATACTATTTGGAAACTGCCTGGGATTGGGAGAAGATGAGGATGGGCAGCTTAGTGGTAAAAGTTTTATTATGTGTTGCTTATTTGATTTTATTAATTCTATTTTTTTAAAAACCACTGTACATATAATCTAAGCATACCTTTCTATTCCTTCAAGGAGCTGACACCATTATAGCAAAGTCATTTGACTAGGGCTCTGAAAATTCAGGGAAGAGGCCGTGTTTTGCAAGTAGGTTGGGAGCTTGAAGCTGATCCTAATTAAGGAGACATCCTAGATCAGAGGTTCTTAACCTGTGGTCCATGGACTTTCATAGGGTACATGGGTAGATTTCAGGGAGTTTGTGGGAAAAAATTATACTTGTTTTTTCTCTAGCCTTTAACTAAAATTTAGCATTTCCTTTAACTATGGATATAGATAACAAACATTATTCTGAGAAGCGACGATCCATAGGCTTCACCAGACTGCCATAAGGGTCTACGATGCAAAAAAAGAGGGTTAAGAACCATTGGTCATTGGGCCTAGACTGATGAGTTGGTATGGTTTTCCAGAGCTAGGGAATAGAAGGTCCCAAACACTCTCAGAAACACAGACAGTGCAACACTTCCTAGTACTTCTGCTTAGTGCAGTGGAAGGGTACATAACACTGAGTGATTGTGGGATTTGTTCACCTGTGATAGGATTAGGTCAGTGGCCAGAAGCACCACCTGGTGGTGAAATGTCCACAACGTGCCTTTGGAAGGGTCTCTTTTTCATGAGTTAGGGAATGTTTGCCATGTTCTCTGTTACTTTTTAAAGATATTGGTTTTGGGGCAGCTATGTGACGGAGTGGATAAAGCACTGGTTTTGGAGTCAGGAGGACCTGAGTTCAAATCCAGCCTCAGACACATAACACTCAGTAGCTGTGTGACTCTGGGCAAGTCACTTAACCTCAATTACCTCAGCCAAAAAAAAAAAAAAGATATCGGTTTACTGGGATGTCATTTAAATGAAAAAGCATTTAGATTACCACTCACTTTGTGTGCAGCATCAGGGAAATAATTTCATCTTTCTGAGTCTCAATTTTCTCATTAATAAATGGGAGTAATAATAATAATTGACATTTTATATAGTACTTTAAGATTTGCAAAGTGCTTTGTGTATATATAATCTCATGCATATATGTCTATGTATATACTTGTGTATGTACATGCTACACATATGCATATGTACAATATATACATATATATGTATAAATACAAAATTGTGCCTTATAACAACCCTATCAGATAAATAGTACAAATATTATCAGCTCTTTTTTACAGATGAGGAAGCAGGGTGACTTGTCCAGGATGATACAACTCAAAAATGTTGGAGTCAGGATTTGAAGCCACTCTGCCACTGCCTACCCCCCAGGGCTGTTATGAAGGTCAAATAAGATAGTTTGTGGCAATACTCCTAACTGCTATCTTTGTGGTACTTGAAGATTTAGCTAGCATTCAGCTCACAACAACCCTGGTTCAACCTTGAGGCTCAGAGAGGGATGGTGGGTCACAGGAAGGGTTGCACAGGAAGGGTTAAAACTGGGATACAAAACAAATCTCTGATTCTGCCTTTGGTCCCTGCTCTTCCCAAGATACCATGCTGCTCCCCAAGCATTACATCATCACAGAATTTCAGAGCTGGAAGGGAAAAAGCCATCTAGTCCAACCCATTCTCCTCCCTCAAAAAAAAATTACAATAAAATAAAACCCTATTCCAACCAAACAAGAAGGCTATCCAGCCTTGCTTGAAGACTTTCTGTGACGGGGGAGGTGTCGGAGGCAGAAAACTTGGATTCGATTTTTAAAAGCACTCTACGGGCTGTTGTTTTTACTAGAACTATGATTTTCATTCCCAGGAGGGGCTCCTTCTGCCAATGCAGATCAGTCCTTCCCCAGTAATAGCCTCTTGGAAAGTTGCCTAGGGGTTCTGAGAAGTTAAGTGACTGGGTCCAAGGAAGGATTTGAACTCAACTGTTCCTTCTGAGGCCAGCTCCATCCATTCCACCACACTGGGGGGTATAGCATACAAGCAGTAAATTGCCCTGCTTCCAAGGAACTTACATGGGTGTGGGTGTGAGCAAGGGTGGGGTGGAAGGTGCAAGGAGAGAGCATGACATTGACACTGGATAAATAAGGGATAGGGACTGGACCTGAGAGTTCATTAGTATAGCGAACTCTAGGGTGAGGAAATTCCCTTTACCATTGTATGGAGGTACCTACTCTGCAATTTATAGTCTTGGAGAGTGACCCTAGAGCACTGAGGGGTTAAGTGACTGGTATCTTTGAGAGTCAGGACTTGAAGCCAGCCAGGTCTTCTTAGCTTCAAGGCCAACTCTCTCTCTACTCTGCCAAGTTAAGTAAATGCAAGAGAATCTGAAGGCAGTTTGGTGGTGCAGTGGAAAAGCGCTAGGCTGGAAGTCAGGGAGACTCATCTCTGTGAGTTCAAATCTGGCCTCAGACACTTGGTAGCTGTGTGACCCTAGGCAAGTCACTTCATCCTGTTTACCTCAGTTTCCTCATCTGGAAAGTGAGCTGGAGAAGGAAATGGCAAACTGCTTTGGTCTCTTTGCTAAGAAAACCTCAAATGGGGTCACAAAGAGTTGGACACAACTGAAAAACAACAAAAGCATCAACAACTAGGAGTAATAGGAAAGGCTTTCCTAAATTTGAATTCTAGCTTATCCACTTATTAGCTTTGTGAACTGAGGGAAATCACTTTCCCATTATAAGACCAAGATTCTTGTAAAACAAAGGGATTAAAAGAGGTAATTCCTTTTTTTTAAATTTATTTTAATTTTTTAAATTAATTTATTTTGATTTATCAACAATCATTTCCATAAGCTTTTGAGTTTTAAATTTTTCTCCCCCTCCCTAAGATGGCACACAATCTGATATAGGCTATATATATACATTCCTATTAAACACATTTTCACATTAGTCATGTTGTAAGAAAGAATTAGAACCAATAGGAGGAACCACAAGAAAGAGGAAACAAAACAAAATAGAAGAAAAAAAATAGCGAATAGTATGCTTTGATCTGCATTCAACCTCCATAGTTCTTTCTTTGAATGTGGATAGCATTTTCCATCATGAGACCTTTCGAGATGTCTTAGATCCTTACATTGCTGAGAAGGACTAAGTCTATCAATATTAGTCATTGCACAACATGGCTGTTACTGTGTACAACATTCTTCTGGTTCTGCTCACTTTACTCAGCATCAGTCCATTCAAGTCTTTGCAGGTTTTTCTGAAGTCTGCCTGCTTATCATTTCTTATAGCACAATAGCATTCCATTACATTCATATACCACAACTTGTTCAGCCATTCCCCAATTGATGGGCATCCCCTCAATTTCCAATTCTTTGCCACCACAGAAAGAGCTGCTATAAATATTTTTGTACATGTGGTTCCTTTCCCCATGTTTATGATCAAAAGAAGGAATTCCTGAGGTCTTTTTTTAAGGCTGGTGTTGGATGAGCTTAGAATATTAATGTTGGGAGAAACCTTAGAACACAGAGCAAAGAACATCATAACCAAGCAGGACCTTAGGACATAGAATGTTAGGACCCAGAAAGGACCTGAGAGCAGATCAAATGAAAGAATATATGTAGAGTTTAGCACTGTCTGTGGCACATTAGTGGATGACTGATCAATACTTGTTCCCACCCCTTGACTCCCCATCCCCCACCACACTTCAGAACTAGAAGAGACCTTTAGAATATATAACAGAATTTCAAAGCTTGAAAGAGATTTTAGAACGCAGAACACTGATTGTAAGAGTTGAAAGAACCCATAAAGCACAGAATGCAGGGTGTCTGAGCTGGATGAGACCTCAAGAACATACAGTGTTAGAGTTTGGAAAAAAACCTTTGAACCCAGAACATAGAAGGTAAGAGCTGGAAGGGCTCCTAGAACATAAACTGTTCAGGGCTGGAAAGGATCTTGGGGTGTAGCAGGAAGGGGACCTGGAGGCCAAACCTTTCACCTCTCCCTAGGCACACAGGAAGGCAAACCAGTCAATCGAGTGAACTAGGGCCAGTTACTAGAGGCAGCATAGCGGCTAAGAAGGCTGACCTCGGAGTCAGCAAGATTTGGTTTTGATTCCTGCCTCAGACATCTAATATCTGTGTGTCCTTTGGTAGGTCACAGCCTCTCAGAGCCCATGTTTCCTCCTTTATGGCATGGGTTTAATAACACCTCCAAGTGCCCACTTCACAGGCTGGTTGTGAGGCTCACGTGTAAAGAGCACTTTGAAAACCTTAAAACTCTTTACAAGGGTCAGCTGTGATGATTTCTGTATCTGGACTCTGGCTTTTGTGCCCTCTTCCTGTCACCAAACCCCAGGAACCTCTAAAGGTTGGGGAGCCATGGTCCAGGAGAGGGGTGTTGTATAGAGCAACATCAATTGGTGCACTTCTCCCCACAATCATTCCCCACCTTCTGCAGGAAGCCCACTACCAGGACTTTCTTTCTGACATCTGACCTTCCACTGTACCATAGGTATCTTGTATGTACATAGGTGTTTGTGTATTTGTTTTCCCCCATTAGAATATGACCTCCTTGAGAGGAGCGATTATTTGCCTTTCTTCATATCCCAAGCACTTAGCACAGTGCCTGGGACATAGTAAGTGCTTAATAAATGCTTCTTGACTGACTGACTGACTATGGGACATCCATCAGGAGTGGCTTTCAGAGACTTCCTCTGACAAATAGAAAGCTCTGTTGCCTGGGCTGGGAGGGAGAGGGGGATGGTGCAGAGTGTGTGTGTAGAGGAGGAAGGAGCAAAGAAGAGGAGAAGGGAAATATCCTGGGGTCTGTGAGCAGGTAAATAAAAGCACATGGTCCTGCAAGTCCATTCTTTTACCAAGGGTTGTTTTTTTTTTTTTAAGTTTTGCTGAAACAGACCAACTTCCTTTGTCTTTTTCATTTCATGACCTGCATTCTTAAGCCCTGCAGGATTCCAGGGTCAGTAACGTGACACCAGGCCTGTGCGGCACAGTCTCATCTCCCAAGGGAGAACTTCAGGGAAACAGGCCAAGAGAGAAATCAGACATTAAAAGGCTCTGCCACTAACTCAGGGGTATGATCTTGGATAACTCACCTACCCTTTTTTTTTTTTTGGTAAGGCAATTGGGGTTAAGTGACTTGCCCAAGGTCACACAGCTAGTACGTGTCAAGTGTTTGGTCTGAGGCCGGATTTGAATTCAGGTCCTCTGACTTCAGGGCTGGTGCTCTATCCACTGTGCCACCTAGCTGCCCTCACCTGCCCTTTTCTGAGCCTCAATCTCTTCATCTCTATAATGCCATGGACAACATGCACATGGTACTAAGGGACAGGCAAAGTTTAGAGGAGACACAGTCCCTTGACTCCATGAAACTGAAAGTCTACTGGGGATTAAGACACATAAACAGATATTGATGATATACATTATCACATGATAAGTGCCTTAGAGATATGCAAAGTAAAATGCTGTGTTCATTGTGCGGGAGAGTTCATTACTAACCAGGGGATCAGGGATGGCTTTGTGATGGAGGTGTCATCTGAACTGGGTTTTAAAGGATGGGTAGGAATTCAACAGAGAGAGAAGGGAAGGACATTTGAGAGGGAACAGTGGAGGCATGTAGCACCCCTAGTTGGGCTAGGCGGCCTCAGAATACTTCTTTTCTTAGCAGCCTCAAAAGTAGGTCCCATTCTGTCCCTTTTCCACCTTCCTCCTTCTTTAACCCCACATAACAGGTTCATCTTTCTTCTCTTTCTGGCTTTTGATCCTGCCACCCCCCACCAAATCTTTCTTGCCCATCTGTCGTCTGCTCTCCTCTCCTGCTATCCAAATCCTATCTATCCCTCAAGTCCAGATCAATTTTTACCTCCTCCTTGAAGCCTTCTGTGGCCCCTCAGGCACATGCTGATCTTCTCCAGATAGCTGAAAGGCTCTCACAAGGAAGAGAGATCAGCCTTGTTCCTCTCACCTCATTCTGTATAGAGAGCAGGCTGGCTGTGAGCAGATTTTTAGGGAGATTGATTTCAGGTCACGATAAGGAGGAGCTTCTTAAACAGAGCCTGTCCAACAATGGGAATGGTCTTGCTCATGAGACAGTGAGATCCTTATATAGATGTCTATAGCATCTATAGACTTTGACGTCCTACTCTTCTGAATTTCTGGAGCACACACTGTATGTACCACACAAATACACACTGTGCTGTTCTCTGGGTGGTTTCATGGGTATACATCCCACCTTTTCTACCAGACTGGGAGCGTCCTGGGAATAGGGAGGTTGTGCGAGAGGGGAAAACATCATGTATCCTGCTTTGCTTGTCTCTTTTATATGGTCTTACACAAGACTCAGAATACAGCAGGTACCTAATAAGGCCTTACTTACTTGAATTGAACAGATGGGCAATTTATGGCCCAGGATCTCAGCTCTGATTTAAAAAAGACTTGGTGGCACCTCAGCAGTTAATTCAGTAATGGCTCAGCCTCCACCCAGGGTGCAGCCCATGGGAACTGTGAATTGGGCTCTTGTTTCTCCAACGGTCTTTTTCCTGTTTCCTTCTTCTCCATGCAAGCTGTGAGGTTTCCAAAATCATAAAGAATAAATATATTAATGATGGGAATAAGACAGAAACAAAACCAGCCCACTTTTCCAGTGAGCTCTCTTCCCCCTGAGATTTTGTCCCATTTGGCATTTGATGTCACCTCTTCCTGGGCCCATGGATTTGCACACCAGATCCCAAGAAGAGCAGGAAAGGCCAAAAAGAAGGTGTTTCCTGGCCCTTGGGAACCTTCAGAGGCAACATGTGCTTTGCCTCTAGCCAGTCACATAGAGAGGAAGCACATCTGTCTGGCTGTCGTAGAGGAAGATACACCTACAGCTAGATTCCTCCCATAATTTCCAGTCTAGTTAAGATCACACACTTCTTTGGGCTTCAATGGTCATACCATCCCTGCTGCATGTGGTTATATGGAAAGGGCACATGGATGGATAGGTAGGAGATCTGGGTTCAAGTTCCAACTCTGCACAGCCTAGGTGATCTTGGACCTCCCTGTCTCTGGGCCTCTGATTCCTTAGCATTCAGTAACCTAGAAGGTCCCCTATCAGAACATTTCGTGTTCTAAAGTCCCTTCTAACTCTGACATTCTATGTTCTATTAAATTAGCATAACGTAAATCTCATCCACACAAACTCTGTGCCAGGCCATTGTTCCTACCAAAGAGTTCCCTGCAGTGCTCGGGTCCTGCCCCCCTGACTCAGAAGGCGCTCATGGCAGGCCGTGCACTGGGAATTGGCTTCTGTGATGGCTGGCTAAAGATCACAGAACATTCCAGACCAGAACAAACTCTCCTGGAGCTGAACCCCAAAGAGGGTCAGCCAGTGAGGTGATGGATAGAATTTGTCAGGCTTCCTGATGAGTGGACACTTGAACCAATTACTGAAAAATAGGGATGATAATGCATGCCCTATCTGTTTTCCACAGAGTTGATGAATGGATAAAATGAGACTGTCACAGCCTCTATAGAAGTCCAAGGAAGTTATCTAAGAAGACTATAGTACAGTGGAAAGTACATCAAGATTGGAATATGAGGATCTGGGTTTGAATCCTGACCGCTGCTTCCTCCCTAGGCAAGCTCTAGCAACTCACTTAACCTCTCTGACCCTCAGGTTCCTGACCTATAACACGGGAGGGTTGACTAGTTGGACCACAAGGTTCCTGCCAGCTCAGAACTTATGATCCTTTGCATCTCAGTCTGAAACAGGAATCCCCTCCACAACATCCTTGCTTGAACATCTCCAGCAATGTGGAACTCACTACCTCGAAAAGCAGTCCTTCCACTTTTAGAAAGCTCCAATTTACAAACTCCTTATGTTGAGTCAGAATCTTCCTCCCTATAATTTCCATCCACTGGTCTTAACTGGAGATTATTTGCCACAGCAAATTATAGAAAAGTACTCTAAACAATTATAATTATCATAACATAGAATCGAGTTCATTTGGCTCCCTTCAGGCAAGAGTAATAGGATGGTCATTAGGGCAGGGAAAAGTTTTTTGAGAATGACCAAGTGTAGCAAATGCAAGACCCACCTATTAACTCCTATTAACTTTGGAGCTAGAAGGGATAGTAGACGTTATGTGGTTCAACTCCCTCAATATATGGAAACAGAGACTCTGGGAGGGGAGGGGGCTTGCCCAAGGCCAGGATTGAATATGATTATGTTCAGTTGGATATCTTATCATTTAGATCTCTGTTCCACACCAGTGGCTTCTCTCCCAGCACTAGACTGAGCTCCAGGAGAGTAGGGCCTGGATCTGTTCCTCAGCTGCCCGGCTAGGCCCAAGGGAGATGTCAGAAAGGGTGGGTGGATTTGAACTGCTCCCTGCTTCTCCAGGCCAGGCCTTGCCCACCAGCAGATGTCACTAAATTCAACAACACAAATGAGCAGGGGCCCCTAAAAAAGAGAAGGAGAAGTTGGTGAGTAAAGTCCAGGCCCTGCAGGAAATTACAAAGAGCCAGCCTTCCCGTATACAAAGCTGATGTTGCCGACATATGGAATGAAGGCAGCTGATCAGCCTCCTCTTTCAAGGCTCTTTAACCTCCTCCTATGCCCCCTCTCTTTTGTCTAGTTCTGCTTTCTGGGGTCAAGAGTATGAATCTAATCTCTCTGCCACAGGGCTACTCTTCAAGCATTGAAGACAGTGTTCACATCTCATCCTTTGAGTTCTTCTCTAGGTTAAACAGCCTTAGCTCCTTCAACTGGTCCTTAGCGCTGTGATCCGCCAACCCCTTATCATCCTAGTTGCCCTCAGTTTAACATATTGTGGTGTGTCAATTTCCTTCCTGTGGTACCCAGACACAAACAGGATACACCAGATGTGATGTGACCAGGATGAAGGACACAGGGATTATAATTTCCCTTGTACTGGATATTATCTCCAGCCTAAAATCCTGTTTTTGGCTGCTGTATCACAGTCTGAGTCAGTGCAACCTTTCCTGTGAGTAGGTTTGTACTTTTTAACAGGGTGTAGTGGAAAGAACACTAAACTGGGAGCCAGGTTCTATCTAGTTTAGGCCCTTTGACTTATTGGCCGGATGACCTTTGGCAAGTCATTTCTACCCCTCTGGGCCAGTTTCCTCATTAGTAACACAAGTCATTTGGACCAGATCATTTCTAAAATCTCTTCCAGTTATACCATTCACATACTTTGTTTGCTTAAAGCAAGATACATAGTTTTGGGGAAGAGCAGTGACTTGGATGACTGAAATCTATAACTAACCCCTTAATGCCCTTTAAAAAAAATAGATCTCTTCCCTCTTCTCTAACTAGAGAGCCACCTCTTGTGAGACAGAATACAAAAAGAGGGGGAAGAAAAATCAACCAACATGTTGCCTCTGTTTGACAGTATATTCCACATTCCATATCCATAGTGCCCATCTTCTGCAATGAAGGGGAGAACTCTCCTACAGGGCTGAGCTTGGTCACTATCATCATACAGTGTTATTGTCCTTTCTGCTGACATGGCCCAAAAGTCAATTTTCTTACATCGTTAGTTCAAACCTCTGCCTTACATCCAAATTTTGGCCAGAAAAGTTACGACAGGTTCTCCCATGTCTTTAAGGAAAGGGGTTGATTAACTTTCTCAGGCAAGCAGGGCCAAATTCAATCCCGTCTCTGCTCCTTATCATCTGGGTGACTTCTGCCCTTCTGTGATACCTCCTTTCCCCTCTTCTAAAGTGAAAGATGTGAACTAGGTGGTTTCTAAAGCCCCTTTCAGCTCTAATATTCTGTGAACCTCTGGACTCCAGGCTGCTCCCTTGTTGAAGCTGTGGTGCTTAGAAATATTCTGTTCCAAGACTTTTGGACCAATGAGATGACTACCCCTACCAAAGATTGCCAAGAGGACATTCCTCTCCCTTTTCCAGATAAAATAGAGTTGTGATTGTTTCATGCTCCAGGGATCAGTGATGCAAGACAGTGAACAATAATAGGCTAATACAAATCTTGTAATAAATAAATCTTGTATAATTCTAAGGACATTTTGTTTTCAGTACTCAATCACTTTTCTTTAGTATGGTGGTACATTGGATAGAGCTCTGAGTGTGGAGTCAGGAAGACCCCAGTTCAAATCCGATCTCAGACACTAACTGTGTGACCCTGGGCAAGTCACTTAACTTCTGTTTGCCTCAGTTTCCTCATTTGTAAAATGGAGATAATAACAGCGCCTACCTCCTAGGGTTGTTGTAAGGATCAAAAGAGATAATAATTGTAAAGTGCTTAGATAGTATCATGGAAACAACAACCATGAACAGACTTCCTTTGGAAGCATTGATTAGAGTTCTTGTCTTTCAAAATTGTTTGTCTCTACACCATGTTTTAGGGAAAAACTTTTATAAGCCAGAGAACATTCAGAGGAGGGCAGCTAAGATGACAAAGGGCCTTGGGATCATAACATATGATGATGGATTGAAGGGATTGAAGATGTTTAACCTGGAGAAGAGAAGCCTCTATGTATGTTTATGTAGATGTAGAGATAAAATATTGTACTCGAATATTTGAAGAGTTGTTATGTGGAAGAGAGATTAGATTGGTTCTGTTTGGCCCCAGAGAGTGGAATTAGAAGCAGTGAGTGGCTGTGGCAGAGGTAAATTTAGGCTTGATGTCAGAAAAACCTTCCTAATAATTACAGTTATGCCAAAGTAGAATGGGCCACCTCAGGAGGAGGAGTGGCCTTCCCCTTACTAGCAGTCTTAGAGCAAAGGCTGCTTAGACTAACTGACATCAGAAGTATCTTCCAGCTCTGAGATCCTATGATTCTGTGAATTAATGAGATCTCTGAGGAATAGAGTATATAGAGAGAGGATGGAGGGACAGAGAGGAAGGGATTGGAGAGCACCTAGAATTAGGGGGCAGAAGTAGTAGAAACTGGGACAGAAGAAGTTAAAAAAGAGGGGGAGAGCCAGGAAGTTTCACTTACTGAGAGGTTCAATCCAAGGGAGGAAAAAGTTTGAGGGAGTTGGAGAAAGGTGATCAATAGTGTCAAATACCAATATTACTACTATTATTACTATTACAACGACAACAATTACTACTACTACTACTACTACTACTACTACTACTACTACTACCACTACTACTACTACTATTACTAGTACTACTACTTGCCTGCCTGCCTGCCTACTTACCTACCTAATATTTATAGAGCAAAGGATTGCTGATAAAGCATACTACCCAGCTGCTGACAAAGACATGATGAATTCAAGATTACAGAATGACACATACATTTTTGGACATGGGTAGTATGGAAATTCATGCTTGAATATACTTATTACAAGGAGTTTTTTTTTTTCATCCCCCAACGGGGGTGGGGATGGTGGGTAAGAAAAAGAGTGCTTGCTAACAAAAATAAAAATAAAAACCACTTCACCTAGAATGAAACACACTATTCCAGATGAGGTCTGGCCAGGGTAGAGAGCTGTAGGACGATCACCTCCCTACTCCTGGATACTATGCAATCAGTCCATGACTACATTAGCTTTTTATTTCATGAAACTATTGACTGATCTCATCTCATTTTGATCATAGAATCAAAAAAAAACCCTACACATCTAAGCATTGGTCATGAGTTCTGTATTTCCAATTGCCTATGGCACCTCTCCATTTGAATCATCTCAAACTCAACATATCCCAAATGGAAAAAAATCATTTCTCTTGACATAGATCGTCTTCCCAGGTCTCATGTTTGGATCAATGGAATCTCCCTTCTGGAGTACTGGGAAAAGTGTTGGACTTGTAGTCAAAAAAGACCTAGGTTCAAATCTTATCTCTTATAGTTACTAGCTGAGTGATGGTTCAGAAAGTTATTTAACCTCCGAGTCTCAGATTCTGCACCAGTAAAATTGTAACTATAATACCTACCTTAGAAGGTAGTGGTGGGGTCAAATGAGATCATGTGAAGTGATCTGTAAACCTCAAAGCACTTGAGAGTAGTCAGCTTTTGCTATGATTATTTTTGCTGTTATTGTCTTTGAATCTTCCCTGTCCTTTATTCTGCCTAAGTTTTGTCATATTTTTCCTCTGACATCTCAAGGGTGATTTTAGATTGCTCAATCTATATCTGATCAGGGATCCCCTCCCTGACATTCCTGACAAGTGGTCAAATAGCCTTTGTTTGAAGACCTCTTGTGGAGGAGAACTCACTACCTCTCAAGGCAGTCCATTTCACTTCTGGAGAGTTCTAAATATCTAGAGGTTTTCCTTAGGTGAAACCTAGCATCTCAGTTCTGCCCTCTGGAAGCAAGGAGAACAAGTCTAGCCTATTTTAACATAACAGCCTTGCCAATATGTTGGGCAAATTATTCCATCTTCCTCAATTCCTTCCATTGTAAAATGGGGGTTGCAATCCCTGCTCTACCTGCTGGCCTCTTAGGGATCTTCAGAGGAACAAATGAGATAGTGGATGAGAAAAGGTTTCTGGAAACTGTAAAGCCCTGCACAGATGTAAGTGATTATCACTACTTGACCCAGGGGAAAATGACATAGATTTGGGCTAGAGTTATTGTGAGGAAATCTTTTCAACTAGTTAAGGCCATGTTTTCCCACTCCCCTCAAATGTTTAAAAAGGGTCAAAGTGTGGAGCCTTTAATAAAAACTCCCAAAGTCTCATTTGCCCACAAGGGGCAGCCGGCAGGGGCTGAATGGGGAAAAGCTGGGGCTGATAGAGTGCCATTATGTACTTCCCCTTTAAAAATTCCCTTGGAGCTAACTAGAAAGAGAAAGCAGAGGAAAAGAACCAGGAAGGCCTTGAGAGGTTGAGTCAGAGAAAGAGGAGGGACCAAGCCATCCCCTTGGAGAGCGGGGCAGAGACCCTGAAGAGGGAGAAAGAGACATGAACCATTCATTACTAGAGGGGAAAAAATGGATCAAAGGTCAGGACCAAATAGGCTTTGTCCCTTTAGGAATGTTTCTTTTTAGAATTCTAGAATCCCCGAATCTCAAAGGGAGAAAAGAGATCTCAGAGGGCGTCTACTACAACCCATACCTGACGATGAATTCCTTGGACAACAGCAGAGGCAGCATGGAGAGTATGCAGGTTGGGAAGTCAGAAGACCTGGAGCAAATCCATGTGGGACCTTGAGGCTCCCCTCTTGGGATCTTGGTCTCTTCCATAAATGAGTGAATTGGAATAGATCTTTGAGGTTCCTTACAACTTTAAATTCCACATCCTTGACATGTGATCTGTACTTGGTGATGTTAAGGGATGGGAATTTTACTATTTCTATAAACATTTGTGCATTTTTTAAAAAATCCACTTATTAAGCACCTACTGCTTGTAGAGGACAGTATTTGATGCTGGAGAAGATACACAGTTTAGATGAGACAGGATTATTGCCCTTATGGATCTTAAAGCCTAGTAGAGATATGGAATGCAAACACAGAAAACTGTGATACACATAACTACATGATGAAAGCATTATAAAGGTGTAAAAGAAAGTGCTACGTGGGGAGCAATAGGGAAGTCATTACTGACCTGGGGGATCAGAGACAGAGCACCTTCCACTTTTGGAGGGCTTTAATTGTTAGGAAGTCCTTTCTCATATGGAGCTGAAATCTATAATGAAGAAAGTAGCATCAAAACAACACATATAATGCCTACAGCTACATAAATGAAGATTACTTTAAATGGCATCAAAACAAATATAGTGGACACATGGTACTAATATTCATTAATTTATTACAGATAAAGCACATCTTCCTCTCTTCGAACAAGTGGTGACACTCACCTGTAATCCCTGTTACTGGGCTGAGGTTGGTAGATCTCTTGAGTTCTAGAGCTCTGAGCTACAATAAAGCTAACGTGTCCACACTAAGTCAGGTACCAACCTGGTGTGCTCCTGAAAATGGGGAAGCCACCAGGCTGCCTAAGGAAGGGGGAACCAGCCCAGGTCAGAGATGAATCAGGTAAAAGCTTCTATGTGGATCAGCAATGGGATTGGACTTTGAGTGGCTATGACTCTTTTAGCCTGAACTAATGAGAAGGGAACCAAATCTCGGGGAGAAAACCAGGTAAATTAGTGTAAGATCAAAAGCACTATAGCTAGTACATGATCTTTTAGTCTGCTTTAACTGTTTACGGGGCTGTACTTTGACAGGGAGAGATCTAGTCTATGTTGAGGTATGTATTATATGTCAAAACAAAATTAAAAATATGGAGCTAAAATCTGCCTTTCTGCCACTTTCTTCCTACATCTGCCCTTTGGAGCTAAGCAGAACAAGTCTAATCTCTCCTATAAAAAAATAAAATTATCACTAGCCTTTCCCAATACCCTGTGTTGCACCCCCCCCACTATTTTGTCAAATAAGTATAGTAAAACAAAGTAAAACAAGAAATTTACCATGATTGACAATGTCTGCCTTCTTCTGAAGCAGTTTGGTGTCACAGTGGATGGAGTATTGGACCTCAAGTCAGAAAGATCTAAGTTCAAATCTGGACTCAGACCATGGGGAAAGTCATCTAACTTCTGTCTGCCTCAGGTTCCTCCTCTGTAAAATGGGGATTATAATATCACCTACCTCCCAGGGGGTTATATGAAGATAAAATGAGATAATATTTGTAAAGCATTTTGCAATCCTTAAATCTGTCTATATATGCTATTAGTATGTCAGTTTAGTATGTCTCTACCAAGGGAGGTATGTGCCATCATGACTTTCCTGGAGTTAAAGATAGTCATTGTATTTTTCTAAGGGTTTTTTTTTTAAGTATTGTTTCCTTTACATCACTGTCATCATTTATATTGTTTTCTTGGCTCTGCTTTGTATCAGTTTCTACAAGTTGTACTGAATTTCTCATATGTGATGTTACTTATGGCAGGATAATATTGCATAACATTAATATGCCACAGTTTTTTAAGGCCATTCCCTAACTGCTAGGGACCCACTCTGTTTCTAGGTGTTGTTTTTTTTTTTTCTTTTCCTACCACAAAAATTGCTGCTATAAACATTTAGGCATACATGAGATCTTTTCCGTTTTTGGCCTCCTTGGGTTCTATGCCCAGTGGTGCCATCACTGGGCTGGAGGTTCTCTATGAACAGTTTGGTCATTTTTCTAGCATAGTTCCAAATTGTTTTCCAGAAAAAGTATACGAAGTCACAATTCTATGAACAGTGCATCAGTGGGTCCTCATCCTTCTTCTTCAAGACAGTCCTTCAGATATTTGAAGGCAGAGATTAGCAGCCCTCTCTAATCTTCTCTCCTTCAAACATTGCCAGTGTCTTCATCGGACCTTCTTTGGCCTGTCTCCATTGTCTCTGGGTCTCTCACCATCCCAGTCTTCCCCAGCTGGACTCATTCCAGCTAGTCAATGTTCCTCCCCAAACATGGGGCTCAGAAGCGAATGCAATCATCCACATGTAGGCTGAACTTTTATTCTATTTGTTGTACTTCAGAGCTTCAGACTGGAAAGTAAATTTTGTTGCTGTTTCAATTTCTTGTTTTTCCTTTAAAGAAAAAGTGTATTAAGGAGGACCTCTCTGTTGCTCTTGATTCTCCATGTTCAAAGAATGTAACCACAAACCATCAGAGCTAGAAGGGATCTTAGACATCATCTACACCAAGCCTCTCAATTTATAAAGGAAACTAAAGTCCAGAGAGGTTGTTAGAATATTGAATGGCAGAGCTTGGAGGGGCTTTAGGGAAGCTCCTCAAAAGTAGCAATCAGAATTCAAACCCAGATCCCTTGACTCCAAATCTGACAAATTTGAGAGACTAAGCTACCTCAACAATCCATCCTTTAAAAAATATATAGTGGATATTGATGTCTGGAATCTTCTCTACCCATCCTTCCCCCTCCTCCTCGCTACCCTTGATCTTCTATTTCTTCTGGACTTGTTACAGCCTGACATTAGTCAGTCAGTCAACAAACATTTATTAAGAGCCTACTATGTGCTAGGCTCATAGGCTGAAGTTCAAACTGCACATAGAGCGCAGTTATGCAAATATTACATTCTGCAATTATCCTCTGGAAGCGATTGCCCACACCTCTGGCACTACAAGCCATAGTATAGCTCTTTGCTCATAGGAGACAGCAAAGTGGAGTAGAAGGTGCTCCGGACTTGTGTGTCAAATGACCTATGACTGTGTCAAGGAGGGAAAGTAGGAAACAAGCATTTATTGAGCACCTATTAAACGCCAGACACCTGCTAAGCACTTAACAATAGCTATTGTTCATATAGTGATTACTACGTGCCAGAGACTATACTAAGCACTTTACAAATATCTCATGTGATCTTCACAAACCTGAGAGGCAGGTATTATTATCTCCATTTTACAGATGAGGAAACTGAGGCTGACAGAGATTAAGTGAAAGTGACTTGACTGGGTCCACACAGCCGAGAAGCCTCTGAGGCCACATTTGAATTCAGGTCTTCCTGACTCTAGTCCCAGCATTCTATCCACTATGCCTTCTACCTGCAAAGGGGCGCACTAGTATTAACTTTGTGTGTCCCTGGACGAGTTATTTAACATCGTTCCCCACCTGCGTTTACTCATCTGCAAAATGGTAACAACGATAACATTACTGACTTCAGGTATTGCAAGCACAGGTAACTCAGCTGACACGGGTATTTTGTGCAACCAAGTAGATGTTGCCGTTTCCTGGAATCTTGGAGATCTGGCTTTAGAGCCTTCGGAGAACTCTGACCTCGCTCAGTACCACTGTTTGTGCTAACTGACTATGATAAAGAGACTCTGGAACAGTGAGGAAAGCTGTGCTCTGGGAGCCAGGACACCTCGGTACACCGCTCATTAATAAAGTTCACCTTGGGCAAGTCGCTTCTCTCTGGGCCTCTGTAAAAGAATAGGCTGGATTAGATCATCTTTGAGGTCCCTTCAAGCTTTACTAGTTCTTACTCTGCCAGCCTTTACTGACCCTTCATTTTATTCACTTTTAACACTTGAAGACATACTTTTACTTTCCAGTTTCCATCCACTAAAGTTTGTCATCTGCCTATAGGAAAGGACCTACTTCTTGTCAGATCTCCTTCGTGGCATAGCCTAGTATGGGTCAGGGCGGAGACACGCAGGAAACACTGGCTGGCCTGATTTCAAACCCATGTCAACCTGAATTTCCTGCAGTTGCCTGTCTTACCCTTTGGGTTTTCTTACTCACTGTTAATTACACAGCAGAGATCCCCAGCAGGAATCCAAGAATGCTCAAGAACATTAGAAGTAGACTAACTTTGTCTGAAGTTCCTCAGTCAACCTTTGGAAGGGACCTTTAGAAACCAGAATATTAAAATCAGGAAGAGGCCTTAGGGTACAGGACATAGAATGTCAGAGCCAGAAAGGACATCAGGCATCACAGGACCGTAGAAGACATTGAGTCCAGCCTTCTGATGTTACATATGAGGAAAGTAGGGCACTGAGAGGTAAGAGGTGCCAAGAGGTGCCTAGGCAGGATTTGAACTCGTCTTTCAGAATCCAAGTAGTGGATTGGTCCTACAAACTGTCTCACCCTGTCCAACTCCTTCCTTTTACCAAAAGGAGAAATGAGATTCAGCAAAGTGACGTGACCAAAGCCACACAGCTGATAAGTGGAGTCGGGATTTGAATCCAGGCCTTGTTTCAAAGCCCAGTGACTTTTCCCACCTGTCTGTGTTGTCTCTAACCTATTTTTTTTCCTCCACCAGTGGCAGGGGGAGGGGTTTGTGGGGTAGAGAGCAGACTGACTGACCTAGATTCCCTGGCTCTAGGCATCTTGCCTACCAGTACCACTCTAGACCTAATCCACATAAAAATGTTGGCACTGGGCTATTCCAAATCAAGACAGCTGGGGAATCATACCACCAGTAAGTCTTCATTTAAATCCTCTTTAAATGAGTCTAAGCTTCTTATGGTATTTAATACATTGTGCTGTGGAAGGAGCATTGGATTTGAAGGTCTGAATTGGAATCCAATCTCCAGCACATATTCTGTGTGACCCTGGAGCCTCACTTTCCCTATCTGCAAATAAGGCATAAGACTCGAGATCCTCATGGAGATGACACAGAAGCCAGTGGTGAAAAGAGTGCTGACCTTGGAGTCATGGCCCTGAATCCAAAGGCCTTGGGCAGTTACTTCCCATCTCTGGGCCCCCGCTTCCTC
Source organism: Vombatus ursinus (assembly GCF_900497805.2). Classification (NCBI taxonomy): domain Eukaryota; kingdom Metazoa; phylum Chordata; class Mammalia; order Diprotodontia; family Vombatidae; genus Vombatus; species Vombatus ursinus. The sequence continues at coordinate 9,453,662 of NW_020954596.1, read as the reverse complement.
ATCTAGAAAATGAAGGCTTAGAATAGATTGTCCAGTCTTCCAGCTTGAGTTCTATCATGCTGTGATCCAGTCAATGGATAGTGGATGGAGAACTGGCCTTCAAGTTAGGAAGAGCTGGGTTCAGTTCCTGCCTCTGACATACTGGGTTTGACTCTTGGACAAACCATTTAACCTCCCCAGGCCCTCAAGAAATTAAGACAATACGTGGTAGAACAGGTTCTGCAAATGGAGTTTCCTTGAAAGGAGTTCCCTACTCCAAGGAAATCACAGGTCTGGGTCCCCCTCCCCCACCACTGTTACCAAGTTATTACCATCCCTCCCTTCCATGATCCTGATTATTTATCAATGGAATTCTCTATCACCTAAAACTCACTAGCAGTTGTTGTTTAGTTGTTTCATTTGTGTCTGACTCTCCATGACCTCATTTGGGGTTTTCTTGGCAAAAACACTGGAGTGGTTTGCCATTTCCTTCTCCAATTCATTTTACAGATGAGGAAACTGAGGCAAATGGGTTAAGTGACATGGCTAGGGTCACAAAGCTAGTTCATATCCGAGGCCAGATCTGAACTAAGATGTCTTCTTGACTTCAGGCCTGGTACTGTATTCCCCAAGCCACCCAGCTGCTCATAAAACTCTCTAGTAGCTCACCATTAAGCCAGATAAAATGTCAAGCATGGCAGGCAGAGTTCTGCTAAGAGGAACAGCCAAACAGCTCTGGGTTCTTTCAATTAACAGAAGATCATTCAATTATATTAAATGTGAGGTTTCATGAATCATGTAGGTATGGAAAAAAAAAGTTGCCACTTCTAAGCTGTAAAGAGGGAGAAAAAGATGTGTTGCTTCTAATAAGTAGAAAGGAAGCTGATGGATAAATGTCTGCTTGTAGAGGACACTGAAGACAGATTTCCTGTGAGAATCCTTCAGTGCAGGTCACTTAGCATTCAGCTCTTATCGGCACCAGGAGGATTCCAACCACCTCCAAAGTAATGGTGGTATAGACTTGGAGTCAGGAAGATCTGAGTTCAAGTCAAAGACAATTATATGATTCTGGGCTAGTGGTAACTTCTGCCTGCCTCAGTTTCCTCATCTATAAAGTGGGGATAATAGTAGCTACCTCCCAGGATTGTCACAAGAACAAAATGAAATAAATGCCAGGCATACTTTTAACCATCATAACAAAAATGCATTGTTGTATGTCCTTTACTAAAAGCCCTAATGATTTATCTCTTTGTGGTTTTGAGGTGACTTGGCTTCTCAAGGACATTGCTGGTGGAATGTGTAAGGCCTCCCAAGCTAGCAAGGTTTTGGGTTTGGGGCCAGAGGAAGGGGCTATGTCTATTGGCCGGGAGGGAAAAAAAGCTTCTTTAGGTATTGTAGTATATTTGTGGTGGGTGTGTATCTGAACAGGTGCCTACATATGTGTGTATATATGCACCCACAAATACATGGGAATATAAAATACTTTTCCAGTCTTACTTCACATAGTTCCTCTTGATGCATTCTACACTTCAAACTGGATCACTGGCTGTTCCCTGAACTCAACATGCTATCTTCCACCCTCCATGCAAACATTCATGCAAGCTGTCCCCCATGCCCGGCATGTCCTCCCTTCCTCCATAGCAATGCCTTTCAGAATCATGGGCTTTCAAGGGGCAGCTCAGATGCTGTCTCCTCTCCTGATGCCTCTAGCTGAAAGTCAACTCTCCCTGCTCAAATGCTCATAGACCGCATTGCTAGGTCTTGTCTTTGCCCCAATTGTAGAATGCTCTTCTCCCCACAATGAAATGCAAACTTCTTGAGAAATGACATATGGTGCTATTTTTAAAACTTTGTATCTTGCTGAATAACTAGTTTCATATACACACATGTAAAAATAACATGCATGTATTTGTAATTGTCACATAACATATAAACAAAAAGGAAAATATTTTTCATTACTGGATGAAGAAATCAAGTTTTCTTGTATTCATTGGGTTCAATTGTTTGGGGGAGGAGGGGATGGCTGTGGCAAAGGTCAATACTGAACACCTGATTCAAAAGCTAGAATCACAGAATGTTAGCATCGGGTGAGCTTTTTGAACATGGAATGTTAGACTATAAGCCATAAAGTTTTAGAGCGTGGAAGGTGGGGAGAGAGATCTCAAAACTTACAATGTAAGGGCTGAAAGTGACTTAAAATGCAGAATAGCATCACAGCTAGAAGGGACCTTAGGACATAAATGATCACAAGCAGGAACCTTAGAGCACTCAGTCCAAACCTCTCCTTTCACACAGAAGGAAACCAAGGCCCTGGCAAAGGGCTGACATCACACAGGTAATTAGCATCACCGGTCAGGACTCAAACTCCTGGTCTCCTGATTCCTGGCCTCAAACTCTTTGTCCTACATCATTGTCTCCTCCCCCTGTGGAGCAGTCACTATCACTACACCTGAAGGATCAGGACAAAACAATGGCTTAGTAGAATTGCAGGGGAATCGTGTGGGTACTGATTTGCAGCATTAATCGGAAGATGGGCTGTGACCTGCTGAATGTCATCCACTATGGAAACAAAAAAGCATAGGGAAGCAAGCCCAAGACTTGTCGGCTGTCTCCTCCACTGTTTCTCTTAGGAATGAGAGTCAGCTGCAGTGAGGTATCTTCACTCTAGACCCTCACCTCACTCCCCAGCCTCCCCCACCCCCTACTGCTGTCTGTTCCAGAGGGCACATCACTCCTGGGAACACAGGCGTTTTCCACATTGCTCTGGAACTGATCCCTCCCAAATGACTCATTAATTGGCTCTTGCTGCTTCTGAGGCCTTCCTTTGGCTGGTAGGAGAGGCTGAATTGTCAGCTGGGAGATTTGATGGGGGAGGAGGAAATGAAGTAGAGTTCAATGAAGTAGAGTCTTTTTGCTTGGAAAAATGAGATGGAAATCACGACCTTATTAGTGGGCTTTGGAAACAGGGCTTAGAGGAATTGTAGTGAAGTCAGGAGAAAAGAACTTTTACATTTTGCTTTTTAAAATTATGCTAGGGGGGCAGCTAGGTGGCTCAGTGGCTATAGCACTGGCCCTGAAGTCAGGAGGACCTGAGTTCAAATCCGGCCTCAGACCAAACACTTGACACTTACTAGCTGTGTGACCCCAATTGCCTAAAAAAAAGAAACAAAAAAAATAAAATTATGCTAGGGACACCTGTAGCCCTTGCAAAGGCAACACACTGCACGTAGAGATATTGAATTACAGAATTTCCAAGTTGGGAAGGACCCTACAGATCATTTATTCCAACTCAGACCTAAGTCATGAATCTTATTCTTCAACATCACAATTAAATACTTCCAACAATGGGGAACTCACTGCCTTATAAATTAGTCTAATTCCTCGTTGGCCAGCTTTGTTGCAAAGTTCTTCCTTATACTAAACCAGAATCAATTAACAAGTACCCATTGTGTGGCAGACACTGGGGGCTACGAAGACAAAAATGAAATAATCTCTGCCCTCAAGAAACTTACATTCTATCTGAGGGAGAAATACATACATATATAAGAACAGGTAAAATAGATACAAGATGATTTGGGAGGAGGAAGAAGGCACTAGTAACTGGGAGCTTTAGGAAAGGTGATTATGAAGTTCTTCTGGAGATTAAGCAGAAATCTGCCTCCTGGCAATACCACCTGGTACAGTCATAGTCTATCTTGACAGAAGGAAACAATTCCTAACAATTAGAACTACCTAGTAACAGAATGGGATATTAGGTAAGGCAACGAGTTCCTCATCAGTATTGGAGTTCCAGTGGAAATACAGAAGGGGGTCATGCTTTAGGACTGGACTAAATGGGGTGATGACTTCTGAGATTCTAATGCTGAAATTCTGTGACTGAACATCATGGGAGCACTGACAGGAAGTGTATGAATCCCAGGAAGCAAGAGAAAAATGCAAGCTCCTATCCCCATGCAATATGGAACAAAGTAGATTTCACAATTTGGACTCAGAGCCCATTCTTGATAGGACTGGTCAATACTGTGTAATCTGGAATGTTTCTAGTTCTATTTTATTAGTTACCATCAGAGTCCCTCTTTAATTAGGGTTTAGCGTTAGCACAGGGGGAGTATCAAAGGACATAAACATTCCATGCCAAATGAATTGACCCCAGAGGACAAAGAAAAGTCTGCTGCAATGCAAACTTCTAATGTCTTGGGCTTAGAGTTTCCTCCCTTTGTTGGCAACAAGTTCCCATTTGTTTTCAATCAACCCACGACTGGAACAAAAGGGTCAATGTCTCATGTGTTGCACAAGAACAAATCTTTTGGTTGGCTTGGTGCCGATGAACACGTGCCCAAGAGTCTAGGATGGAAGGTGGGCTCAGTGTGGGACTTTGTGCAATGAAGATGAGCTTCCCGATGACTCTTTGCAGGGTGGCAACTGAGAGGTCAAGGAGCAGGAGAACATTTGCACGCGGGCCCAGAGAGAAATCCTAAGTGCCAAATGGAATCCTTGCCCAGGACAGAAAGCCTCGTAACAGTCTCCCTTTCAAACAGTCCATTCCTAAGCTCATCCCTAGTAAGGATCTACCCCCTCTCCAGCTGGGGTCTCTCTCCTCTTGCTGCTCCTGATGATTGGCAGATGGGAAGGGGAAGGCTTGTTTTCATCAATATTCTCAGTTCATTTTGTTGCTTGTGAATGTATTCATGGCCAGCAAGGAAAAGGAGGAGTGGAGTCTCTGTGAGGGTCACTTTGAAATGTCTCCTGCTTGAAACACAAGTGAATTTAATACAATTTTGCTTGTTTGATACAATTTAAAACAATTAATTAATAACAATAGCTAGCATTTATACAGTGCCTATTATGTGCCAGGCACTGTGTTAAGTGCTTTACAATTATTATGACATTTGATCCTCACAACAACCCTGGGAGGTAGGTGCTATTATTATCCCCATTTTACAGATGAGGAAACTGAGGCAAACTGATTAAGTGACTTGCCCAAGGTCACACAGCTAGTGAGTGTCTGAGGCTGGATTTGAACTCCAGGCCCCATGCTCTGTTCACCACACTCCCTGGCTGCCTTAAGTCATTAGCTCTGTAACTATATTGCTAAGACTTCTCAAGCTGACTCAGCAACTCTTTGAGACACAGTATCCTGTGCCCTGATCCATAAAAGTACCTCTGCCCATTTCCATAGTGACCTTTTTCAATATTGTCTCTCCAGTGTGGCCACCAGGGAAGAAGTCCTTTAAGAATTCCTTGGTAAATGGGGTTGAGGATGTGCTTATTTATGATGAATGCATTCACTCTTGGGGGTGGGGAGGTGGGAAGAGTCAATGGAAGAAAGGTGGACAGTGAACCAAATCCACCTGTCTCTGGGAGGAACACACAACAGAGTTGTAACACAGGTTCAGAATAACATGCAGGAGAGATGAAATCAAGGACCCAGGTTGGGTGGGCAGCTGCCCATGGAAGTCAAGACCAACCATCCAAGTCTTTCTTTCTTCTTTCTGTCTCCAGGTTCAATTATTGCACCAAATCACTAGGTCAGGCAGGTGTCACCTGGGCCCTGAGTAGCCATAGGGATGCTGAAGAAGGAGGCTCTTGTGCCCAGGCAGGACATGGGTGTAATAGTGCTCAACCAGGCTTCCGATGCTCACAAACAAAAGCTCTCCTTCAAGGTAAAATCTGGAGTCCTAGGGTAAAAACAAAGACAATGCTTATCTCTGAGAACTAAAAACATTCCCTTCCCCTTTATTTCTTGGCCCAGATAACCATTCACAAGATTATCCCTCCTATCCACCCAAAGGCCTTGGGAGAAGCATTAGTTTAGGGCTGGTTAGAAAGCTCTTTTTAAAAAAAGCTTTACCTAGGGGCAGCTAGGTGGCGCAGTGGATAAAACACCAGCCCTGGATTCAGGAGGACCTGAGTTCAAATGCACTCTCAGACCAGACATTTGACACTTACTAGCTGTGTGACCCTAGGCAAATCACTTAATCCCAACTGCCTCGGGAAAAAAAAAAGCTTTACCTATGGGTGAACCATTGCCTGTCACTGACAGGTTTGAGGCATAGACATGGTTGGAACAGAACAAAGGAGAGGAAAGGATGAAAAGAGAGGTTAGGAAGAGGAAAGAAGGAAAGTAATGTCACAAAGGGGGAGAAGAAGAAAGGAAATGGAATAGGAATGGGGGGTATGAGGTTTCCTAGCCTGGAATCTCTATGGAGCCAAAAGAAAAGAAAGGAGGATGGGAGAAGAAGAAAGAAGAAAAGAAGGACGAAGAGGGGAAAGAAGAAGAAAAGAGAAGAATATATTAACAGAAGCAGAAAGTTCAACATACTTTCTCTCTTCCAATTCTAAAAGGTAGACACCTTTTAGAGAGAGTCAGCTCTCTAGCACCAATCCCAAGGACCTCCTTCCTTAGTTCTAGCGGGAGCCCAGACACCAGGGTTTCTATTCTGGCCTGACAGCCAGGTGATTTAGGGTAGACCAGCGCTCCCTTCTGCCTCTGCTTCCTTAAGCTTTAAAATGGGGAGGAATTCCAAGAGCACCTACTGGATCTACGTGAACATAGTGAGTATGAGATGAGACACCACAGGTGTGACACAGCCCAGTAAGGAGAAAACCCAAAACACAAGTAATTTCTGCTGTAAGATTGTCTCCAATCCCCAGCACAACCTGACCACAGCTCTTGTTTAAAGCTTGGTCATGGGAAACAAAAGGCCTTGAAATCTCAAGGCTTGTGAACAACATCTCTCACCTTTTCAAAGATCCGGTAGTTTCTCACTTTGTTAAAGGCTTCATCCCACACAACTAAAACCTGAATTTGAAAGGGAAAAAGAAAAAGGATCATCAAAAAGTCAGTTCATCTAAGTCCTGCAGAGACCAATTTGTGCACTGGGGTTGGGGGTTTGCAGACGGAATAGGCCAGAAAAAATAAGGGCAGGAGAAATAGAGAAAGCGGGTGCTCTGCTGTCATCAGTGGGTGGAATCATTAGAGTAAGGAGCACTAGACCGAGGTTCTAGACCTGTCTCTGCTATCTTCCTTACTCTGTGTAACCTTGGCTAGAACTACTAACAATTCCTGTTTGTAGAGAACTTGCAAAGTGCCTTCCTTAAAACGTCCCTTGAGTTAGTTAGTGCCAGTATTATCTCCAATTTCAAAAAGGGCACCAAGGTTCTAGGAAATTAAGTGCCCCTGCCACCTGAGTAGCAAATGGCAACAGGCATAATTAGAACTCAGGTGTCCAGGCCTCAGTCTTTTTATTTGTCAAGGGAAGGGTTTGGATGAGAAAATCCATATAGTCACTCTTCAGCTCTGAGATTCTGTGTTCTAGCCTTTAAGGCTGGCAGAGAGAAGAGGCAAAGACTGAGATCTCTGCTCCCTGCCCCAACATACCCTGCCAACTTTGTTCCTCACTTTTTTTTTTTACCCTCCCTAAAGCCTGAATGGCTGGGTCACTGGAAATAACTTTACAGAAAACTATTTTTGCTCCTAGCAGGTAAGGGGAAAAAGTCATTGCCTTATTATGAATATTATTGATACCAGTAATAGTATTAATATTATCTTTTCTATTAGATTAACTTCTAAGAATCTCAGTTTCCCAATCTGTAAAATAGGGACAACCCACACTACCTGCCTTCACAGGGTTATGGTGAGTAAAGCACTTTATAAGCCTTAAAGTGATCAGTAAATGTTGGTCATTAAAATTATTAGACTATCCTGAGGAAGGCACTTATTTGCCTTTGTATCTCCCCCAACGTCTACACACAGGACTCTGAACACAGAGCTTGTTGAATGAATGAATGTATTGAATTGACACTTGTCTGTGGCATGTTACCTTTCCCGTCTTTGAGGAATTTCTAATACAGTAGAGTCCATCTTGTGGCTGTCCCCTAGGATCAGTGGCTTTAAACAAGCTAAAACAGAAGACAGTAACTGTAAGGACTTCATCAAACAGTTCCAAATGTAGCCTCCTTGCACTGAACTGCTAAAGCTGAGGAGATAGGCTGGAGGCCCACCCTACTGAATGCTACAATAACATTTTCAAATAGTACCACAGTTGGTATTTAATACCTTTTCCTCTTTTTTGTTGTTGGTTTTTTTTTTTTTAACTAGACATGTCTGGAACTTAACAGGACTGTGTTACACAATCTCAAATGTTATTTAAAAAGTTCAGTTGGTTTCCATGATAATGGCATCACCCCATTTCCTAATCTCAATTATAAAAATTGCTTCCCACCAGGGTTTCCTGTGGAAATAGCAGTTTATGGAACTGTCATCTGTTTTTCTTTCCAAAAAGAACGATGATAACACCCCAGAGTTGGAAGGGACCTTAGGGGCCACTTAGTGCAAATTATATTTGAACATTCATGAATCCCTGCTATCCCAGGCATCCAAACACAATGGAAAGAGTGTGGGATTTGAAGTCAGCAATCTGGGTTCAAATTGTAGTTCTACCACACCTGAATGATCTTGAACAAGTTCCATTCACCTTTCTGAGTCTCCATCCCCTCAACTGTAAAATAAGATCAGGCTAAATGGCCTCAAGTGTCTTTCCTCTCTAAATCTGTGATCCAACCATATCCAACAAGTGGTTACTCAGCTTCTGCTTGAAGACCCCCCACTCTCTCCCCAGTGATGGGGAACTAACCCAATAAGGCAGTGCTGTCCACTTTCAGACACTCTAATTGTTTGGAAATTCTTTCATATTGACTCCAAGTTGGCTTCCTTATAACCTCCACCTATTCTTCCTATTTCTGCCCAACAGACAAGCATTTTAAATAGAATAATTGGAATTCAGCATACTTTTCCACTTCGTAGGATTCGGTGGTGTTGACAAAGATGGAGGTAGGCAGCGGCACCTGGAAGAAAGAGGAAAGCAATGCATACACCTTAGTATGTGACACATTTAAACATATTCATATTGTTGACAACAACCTCCCCCTTGGTCCTCATGTTCTGTATTTGTCTGATGCATTTATCACATGAGATTCTGCATTACTGGTATTTGTGTTTATATCTCATACCCCTACAAGACTGAAAGCTTCATGAGAAATCTCCATGATGACTTTTTTAATTTTGTATTTCACCCAATGCCTTGCACAATGGAAGCTTAATAACGATCTGGCAAACGTTTTCTTGAATGAATGCATGCTGATGATAGAATTCGGGAACCCATGCTCAAACACCTGGGACTTGTCCATTTAGTAGTAAATGCTTTCCTCTGGCTGCCCCCCCCCCCCCCCCACATACCATCAATCCACTTCAGTACCACCTTATGACTAACTGCTAAAGGAACCGACTTCTTAATGAACCATTCCCAGATTCTCCAAACCGGATCTCTCTCTTTTTCGAATTTCATATCTCTTTCAGATAATGATGTTCTATTTTGTATTATTGTGTCTTGGTCTTATTTTCTGTACTAGTCTGTAAATTCCATTAGGGTAGGAAATGTGTCTGATTCATCTCTGTATGTCCTTCAGAGCTTGGCTCAGTACCTGCCTAAATGTTTGTTGAGTGAACACACACACACACACACACACACACACACACACACACATACACACACACACCATTTATTTAGAAATCTCATTATCTATCTCATTTCTATGCTGCTCTATCCACTCTATGAACAGAGGCAGTAAAATTTCCCTTTGGGAAAGGCAGGCAAAGCAGAGTAATCTCCTAACACACAGCTCTTATTGCATTATTGTTCTGCTTGATAACCTTCAATATCTCCCAACTGTCTACAGAATAAAGTTTAAATTCTTTAGGCTGGCATTCAAGACTCTTCCTGATCTGGGACTACTTTACCTTTCCAGCTTTATCTCATGTAACTCCCTATCACATTAATCTATGGAACTTGCCAAACTGTACTACTTATTATCCTTCGATCTCATTCTACCCAGCCCAGGTACCATCTCCAGCTCAGCTTCCCTGCTAGGAGTGCTGTTCTCTTCCTTTCATAAATAAACTGTACCTTTTCATAGTCTTCATCTGAATCCTCGCAGCTGGTATCTAACTTAGTTGAGAGTGAAGGTTTCTCAAAGGAAAAGCTTCTGAAACTCTGCCCATCTGGTGGGGATCTCCTGAAAAGAATAAGTAAACTGTGAACACCGCTGGTTACCATAGCTAATTCTCCCGAACAAGTCCACCTGTAGGATGCCAGAGCTAGAAGGGCCTTTAGAGATGAACTAGTTCAACTCTCCACTCATTTGGAAACCTGTTCAAGATCACACAGTAACGTCCCAGCAGCCTGGGGACTAGAACCCAGGTCTCAGTGTTCTTTCCTCTCCTCCATGCTACCTCCCAGAACAAGAGTCTTCACTGAGTTCTGGGATGGCACATTATGTCCCTGGCACCTGTGCTATTGACCACTTAGAGTCAACACACCAAGCTAAGTGTCCCTTTCCAAACAGTGCTGCTTGCAAAGAAACCATTTTCTTCCTATAAATATGTGCTGGAAACCAATCTAATGTAAATGGTTTGGAGGCAGGTAGGTGGTGCAGTGGAGAGAACACCCAACATGGGAGTCACGAAGACCCAAGTTCAAATCTGGCCTCAGACGCTTACTAGCTGTGTGACCCTGGTTAAGTCACTTTAACCGGTCTGCTTCAGTTTCCTTATCTATAAAATGGAGATAATAATAGCTCTTGTACCTTCCAGGATTGTTGTGAGAATAAAATGAGGTAATATTTGGAAAGGGTTTTGTGAACCTTAAAGTACTATATACAGCTTACTATTATTAGGGAATAAAAGGATTTGCTGTTGAAAACTTGAATTCAAGGTACACTATTTTGACTGCAATCAGTCATTATGGTGCTGTTTCAGGAAGTACAATGGGCTTTGGCTGTAGGGGTTGTGGATTCCATTCTCTCCTTCTGTGCTTCTCTCTACTAGGCATATATGCTCCCTCTACCAACTTAAGTAGCAATCCCTCTATGCCTTAATAGACAGGGTTGGTGAGGTACTTTGATTGGGAAAACAAAGCAAACTTCAGCCAGAGGCCAAACTACTGAGGATAAAACAGGTGCAGGAAAAGACAGTATTATGGGGTGGAAAGAACACTTGGAGTCAGAAGCACTTGGCTTGCACTAGATCATCTTTGAGTTTTCTTCTAATTTTGAAATTCTGTGTGAGTCTCCTTGGGAATCCCAATTCAAACACTAACCACTGTGGGCCTCAGTTTTCTCATTGGTACAAATGAGGGCTGGAAAAACAGAAGGTCTTTAAAGTCCCTTACTGCTCTTATTCTTAGCGATTCTGTGGTCTTGGGTTCCACTGACTGTCTACTTACTAGCTATGTAATCTTAGGCAAGTCACTTTAATTTCCTGAACCTCAGTTTTCTCATCTGTAAAATGAGGATGCTTGGATGTTCTTCACAGAATTATTATGGGGGACAGAGCTTTGTAAACCATAAACCTACTCTGTACTTCAAAGATTTGTGATTTTTGCTAGAATGCGTCCACTCAGGCGGATCACAACCTTCTACAACATCAGGGGAGAGTTTTGGTGAATTGCTCTGGCGATAAACTTATCCCCTGGTAGCCATAGTGAGCCTCTCTGAACTTAGCTAGGCTGGTCCCTGGAATACAGGTATGCTCCTGGATCCATAACTGATGTCTTTTCAGCTAGGTGGAACCTGTCAGAACTGGTGCTCTGCTGGGAAATCTGTAAGCCAGAAAGCCCTACGCAAACACACGTCTTCATTATCCTAAGTTCAGTACGGCTATGAGAGCACCAACCAACTTCTTGGTGGTGGGAGAGGCTTCCATGTGAGGAAACAACTAAACTATGACTGCGGTGGGGAGTTATTATGCTTCTAGATGACTATTAACTAAAGCAGGAGAGTCCTAAAGCTCTCTTTATGGTAGATAAAAGCAATTGTTTTTGGAAGGCTGAATTCATTAAATTAAGATATTATACTAATGATCAGTGTTTAGTCTAGATTTTTCAGCGCAGACTTGTGATTTCATTAATGTGGAGAATGCCCAGTATGGAAGCCTCTGCTGCCATTGCAGACTGGATCAGCACCATGTCTGCAATTCAGAGCCTCAGAGTTGTCTGGGGTATTGAGGGCTTAAGTGATTTGGCAAGGGCCACACACTCATGTCAGAAGTGGCTCTCAGTCTATCATACCACAATGTCCACATACAAGCAAAAGGCATTATGATTATGGATCACAATAATTTCCGGTATCTGTTCCATTAATTAAAAATTAGTTAAATTAATTAATAATATTATTTCTAATAACTAAAAATATCCAAGACCTAAGAAGTACACTCTAGAAAGTGTTTCTAATTGGCCTCCAGATACCAAATATTAGCATCTTTCAAATTTTTCAGATTAGAAATTAAATAATGGTAATGCTAATTCTTTCAGAAAGACCCAATTATATCCATAGACGCTAAGGAATCATAAAATTTAGGTTAATCATGGAGTCTCCCCCCCCCCAACTGTAGTATGATAATAAAATTAATGATGGTCAGAAAAACATTTTGTATCAAAAACATAAGACCATGTGACTGAAAAGACTACACCTCTCCAGTTTTGACTGAAAGGTGACAATTTCCAGTGAAGGGCTAAGCCTTCAGTTCAGAGGGGCTCAGACTTACTGTAGTTGGGGGAGTGAAGGTTTTTCAGTTCTGGGCTTCAGTTCAGGTACAGGGTGTTTAGGTGCCAAGGCTGGTGGCCCAGGCACAGCATGTTTAGGTGCCAAGGCTGGTGG
>NW_020954596.1:9422540-9440959 GCF_900497805.2 Vombatus ursinus | reverse complement strand
AAGGCTGGTGGCCCAGGCACAGCATGTTTAGGTGCCAAGGCTGGTGGTTTGGGTGTCACAGGGGGCACAAACAGTCCGGGTTTGACAGCTTCTCTTATAGACTGTAACTCTCCCACCTTTATCAGTTTGGGTTTATTGGCTGGGATTGGAGGGGGCTCAGCCAGAGGTGATCCTTGAAGTGATCCTCGAGGAGAGAGGTGGATAGATTTTAACTTGTCGCAGCTTTTAGAGGTATTCACAAGATGGCTGACAGACACGACCTCTGGAGAAGCTGGTTTTCTGAAGCTGGGGATAGGAGGTAGATTTCCCAGGGGTGGATCGCTCTGTCTCCTGCTGGGAGAGGACACTTTCAGATTAGGCTCTGGCCTCCAAGAAGAGATCACTTCTCTTTTCAGGTCCTCAGGATTGATTTCTGGCAGGCCTCTTTTGGGAGGTGGGGGAGGATGGACAGGTGTGGAGCACTTGCTGGAAAAGGAGTGTGACCGCTGTGATTCTGAGTAGGCTGGTTTTCTTGGAGTGGGGATCGGAGGCGGGGGATAAGTTGGTGGGTGAATCATGATATCTGCAAAGGAAAAAGCAAACACCCTTTCAAAGAATGTAACTGCCTGGTTTATTCAAGGTGCTACAGTAAAAAGGGCACTGCAAGGATCTAAGGCATCTCCAAAGGTCTCATGATGGAAAATGCTATCCACATCCAAAGAAAGAATTATGGAGTTTGAATGCAGATTGAAGCATACTATTTGCTTTCTTTCCCCCTTTGGTTTTGTTTTGTTTCCTCTTTCTTGTGGTTCCTCCTATTGGTTCTAATTCTTCTTTACAACATGACTAATGTGAAAATATGTTTAATAGGAATGTATATGTAGAGCCTATATTAGATTGTGCGCTGTCTTGGGGAGGGAGGGGGAGAAAAATTTTAAAATGTAAAAGCTTAAGGAAGTGATTGTTGATAAACCAAAATAAATTAATAAAAAAATTTTAAAAAAAAGGACACTGGATTAGGAGTCGGAAGACTTGCTTTGAATCTCAGCACTGCCATGTACTACCTCTATGACGTACAAGGTCCTTTCCAAAGTGAAATCTATGATTCTATAAACTCAACAAATTTAGATCCCTCTCTATTCTAATGGGGCTTAGAGTCTAGTGCAGTGTCTAAGGCACATGTATAAGTATGATATGCAACAATATATAAGTACAATCTGAGAAGGAACAGATATAAGCTGGGGACAACATAACAGGGAAGGCTTCCCAGAGAAGGTGGCATTTGAATTGGGCTTTAGTTTAGAGGATGGGTAGGGATTCAAAAAGTGAAAGAGCAAGGGGAGACATTTCAGGCATAAGTGACAGCATGAACAAAGATAGATGTGAGAGAGAGGACTGAATATATCTAGGGGATAGTTTAGCTGGAGGAACACAGACAGATATACACATATACATACATGTGTATGAATCTGTATCTATATCTAAAGTAGCCTTAACTTGGCAGGTTTGAATGCTAATAATAATGATGATGATGATGATAGTTAATATTTATATAGCACTACAAGGTTTGCAAAGTGCTTTATCTTACTGATCCCTAACAATCCTGTGAGGTAAGTGCTATTATTATCCCCATTTTACAGATGAGAAAACTGAGACTGAGGTTAAAGGACCTGCTCAGGGTCACACAGCTAGTAAATGAGTAAGGTGGGATTTGAATTCAGGTCTTCCTGACTCCAAGTCCAGCACTCTATACACTGCACCACACCTCTGTGCTTCAACTGACCAACTGCCCATTCATTAGGGCAGGTCTGACCTCAAATGTGCCTTATGAATTCTCACATCCAATCCTTTAAAATCCCATCATTACCCCTCATCCTCTCCAGTCTGGAATTTCCTCCCTCGTTCTCTTCTCTCTACCTTAATTCTACCCATTCTTCAAGGCCTGGCTCAAATCTCTCCTCCAAAAGAAGTTTTCTTTGACCACACGTGTTTTCGTCACTCACTCTCTCCTCTGAACGCCTTCTCCAGATTTCCGTCACTCACTCAGTACTTATTCTATATTGCTGTGTACAGCTGGCAATCTCTGGCTGGATGTTAGTTTCGTCTCTCTAACTAGACTGTAAGCTCCTTGAGGTCAAGGGCTATGTCTCATCATTCTCTGAACCCTTCTCAGCACCTAGTACAGTACTTTTCGTGTCCAATAAATACTTTCTGATTGAGTGGCCACAAGAGGTCTGAGCCCAGGTCCAAAGTTCCTCTGGAGAGAGATATCCATCCTTCTTATGTCTTCTGCATAGGGTCAGACAAATGGTAGGAATTCTTCTTTAGGATTGTTTCTTGGTAGGTATGGGTTACTTGAACATACCACCTAAAAACCTCAGGTTCCCTGAGGTGGATCGGAGGCGGGGGATAAGTTGGTGGGTGAATCTGAAGTTACCTGACTTGCACAGACAATGCTCTTGCCACATTTCTTTTCTGTCATTCACTCTAATATGACTCTGGTCTATGTTGGACCTAGGCTGTCATTAAAATGACATGCCTAACCTCACAACCTAGATTTGGCTAGGAGGATCAGATAATAAAGGGGAAATTAGGGCCTTGGCCAGAGGTAAAGGAGAATAATTCTGCACATCATTGGGTCAGAGGATTGAGAGCTAATGGGATGTTAGAGAATGTCTAAGTCCTTCATTTAATAGATGAGGAAAACAGGCTCTGAAGGGAGGAGTACCTTAGCAACGGTCACAGAGCTAGTTAGGCATGAGGACAAATCAAAAACCTTCTCCTGGAATGTCAAGAGATGGATGGACTTTTATGATTGCTTTATTGCTGGCTATTCCAGTGGCAGGAGTCTTTTACGCAAAAAGATGGCTGGGGATGGAGAGATGATGATGACCACAATGTATTTTTATGGACACATATTTATACGGACACATATTTCAGTGTACTTTTTCATTCATTAGGTATACATAACTTCGATGTAGCTGGAAGGATCCAACAGGGTTTGACAAACCCTAAGTGTACTACAAAGTGCATTTCTTTCTTCCTGCTCACATGTATTTACATTTTACTATCAGTGCATTGCAGATTACTTGGAAAGAAGTGGTCCACCTGAGGATGCCTCAGTCATCACCTACTTCACCCTGGGCTTAGGCCCTGCTTCCTTCAAGAAGAAGCCAGAATCATAAGATGATGGCTCCATACATAGGCTAGGAAAGCCCTGGCCAAATGCATTTAACTCCTTCTGAATCTTTCCAGGTAATCCCTCCAGACCAGGGCCTCTTAGCCTTTTTTGCATCATGGACTCCTTTGGCATGCCCATTTCTCAGAATCATGTGGTTAAATAATTGAAGGAAATATTACATTTCAGTTAGTTATCAGTGCAAATAAAGATGTAATTTTCCTATCCAAATTCATGGATTTCCTGAGATTTATCCATCGAAAGGCCATTTAGGGGGTCTAAGAACCCCTGCTTCATGCCCTTATGGAGTCTCAATGTAATCTTTTTTTTGTTGTTGTTGTTGGTTAGGCAATGGAGTTTAAGTGACTTGCCCAGGGTCACACAGCTAGTAAGTGTTATATGTCTGAGGTCAGATTTGAACTCAGGCCCTCCTGAATCCAGAGCCAGTGCTCTACGCACTGTGCCACCTAGCTGCCCCTCAATGTAATCTTAACCTGAGATTGTGAATCAACAGCCTGCAGCAACAAACTGCTTCCCTTCCCAATCTTTTTTTCCCTTAACTCCTTGAAAGCAACAAAATTCATCTGACTCTAGGAGCTGGTGGGTTAAAATCAATTTAAAACTGGACTAAACACCTCCAATGAATTATTGGGGATCTTTAGATCTACAGGTACATCAATTACATTTTTTTAAATTGAGTATTTACTAGTAGTGTGATGCTGTGGCAATCACTGAATATCTCTGAACATCATTTCCCCTCATCTGAAAAATAGGAACAATAGTCATTCTACTTGCCTCACAGGGCTGTTGTACAGAAAACACTTTGTAAATGTTTTATATTCACTTTTGCCAACTACAACGTGCTCAGTACCACTCCGGGGGTACATAAAGAGCATCCACTGTCTTTACCCTAAAGCCGAGATGCTTTACTTTGCTATGGGCTTGCCAGATTCACTGCTGAATCAGAGTAAAATGTAATTGATGATTTAAAACAAAATAAGTGCAAATACAATACAACAAATAATGTTAATTTGTGGTTTTCTAAGTCAGTATGCAACCCACAGGGATAATTCTATGTGAGTCTAACACCACTATCCTAAAGGACCTCACAAATCCAGTTGGTGACATGAAAATCATATACATAGAACACCCCAAGATAGCACATATTCAAGTGTTAACATTGTACCAAGCCACTTAGACTCACAGAGGTGGGGAGAAAGCTTACTGGACTTTAGAGATCCACTATCCCACCCTTCTTGGTTAACAGAGAAGAAACCTGAAGCCCAGAGAGGGGAGGGAACCTGTCTGCAGATAACAGGATAACAGCATCTTACAAGACATCTCACTATAATCCCTCGTTTTGTAGATGAACACACCAAGGCCCAAGGTCCCCGAACCTTGAATCTAGTACATTTTCTACTATGCCACAAGTTACACGCCATGCTAATGTTCTCACACACCCTGACCCTCTCCAACACTTTACATAATCCCTACTACAAGGTTCACAGGCATAATGGTCACTTAAGATGTTTAAGAAAAAG
This sequence comes from Vombatus ursinus, assembly GCF_900497805.2. Classification (NCBI taxonomy): domain Eukaryota; kingdom Metazoa; phylum Chordata; class Mammalia; order Diprotodontia; family Vombatidae; genus Vombatus; species Vombatus ursinus. The sequence goes on along the minus strand of NW_020954596.1, from coordinate 9,436,261 downwards.
TCAGGTTCATACCTACCTTCAACTTTCACGGAGTCTGGGCTGTCTGGTTCCATGTAGGAGTCATCGTCATCATCATGTTCATAGTCTGTTTATATAAGCATGAAGGGAAGAAACATTTTTAAAAATTATTCAATACCAATTCTGTGCAAGGCCCCCATGGATGACACAAAGATAAGACAGACAATTCCTGCTGTCAAGAAACTCAAGAGTTTAGTAAAACAGCATGGATACAAATGGATAGAATACAAATTAGGACATGCTAATTGAATATAAGGGAAGTGTAAGGTACTATGAGATCAGATAGAGGAGAACTCACTTGCTAAGGCCCTAAGGCTCAGGGAAGATTCCCAAGAGAAGGACATATTTCAGCTGAGCCCTAAAAACACAAGGAGGACCTCACCAGGTAACAGTAGGCAGGTGATAAAAAGGCATTCTTGTCATAAAGAACAGCCTTAAGCAAAGGTGCAGAGGTGGGCAATCTTCATTTCTCTGAAGCAGAGAATAAGCTTTATCTAGGAGCAAACAACCTCATCCAGTCAATTCCTAGTAGGCCTGTTGGGCTTAAATCAAGGTTTTAAGTGGGAGTTCAGTTTTTAAAATGCTAGCTAAACAAAGTTTATGCACACATGCACACACGTGCACACACACACGGAAAAAAAAAAGACATGTATAGCAATTGGCCATTTCTTTTTCCTCTGTTGCTAGAGAACATAGGATCACTTTCTTTCATCAGGATACATACTTTCAGGGAAGGAGGTGACAGCCCAGAACTCTGAACTCAGGAAGATTTCAGGGTGTTTAGGAGACAGCATGTATGGTGAGAAAGGGGAAGGGAGTGAGAAACTCCACAGATTAAGACTTACCTTCATTGTCAGTGGGATATGGGGATAAATTGATATCGATGGGACGTTCCACAGAGCCATAGAAGCTATCTGTGTCAGAACTTGAGTCACTAAATAATAAATGCAGAAAAGAAAGACAAAAGATTTAACACACACCCATAAGCCAGTTTCCACCCCAAAGTAGTTTACAGGCCCAGACAAAGGGAAGTTTTGGACTGTGATATTCCAGCCACCTTGCATGCTATTTAGAGGAAAGAGCCTTGAATTAGAAGTCAAAAGATCTGGGTCCAAATCCTGACTCTGACCCTTACTAGCTTTATATGACTTTGGGCAAGTCAATTCATGCAACCACCAGCTTCCCCATCTGTAAAATGAAGGGGCTGAATTAAATGATCCTTAGCTTTAAACCCCATGACTGTTGTTCTGTGAATTAATTTACTAGCTGATATCTTTCATGTCACTGTTGTATTATATTCTTTTGTTTTGTTTTGTATTATATTCTTAATATATCACCCTATCCATGCTGTCACTCCCTTTCTCAGAAGCCTTTGATAGCTCCCCGTGGCTTAGCGAATAAAATCCAAACTGCTTAGTCTGGTATTCAAAACCCTTCAAAATTTGGTTCCCATATCTTGTCTACAGGCCCCTCTTGGACCACTTCTTTATGTGTCTTAGCCAAATGATATCACTTAATTTTGTACGATCACATCCCATGTTTTGTACCTTCTCCATATCAAGCTGTTGAAATCTATCTCATTGTTAAGGACCTAGTTTAAATGCCACCTCTTCCACAAAGACTCCTGGATCTTCCCAAGATGGAAATGATCTTTCTTCTCCTCAACACTTGAAGGATGTTGCTTATACTCCTACATCTGCCCCATATTATACTCTAATTGGTACGAGACTTATTTGTATCTCTGCTTCAGTTTCCCCCACTAGACTGGGAGACCTCTGAGGACAGGGGCTGTGCTATTTCTCACTCATGTCTGTTTCCCACAGAGCCCAGTACAGGATCTCACAAGTACTACTTTAATTCAACCCAACAAATATTTTTTAAACACTGCTACAAACAGTCCTTTTGGTTTTCAGCAAGGGATACAAAGTTGTCTTGGAAGAGCTTAGTATCTACTGCAGAGAATGTGATACATACGTGAATAAGTATGATTTGTTGTGCAGAATGTAGAAAAAGACTATTCCTGAAATGGATAGATCTCTCTAAAGACAAAGTATAATAGGGGCAAAAGGAGAGATTTTAAAAAGTATTCTCAGGAGGAGAGGTCATTTTTACTAGAGAGGAAATTAGAGGAGACTTCCTGCAGAAGGCAACAATTGACCTAATCCTTAAAGGAAGAGAAGGATCACCACAAGTGGAGATGAGGAGAGAAGTATTGCAGGCAAAGGAGATGGCCTATGTGAATGCACTGAGGCCAGGGCACAGAATAAAATGGGGGCAGAGTTAATCAACAGTCCATAGGATCATAGATTTGGAACTAGAAGGGCCCTTAAAGGCCACTGAAGATTCAACAACCTCAGTTTACAGATAAGGAAACTGAGGCTGCAACCGCTTTAGGTTAAGTGACTTGTCATGGGTCACATAGCTAGTCAGAATCAAGATTCAAACTCAGGTCTTTCTGAGTCCATTCAAGTCTCATACTGCAAAACCTAGTCTAGTTTATCTGGAACATGGAATGTGTGAAGGGAAATAATGTGAGATGAAGACAAAAAAGCAGGCTGGAGTCACACTGTGGGAGCATTAAATGCCAGGAAGAGAAGCCTGAATTTTCTTCTGCATGCAATGGGGAGCCTCTCAACGTGTGCTAAATCAACAAACATAAAGAGGGCAAAGCGGCTTTGCTTAGGAGCACTCTAAGAAGCTCCATTTTGGAAAGAATGTGACCTCCCCGCCCCAAAGAGTCACTGAACAGTTACATACCTGAAATCTAACGACGGCTCTTTCTTCTCATGGTAGTGGCCTATTTCTTTCCTTAGCAGGGCCATCCAACTCTGAAAGAAAGAGGAAAAAACCCCACTTGACCTTCTTGTTATAAACATGGATTCAATACTAAATACAGGCTGCAGGAGGAGCTGGGAAGTGGATTGTGCGGAGATGGCCGCTAGGTTGATTTTGCCTTCATAGGCTCACAGGGTACAGTGCTATAAAGGATGCTGGAGATTCTCTAGTTTAACTCTCTCCTTCTACAGATTGCAAGTTGTCTTCTGACCATTCTCATCTGAGCTACTACTTGAAAATCACCTTTCTTTCATCTTCAGAGGAGGCTGAAAAGAACCAGGTTCGGTGCTTCTTGCTGATATGAACAATCTTGAAGGGAAAGACGTTGTTTGATGTTGTTTCTTCAGCTGCTCGCATTACCCTAGGTAGGAGACAAATGGTACAATATCGAGAAAGCGTAGCAACATGATGGAGCGGAAAGAACTGTGGTCTGCACAGCAACAGACCCGAGTTCTAGTCCCAGCTCTGTCAATGACATGCTGTGTGTCTTTTGGTAAACTGTTTAATCTCTCTGAGGCAGGAATGATCCAGGCCTCTTTCTATTGTCCTAGAACAAAACGTTGCCAGATTCCCCTGGCCAGTAACAACTTGACACCTCAGACGGGAATCTCAGAAGTAGGAAGGCCCTCAGAGGCCATCTACTCCAACCTAAATCTGAATAGGAACTCTTTTTATAACATCCCCTACAAAGGATCACCTAACTCTTGCTTGCAGACCTCTGGCAATGGGTAATCGACTACTTTCTGAGCCCATTATGGTTTCTCTTTATATCAAGACAAAATATGTCTTTGTAACTTCAACCCAGTTCTGCATCCTGGGACTAAGCCCAGCCATTATAATGCTTCTACCCAACAGTTTTTTCACAGATACAATATTACATGATGGCTGTCTCCCAATATCATAATTATCAATGTTAGTGTTTTATCCCTGCAGCCAGGCTGAGCTCCATGAAAGCAGAGACAGTGTCTTACGAAGCTCAGTGACATTTAAGGGCCTCCTGGGTGCACAAATGACTTCAGTTTTTGCTAACAGCCTATATATTACGACAGGCAGTCTACCTCTCTGTTGCTTGTTCTTGCAAAGCCTCTGAAGGGAGAGGGCCAGTGTGGTCTCTCTACTGGGCTCAGCTACCTGGAGGTAGGTCTGAGCACTTCACAAGTTCAAATGACTCAACTCGCCTTCTCAAATAAGGTTGTCAACCAACCAGGATGTGGGGTTATTTAGAAGAAATGAGAAAGCCAAACAAGGACTGACTGGTATTATGACTTCAAGAGCTGGAAATGCTATCAGCCCTTTCACAAACCATTTAAGGGGCTTGTATATTTTAGCACCCACCAGACTCCTCTTACCTCTCTGTACTTATCACGCCCTGCTCTATACTTTAGATATCTCTATCCCTGTCTTATCTGTTCCCTCTCCCTTGCCCCTCTATGGACTCTTAAGTGCTCTAGAGCAGAGAATGTCTCCAGTTCACCATTCTACCCACTGCATGTTCTACAGGGCCTGGCCCATGGGTGCTCAGTATATGTTTAGTGAATGAATGTTTCATAGTAAGCCTCCAACATTCAAACAGTGCAACCTGAGCAAGTCACTTAAGCTCTCTGAGTGCTGGTAAAATGGCAAAAATGATAATAGTAACAATGAAATAATAGTTGACATTTATATAACATGTTAATGCTTGTGAAACACTTCAGGACAAGTGTGCATTCTAATGACCATCAGTTCTAGCCTTGGCTGGGCTATCAAGCCCCCTCCTGAGTATTAGGCAATTCTTTTGTCTGTAACTCAGGAATAATAATCCTTCTCCCATATACTCTCTCGTTGAGCTGAGGGGTTGGGGGGTACTGATTTCCAGAAAGGTGCTACATAAGCCAATAAAAGTAATAAAAGTAATCGACTAAAAACACATGGGAACAACTGAGTGGGAAGTGGTGTTGGACAGTCTTGTTAGATTTCATAGAAAACAGGGGTCAGGCCAAGAACGCCTTCCTACCCACAGGTACCAAGCCAACTCACCTATTGTAGCCACTCAGGGAGAAGGCCCCCTGGGGAGATGCTGATGTGCTACTCTTAAAGTAATAAATACATCTCTTGTGGATAATCACAAACCGCAATGGCCCTGGAGACAAAGAAAAGGAAAGTTTATTTTAATATGTCTTGCTGATTTAAAAAAAATTAATTTCCCCAAAACACCCTTTTCCCTTGTCTCCACATAACATTTCTATATTGTCGTAGGCCTGCAAAACACTTTACCCGGGATAGCTCATTTACTCCTCAAACTGTTCTTGGAGGTTGTACTAATGTATTATTTACCCTATTTTACAGATGAGGAAACTGAAGGTCAGAAAGATTGACTTGTTTGTTCATAGCAGCTAGTAAGAATAAGGAGTTAAGATTCACACCCTAGTCTGGTCTGATTCCTTGTTTAAACAAAGGGTCACAAGTCAACTGATAGCCATAAGCCAAGTGTTATCTATGGATTTCCGCAAAACAAAAACACCATTGTCACATACGTGTTCTTGTGCAGGCCATTCAAAACAAGCAATCCCAAAATAGAATAAGATTCCTTAAGTCCATTATATTCTGTAATTCTAGTAGAATTATAAGGATTCAGAGCCAGAAAGGGCATTAGAAATCATTTAGTACAATGCTCTCATTTTACAGAAGAGAAAACTGAGAGTTCTTTATGATAACAAAGATAATAAGGTGCAGAGTCAGGATTCAAACCCAGGTCCAGCCCTCCTCCTAGCCTTAGGGGGCAGCTTACTGAGAGGAAAACAACAGAGGATTTGGATACTCTGATTGATATTAATTCTTCTTTTTGGACAATTTTTCCAACACTGCATGATTAAGAGCATAAAATGTTTGAATGGGGTATCACAGTACTGTGGAATGGGCATTGGACGTACACTCCAAACACCCAAGCTTGAACCCTAGTTCCGCTATGTACTCTCTATGTGACACTGCAAATCACTTCAGATCTCTGAGCCTCAGTTTCCTCATCTGTAAAATGAGGTTAGACTAAATCACTTTGAAGATCTCTTCAAGCTCTAAATCTATGATCTGTCATATGGAAAAAGGAATTACATGTGCTCTGCCTGGTCCCAGAGAGCAGATCTAGGAATGAAAATTAAGTAAGAATCACAGAGACAGATCTAAGCTTACTATTACAAAACAAAAAGCAAAAAACAAAAAAAACCTCCCACAATTTCCTAACAGATGGAATGAGTTCCTCATCACTAGTGGTATTCAAGTGCAGGATGAAGACCACTTGTGAGGGAATGAACAAGATGGCTTCTGAAATTTTTTTCTAATTCAGGCTTTCCAACCTCCCCCTACCTTCTCATTGCATGCCGTTCTTTGCTATGTCTCTATAGAGGATGATATTAATAATAAATAATAGTGAGCATTTATAAAGCACTTTGAAGTTTGAAAAGCACTTTACATACATTATCTTATTTGATTCTCACAACAACCCTGTGAGGGAGGTGCTGTTATTATCTTTTTTTTTAAATTATCCTCATTTTTGCAAATAAAATTGAGCCTGAGTTTGTGATTCAACCAAGGTCACACAGCTAGTAAGAGTGGTCTTCCTGAGTCCAAGTACAACACTGTATGCACTATACCACACAGCTGCCTCAAGGATGAAGCAACCCTTTGGTTATGAGTCTTTGCACTTGACTAGGCAGGTCCTCAAACTGGGGGCATACTCCAGCAATGGACTAGACTCAAAGCTATCTTGCTGGTACAGCCTTTGAGAATGAAGTGTTTCTTCTGCACCAACATGAAGCATTAATGGAAGGAAATGCGCTGGGTTCCAATACCACCTCTTTGGGCCACGGCCCCTCTTCTGTAAAATAAGGGCACTGAAATACTCTTCTCAGATTCCTTCCAGCTCTAAATATACCAAGTGTAGAAGCAAAGTCTCAAAGCTTCTCTTTTTGGAAATATTAACAAAGTATTTTAAAAGAATCCTAGTTTGCAGCCTTTTTGACTATCTGAAATATGTCACTTGGGAAACAATGTCTTGTTCCCCTCTCTGGGACCAGCCCAGCAAGGACTTCTCCTCTCCCTTGATTTCAGGTGCTACCAGGACAAGGACTAGGGCAAGGGGCTCTTGACTGATTCACCTAAGAGGAGTAGCCTCTTTCCCAAGGCTGTGAAGGAGATAATGACCTATCTATGAAAAGGAAGACATGTCTTTGATGACTTCAAGTCACCTATAACCACACTGGGGTGTGTAGTGGGGGGGGGGCCTTTGTGGAAAGCAATCATAGAGGGACTGAGTGGTTTTAAGAAAATGACTCGCTGAGAACATACCCTCAAAGGTTAATTATTGCTTTGTTCTATGAAGCAATATTAATTTTTACCTGACCCTGAACTGTTTCACTGTGTTTTATCGTAATGGGAAATTTCCCTTGTTCAAAATTCCTGTAAATGTTACTTCAAAAATATGTGGTGCTGGAGAGATGTCTGATAGCGATAAGACTCTGCCAGTTTGGACATTTCTCCCACTAAGCTAGAAAAATGCTTGGATAAGAATAACAATAAATTAACTAAAATTGTTTCTGGCAGGTTTGTGCCTGCAAGGCAGACTACAGTATTAATGTTTCTTTTTTTCCTTCAATACAATAGACATTTTATGTTTATAAAGCACTTTCCATTTTTCAAAGTACTTTCACAAACATATTCTCATTTGACCCTCTTAAAGACTACCTTAAGGTAGGGAGAAGGGGTATTAGCACCAACATTTCAAGAAAAGGGATTTGAGATAGAGATGAGTGAGCTACCTAACATCCCACAGCTTAACAACAGTGGTTGAGTCTAAGCTAGAACACAAAGTTTCCCAACTGTGAGTCCCGGGCTCTCTTGGTTATGTTATGTCGTGTCGGGTCCTGAGTACCTTTAGACTATTCTGATGGTACTGAAGCCCACTGTGGGGAAGAGTGGACGGCCGGATGGGTAGGGGCTTCAGGAGACACAAAGGGAAAATAAGTGATAGGACTTACATTTTAGCAGCTGCAGCTGGGTGCCACCTTTTTTGTGAAGGTATCCAGACTTGACCACTCCCCCAGGCATCGTCAAGAGGTTCTGGGCTCCAATGGCCTTCATCGGCACAGGCCAATGCTGCTCCTCTGAAGCCATCAAGCTGAGAATAACGGAAAAGGATGAGCTGGGCTGGGGACTTGAACAATTACTTTGAGAAAAAAGCAAGAAGGAAAAAAAATCGAACGTACTTCTGGAAATAACAAATAAGATACAGCAGCGTCTCAAAGGTTCCAGGAAGTATGTAACATGGCAGCTTTTCAGAAAATCCCCAGGGATTTTTAGAAAACGGTTTGTTTTTGAAACGGCTTTGTGGATATTCAGATATTTAGGCCCTTAAGGATGAGTTAGAAGAACATGACCAATCCAAACTTTAATGCACCAACCTTATTAAAACATCTTTATTTCCTCCATCTCCTGTATCTATCCCAATTCAACCAAGTAGGAAAGGATCAACTTTTTGCATTACTCCTTATATTTTTGGTTTGCCTAATGCATCAGGGCCCCTGTCACTCTCGTGGCTTAGAAGAAGCACTAATGACTGCTCTAGCTGACTGTCTCAACAAAGAGAGGCAGTTATGGAATAAGAGATTCTGAATCAAAGGACCTGCTACAAACTCCAGCTGCCTGGGTACAATGGACACATCCCTTCTCCTCTCTTGGTTTCTTCTTCTGTGCAGGGTTGAATTTTTTTTTGGGGGGGGTGTCAGATTAGTGATTTTATTGATACAGGGAACTCCCTGTGAACAATCTCCTTCAAACAATGCAGGTACTGGCTCTGCAATTTATAGTCTTAGAGAACGGCTGGGGATGCTGAGGTTAAATCATCTGCCTAGATTCAGTCAGAGGCTAAGCTATTTTTTAAGCCTCCTTTGAGTTCTAAATCCTATGATCCTATATTAGCACACATATCATGCTTTACAAACCACTCTTTTTATAGTAACACTGGGAGGTATGTGAGCAGCAAGGCACATTGGAAATGATGGTAGATTTGGAATCACAAGACCTGAGTTCAAATGCTGACTGCCATTTATTACCTATGAGAATCAACAAGCATTTATTAATTGCCTCCTATGTACCAAGAGATAGGAATAAAAAAAAAACAACATAAAAACAGTTCCCTGATCCCAAGGAGCTCATATTTTAATGAAAAGAAAACCCGGATGGATCCTTTCAAATAACTTAACTTCTGGATCTCAATTTTTTTAACTTTAAAACATAGAAGTTGGATGAAATGACCCTTCTAGCTCTAAAGCTATGATGTTCTTTACAGATGTGGAAACTGAGGCTCAGAGAGAAAGGAACATGCCTATGGTTACACAATTTTTTAGTGGCAAATGCTCAAACTCAAAACCAAATCTTTTGACTCCAACTCTAATGCTCATTCAATTCACTTCGTTTCCCATTACCAAATATCAAGACCTACTGTGTGCCAGCCCCTGGATAGATACACAGTTTAAGTACATAATGAGATTCTGTCCACATGGTATTTAGCAGGGTAGTAAGCCACACAGATAAATATAATATATATTACATGAGAAATGCATTAGAGTAGTGAAAATAAAGTACTATATAAGGTCTGAGGAAGAAAAGCTTGCTGTGGCAAAAAAAATGGGGGAAACATAATATATTTTTGTTTTATGAAATGATAATTTAACTATCTTCCAGCTAACAGCCATACCCCAGGGGGGTATGATAGGAAGAAATCAGATTTTGCACAAAGTAGAGGATTTTTTGCCAATTTAGAAAACCACTCCAATTCAGCAGGAGAATGCTGGCTGCTCTCTAGGAAGAATACCTGCAGTAGATAAAATGCACTAGACACCCTCTTCTCTCCTACTCTCTGCTCCCTACACAAGACACATCACAACAAAGCACTCCCCACTATGGCCATCCATGTCAATTACAGTTGTTTAACTGAGAATCATGGAGCCATCATTTGATTTTGGGTAAGCTTCAGGAGACAGCAGGAGCAGGGCTCTTTCATCTGCCTGATGTGGCACAAAAGACTCCTCTTTCTTTCGTGGCAGTTAGAATCAGGCTTACTTACTAGGTTGGGCAAGAGGGGCAGGGGGCATGCAGAATTAATCAGAACAAGTCTTTCACTGAGCCACAGCCCTGTGGCAGAGGACTGGCCCGAAATGCCACCTTTCTCATGTGAAAGAAAACCCACGGAGGCCAAAGGGATCCACACTGACGAAAACAGCCTAATAAATCATAATAGTGATGACAATCCAAATTTTCCATAGCATTTTAAAGTCGTGGTACTTCACTTACAAAAAAACTGAAGGCAGGTAAATGAAGGCATTATTTCCCTCATTTGACAGGACTATGAGGCTCAGAGGGGTTAAGTAATTTGTCCATGGTCACACAGCTAGTAACTGTTAGGAGCCCAGATTGAACCAAGGTCTTCTGTCTTCCAAAGGCCAATGCTCATCCTATTATGCTCTTCTCCCCATTGACTGCTATTAACAAACCTTTCAGAATGGAAATACTGGGGGCAAAGAAGTTACATCCCATTGGAGTACACACCCCCCAAAAAAAACCAAAAACAAAGAGAGTCCAGGCTCACAAACACACAAAGCAAAATATGCGCTGGATTAGGTTTAGAAGATGAATAATGAAACATGAAAAGGAAACATCCTCTCCCCCCCAACCCACCCTGCAGGAAAAGGCGAGGCATTCATTTAACCCTCACTTCCAGCTCACCAACTAAAAAAACATGAGCCTGACACTGATATTCGAAAGGAAACAAGGGACTGCCTGGTTTGACTAGAAAGAGTCCTCTCAGCAGCTCTGTGTACTCACAGCACATGTGGCCATGTGCAATGCAAAGAGGCTGGGTCTTTATCCTAGTGCACTGATTTTATTTAAAAATAAAAACAAAAAAAAAAGTATCCCTCTCCCCCCCAAAATTAAAAACCACCCACAGGTTTGGAGGCTTGGCGATCCGCAAGGCAGTTAAATTCCAGGGAGATACACACAAACACACATACAAACACACAGAGCATTTGCTCTCCTTTGTTTAGGAGAGGAAACCAGGAGGTGTGACCTGCATGACAAGTAACTTACGACTCCCAGGCACTGTCCTTTCTATCCTGGCAATGAAGGCAACTTGCACAGCCCTCGGTCATCTGCTTCTTGGAGGAGATGCCTTGACCAGCTCTCAGCCTCTCCTTACACCTGCAGGCTGCCAGGTCTCCTTCAAAGCTAGCCCCAATTCCTGACAGTCTCTTCAATGCCTCCACGGCTTTCTGACTTTTAAGGGTCCAGCCTTCCATCTCTCCACCTGATTCCCAACGTTTTCTCCGTCCCAGAACAAATTCTCTGTTCAGCCGGCTCTTTCCAAATCGCCTCTCACTGGAGACTTCCTTCCTCTATTTCCTGGCATCCACGGCTTCTTTTCTCAAGTAAGCATTTCTTGCTCTCTTACCTCCCTCTTCTCTTCTTCCATTCTTGCCAATGCTGCCCCCCAAAGTGCATGACCACATCTGCTCCCTTATTTCCCTAAGGAATGTGGGGCTTTTCTGCAGAAGCCATCTCACAAGGGTTTTGACTTCAATGTGATTGTTTTTCTCCATCCCCCACCCCCACCCCAGCTCTCTCACCTCCCAGATTATAGATGAAGAAAGAGGAAGCTAAATCCATTGGTGGGGTGCTAGATGGCAGACTGAGAGGAGGTAACAGCAGAGAAGGGATAAAGAAAGCATGAAGCAAATCAAGGAAAAGGAGGCAACCCTCAGACCAACCTGGTGAGGAATAAACAGAGACAGGGTGGACCCTATTTATGAGCCAAAGTATCATTTGGCTCCTGAGACACACAGTGATAGACTTCAGCAGTAGCAGCTACAGCTCTAAGCCAAACGAACACGTTCTCACATGTACTCAATGCAGGCTGAGCTTTTTGTCATTTACTGATTCTTTGAGACACACCCACATCTGTTGGTAGTAACACCTTTAAATAAAAGGGACAGCACTCTATTCACACACTGGGTAGTATCAATACACAACCATTCAACAAACATGAAGTACCTACCGTATGCCAGCCAGGAGCTGAAGAAAACAAAAAAAGAAAGAAAGGGATTTTTTTTTTTGAAAATCCAGAATTACAGATTGTTAGGTCTAGAAGAGAATTTAGAGGTCGTTTGGTCCAATACCTTCATTCTGTAGATATGGAATCTGAGGCTTAGAGAGTTAACTGTACAAGATCACACAGTTAATCAGTGGTTGAACTCAGCCATAAGCCTTCAAGGCTTGGTTCAAGCCCTATCTCCCTCCAGGAAGTCTTCTCTCACCATCTCCCAGCGCACAACCACTGAGCTTTCCTTTTTCTAAAGCTCTGACTATCCATATGGACCATTTGACATAGATTAATATACCCTGCAATGTCTTTTTTTTTTAACTTTGCATGCCATTACATCTCTAACTAGACTTGTGAGCTCCATAATAGTAAAGGGTTATACCTTATATTTCTCCATATCCCCTTTAGTGTGAATATGGCAAGGTCCTGTATACATTAAGTGCTTCATAAATAAATATCTATGGAACGAATAGATCTGGCAAAGAGATATACAAGAAACCTACCCAGTGAAGCAGCTGCTGTTCCCAAACAGCTGGAGAAAAAACTCTAACTCCCGCCAATGCCCTTCTGAAAAAGTTGAAGTGACAGGGATTCAGGGTGGGGATGCTCCAAACTCTATAACCACCAAAGGCAAGGTGACCTTCATCACGAGACTGCCTACTTCCTCAAAGTCACTTGATATATAGTAACGATCTGCATTAAATTCAGCAGTGAGTAAAAATGGAATTTGAGCTGAAAGAAGCCTAATCCACTTATTTTATGAATGGTGAAACTGAGGCTCAGAGAGGAAATTACTTTTCCATTGTTACACAGCAAATGACTTAGCTGAGGTAGCATTAAAACACAGTTTCTCTTTGACTCACAAGCTGAGCACAGTTTCCACTACAGCATAAAGCCTCTTGTAATATTTCTGAATGATTTAGTTCCTATACAATTCCCATGTTGTCTCCCTAATTAGACTGTGAGTTTCTTGAGAATGGGCACAATTTTGTGCTTTTCTTTGTAGCTTCAGTGCTTAGCACAGTTCAGGCACTATGCAGGCAGGCACACAGTAGGCGCTTAATAAATGCCTGTTTATAGTCACTTTTTTTTTTTCGGCTAGGTAGTTGGGATTAAGTGACTTGCCCAGAGTCACATAGGTAGTATCAAGTATCTGAGGCTGGATTTGAACTCAGGTCCTCCTAATTCCAGGATGGTGCTCTATTCATTGCACCACCTAGCTGCCCCCTTAATAAATGCCTGTTGACTTGTAATAATAAAGTCAAAAGCTGTAGAAGTGAGAGAGATCCTAATGATTATCTAGGCCAGGGGTCTGGTGAAGTCTGGAGATACCTCAAAATAATGTTTATTACCTACATTCATAATTGCTGTTTGCTCAGTCGTTTCAGTTGTGTCTGACTCTTCATGACCCCATTTGGGGTTTTCTTGGCAAAGATACTCAAGTAGTTTCCTATTTCCTTCTCCAGCTCATTTTACAGATGAGGAAACTGAGGCAAACAGGATTAAGTGACTTGCCCAGGGTCACACAGCTAGTAAGTGTCTGAGGCCAGATTTGAACTCAGGAAAAGAATCTTCCTGACTCCAGCTCTGGCACTCTAATCACTGCACCACTGAGCTGCCCTATTTATAACTGGAAGAAATGCTAAATTTCAGTAAGAGGTTAGTTAGAGAGAGAGAGAAAGAGAAAGAAAGAGAGAGAGAGAGAGAGAGAGAGAGAGAGAGAGAGAGAGAGAGAGAGAGA
>NW_020954596.1:9413510-9422530 GCF_900497805.2 Vombatus ursinus | reverse complement strand
AGAGAGAGAGAGAGAGAGAGAGAGAGAGAGAGAGAGAGAGAGAGAGATGTAATTTTCCCCCCTCATCTGAGTTCATTCACAGTCTCCCTGAAATCTCTCCATGGACTCCAGATTGAGAATCCCTGTTCTAGGCCAATTCCATTTTACAGATGAGAACATTAAGACCCAGACAGATTGTCCAGGGTGACACAGAGAGCAAGGGACAGCCAGGATTCCAATCCACGTATTCTATAGTTTCTACTGTTTCTCATTTTGACAGTGCCTGAGACACATATTAAGTGCTTAATAAATGCTTGTTGACTGACTAGACTGAATTCAAGTCACATCTCCATGACTTACTAGCTCCGTGACCCTGAGCAATTTATTACCACTGAGACTTATTTTCTATTTCTGTAAAATGAAGAAAACAACAGCCTACTACTTGCCTCACAAAGTGGTCCAGAAAATACTTCAAAAACCTTAAAGTACCACAGAAATGTGAACATGTATTCTATGTATACTGCGTTTTACAGTTTAGCCAGGTGGTTAGAGTACTGGATTTGGAGTCAGGAAGACCTGAGTTCAAATCTTGTCTTGGATATTTTGAAGCCGTGTAACTGAGGGCAACCTCTTTCACCCTCAGTTTCCTTATCTTTAAAATGGGGATAATAATAGTACCTACTTCTAGGGTTGTGAGGATCTAATGAGATAACTGATATACGAAAAGTTCTTTGCAAAGCTCAAAATACTATATAAATGCTAGCTATTATTATTGTTACTGTTATTAGTATTATTATTATTGCTCTATAGCCTCATCACAACCCTCAGAGGTAAGGGGACAGGTGGTATTATTGCCCTTTAACAAATGAGGAAATTGGGGCTCTGAGAAGTAACCAAGTGACTCGTCCAGAGAAACACAATTTATAAATGGCAGAGCTATGACTGGAGGGCCTGAAAAGACTCAGTCCTTATCCACAAGATACTTATATTCTTGTAATCAAAAAAGAAAGGAATATATCCTCCAAAAAATAGTAATAACTCAAAGCATCCTCAAGTATAGACCTAAGCACACAATACCCTGGCAGCAGAGTAGTTAGAAAAGGGAAGAAAAAAGGGGGCTGGAAAAGAGAAAGTACTAGACTCAGGAGACATGGGTCTGGATACAAACTCCTCTATTTCCTTGAAAGCAGAGCCTGTCTTCTGCCTGTGCTTAGCTCGGTGCTGGTAGGCAGCAGGCACCTAAGAACTGCTTACTGACAGACTAGCTGATAGTTCACAGAAGAGGGAGGCTATAGGCCATCAGTCCACTGAGAAAACCAATGATGGGGTCTTTCAAGGCACAGCTCAAATCTCTCCTCCTCTGTGAAGCCTTCTGTTCATTCTCTAGTCCATAGGTGTCTCCCCCTCTGAACTTTGTCTAGTGTTCATAGGTTACACAAGTCATTTAGCAAATATCTTACTGTAAGTAATTATTCTTTTACTTCATTTTACTAATAAATAATCATTATTACCAATGTCTGGTAGCACCCTAGGGTACTGAACTTTTCATGCATTTATGCTGTTTCTCCCCAAGTAGTCTAGTTAGAAGCTCCTTGAAGGCCATGACTATGCCCTGTTTAACAATGGACAGCGTGCCAAACAAGATGTCTTACCAACAAAAAATGCTCAGGAAACATTTGTTGAGTGAATAGTAACAGCTCACATTTCTATAGCCCTTTAAATTAAAATTCAATGAAGTGCTCTGTTCAAAACACTCCTGTAAGGCCAGTTGTGTATGTATTATTATATCCCCATGTTACAGACGGGGAAAATGAGGCTCAGAGATTAAGTGACCCGGCCAAGGTCATATAGCAAGGAAATAGCATGGTAAGATTTTCCAGTTCTCTGGTTTAAAATCCTCTTTTTCTTCCATGCCACCTGTGGCAATTAAAATAATTCCAAGAGACATAGTTTCTGGGTAATTTAATCATTTTTATTAATAAGGCCAGCACATTATTAATAAAAGGATGATCATTTGGCCATCTCTCTCAGACCAAAGGCAATCATGGTGGACTTACAGCTTATATGCTCTTTTGGAAGAGGAGTGGCAATGGTTGACACAATAGGAGGTGAGCTATATTACAATGAGAGACTGAGCGTGACATCCTATCACCTTTGGACATGTCTCTATACTCGGACCATCCTAGCCTGGGACCATCTAGACAAAAGGATCTGTCTAGACCCAAGCTTGATTGACTGGAATTCACCCAAAACCAGAGATTCCCTGTAGGGTTGGGTTGGAGTTTAACTTGACTGTTAGAGACCGAGGTCTCTGAATAATAAAGAAAGGGGGAACTCTGAATCTCCCTGAATCATTAGTTATTAACAATGATTTCTATTACACCTCAACAATTCGCAACAACAATGTAATAATAATAATAATAATGATAATAATAATAAGGGGCAGCTAGCTAGGTGGCGCAGTGGATAGAACACCAGCCCTGGATTCAGGAGGACCTGAGTTTAAATTCAGCCTCAGACTTATGTCTGTATGTCTTAAGTCTCTTATGACTTCAGTCAGTTATACTTGACACTTACTAGCTGTGTGACTCTGGGTAAGTCACTTCACCCCAACTGTGTAAAAAATAATAATAATGACGATAATAAACATACTGTGCTAAGCACTTTACAAATATCATCTTGTTTGATTTTCTCATAACCCTGAGAAGTAGCTGCTAAATTGGTCATGAGGTAATCCCTCATTTTACACTTGAGGAAGCTAAGACAAACAAGTGACTTGCACGAAGAGCTTCCTGGCTCCTTTCCAAAGCACTTGCGTTAGTACTGCTTTCTCTGAATTAGATAAAGTTGAAACTTCCCATCTCCACAAAACAACTCTGGTGGTTAGAAAACAGCGTTTGGAAAATGTAGTTTAATTCAGATCTCCCCAAATTCCACTTTGCCTCCAATTGGCCACGGCAGAGCCCCAGGACACAGCGTGGGAGGCTGTTGCCACCCAGCTGAAAAGTTAGACCCAACCGTGCTCTCCATTCCCCACTCTCCCTAGCCACACAGACTCCAGCAGATTGTGTAAGACCTGGCTGAGTTGAAGCTTTGCCTTCACTAGGTTAAAGGAGCTGAATTTGGCTGTGTTCAGGGGCTGCTCTCCAACACAAATGTTCCACAAGGACATGAATCCCTGCTTGCTGAAAGGGCTCTAAAATAAAGTTCTCCCATGCAGTCCACCAAGCCACAGCTGCTCTTCCTTCTCGGGCGGTGTGCCCAGTTCTAGAACAGTCCTCCTCGATGGGGCCTAGGGACCCTAGTCTATTCACATCTGGTGATAACTCCGCCCAAATTCCATGGGGCAGCTAACGCTGCAGCTGTTATTCCTAATCCAATTCTCTTAAGAGGCAATCTCTTTCTGAAAAGAGCCAGCATCTGTCTGTCACTGCTCAAGTGATCAGAAGACCCAGTTCAACTCAACAGAAAACTTCTTAAACACCTACCATTGTGCAACGCCTGGTGCTCCACTTGGGGATACAAAGTTGGGAAATGATAACACTCTCTGCCTTCAGGGAGTTTACTATTTGCTGGTCATTCCCCCAAATGACCAGTATAGAAGATGACTTAAGATAGGGTGCAATCATTGGGACAAAGGAGTGATCCAGACGAAGTTCTCTAGGAAAATTTGGGGAGGGAGAGGATTGGGGAAGATTTTATGGAGGAGGATAGAATCTGAACTGAACCTAGAAGGACAAAATGGTTTTCAACAGGCAGAGATGAGGAAAGAGTAAGTTCCAAGCACAGGGAATGGACTGGGCAAATGAATGAAGGCCAGAGGAGAAATGTCAAGATTAGAAAACAGATAGCAGTCTAATTTGGCTGGCTCTTAGCATGTATATGAAGTATAATAAAGGAACAAGGCTGGAAAAATAGAGTGAAACCAGCTTATGGGGGGGAAACCTTAAAAACCATGATTAGGGGCTTATCCTTTAACAGGCAAATAGAAACCACAGAGGGGCTCTGAGCAGGAGAGTGACAAGGGCAGACACTTGTCTTGAGAAGATAATTTTGGCAGCCACATAATGATGGAGTGGAGAAGGGATACAGTGGTAAGAAGAAAGACCCATCACCCCCAAAAGTGAAACTGTCCATTGAGAATGCCCCTGTGGAAGAACCAGGACGTCATCAGAGGTGTTATTGGACATGTCACTTCCTATGAATTTCTTGGTGCACTGTTATGATAGGGAGAAAAAAGGGGGAAGTGGCATGAGGCATAGCCTCAAAAATTCATTATTGCAAAGCATGGGGGGAATAAACAAAGCATGACGGAAATTCAATTGCTTTTTCACAATAACTGCATCATCTTGTATCTGCAGGCAAAGTCAGCAGAACTTTCCAAGTCAAAGTCTGAGAGCTTCTCCACAGTGGGATAGCCTTAAAAAAAAATCATGCTTCTACCCTTGGTCCTGACTGACACTCTCAATTCAATTTTAATGATTATTTAACTAGTGCCTCTCAAACGCCCAATTGTAGGGAAGATGGTAGTGGTAGCAGCACAGTAATAATAGCTAACATCTGTAAAGAGATTTAAGGATTATTTTGGTAGGCATGTATATGATGGACTGGAGAATGGGTACAGTGGTGAATTCCCAACACCACCAAAAGTGAAATGCACCCATGCACCAATATAAGACATGTCCATTTACCTCAAATGAGCTTTTCCTCTCATATGATCCTACCAATAGTCCTGTGAGGTAGGTAATATTTTTATCCTTATCTTACCTATAAGGAAACAGGCTGGGAGAGGTTAAATGATTTGCCAAGGGTCCTACCAAGTGTGTGAGGCAGGATCTAAACTCAAAGTCTTTCTGACTCTATTTCCAACTCTAACCCCATACCACCTCACTCTGGAGGAAGTTGGGGAGACTCCAGTTCTGCTGAGGATAGAGAAAGAGAGAACTACTATCACTTTCTAAAGTTAAGTTGCTGGATTCTTATTTCCCCCTACCTTTGTCACGTCCATTTTGAGAGCTAGAAGAAACTTTAAAGATGCATAGAAACTAGGGATACCTATAAATTGGTGAATGGGAAAAGATACCATATGATCAGACACCAAACTTGCTGGAGAGAATTGAAAATAAAATTCTCACATGCAGCCTGAGTCACAGCTGCTCTTCCTTCTTGAATAGCCATCCTGGTTCTAGAACAGGATCCTCCATGGAGCCTGGGGACTGGAACCTCTGGTGAGAAGTCATTCCAAGGTAGTAGGAACTCTGGGGAAAGGGGAGGGTAGAAACAGCAGGGACAAGAGTATCCAGGGCAGGCTTTCTGGAGTAGGAGGTAGGGTTTCAATTCAAACCATTCCAAGGGATGAGCACATCAAAGAGGGACAAAGTGCCAGGGTGCTGTGGCCAGGTGCTGTCTTCAGCTTTTGTCAAAGAGAGGACAGGCACCCATATAACTACAATGTAAAAATACGATAGTACATAGGGGAGGGGCACAATTGAGCTGAACATAATAAGGCACAGGTCACTGTGTCGTGATAGGAAGCTTGAATCCAAGCTCTGCCCTGAACTGTCTGTGGGGTCTGGGTCCCATTTTCCTCAGCTATAAAATGGAGTTCAAAAGATCACAGCTTTAAAGCTGGAGAGACCTTAGAAGCTACAGAATGCTGTCCCCACCACCACCATTTTAAAGATGAGGAAATTGAGGCCCAGAAGTTCATCTACTTTGCCTACTTCATCAGGTTGCAAAACGGGTAAAGGGTAAAATGGGGTAATAATGCATGTGATAGGGCTTCAATAACTCTGTAGTGGAATATTCAATATAAGGGCTGATTATTTTTCTCTTTTAAATCTCCAGCAATGATTTGGTGGGTGGATTTCTAGGATGGGAAGGTTTACTTGAAAAGTGAGTTAGATGATTATAAATAAGCTATCCCTGGACCCATGAATCCAGGAGCTTCAGAGAGGAAGATGGCACATCTCTCAAGTCTAGGGTCAGAGTCAACAAAAACTTCGCGAAATACTGAACCAGGCATATGTATGTGTACACACACACACACACACACACACACACACACACACACACACACACTCTCACACACACACAAACTGAGGAGTCCAAAAAAATTGTGTGGGTCAGTTAGACAGTTCTGCAACTCTGAGGGAAATGCAGTCCTACAGTTGACCACAGGACTTCCGGCTTAGCTTCACCATGAGAAAGGAGAACATCTCCCACCTTCACTGAAGGAAAGCCACAGTACAAGCCCCTCCTTTTACCACACTGCAGCTGAGGTGAGGAAGCCAGCATTGCCTGGGCGAGAAGCTGAGGAAGCTCTGGTTCCATGGGCCGTGAAAAGGAGAGAATTACTACTGCTTTCTAAAGAGTTAAGTTGCTGGTTTCATATCTCCCTGCCTTTTTTACAGCTAGAAGAAACCTTAGAGATGCATAGAAATTATGGACATCTGCAAAACTGCAGAATACTCCCCTCCTCACTTTGGGGTATGATGTAAAGAGTGTTGAATTTGGGATTAGAAGACCCAGTTACAGACCTTGAGTCAGTCAATTTCCTTCTCCAGACCCCAGTATCCTCAGCTAAGAGAGGTAGTGACTAGATGCCCTTTAAGCACAGCCCCCTGCCCCCAATCCCAAAATCCAGACACATTTAATGAGTGATGAGTCACAGAGGAGGAGTCAGGTGAAATGTCCATTCTACATGATCTATTGGTAACTCCAAGCCATACGGACTTCTTGCTTCCCAGAGTCCACCCCAACCCTGACTTACAGCATCTCTCTATATTGTTCATATTGATATGTGAGCCCATTCAGCTCAACAGCTTTGTTCTCTGTGGTTTTCCCTGATGCTCCACCATGAAGAAATGATCTTCCCTTCCTTCAAAGGCCTAGAGTATTCTGCTATTTCTTGTGGAACTTGTCGCATTCTGCCTTGTATTATAATAATTATCTGAATCTATACCCACTGCTGACTCCCTGAAGACAGAGACCAGGTGTTATCTGAATGTTATATACTCCTACCCATCGGTTAAGAAATGTTTGTCCAATTGAACTTTATGTCACCCATTACACTTAGGGGCACTAGGCTTTAAAAAAAATAAACAGATTCACTACTGTATATTACTGTAAAAGTTCTTGAATTATTTTCTAATTGATTCATGTTAGTCCTTTCTCTCCCACAGATGAAAGGCAGGGCCAAAGTTGTCTTCTTTGGGCTCCCACCACTTCTGACATTTAAAGGAAAAAGTGTCAAATCAAGAAGACATCCTAGGGTTCCGCCTGACATCCGTCAGATTAGCAAAATGACAAAAAAATAAAAGGAAAATGACAAATGCTGACAGAGCTGTGGGAAAGCAGGTACACTGATGTATTGTTGGTAGAGCTGTGAATTGGTCCAACCACTCTGGAAAGCAATTTGGAACTATGACCCAAAAGTCACTAAACTGCATATCCTCTGACCCAGTGATGCTACCACCAGGCTTATATAATAAAGGGTTCAAAGAAAGAGCAAAAGGACCTACATGTGCAAAAATATTTGTAGCAAATCATTTTGTAGTGGTAAAGGATTGGAGATTAAGACAGTACTCATCAACTGCAGAATGCATAGAAAGAAGGAAAGTCAGCAGGAAGTCCAGACAGACAGGAGAGCTTAGAAAATAAGATGCTGAATGTACTGTATAGTTGGAGAGAGAAGCAAGCTGTATATGCTATGAAGTCATGGCTGCCTGCGCAGTTCTCTTTCCCGTTCTGCTTTTTACTTGGAAGTGCTTATTTTATTTGGTATTTAAGATCAAAACAAAAAGAAAAAAGAAAAAGAAAAAAACCAAGACATATCAAATTAAGGTGGGCTGTGAAAATTTAGGAAGGGAAGTACTTTTGGGAAATATTTGTATACAGCTTTTCCCTGACCAAACCAACAATCCTAAATGTGGCTCCTTCCCTTTCCACCCCTACCTCTTCCCCCCAAAAAAGGGAGGTTATGTGATAGCACACTGGACTTGGAGTCAGAAGACTTAGGTTTGAATCCTACTTATTAGTTGTGTGAATCATGTGTAAAATGGGAATAATACACTGCCTCTCTCACAGGATTGTGCTGTGAAAAGCACTTTGTGAACCTGAAACTGCTATGTAAATTGAGTTAATATTTATGTGATTTTTCTCATTTGGAAAACTTCTGCCATCTGATGCTAAAGGGTACCTAGACCAACCCAAATTGAGATGAAACCCTTCTTTTTGCCCTTCCATCTTACCTCTCCCTCCCACAAAGAGTACCTCCCACAAAGACTCTCTCCCACAAAGACTCTAGACAGAGTGCTCCATTTTAGGTAATATTCTCCCAAAAGTGAAATGAGAGTGCATCAAGGCTTTGTATGACTATCCTTGAGTCCAAATTTGGCTCTAGAAACACTAAAGCTGAAGTGCTCCAATCCCTCGTTGGGGAAGTCAATCAAACTACAACTCATGATAGCCCCACGAACATGGAGGCAGCACATTAATGTGAAAGACATGGTGGGCACTAATGGATTTGGAGTCAGAAGACCTGGGTTCAGAGCCTCAGTTTCTCATTCTTAAAATAAGAATAGTGTTGACAATAGCTACCTGAAATAGCAGTTGTAAAGAAAGTATTCTGTAAACCTTAGACCCTTATAGAGTTGGAAGTTGCCTAGACTATGGAGACCTGCCCTCTCATTCACAGTTGATTTGAATTATGGTGGCTGAGTTGATTGAAAGAGGAAACCTCTACAGCTTTATAAAATTCCTGCTGACCCGGAGAGGCCTTGGTTTTAGCTGCTAACAGTCCAGGGGATTTTCTATAGAATCCAGATGTGAGGGCATTCCCTTTTGAGAGAGGTTCATACTGTAAACTTTAGGGAAGAGAAACATGTTTTGGTGCTATGTGACATTTCAACTCATGAGTTCATAGATTTAGATATAAATATAGACAGACAGACAGACAGACAGATAGATAGACAGACAGACAGACAGACATACAGATAGATAGATAGATAGATAGATAGATAGATAGATAGATAGATAGA
>NW_020954596.1:9381947-9413500 GCF_900497805.2 Vombatus ursinus | reverse complement strand
GATGGATGGATGGATGGATGGATGGAAGGGTCCTTAAAGATCATCTAATCCAACTCTCCTACCCCATTTAGGCAACAAGGAAAATGAAGCTTAGAGAATGACTAACTCAAGGTGATATAGGTAAATGCTAAGCAGCAGAGTTGGGATATGAACCTAGGTCCTCTGACTTCCAATCCGGTTCTCTGTCCACAGATCAACTTGTGACTAATTTCCAGTGTACCACCTGCTCTTCTAGAAATTATGATAAAACGTACTACTTTTCAAGGAAGAGAGAAGTACAGATGGCTAAAAGAAAGTTTAGAAAGTGGTTGAGGTTCAGGAAGGAGTTAAATGGAGTCTCTGTATTTATACGTCCTCTTCCCTTCCCTTCTCAACACATTTTTATTGAAACACCATTAGATAATCTTGTCCTTCTTGAGGACAGAGGAAGTCTTTTGCCTTTCTTTATATTTCCAGTGCTTAGCACAGCACCTGGCACATAGTAGATGCTTAAAATGCTTATTGACTAACCTTTGGAAAGGCCAATCAGCTCCCTAGGTAGTTCTGGACCTCATTTTCCTTGTTGGTAAAATGGAGTGGAATGAATTGGACTATGGACTAAGACTATGAACACATGAGTTGATACGCCACATAGCAACACCCAAAGGATGTTTCTTGCCCTTAAGATTTATAGTCCAAACCTCTCCCCAAGGTCTCTGGTAAAGTAAGAACATGATGGAAATCACTATACTCTTACATCTGGAGTCTACAGAAAATCTCCTTGGACTGTTGGCAGCTAAAACCAAGAGCATCCTAGGACAGTAGGAACTCTAGGGAGCTGTGGGGTTCCCTCCTGCAGCTTTCCCAGCCACCATAATAAAAGTCACTTGTGCATGGTGGGTCTATAAAAATGAAAGCAAATTTCATTGCCTTTCTAGGCCTCGGTTTCTTCATCTGTAAAACAAAGGGGTTGGAGTGAATGATCTCTAAGACCTAGCTCTGACATTATGTTCTATATACCATTCTAACTCTGAAATTCTACGCTCCAAGGTCCCATTCCATGTTCTAAGTTCCTTTCTAGCTCTGACTGACATTCTATGTTTTAAGATGCCTTGCAGCTCTGACATTCTATGTTTATATCTCAACATTGCAAGAAATCTAGTAAACTTAAAAGTCTCACAAAGAGTAAAAGGATAATTAGAAAGCTTGCTAGCTTTGTCTTGCTTGTTAGTTTATAAATTCTCTGAGGGTAGGTATGTGACCAAGTAAAACAAACACACACACACACACACACACACACACACACACACACACACACACATCCTTTACTTTTTTTGTGTTGTACATTGCAATGAGTCAGGAATGAGTGAATCTTCATTTAAGAAGTGCTGAATACCAGTTCTAGTAAAGTGACTAATTCAAGTGGTCCCAAGAACCTTCTTGGGATAGCTGAGCTGAAAATAGTTAAACCAATGGGTCTTAAATCTCTTGGACTGCATGGGTTTGAAAGTAGAACAAAACAGCACAGGCTCTAAAGCAGTAAATATTCATGAGGCAATTACCCATTGAAATAATTATCTTTGGTCCAAAGACACTCTGACCAAAATGGGAGTTTAGCATTTATCAAGCTTGAGTCCTCTACAGTGAGAAATATACACATAGCCCATTAAATGGTACTCTAACACTTATTATGAACATCAATACATTCCAAAAGTCTCTTTGGTGTTTTGGATTGTACCTATTTCCAGCTTTATAGCACTTCACCACTAAAAAGCATTTTACTAACTCGTTAGAGTATTAGTCCACTTTATGAGGTAGGTAGTATGAGCTCTATTATCCTCATTTTATAGAAACAGAGGCTCAGAAATGAACTTATTTTCCTAAGATCTCACAGTTAATAAGGGATGAAACCAAAGCTTGAACTTGAGACTCTCGATTTCATGACTAGTTTTATTTCTATTGGACTATAAGCTCCTTGTGGGCAGAGACTATGTTGTTTTTCACCTTTGTATCCCCAGTGCCAAATACCATCTATTGCCCACTGCAAATATTTAATAAATGTTGAACCAAATTTGGACTGTACTATAATGTCTCCAGCATGTCTAGTCTAGAACCTTATTCTTAAACAGTACAGCTAGGTCCCGATTAGTTTGAATAATGAATCCCCATGAAGTAGTCCCATTATTTGAATTGGAACTGGATACTTCTATTGGGCTAGAACTAAACACCATATTTTCATATAATTACATTTCACACTATTTAAAATATAATGATATATAAAACATGATGATTGGTTCCATCCCAATGGAAATACCCAGTGCAGATTCAAATAATGGGATTTCTTCATGGGATTCATTATTCACAGAAATTGGGACACAGTTGTATTCCAGAGGAACTCTGCGCAAGTCTCTTCCTCTCTTTTTTGGGCCTCAGTTTCTTTACTTGGAAAATGGGAGGGTTAGATGAAATCACAGTTAAGTTTTCTTACCGCTCAAATATTCCATAATCCCATTTCAAATTTCTAAAAATTAATTTTGTCTGTGTTTCAGGAAGCAATGAGTTCTTCCATTTTCCATCACTGGAAATCTTCAAGTGGATAGTAGATGACTATTTGTTGGGGGTGCTACCAAAGAGAGTTAGTACTCAGACAAGGGTTGGATTAGATTAACTCTAAGGTCCCTTTTAACCCAAGACTGACTCTGGTCCTCTACTAATGATCAGAACATAGGGGTTAGTTACCTTATCTCTCTGAGCCTCAGTTGCCTAATCTGTAAAACAGTGATGGCAACACACCACTCAACTCAGAGGGTTATTGAGAATAAAGTACTTGACAAAATCCAAAGTGCTATGAAAATAAAAGTTACTTTTATTATCATCATCATGCTCATCACCATTTTAAGGTCCAACTAGGGTGGAAAAAGAGCCCTGGATTCCTGGTTTCCCACCCAAACTGTGCTCTCCCATTACACAGTTACATAAGGCAGCACGCTGTACTGGAGAGAGTGCTGGAGTCGGAACAACTAGAGAGAATTCTGGCTCTGCTTCTTTCAACTTGGGAGAACTTGAGCAAGTCAATCTCCCTGGGCTCCAATTTCCTGATCTTTAAAATGAGGACAGATGAGGCAATCACTAGAATTCCTTCCAATTCAAAATCCTACGAGTCCCTTAACCATAAACATACACCTTAAGGCAAATGCTATTACAAGTAGTAGAAGGAGTGAGGGGGGAGGGACAGCAGAAAAAGATCTTGTTCCCCAAGATACTAACCTGAAAGTATTTACTCTACACATGGTTTTCTTGCTGTAGGCTGCACGCAATAAGTATTTCCTTTGTACCGATGAATCCATCAATTTCTCAGAGTCTGGGAGAAGAGACAAGCAACGGCATCCTCCCTTCTCCCGTGGACTTGACAGACCCCCATGCCACGCAGTTCCCCTCTGGGGCTCCCCCAGCTAGGTTTTGGTCAAGCTGAGCCGTTGAGCAGTCACTAGTTTCCTTTGCTTTCTGTCTGACTTCCTGTTGCTCAAGGGGTATAAGGGGAAAGGGGGCGGGGAGGGCCACTGGACAGCCTCATGTAAATCCCCACATTTCCTGACTTTCCTCACACAGTGTGAGGAATCTGAAACTTGAAAGAGTGCTGGCAGCCAAGGGCTAGCTCAATTCTACTTATGTGAAACACACATACGCACACGCACACACACACAAAAGCCAAACAGCTTTTGACACTTATTTCATTGGGGGAAAAGTGGGTGGGGGAAGGGTCAGAAAAGGCTGAAAGGAAAGAAAGATTATAGACAGCTTTGTAACAAAACGATGAAGCTATGGATGGAAACCCTAGTATTCAAAGCTACAACCACATGTTTCCCATTCTCTTATTGTTTAAATATCAACCAGCTAGCCTTACTATATTCACTCATTTTTTTTTTTTTTTATAAAATGAAAGTGTGTGGGAAGGGGAAATTGGCTAAATCCTATGCAGAGATGGACAGTCATTCCTTGCTGGTCCCCAAACAGTAAAGTTTTAAGTACTTTCTCCCCCAACCAAACCACTATACATGAACCTCCAGGATAAAACCTTTAAGGAGAAAAAAAATGTGCCTGTCCATTTATCTATCTAATCCCCATATTACATTCCTTCAGCAATTTCATAAGCTAACACCAATCAAAAGGCATTCAAAATCCTTCATAACCCATCTCTCTCCTGTCTTTCCAGTCTTATACCGTTCTCCTTCCTCATAACCTCTGCAATCTAGTGATGCTGGCATCTTTGCTGTTCCTCAAATTGTCTCGTGTCTGGAATTGTCTCCTTCCCCATCCCTATCTCTTAGCTTCCCTACCTTGAGTCCCAAATAAGATTCCATCTTCTACAAGAAGTCTTTCCCAATTCTACTTAGTGCTATCCCTCCCTTCTACGGATTACCTCCAATTTTCCGAGTATATGTCTTTTTTGTGCATAGTTGTCTACATATCAGTTCCCCTATTAGATTGTGAGCCCCTTGAAGGTAGGAACTGTTTTTTGCCTTTGTATCCCAGTGCTTGGCATGGTGCCTAGCATATAGTAACTGCTTAATAAATGCTTGTTGAATGACAATAATAAAACAAATTTATAAAAATTCTATTCAGGAGAGCCAACTTGATTAGAATAAAATCATGGAAATGGATAGGCCCTTTGGTTGCAACTACTCCTGTTTCAGAGTGCAAGAATCTCTACAGCAACTCTGACAGGCTCTGCTTGACCACCTTTAGCAACAGGGAGGTCAGTCCCTAATAAGGCAGCTAGTTTCTCTGATACCTTTGATTGTTAGGAATGTCCTATAAATATAAGCCAAAATCTTCTTTCCTATATATTACACTCATTGGTCCTGGGTAACAATCACTCACATTTCTTTCTTTTCTTTTCTTTTTTTTGGGGGGTGGGGGGTGGGTTATGCATTGGAAGCATCAGAGTTAATTGACTTGCCCAGGATCACACAGCTAGTACCTGTCTGAAGCTGGATTTGAACTCAGGTCCTCCTGACTCCAGGGCTAGTGCTCTATTCACTGCACCACCTAGTTGCCCTTCACTCACATTTCTATAGCACTCAAAGGCTTATAAAGTATTTTCTTTATACCAGCCTGGTGTAGGAAGTGCAAGTATTGTTATTCCCATTTTACAGATGAAGACACTAAAGCTCAGATAGGTTAAGTGATTGGCCCCGGGTCACCTGGATAATAAGCACTGGATCTGGGATGTAAATAGAGCTTTCCCAACTCCAACTGAGATGTCTTCAGGGTTCTCTTGGCCACACTAAGTGGAACAGAATAAACCTTCCCACTTTCACATAAGCGTCATTCAGGTAGATACTGGAAGAAAGATATTTTGTTTTTCCTTATACCTTAGCTAACCAATCACTCAAATTCTAGATCCTGTGCTTATAAATACTGCATTATTCACTTAGTCAAATATTTACCAAATACCTCTTATGTGCTCAGGTTAAAGCTAGGCAGCAAGAGATATTAAAAAAAAAAAAGATATAGTGCCCACTCTAGAAGCTTAGAGTCTAGTAAGAGAGGCAAGATATGCACACATAACACAGGTCAAAATAAGAAGGCAAAAACTCAATTTGGCTTGGGAGTCATATGGTCTTGTGTCATTGGACTCTTGGAGACAGTCTGGCTTGGTTCTGGGGCACTTTCCCAAATCTACTTCTTGACCCTCGATGGTTCGTACTTACCAGGTACAGAAACAGAACAAGTCCACCCAGCATACAGGTAGTAATGAGACCAAGACCTCCCCTGTTAGAAGACTGACCCAGTCCCTACCTAACCCCCCCCCCCATCTTTTAACCCTCCTGGGTTGAAATCTACAACCTGAGGATTCCTGCCTTCCAAACTGTGCCCAAAGAGCTCACAGCTAGTGTACACTTGGTGCTCCCACCCGTGAGCAGAAAAATGAGTAGTAAATTAAACAAAATTAAACACCAAACAAACAAAAAACCAACAACCCTGCAACTAAACAAAGAACCTCAGGATGAAAAGACCCTAAGGCAGGAAGGGGTTCTTAATCTTTTTTGTGCAATATTGACTCTTGACAATTCTGGAAAAGTCTACAGACCCCTGCTCACAATAAAGTTGTTTTTTTTTTTTTTGGCTAGGCAATGGGATTAAGTGACTTGCCCAGGGCACACAGCTAGTAGGTGTTATGTGTCTGAGGCCGCATTTGAACTCAGGTCCTCCTGAATCCAGGGCCAATGCTCTATCCACTGCACCACCTAGCTGCCCCCATCACAATAAAGTTTTTAAATGCATAAAAAAGGATTACAACGGAAACCAATAATATTGAAATATAGTTATGAAAAATTTTAAAAACAAATTCACAAGCCCCAGAATAAGAACCTTTGCCCTAAGGGCTAAGATTCCTCCAGAAATCCCAAGTTGAGGCATCAATGGACAGGGAGACTAGTGAACTGAATAATCAATCTATTAAGGGAATTAGAGGACAGTAATACAGTTTAAAAAAAAAAGATGAAGTGAAACAGCAACTGCAAACAAAATCTACAAAATCAAAGATCGATTCATAATAAAAAATAAAATTGAAGAATAAACTCAGGAAAAACAGAACCCACCAAAAGCAACTAATGAATATCTGAGGGAAAAAATACCAGATTTGGGAAATGAAGTAAGAAATATAAACATTAGTTTCTGAAAAAGAAAAGAAATGATATATCTAATAACCTAAGTGGAGAGAATTTTCCACAGCAGACTAGATCAGGCAATACTGATGCAGTGGAAAGAATACTGAATCAAGATTCAGAAGACCTAACTTCAAATTTTAGATCTTTTCTTTATTCCCTATGTCACCATAGGAAAGTCACAACCTCTCTGGGCTTCAGATTCCCCAACTATAAAACGAAGGGGTCAGTATCAGTGACCTCTAAGGCTCCTTCCAATGTATAAATCTATGATCCTAGGTAGACAGAACATATAGGATCCCAGCAAGGTGAGACTGATCCTAGATTTGATTCATCAACACAAAACCATAAAACTAAAGCATTACAAAGACAAAGGAAAAATTACCTAATTGTCAAAAAAAGGAAAAGTCATTTAAAGAAATATTCATAGGAGCAACACTGGGCTTTTCAAAAAACATCAATGCACAAATGTCAAAGTTGGACAAAAATATTTTTAAATTTTTTTGAAAATAGGACTGGAATCCAAAATCATGTGCCCTGAAAATATGACTGTATTGTTTGAAAACAGAATCAGTCAACAAGCATTTATTAAACACTTACTATGTAAAGAACACTAAAAATCTGTATCTGTTATTTGGAAGGCACTTACCATAGATAATGAAAGAGGAAAATAGAGTTGGGGGTGGGGAGAGAGAAAGGAGTCAACATTGCCAAAGGCAAAGCCTCTCTAAACTAAAAAAGAAGGTTAATCTTCAGGGAAGCATATGAATTAGCAATAAAAAAAAATTAAAATGTTTATTCACATTGTCCATTATTCACATGTTTAATACATCCATGAAGTCTTACTCCAATGGCTCATTGTGGTATGGAGGTGACCCTCAAGTCTGAAAGACTATTCTAGTGGGAAAAAAAGCTTGGGTTGGCAGGTATTATGATGCTTTAAAACCCAGCAGTATTATACCACTAAGCAGATGGCATCTGCTTTCCATGACCTAGCTAAGTATAAAAAAAAGCTCAACACCTATAGGTTGGCCGTAGTAAGCCATGAAAAATAAAAATACCAAGTGACCACAGTCCTATAGAGCTCACTTTCACTTCAGCAATGACTGTGCCAGTGGTGGAGAAAAATGGGGCAAAGGAGGCTCAGAATCTCATAGTTTGGGGACATATTTTATAAACACCGATTTAATTCTAAATATGAGAACCTTGTCTAATGACCATTATGGTGACTTAATACTGGGGGGGAACTAAATTCTATTGATATGAATATTTTTTTTTTTACTAATTTATTTTGAATTATCAACAATCATTTCCATAAGGTTTTGAGTTTTACATTTTTCTCCCCCTCCCTCATCTAGACGGTGCACAATCTGATACAGGCTATACATATACATTCCTATTAAACATATTTTCACACTAGTGATGTTGTAAGTAAGAATTAGAACCAATAGGATGAACCACAAGAAAGAGGAAACAAAACAAAACAGACGGGGGAAAATAGTAAATAGTATGCTTCAATCTGCATTCAAACTCCATAGTTTTTTCTTTGTGGATAGCATTTTCCATCATGAGGCCTTTGGAGATGTCTTAGATCTTTGTTTTGCTGGGAAGGGTTAAGTTTATTAGTATTAGTCATCGCACAATGTGGCTGTTATTGTGTATGACATTCTCCTGGTTCTGCTCACTTCATTCAGCATCAGACCATACAATTCTTTCCAGGTTTTTCTGAAGTCAGCCTGTTCATCATTTCCTATAGCACAATAGTATTCCATTACATTCATATACCACAACTTGTTCAGCCATTCCCCAATTGATGGGCATCCTCTCAATTTCCAATTCTTTGTCACTACAAAAAGAGCTGCTATAAATATTTTTGTACATGTGGGTCCTTTTACCAATTGTATGATCTCTCTGGAATATAGCCCTAGAAGTGCTATTGCTGGGTCAAAAGGTATGCACATTTTTATAGTTCTTTGGGCACAGTTCCAAAATGCTCTCCAAAATAGTTGGATCGTTTCACAACTCCACCAACAATGCATTAGTGTTCCAATTTTCCCACATCTTCTCCAACATTTATCATTTTCCTGTTTTGTCATGTTGGCCAATCTGATAGTTGTGATGTGGTATCTCAGAGTTGTTTTGACTTGCATTTCTCTAATCAATAGTGATTTAGACTATATATGACTATAGATGGCTTTAATTTCTTCATCTGTGAACTGCCTGTTCATGATATGAATATTCTTGCCATAAATGAAACCTGAAAACAAGGAAGATTTAGCTAAATGGAAGGATGCCTTGAAAGTTCTCCTTAGAGAGACAAATAGTAGATTTTCTTGTGGGTCCAAAGGCAAAGGTCACAATGTAAAAAATTATGAGATACTTGGTCAGCTTGTACTTCAATGCTCAAGAAAAAACATTTTCAAGAAGATCATGATGAAGATCCATGTAGTTACAATAATAATAATAAAAAAATAGCTAGTATTTATATTATGCTTCAAGGTTTGCAAAACATTTTACAAATGTTATCTCATTTCATCCTCACAATAAACTGAGAGGTAGGTGCTATTATTAGAGGCAGTTTCCTTAACTGTAAATGGGTATAAGAATAGTACCTACCTCCCAGGCTTCTAAAGAGGATTATATGAGATATTATTTGTAAAATGCATAGCACAGTGCCTGCTATGTATGTAGTAGGCACTATATAAATGCTTATTCCCTTCCCTGTTATTATCCTCATTATTATCCTAAGATAATATCCTGAGAACCTATGGCAGAAAGCAGTTAACTGACTTGCCCAAGATGATGTATACAAAGAAATTCTGTGAACAACTTGAAAAGACCCTTCAAATTAAATCAATACATGCTATAATACTCAGTGGATTTAATGCAAATGTGGGCATAAGGGAAGACAGTGAAACATGTTGGCAAATAGGCTTGAAATTGAGAAATTAATTAAAGGCATCAAAGGCTTAAAGACTTCACGGGAGCCTTACACAAACACATCATGAGTGCTTTCTTCAAAAAGAAACTTGATAGGAACTAGACATGAGAAAGATTAAATTACACCTGTTTGCCAAAGGTATTTGTCCATGCTGTGGGGGATATCTAGCACAGAATCCAAATGTGAGGGGGATTCTCCTATAGATAGTAAGGTCCTCCCAATGTTTGTGTCTGTAAATGGCATTAAGTACCAGAACACTGTTAGGCTTCCCAAATGAAATCCATGATCACTTTAAAGAGTTTAGACTAGCTTCACAGAAAAACCAAGCAGATAAAGAATGCCTATTGTCCAGGCTATGATCTACAGCTGAATGGGCAACCCAGAGAGGTGGTCTGTCCATCTGTCCATCTGTCCATCCATCATCTATATATCTAATTTATCTACCTGTTTATCTACCTGTCTATATCTATCTATCTAAAGACAGTGAGGTTTTTTCCATTTTGCAACTGGATTGTCTTTGAGAAATAAATAATTATTTTAATAACCCCAAGCTTCTCCCTGAACGAGGGCTTTTTTTTTTTTTTTTTTTTTTTTTGCTAGGCAATGGAGGTAAGTGACTTGCCCAGGGTTGCACAACTAATAAGTGTCAAGCATCTGAGGCTGGATTTGAACTCAGGTCCTCCTGACTCCAGGCCCGGCGCTCTATTCACTGTGCCACCTAATTGCCCCCAAGGGCCATTTTTTTTTAACACAACTTCTAAATCAGATTTGTTTATATATATACTTTAATACCAGTCCCTTCACAATAACCACCCCCATAACTGTATTTCACATTTTAAAAGTTATGCATAACCACTTCTGCAGTGACTACAACCCATAGTATACATCACTTTCCATTACTAATTGCTGATTTGTTGATGGAAAAATACATGGATACTTTAAGATATTAAAACTAGCACAGTCCAGGTGTAGTTGATTTGAGAATGGTTGTCTTTTACTTCTCTTCATTTACATTTTTATAGACACTGCATGGGAGACACTCATGATGGAAAATGCTATCCACATCCAAAGAAATGAATGCAGATCAAAGCATACTATTTTCTCTCTCTCTTTTTTTTTGCTTTGTTTTTTCTTGCTCGTGGTTTTTCCCTTTTGTTCTGATTCTTCTTTCACAATGAGACTAATGTGGAAATTTGTTTAATATAATTGTACATGTATAGCTTATATCAGATTGCTTTTTGTCTTGGGGAGCTGAGAAGGGAGGAAAGGAGAAAAAAATCTTATAAATCTCAAATCTCCAAATCTTATAAAAGTGAATGTTGAAAACTATCTGATGCAGCCGCTGCAGTGGTGAGCATGAGACCAGCTCAATACTCTTAACCTGGAGGCGCACTGAAGAGGTGGGAGACAGCGAGATGGCAGAAGCTCTGTTTATTAAGTGCTACTAGCTTTCTTTTATATCCCTAATAACACCTGATCAAAGCATGATCTCCACGATAGCCAATCACCAAATCTGCTGGACACCTGCAGCCCTCGTGTCAGGGGTATGAGTAGGGTTTTTCTCCCAATGAGAGGAGAGCTGAGCCAACTGTGGGAGCTGCGTGTCAGCAAAGGAGAGGTCTTGTGAGACTTCCTTGTTTTTGCCACGCAACAGGCTGTGACCCTCAGCTTCTGCCAAGAGAAGCTAGAACTCCCATGGGAAAATTCTCCCAACAACTATCTTTACATATAATTAGAAAAAATAAAATACTATTTAGTGGAAAAAAACAATAAATGCTTTTAAAAAGTGCTATGTGAACATTAATTGGTACTACAACCAAATTCAAAAAGATGGTTAAAAAAATGGAAAAATTCCATGTTGGAGGGGCTGAAGGAAGACAAGTATGCTAAATGACAAGCTAGTGAAACAATATATTGCTCCAACTACTCTGGAAAACAAGCACCATACAAGAATAGCTCTAAATTTTTCATAACCTTTGACCCAGAAATCCTTTACTGGTATACTCCAAACAGGTTAATGACAAGAAAGATGGGAACCTACCATTCAGGCAATAAGCATTTATTAAGCGCTTATCAGGTGGCAATCATTGAACTGTTAAGAGCTGGGGATACAAAGAAAAAGCAAAAAAATCTCTGCCCTCAAGGAGCTTACATTCTAGGGAGGATTGTGTACATAATAGCTATATGCAAGACACATACACCTAGCAGCATTATTTGTAATCGCCCTTCCCCCCCCCAAAAAAACTCACCCCAAAAAACAAAAAACTGTCTGAAATCCAAAGACATGCCCAACAGCTGGGAAATGACTGAACACATTATAGTATGTGACTGTGATAGAACATTATTGTATCATGGTGAATGAGGAATTCAGAGACACATGGGAAAATTCATGTGAAATGATGAAAAGTAGACCTTCTAGAAGAGCAATATACAGGAAAACTACCACAATGCAAACAGGAACAACACCAAAAGACAAACTTAGGTCAAAGGCAACAAATAAAAAAACTTACGTCAAAGGTGACAAATAATGTTGGTACTAGAGGAATAAAGCTAAAATGTGCACCCTTCCTTTCTGTTAAGGACTGGTAAATTATGAAAGACCCAAGTGTCATGTACAGTCAATCACAATCACACTATGAGCTAGTTTTGCTTAATTGTTTTTGGGGCATTTTGTATGTCTATGTGTGTGTGTGGGGGGGCTGACCAAGTGCTATGAAATGTTTATAGTGTCCAAGTAAAATGATCAATAAAATTTTTTATTTAAAAATAATGGAAATAGTCAGGGTATTTTTCCAGGGGAAAAGGGAAGTTGAGACGTTTGTGCAAGATCTCTGGATGAGTCAATCACCCTTCAAAAACTTCCCAAAATGGAGGTAAAGATGAGGCAGAGATGAAACAAGAAATCCCACTTCCTTTTGTGACAAAAATAAAAAGAAGCACCACAGAGAATCTTAGAAAAAAGGCAATAACATGATATTTTGGATTGTTAGATGGCTCCTGTTTTCTTGCCCTATAGTCCCAATCCAAGGTGGGATGGGAATCAAATGAAATTCAATTTAGTTTTGTAGAAAAAAAAAAGAACATCAGAAGGAGAATTTATAACAGAATATTAGAGAGGAAGGGGGCTTAGAAATGACCTACTCCACTCTCATTATTTTACAAATGAAGAAAGTGAAGTCCAGGGAAGAGAAGCTCCTTTCTAAGGTCACACAACTTTAATGAAAATATTTAAACTTATTTCTAGTCAGTTACATGCTAAATTAAGCACTACTTTAAATATATGAAAAAATCAATGCCAATACTCTCTCTCTCTTGTTTTTTTTTTTAATTTTTTTTATTTTTAGGCAATTGGGGTTAAGTAACTTGCCCAGGGTCACACAGCTACTAAGTGTCAAGTGTTTGGTCTGAGGCCAGATTTGAACTCAGGTCCTCCTGACTTCAGGGCCGGTGCTCAATACTCTCTCCATCAAGGTTGATCACACATCTCTCCTCACCATAGCTGACTTGTCTTTTTGGAAGAGGACTGTGGTCAAAAAGATACATCACTTGATAGTCAACTCTCAGTGATGAGGCTCTCAAAAGAATTTAGGTAGGCTGGTCTTTGAATCAAACAGTCCATCACTGGTGGAACTAACTTGAAAAGAACCCTAAAAACAAACACACACCCAAATCCTATTTCCCCACATAACTTCGAAATCCTCAGGGATTGGATTTGTATAGTGCCTTGTGAGGATTAGTAAGAGTATTTAGCCTATTTACTGTAAGAAGCACTAATAGTATTATCATCATTGTTACTACCAGGATAAATGGTTTTATTAGTGATAATACTACTAATAAAAACAGGTCCTTGTAAACAGGTGAAGTTTTGTTTGTTTAAAACATTTGTCTGGCTTTATATAAGGTTCTGATTCTCTACCTGTCTAGGGAGGAGAAAGATTAAAAATTGTTTGATTACATTGCCTAAGAGCAAGAACAC
This sequence comes from Vombatus ursinus, assembly GCF_900497805.2. NCBI lineage: Eukaryota > Metazoa > Chordata > Mammalia > Diprotodontia > Vombatidae > Vombatus > Vombatus ursinus. The sequence goes on along the minus strand of NW_020954596.1, from coordinate 9,399,933 downwards.
GGCTCAGCGAGTTACTAATCTGAATCACTGTATACCAAGCTCTGGAGCCCTGGAGTTCCCAGGAGTGCCAGGGACTTGAAACTATGTTTCTCTCTTCCTTTGAATGAATCAATAAATGAAAAAGTATTTGTTAAGTATTTACTATGTGCTGAACAACGTGCTCTGTGCTAAGGATATGGACAAAAGAAAAGAGACATTTTTTCCTCCCCAGGAGCTCACATTCCAATTGGCGAAGATAATACCTGCAAAAGAGTGCAGTTTCAGACAGTAGGGAAAGCCCCAGGTGTTCTTAGAATATAGGCCAGATGCAAGTCCCAGGGATCCTTAGGGTGCCCGGGTCTGATCACACTGTCCAAGGGCTTAGAGGACACAGTGTTAGGTAGATGGTAAAATGCCCAGAGGTTCTACTCACTTGATTGAAACAGTTCTCCCCCAAGTTATCAATGAACCAGATGATCATTGGGATATAACATATTGGCATATGGTAAGGCTTGCTGGTCCTTTTCTATCTCAATGAAAAGCTTATATATAGCTAGCTGAGTATGTCCCTCTTCCTACCCACTGCCCCGTGGGGTCTAACTGGATCAGGAGACAAGGGACAAAGGGAAGGCAAAAGGGAAGTATGCCCTCCTGGCAGCTCTACCTATCAATGACTCCCATTCCTCCTAACCCCCATTCTGGTTCCTAACACTTTCCTCCTTTACTGACTTCAATGATGAACTCCTGCAGCCAATTTCCTCTTGTCAATTCTCTTATAGTCAGTTTCCTTTCTGTATAATGAAGGGATTGGACAAGATCAAAGGATCATAGATTTAGAGACAGAAGGCACATGAGATATCATCTAGTCCAACCTATGCATTTTTCAGCTCAAAGGTTAGTGACTTGTCCAAAGACACACAGGTAGAAAGTGGCAATCAACCAATCAACAAGCATTTATTATGTACTATATTCCAGGCAATGTGCTGAGCACTAGGAATGCAAATAAAAATTAAAAATACTTCCTGCCTTCAAAGAGCTTACATTCTAATAGGGAGAAACAATAATAACAATTAATAATAATAGTTAACATTTATAGAGTTCTTTAAAATTTATAAAACATTCTACAAATATTATCTCATTTTATTCTCACCTACTTGGGAGGTAGGTGTGTAATTATTATTCCCATTTTATAGTCTGTAACTGAGATAGAGGTTAAGTGATTTAGCAAGTTTCATGTAGCTAATAAGTATCTGAGGATAGATTTGAATTCAGGACTTTCTGACTCCAAGTACAGATCTCTATTCATTGTGCCACCTAGTGGCCTGTACATAAACAGGTACACACAACCTATTCAGTTATACACAAGATAAATTCATCAAAGTAGATGGGAGATAACCTCAGAAGGGAAGCCATGAGCAGTTGGATGGGGGCTGGGAGTATCTTCCTGTAGAAGGTAATAGATCTGAAATGAGCCACAGATTCTAAGAGGCAGAGGTGAAGGGGGGAAAAAAACACTTCAGGAATGGAGAACAGCCAGTGCAAAGGAACAGAGATGAGAAACAGAGTCATGACTGAGGACCAGTAATGGACTATTGAGTACATGGAGGGGAGTCAGGTTGGAAAGGTGGGACATGGCCAGGTGGATAAAAACATTACATAACAAATTATGGGGTCTGAATCCAGATCGAAGCATATTATTTGCTCTCTCTCCTTTCTCTTTCTTCTTTCTTGTGGTTTCTCCCATTGGTTCTAATTCTTCTTTACAACATCGAGTAATGTGAAAATAGGTTTAATATGAATGTGTATGTAGAGCCTATATCAAATTGTACACCATCTTGGGGTGGGGGGAGGAGAGAGATGGGGAGAAAATTTGGAACTCAAAATCTTATGGAAGTGAATGTTGAAAACTAAAATAAATTTAAAAACTTTAACAAACAGAAGATTTTATATTTGATTGATTATTAGAGGTAACAGAATATTTATTAAGTATCTCCCACGTGCCTTGCTAAGTACTTTGCTAAGCATGAGTCTACAAATAGAAAAAACAAAAATAAGTCAGTCTCTGTTTTCAAGAAGTTCATACTCTAACTGGGGGAGACAACATCTAAAAACCAGTTTAGTTTCAGGGTCTGTGGAAAAGCCCAGAAATCAATGGAAGGGCAGATGGCAAGGCCCCAGGTTCTCCACTCAATTGAAATTGCTCTCTCCAAACTTACTAGGGTTATCTTGATAGCCAAATCTAATGGTCTTTCCCACATGTTCATCCTTCTTGACCTCTTGGGAGCATTCAACACTGTGGACCACCTTCTCCTTCTGAATACTCTTCTATGTTCCAAGGTTCATGCTAGCTTTATCACTTTCATATTTTGTGTTTCTAAACCTTCAGATCCAGTCTACTCCCCTGAGGAAGATACTTCTAGCCTCTCTCTGACCAGTGGTAAGGAGAGCGGAAAAAAGGGAAACAAATGGGAATGGTGGTGGTAGAGGTCTTGAAGGGAGGGATTCTGGAATTTTTTTCAATGGACATATTTTGGAAGGGAAGATGAGATATTTAAATGTCTCACTACATAATAGGCAGAGTGATAGGTCTGGATTCAGGAAGACCTGAGTTCAAATTGAGCCTAAGACACTTACTAGTTGTGTGACTGAGCAAATTGCTTTACTATTGCTGGCTTCAGTTTCCTCATCTGTAAAATGGGGATATTTTACACCTACTTCCCAGAGTTGCTGTGAGGATAAAATGAGTTGACATCTGTAAAGTGCTTTGCAAATCTTAAAACGATGTTCCTATGCTAAAGGTAAGAAACCACGGATTTTCTGAAATGAAGCAATAATTCATAAAACCACCTTGTATTGGAGGTTTTTACATTTCTGAGCACCTTCTCTGAAGGTGGGTTGGCAAAGTACTTTTGTAACACTTTATTATAGTGAAGGACAAAGATGGTGACATTGAAGAATAGTAGAAAGACCAACAGATTTGGAGTCTCAAGGCTTAGATTGGAATCCCAGCTTTGATATTTACTATTTTTGTAAATACATTAGGCAAGTAACTTTCCCTCTCTGGGCTTCCATTTCCCAGTGTGTAAAATAAGAGGGTTGAACAGGATGATCGAAATCCTATATTACAAAGCAGGTCACACTGATAGACACAGTCACTTCCCCTGAAGGGCTGACCTGCAGTGACATGCTATGATGGGAGAGGTTTTTATGGAAGATGTCCTAGAACTGTATTGGTTAAAACATCTTCCAGTAGGAGGAAACTAACCATCCACCCTGCAGAAGCTCACCCTTTTAACAGCAAGAATACTGTAGCAATGTTATATTTCTACAAATGACAGACCACCAAAATCTCAGAAGAACTGAAGTGTCAAACAATTCAAAGGTTAGTGGGGAAATGAAGCTTGAGGGGACTATACCATGTTACAAACAGCATCTCAAGTCATTCCAAGCGAAAATTCTAAGTAAGAGGTGAGAAGGAACTTACCCAGCAAATAAATGTCAGCAAACCTGAACCAAGGCGAAGCACTAATCAGTAATCTTGTCTCTAAAAGGAAAAGAGGAAAAAAAAGGCATTTACTTTGGGGTAAAAAGAGACTCCCTAGGCTACAGATGGTGTTGGACCCATTTCAAGGGTAGGAAGAGAAAAACCAAGTTGCCTGCAGTCCTGAGGAATGAGAGGATCAAGATTTCAATCCAAAAGCTGGCAGTGATCTGTGTAGCAAAGAGGAAGGAGTTTCCTTGGCATTTCAGTTTGACTATCTTTAGATGAAGAAGCTTCTAGCCATCTGACCTTTGAAAACACTGTGAAGAACATGAGAATTCTGGCTCTTAGAGTCCATTACCTACTCCAAAGTAAAGATCACAGAACAAAGTCAGGAAACAGAAGGCATTGAAACGCCACTGCCAACATCCCATCTTTATCTTTTTTTTCTGGGTGGGGGGGAGGGCGATCGGGATTAAGTGACGCCCAAGGTCATGCAGCTATTAAGTGTCTGAGGCCACATTTGACTCAGGTCTTCCGGGTTCCAGGGTCAGTGCTCTATCCATTGAGCCAGTTAGCTGCCTCCCAACATCCCATCCTTAAAGCAGGTTTTTGTTTTTTTTAACTTTTTGTGTGTTATGGACCCCTTTCACAGTCTGGTGAATCCTGTGGACCTCTTCTCAGAAAAATCTTTTTAAATTTATATGATAAAAGCCAGTAAATTACAAAAGGAACCATTAAACTGAAATAGAGTTGTGAAAATATATTTTTTAAAAGGTTAGACTCCAGGTTAAGAACTCTTGCCTTAAAGCAATTACCAGACTTATCAATGATGAGCCTAATAGATTTCCTCAGACAACAAGGGAATATACCAGTTTGGGGGGGAAAGTCATCAAAATAACCACATTTTGTATTAAAATTAGCCTCAGTGTTATTAGTTTCACTTAATATGGAAGAAACAGATGGAGAAAAATAGCGTGCCTAGGGGCACAGAGCACTGGCAGATACACCTTGACTCTAAAGGCAGCTAGGAGGTACAGTGGATAAAGCCCTAGAAATCAGGAAGAGCTGAGTTTAAATTCAGCCTGAGACACTTTAACACCTTCACAATCTGGCTCCAACCTACCTTTCTAGTAGTAAGTGACTCAAAAGACTTGTTGATTTCTAAAGCATTATTGTAAAATGATGGATTGATGGATTGATGGATTATGGGCAGAAAGAAGGGGAAGTACAGAGATACATACAAGTATTATACCTTCCCCCAAAGGCAGAGAATCTGATGATGAACATCTTAATCATCTCCACCTTAAAGCCATGTGCTTTACTTGTCTAGCATCAACTTCATTCTTTGTGGCTGCTTTTAGTTTAATTTTTTAAAATGAACAAAAATCTATTTTCTCTCCCTCCCACCTTCTCTCCTCATTGAAAAAAGAAAAACAAAACCTTTGTAACAACTATGTAATCAAGCAAAGCAAATTCTCAAAATGACCATGTCCAAAAACATATGCCTTGATCTGCACTGAGTCCATCTCTGTCGGGGGGGTAGGTAGCATGTTTCATTGGGAGTGCTCTGGAAATGGAGCTAATCAGAATTCTTAAAGATTTTTGAGGTTACTGTGTAGGGTGTTCTCCTGGTTCTGCTCACTTCATTCAGTTCACGCAAATCTTCTCAACTTTCTATGAAAACTGGGATCCCCTCCATTTCTTACAGTACAATAGTATTCCACTACATTCACATACTGTAACTCATCCAGCCATTCTCCAATTAATGGGAACCCCCTTAGTTGTCAGTTCTTTGCCACTACAAGAAGATAGCATCCACTTTCACATTATCAAGTTATTGAAATTACTAGTTACTGAATTTATAATTTATATTGAATGTATGTACATTTCAGTGACACCAATAGCAAGTCAAGAAGCCCTTATTAGCAGTAGCAGATAGGCAATTTCATTTCACATGTATGTTTAACCTAATCAATTAGATTCCAAGTTCCTCTAAAGGCAGGGACTATGTAAGCTCATCCTCTTTGGGGAAGAGGGGAGATTGTCTCATATTTTTTCCCCAATGTTCCCCACAAGCCTCTTGACACAGTATGAACTTTAAAGAAAGTTTTGCCAATGTCACCAACGTTGTACCTTCACAGCTGCAAGTATAAATGTTTAACAGATTGACAGGACAATAATTATGATAGCTATATTATTTATATAGTTACATATTATTTTACCTAAGCTTTAAAACAACCCTAGAAGATAAGTACTATTATCTTTTATCTCTTATCCCTGTTTTACAGATAAGGAAACCGAAGTTAAAAAAATTAACTTGCTTGCTCAGGTTGATACAGCTAGTGCCTCAAGAGGATTTGAATCCAGGTCTTCTGACTCCAAGTCTATCCATTATGCCATTGGAGCTTGAAGACTCATAGAACATTAGAGTTGGAAGGGACCCTAAAAGTCACCCCTCTCACTTTACGTGATGAGGCAGTGAGGCTGTACAAAGGTTAAGTGACTTGACCAAGTTACCTATCAAATTAGTGGCAAAGCTGGCATTAGAATTGACACATGGTGACTGCCCAAGCTCTATTCTCCCTCCACTGAACCAAGTGGAAACTCCACTCTAAACTTAATCTCAGTTACTAATCTGATACTACATGCATACATCATGAGTTTAGTAACTCTGTAAAACCACAAGAAAACAGAGATGTTTATAGGATTTGCAATTCAGTTTCTTATTTAGAAACTATCACATTTTCTCTTTTTAATCAAGCAAGAAGAAAACTCTTCTGAGTCTCAGCCAGTATATCCACCTATTTGCTTGTCGGTCCTGGCATTCCCATCATATTTTCCTGTGGACTGCAAAGGCAAACCAGAGCACCACTAATTCACAAGACCTGTTTTTCACCTGAGCTACTAGCTAAGGCACCTTAAAAATACCCACTGTAAACACTGTGGTTCTTCGAGACAGACAAGTTTAGAAACAGGTACATGGTGCCAAAAGGGGCGTATGTTGCTCTTTTGTTAAAACAAGATGTTAAAGCCAAACCTCATCTCAGCTTCCTTGGCCAGTATGACCTCAATCTGATCACCACAGTTGTGACTGCTGCCTCAATGCCTGCACACTCATGCATGTGGAATGCTTCCTAAGATATGGTGAACTTAATTTCTTTTGATCTTTATGGAAATAAGGTGGGAGTGGGAGGGGAAACCACCAAGGAAGATGTTTAAGGTCTTCTCAGCTCTGAAGAGTCTGAGTAGTGTTAACCAAAAAAGAAAACCCAGCAACTGACATTACATTCTATAGGTTCTACTAATATCTGTCTATAATATCAATTCTGGAAAATGTTATCAGTTTCAGAGAAAAGGACTTACTGATGGTGGTATTCTTAACACTGTTGACCATGAGGGTGAGGAGTGGCCTGAGGAAGAACAGGACACCCCCCCCCCCCCATACATACACAAACCCTGCGTTTTGGAAGAACTGCAAGAGAAAAAATAAAGAGTGATTCCTTTTCAAGAGCAAGGGTCTTCCATCATGGCTGCCTCTCTTCTCAAGTGCAGGACACAACTTTTCTTCCAAGATTGCTTGTGGTTTTAAGGCCACCAGGGTCATGGACAGATCAGCTATCCAATAGCGAGCCACCTTTTTTAATTCTATCGAATTGAACGAGGAGTACTTATACCTCCTTTATGCTGGCCTAATTTCTTAAGGGATGAATTCTTTATATGGTCAGTCAATCAATAAGCATTTATTAAGTGCTATGTGCCAGGCACTGTGCTAAGTGCATATCTGTCACTTCAGTTTTTCATCCACTCTGTTTCATTCCCTTTACATTCTGTAAATATTGCCAGTGTCCAAAAGGGACAAACCTTCAGTGTTTCTGTGACCTGACTCTCACAGTATATAATCTCATCTAGGGCTGTAGGGACTCAATTCATCATAACCTCCTATGATAAAATTCTCCCATTTTTTTCTCCCAATTTTACAGAGGAGGAAACTGAGGCTTTGAAAGGTAATGTGACTTGTTAAGGCTAGTTATGTGCTACTGCCAGAATTCAAATCCAGATCTACTGACTCCAAGTCTAATGCTCCTTCCATGGTACCATTCCTTGTACCAATTAAAAAAAAAAAGAATGCGAATTTTCAAACACACATATATGCCATACAGACCTAACAGCCTAATCAGCAAACTCTATTTTCTCTGGCTTGGACTATTATAATTGCCTTTTAACTGGCCATCCTTCTTTCTGCCAGTCTCTACTCCTTCCAAACCATTCTTTTGAAACATTTTTTTCTTTTCTTTCTTTTTTTTTTTTTAAGGCAATTGGGGTTAAGTGACTTGCCCAGGGTCACACAGTTAGTAAGTGTCAAGTGAGGCCAGATTTGAACCCAGGCCCTCCTGACTTCAGGGCCGGTGCTCTATCCACTGCGCCACCTAGCTGCCCCTAAACCATTCTTCACACTCCTGCCAGCTCAATCTTTTTAACACAAGTTCGACCATATCATTTCCCTTTACAAACAACCTTCAGATACTCTACTCTGCAGCCAAATTGGCCTATTTCCCATTCTCTCAAGCATATACCCAGCGCTTTCTGGCTGCTGTGTCTTTGCTCACAAAATTCCACAAGGCTGGAATGACCCCCTGTGTCTCCCCTCCCCACCTCAGCACCTATCAGACTCATACCTGTCCTTTTAAAGGACTAGCTTAAATGTTACCTCTTCCATGGAGTCTCTCCTGATGGCCCACTCTGAAGCAAAAGAGATCATTCCTGCATTTGAACCTGTGTAGTACTTTGTGCTTGGTTTATGGCATTTAACTATAATATAAGCTAGAATGTGTACTTTGTGCTCCTGTTCTGTATCCTGTTATAGCCCATGTTCTTTGGGGGATAAGTACTGTGTTTTATTCATCCTGCTATCTAGTACAGTTCTTTTCTGAGAGTAGACATCTAATGAAGGTTCCTTGAATGATTATGTATATGTGAACAATGCTCACTCACGATCACCAACATCCAACAAACGCCTTGGTATATGAGCAGATTCTAAAGGTCAAGTTGGATTCCATAGATGCTTCATGGAGACCATATTGCAAAGGTCCCTGTTGCCTTGGTTTTCTAAGTTTCTTAGTTTACTCTGCTTGATGCTTTCAAGTTGAACTTAAGCACAACATTTTATCAGCTTTTGCTCTAGGTTTTAAAACTCAACACTTATCTACCTCTTTCTACTCGCTGGGTAATTCTACCCATCTAAGCAGGATTGGCACACTCTTAAACGTGAGAAGTGAGCTCCCCTGAGGATTTTCTATGTTTGTTTTCAAAGCAGAAGCTGTCTTTGGTACTAAACTCATGGGAACCAGAGGGAATTTGCTTTCAGGTTGAAAATGGCTACAAATTCCACACAAATACAGAAAATGTAAAAAGGACGGCTTTGGGTGTTAATACAGGGAAGCAGCTTTCAAGTTCCAGTCTAGCTCAAATTTAGTGCAAATATAGAACATCCAATCCCATACTTACATGCCTGAGAAATATGGAGCTGAGAATTTTTTTTTAATTCCTTCAGACACAATCAAAATTTCATGGATGCATACATATCTCCATACTTGAATCTCTCATTTCTATGGCATGGAGGTGACCTTGCGATCTTGAAGGTTATGCTAGCAAAATTCGAGTCTCTCTTCATCCCAAGCCATTCTCCACTCAGTTATCAAAGCGATTTTCCTGAAGCATAGCTCTGATCACATCAAGCCCCTACTCAATTAATACCAGTAGCTCCCTATTATCTCAGGATCAAACCTAAAGTGCTCTGGAATTTAAAGTGCTTTATAGCCTTACTCCTTCCTACCTTTCTAGTCTTTTTAATTAATTCCCTCCATGTGCTCTATAATCTAGCTACACTGGCCTCCTTGCTGCTCCTCAGACACAAGACTTCATCTCCTGTCTCCCTGTCTCTGCACGAGAATGTTCTCCCTCCTCCCCTAGGACACTTTTTCCTGGCTTCCTTCCAGAATCAGTTTAGACCCCAGCTTCTGCAAGAGGCCTTTCCTTGGTGTGCCCAGCAGTTAGCGTCTTCCCCTTTGAGCCTACCTTCTGTCTCTATCTCATTTGAATGTGAGCTTTTTGAAAACAGGGTGTCTTTCTTTTTGTTTGTATTCTCTCTCTCTCCCTTTTCATTTACTACCCTTCAATCTTTTGTTCAGTCATTTTTCAGTCATGCCCAACTCTCCATGATCCCATTTGAGGTTTTCTTGGCAAAGATAATAGAGTGGCTTGCCATTTCCTTCTCCAGCTCATCTTACAAATAAGGAAACTGAGGCAAACAGGATTAAATGACTTGCCCAGGACCACACAGCTAGTAAGTGTCTAAGGTTCTAGATTTCAACTCAAGATGAGTCTTCTTGACTGCAGGCCTGGCACTCAATGTGCCACCTAGCTGTTCACCCTTCTATCTGGTCTTCTTATATTTGAAGCACTCAAAGGATCTTAGATCTGCAGCTAGAAGGTACCTGTGAGGTAGGTCATCTAGGCCAACTACCTCATTTAGATAAGGAAATGAGGCCCAGAGTGTTTAAGTGATTTGCCCAAGGTGACATTGGTTTTAAATAGAATAGGATCAGGCCAGAGGTGGGGAACCTTCTAGGTCCTTGGGGTTTAGCCTTTTGACTGAGTCCAAAAGTTTTACAGAAGAAAGCCTTTTATTAAGGGGATTTGTTCTGTGAAGTTTGGATTCAGTCAAAGGGGTGAAGGTTACCCACCCCAGGATTAGGTTTTTAAGGAATTCACTTCCCAAACAGTTATCATAGACAATTTCTATGGAGTAAATATGGGAAAATTCTCTTAAAATACAAGGGAGGAGTCATCATCTGGGAACAGTGGAGGGGTGAGGGCGGCTAACCTACCAATGTGGTACTTGAGCTCCTGTTTCCAAAGATCCACAAAGGAGGAGAGAGCATTGTAGATAGATATCCTATTCCCCCTTCGAGAATGTAAGTAAATTCCATGATGGTAGGAACTAGGCACTATGTCCTATTTCATATGTTTGAATCCCCAAAATTGGCATATAGAGGTCACAGATTTAGAGCTGGTTATACAGTGGGAAAAAAACCAGTGGGCTTGTAATCATACAATCTAATATTCACACCTCTATGACCTTGAGCAAGTAAATGAAACTTCTCTGAGATTCCTTTGCTGCTATGTAAGGCTGGCCCTTCTCCCTGGAGTTTTCATGTAGGTCTTGGTTCCACACATCTATATTGTACTAATACTAGGTATTAATAATAATTTATAAGGGTGTCTTAGTTTCATAACAGACTGTGAACTCCCTGAGGGCTAGAACCATATGACAACTAAACCTCCACACAAATAAATGTTTGTCTGATTGATATGAATCCTTCTATGACTGAGTTTCCTCACCTGTAAAACAGAGATAATAATATTGGCGTTCCCTCCCTCACAAAACTGTTGGGAGGAAAGCACTATGTAAACCTTAAAGCAGAATAAAAAGATGAGCTCTTATTTATAGCCACTTAATTAGTGTTTGTTGAGGTTGAGGGAGATTGAGAACTGTGAATCACTGAACAAAATCAGCCAATTAATAAGCAATTATGAGTACCTACTAAGAGTGAGGAGCTAGCCTAAGTAATACTGAAAATATAAAGTAAAAAGTGAAACAATTACTGCACTCATATTCCCAGAGAATGTAAGGAGAAAGCGAGGATCCGGGGAGAATCTTATTCTAACTGTAACTATATTTGATCTTGAAAGTAGGTGTGAATATGGAGAGGAATGTGTCTTAAAACCAAAGAAGGGAAAGTGAAAGAATTCTCTTTCTCTCTCTCTCTTCCTCCCCTCTTTCTGTGTGTGTGTGTGTGTGTGTGTGTGTGTTGAGAGAGAAAAGGGCTGAAAAACATTCCCAGGAGGACAAGAGTAATAACTTTAAGGTTTACAAAGTGCTTTACAGACAGTGACCTCATGAGGGAGCAAGTATCAGCTCCATTGCACAGATCAGAAAACTGAGGTTAAGTGATTTGTCTATTGCCACACAGCTAATAACAGAAACTTCCTTAGTCACCCACGCTTGAAACCTCAAAGCCATTTCTGACTGCTTCCTGTCCTTCACCACCACCCTTTATCCAATCATTTGCTAAATCCTGGTGATATTCCATCCCCCTAACATCTTCCCTTCCATAGTATCCCTCCCTCCACTCTAACAAATCCAATCCTTCCATCCTTCAAACAGTTGCCAAAATAATTTTCTTTCTTTCTTTTTTTTTTTTTAGGCAATTGGGGTTAAGTGACTTGCCCAGGGTCACACAGCTAGTAAGTATCAAGTGTTTGGTCTGAGGCTGGATTTGAACTCAGGTCCTCCTGACTTCAAGGCCGGTGCTCTATCCCCTGCACCACCTAGCTGTCCCCAAAATAATTTTCTTAATGAAGAAGTTTGACTGTGTCGTTGCCCTGCTCAGACTCTTCAGGGCTTCCCCATTGTCTATAGAATGAAATACAAACGCTTTATCCTGTTTATTATCCTCTTTATCCTCTTATTTAAGTTCATCCACCATCTGGCCCCAATGTACCCTTTCAAAATTATTTCCTATTACTACCCTTTATTCACTCTATGCCTCAAATTGGCTTATTCTCTGTACATATGTGCTTTCATCCTGCCCTGCCTGCCTTTCTTTATGCACTTACCGATGGTGTTGTGGTTGTTGCCATTTCAGTCCTGTTCAACTCTTTGTGGCCCCATTTGGGGTTTTCTTGGCTAAGATACTGGAGTGATTCACCATTTCCTTCTCTGGCTTATTTTACAGACGAGGAAACTGAGGCAAACAGAGTTAAGTGCTTTGTCCAGTCACTAAGAAGCGTCTGAGATAAGTTTGAACTTACTAAGGTAAGTCTTCCTGACTCCAGGCCCAGCAATCTATCTACTGTGCCATTCAGCTGCCTGCACTTACGGATGCTATGCCCCATTTCTGAAATCAACTACCTCAATGTCTTTGATCTGTTGGAGACTCTCTTCTTTTTTTCAAAGGCTCAGCTCTGCTGCTACCCTCCTCCATGAAGCTTTTCTTGATTCTCCCACCTGGAGGGGATCACTTCACTCTCAATATTTGAATTCTATTTTAATTCTTCAACCTTGGGGTCCAAGGTTTGTGCTGAACCACCCTGATTGCTGATTGTGCAAAAGCTCATCTGACCCATTTGATCTAACCAAAGACTTCATCTCTCATCCAGCTGCTACCCACTCAGAAATCCAGAATCTTGCCATCGCCCCCTGCCAGGGTGCCCTTCCCCACCACCACTTCCCACTTCTTGCTGTGAGAACAGTAATCATTACCCATACCTTCACCGCTATTAGAAAGGCCATGACAAGCCAAATCCCTATGACTCCACCTCACAACCTTTGTGATCCTCAAACTGAAACTCCATTCCCCGTGTGTGTTGTCTGCCCTATCAGAATTCTACTTGAGGGCCAGATCTTTCTTACTTTATATGTAAATTCAATGCTTAGCACAGTACCTGACATATATGAGTCATGTAATGAATGCTTTTTTCATTTATGAGACAACAAGATTGCGCAGTGGTTAAAGCCACAGGGCCTAGAGTTAGGAAGACCTGAGTTCAAATCCCTCCTCATATACTTCTTAGCTTTGTGACTCTGAGTAAGTCATTTAAGCCCTGTCTGCCTCAATTTCCTCAACTGTATGAAATAATAATAGAATGTACCTCCCAGGGTTGTTGTGAGGATCAAATGAGATAATATTTGTAAAGTGTTAAGTACAGTGATTGGCACATAGTAGATATTATATAAATACTAGTTATTACTATTATCATTATTCATTCCTATGGACTTCATTCTAACTTGTACTATATTTAATCTCTACTTGTCTCATGTCCCTATTAGGCTGTAAACTCCCTGAAGGTAAGATCTGTGTAATTTTCTCTGTTCCTCCAATTCTATACATAGAGCCTTGTATATAGAAGACATACAATACTTGTTCAATTGAATGTGGTCCTTTAAAGTTGGTAAGGGCAACTAGGTGGCACAAGGGATAGAATGCTAGGCCTGAAGTCAGAAAAACTCATCTTTCTGAGTTCAAATCTGGCCTCAGACACTTAATAGCTGTGTGACCTTGGGCAAGTCACTAAACCTTGTTTGCCTCACAGTTTCCTCATCTGTAAAATAAACTAGAGAAGGAAATGGCAAACCGCTCCAGGATCTTTGTCAAGAAAACACAAAATGAGGTCACAAAAAGTTGGCCATGAGTGAACAACAAAAAAAGTTACTAAGGAAGAGATAGAAACTTGCTTAGGAGCAGAAGAACAATAGTAATAGCAGCTTTTATTAATATAACGCTCTAAGATTCAGAAAGCATTTTGCTCACAACCATTTGTAGTATTACTGGTCCCATTTTACAGAGGGGGAAGGTGAGGTACATACCTAGCCAGTGACAAAGCTTGGACTCAAGCCCAACATCAGAGAAGAGCAGGGAGAGTGTATACACACACACACACACACACACACACATATGTCTGTATATTTATATATGCATATATAATTTATTCCCTTCTAGCTATATTCTATGGCTATGATTCATCTCTCCATCATGAAGAAAAGGGAATAAACATCTATATAGAACCTACTATTTACTAGGCACTTTTTTTTTAAACAAATATTATCTCATTTAACCTTCACAACAACCTTCTGAGGTAGGTGCATACTATGATCCTCATTTTACAGCTGAGGAAACTAAGGCAAACAGTGGTTCAGTGACCTGCCCAGGATCACATAGCTGGTAAGTGTCTTGAGGCTGGATTTGAACTCAGGTCTTCCTGACTCCAGGTCCAATGCTCTATCCACTGTGCTACCAGCTGTCTTATGAAGCCTTCTCAGCTGCCTGATTCCATTCACCGCCCCCCCAACTTAACCTGTTTAAATTCAATTCAACAACCATTCACTTTTTTTTTTCACCCAATTTTATTTGTATATTCATTGTTAGCCCCATAGCATATTTTACTTGGGTAAAATTTACTTCTCTGCTTGGTTTCAACTTCATGGATGCCCCTCTCAGGCTAAGCTAATCATTTCTGAACTTACCACCCTGCTGCTAACTCAAGCCTTGATTGCCACCACCTGCCTGAGCCTCACCCCTCTGCATGGAGGGCTAGAGACCAGTGCACCAAACTTCTCCCGATGCCTTCCTTTATGAAGGGCAGACACTGGACTCTCAGCTTACTCCACTTTACACCTGCTTCTCTGCCTCGTTTCAACTCCATGGAACAAGATACCTCCTAGTCTCCTGGTCCTCCTCCATTCCTGCCTCTTTTATGTATTGTCTCCCCTTTAGACTATAAGCTCCTCGAGGCCTGGGATGTTCTTTTTGTTAATTCTATCTCCGGTGCTCAGCACATAGTACTGATTGAAGTGGATAGAAAAAATATATATGTGTGTATGTGTGTATACATATATATGTGTATGTGTGTGTGTGTGTACACATACACACACACGATACACAGTTAAAGACCTAGCAGGCAAGGACAAACACCAAGTTAAGGAATTGGAATTCTGTTCATATATATTTTATAAGGTCTTTGTTTCAAATTAAATCTCTGTGGATTAAAGAATTAGTCCACTCAGTTATGCCCAAATGTATATGAATTTTATAACAGGGACTCAAGTTCAGTCAACCCTTTCCTGTGATTACATACATAAGTAAGGCATAAACAAAAGCTTATTCCTCCTAGACTAAGTACCACTTGAGTTAGGAACAGCTGTGTTGCAATGGAAAAAACACCTGACTTGGAATCAGAAACCAGGTGGCTCTAGGTCCAAGCACTGCTACTTATGAGCTACTTGGCTGAGCAAGTCCTTCTTTGTAAACCTCATTTTCCCAATCTGTAAAATGGCAGGTAGGTGACACTGTCGATAGATAGAACACTGGATCTGGAGTCAGGAAACCCTGAGTTCAAATCTAGCCTGACACTTCTTAGCTGCATGACATCAGGCAAATCACTTACCCTCTATCTGCCTCAGTTTCCTCTTCTGTAAAATGGAGATTATAATAGCACCTACCTCACAGTATTGATATAAGCTTGTTCTGAGTACTCCTGATGTTAGTTCTTACAGATCACAGTACTTTCATATTCATCCTCTTTGCTTCTGTGCCTTTTTTTAAAATTAATTTGATTTAGTAACAATCACTTCCATAAGCTTCTGAGTTTTACATTTTTCTCCCCCTCCCTCCCCCCCTCCCCAAGACAGCTCGCAATCTGATATAGGCTATACATATACATTCCTATTAAACATATTTTCACATTAGTCATATTGTAAGGAAGAATTAGAACCAATAGGAGGAACCATCAGAAAGAGGAAACAAAGCAGAAGAAAAAAAATAGCAAATAGTGTGCTTCAATCTGCATTCAAACTCCACAGTTTTTTCTTCTTTGTGGATAACATTTTCCATCATGAGACCTTTGGAGATGTCTTAGATCGTTGCATTGCTGAGAAGGGCTACGTCTATCAACTTTAGTCATCACCCAAGGTGGCTGCTGCTGTATACAACGTTCTCCTCTGTGTACAAAGTTCTGCTCACTTCACTCAGCATCAGACCATACAAGTCTTTCCAGGTTTTTCTGAAGTCTGCCTGCTCATTATTTCTTATAGCACAATTGTATTCCATTACATTCATATACCACAACTTGTTCAGCCATTCCTCAATTGATGGGCATTCTCTCAATTTCCAATTCTTTGCCACCACAAAAAGAGCTGCTATAGATACTTTTGTACATGTGGGTCTGTTGAGGTTTAGGGGCTTAGGGATACTGGCACCCCAAAAATCAGAATACACAGATGCTTCCCAAAAGAATTCAACCCAAGCCTTCTTTCAGCCAAAGACAAGGTTTATTAGAACATCTGTCATATTACCCAGACTCTTAAGGAATCTGAGCATCTGAGAGCTATCAGATAGATTATAAGAATCTGAGCAGTGGCTAGATTTTAAGAATCTGAGCCACTTCTGTGCCTTTTAAAGAACTAAGGTTGACCAATAAAGTCCCTACGCAAGTATCAGTCTCTTTGAAGCCTCCTCTTTCCTTCATCATTAGAATCATTTGTGTTTGCTTGGTCAGAATTTCATTCTGTGGGCAGCTAGGTGGCTCAGTGGATAGAGCACCAGCCCTCAAGTCAGGGGTCCTGAGTTCAAATTCAGCCTCAGACCAACCACTTGACACTTACTAGCTGTGTGACCCTGGGCAAGTCACTTAACCCCAACTGCCTAAAAAATAAAAAATTTAAAATATTAAAAAAAAAAAAGGAATCTCATTCTAAGAGTTCCCTGTAAGCCAGGAGATCCTAGCTAAGCTTCCATGTACTCTACATTCCAGACAAACTGGACTACTAGTTACTTTCCATTCTTGTCTACCCTCTCTCACCTCCATATCCAACTATTCACACAAAGCCTAGAACACACACTCTGTCTTCATCATCACCTTCTGAGAGTCTTCTCTTCCTTTAAGGCTCAGGTTAGCCATCAACTTCTCTAAAGGCTTTCTTCCCCTTTTCAGCTGAAAAAGACCTCTCCCTGGCACCCACCACATTCTAACTTGTACTATATTTGTACTGTATACTAACTTGTACTATGCTTAGACGTGTGCCAAGAGAGGTAACGTGGCATAGTGGGAAGAGCACTTGGAGTCAAGAGAGATCTGGGTTCAAATCTTTCCTCCAGCACTTACTAGCTATGTGACCATAAGCAAGTCATTTAATTTTTTTAAGCCTCAGTGTTCTCATTTACACAGTGCATGCAACAATACCTGGAGTACTTACGTCATGGAGCTTATATGAGGATAAAATGAGATAATGTATGCATAAAGCACTATGTAAACCTTACAGCCGATGTAAATGTTGGCTACTATTACAAGGATGATCTAACATCCCCTCCAATAATTTCCTAGATTATAAAACATGGGGTCAGAAGTGGTATCTTGTCAAAGCCCTCAGAGCCAAAGCAGAGTGCTTTGCATGTGGTAGAATTCTTAACAAATCCTTATTCTATTGCATTGTTGTAATAGGTGGTAAGGAAGAGTCCCTTCACTGGCTGATTGGGTAGAGTATATGCCTTTCCACTCTCCAACCTCCAGGCTTTACATGGTTGACTGGAAACAGGCAGGGAATATCTGCACATGTTCAATGCAAATATATTACCCATTTGGAAGGGCAAATGAGAGTATGCTCCATTCCTGTTACCTAAGGAAAATCTGACAATTACGGCTGTCCAAAACTGAAAAGAATTGCCTTAGAGGTAGTGAGTCCCCCTCCATGGAGATATTCAAGCAAAGGCTAGATGACTGCATGTTGGGTTGTAAAGGGGATTTCTATCCAGGTATGGATTAGGCTATAATGGTCACCGAAGTACCTTTCCAACTATGAAAATTTGTGATTCTGAGAGAGGAGAAAAAGGGGAAAGAGGATGAGAAAGAGAAAGAAAGAGAAAAAAGTATAGAAGGGGGAAAGAAGTTAATTGAAACAGTGAGGAA
>NW_020954596.1:9328409-9381937 GCF_900497805.2 Vombatus ursinus | reverse complement strand
AGGAGATAGAGAAGGAAGAGAGAAGAGGAAGGGGGAAAAGGAGAGAGAAGAAAGCAAAGGGAGAGAAGGGGGATAGAGAAAAAGGGAAGAGAGAAGGGGAGAATATGCAAACAAGTGGCATTCCTCGTGAAGATACTTTATAGTTAGGAGTATTAAAGCTGAAGGAGCTGTTCTCACTCTAAGTGGGGAAGAATGGGCTTCTTCATCAAATCAGACACAAAACCCAATTCACAGCTGTTTGCTCCATAAACGAATAACTAGTCTCCCCTGTTTTTCTCTCTGCTTGGAACTAAAAATGAGCAGAGTGGCTGTTCTCAGAGGAGATGATGTTCCCAGCATGGGAATGGGACAAATCTGACATTCTTCCCATGCTCACTATGTCAAGGCAAGTGCCCACACAAACACTGGCCAATTTGTTCTGGAGGGAGCTGAATGAAAAAGTAGTCTGATGGGAAGGCTGACCCTTTGGGGATGTGATGTAAAGGGCAGGAGGGAAACAAGGCCCCCACACAATTTTGGGAACAGGTCTCACAACGCGGAGAGACACTGCATTCTTTATGCCCTGATCACACTGTTCAGGTCCTCACCAATTAAACACTGTCAGAAAAGGATCCAATTTCCCAAAGCCATTGTAAAATAAGAATCAAAGAGAGGGGCGGGAGAGAGAGGAAAGGGCTAACCAGTGATGTTCTCTACCTAATAACGACAATGGTTCACATTTCTATAGAATTGCATGTTTTGCAAGGCACTTCTCCTCATAGGTATAGGCAACGCAAGTATCATTAGCCTCATTTTACAGATGAGAAACTCAGGAGATAAATGGGTACAAACACCCCAAGAGGAAGAAAGCCGGACTTGAGACTGAAAGCTGCAAAGCAACTTAGAGACAATCATCAACCCCCAACCCCCCCCCCCCATTCTATAGAAGAGGAAACAAGCCCAGAGAAGTTATTTGTTGAAGATCCTCTAGGGAATAAATCACTGAGATGAGATACAAATCCAAGTCTCCTGACTCCAGATTTGGTGTGCTTGCCACTACACAACACCCAAATCTGGGGGACTGGACTACACCCCATCCAAGAGTTCCGCTGGTTGGTCTAGACAATCATGAGCCACTTCGTCTCAGCTCTGTAACCAAAGAAGTAGCTACATTAAAGATTTGAGCCCCGTGATACAGGAGGGGTACTTCCTTAATTGGTACTCCCTTAAATCAAGGGTTATTAATCTTTTGTTGTTTCATGAACTCCTTTAATGCCTGGGGATAAGCCTATCTCTGAAACAAGATGGTGGTGATGGGGATTGGGCCCAATCCCCTTCAATGCCCCCCATCTTTGCCCCTGAACAGGCCCCACACAGCCTCACTGGCCTAAATGCCACAGTCAGGTGTCGAAGTAGGTAAAGTGCTGGACCTGAAGTCAGGAACTCATCTTCTTGAATTCAAATCTGGCTGCAGACACTTACTAGCTGGGTGAGCCTGAGCAAGTCACTTAACCCTGTTTGCCTCACTTTCCTCATCCGTAAAGTGAGCTGGAAAAGAAAATGACAAACCAGTATCTTTGTCAAGAAAACCCAAAATGGGATCACAAAATGTCAGACATGACTGAAACAGAACAACAATTATCAATAATAACTAGTTAAAATATGAAGCTCTTGCTTCCCTTCATAACCAAACTCCTAGAGGGGAAAAAGCCATCTATCAACTTTGCCTCTATTTCTTCTTCTCCCACTCACTTCCCTTCCCCTTCCAATCTGGTTTCTGGTTGTACCCCCAGCTGAAACTGCTCTCTCCAAAGTAACCAAACAAGTCTTGATTGCTAAAGCTTTTTTTTCAGGCCTCACCCTTCTTGACCTCTCTGCAATTTGTGACAACTTGACCATCCCTTGTTTTGAAGACATTGCTCTTTCCTGGTTGTTCTCCTACCTGTCTGACTTCTCCTTTATGTTAGATTCCTCCATTAGATTGTGAGCTCCTTGAGGACACGGACAGTCTTTTGCCTCTTTTTGTATCTCAGGTACTTAGCACAGTGCTTGGTACATAGTAGGTGCTTAATAGATGTTTATTAAATGACTGACTGATTTTAATCCCCTTTACTGAATCATCATCATCCTAATCCCAATGTGTGGATGTCCTCCATAACTCTCTCTTGGGCCATTTTCTTTTCTTTGTCTACATGCTACCTCAGTGATCTCAAGAGCTCCCATGGATTCAGTTATCTCTATGTAGACGGCCCTAAGGTCTTTTTGCGTGGCCCTTTTCACTCTGGCTTTGGACATTTCCACCTTAAACTGAATATGTCTAAAACAGAACTTCCCCAAACCTACTCTTTCCCAATTACCCAGACTCTTGTGGCCTTACCCCATCCCATGTTTAATCCTTTGCTAAGACTCACCATCTCTACCTCTACATTCAATTCATAAGCATTTATTAAGCACCTACTGTGTGCTAGATGTGCTAAGCAATGGGGATGCAAATATAGAAAACATTCCTTGCTGTCTAGGACCTCATATCATACTAAGTGGTTAGAAGATGGAAATGACATGTATAAAGATAAATAAGCACAAAATATATACAAAGTGGTTGGAAAGGAAGAGTTAACAATTGGGGGGTGAGGGAAGTATTGGAAGTGACACCTAGGCAGAAATGGAGCCAGGGATTCCAGGAAATGAAAATGAAGGTGGAGGACATCCCAGATACTACCGATAGTTTGAACAAAGGCATGGGAAGTGGGAGATGGGTTCTCATGTATGAAAGATAGTAAGGAGGCCAGTTCTGTAGAAGGTACAGTGTAGTAATAGCTAGCATTTATACAGTACTTTAAGTTTGCAAAGCACTTTACAAATATACTCTCACTGGATCTTCACAGCACCTTTGGGGGACACACAGGTGCTGTTATTATCCCCATTTTACAGAAGGGGAAACTGAGGCAGAGGCAAAGTGACTTGCCCAGGTTCACACAGCCAATGAATGTCTGCATCTGGACTTTCTACCTCCAGGTCTAGGACTCTATCCACTAAACCACCTACCTGCCATAATCAGGAGGTGAAGAAAATGGATGAGAAATGTCTGGAAAAGTAAGCTGGAGCCAAGTTATGGAGATCTTTAAATGGCCAATAGAGGCATTTGTACTTGCTCCTAGAAGCAAGAGAGAGCCATATAATCTTCCTGAATGGTGGAGTGACATGGTCAGACTTGTGTTTTGTTAGTGCATATCAATTTGGCAGCTCTGTGGAGAGGTAGGTCTAAAGAGGGAAGAGATCAGAGGCAGTAACAATTAGGAGGCTAATGCAACAGTATGGGTGAGAGGCCTTATACTGGAATTGTGAGTATGTGAGTGGAGAGGAAGAAATGGATACTGGAGATGCTGTAGAGAACTGGAAAGATGACAAGTGACTGGCTATGAAGGGTGAACGGAGATAGAAGTGAGAATGATTTCAAGATTGTGAACCCGGGTGACTGAAGGACTGCAGTGCCCTCTATAGAGACAGGGAAGATAAGAAGAGGGGAAAGTTTTGAGAAGAAGATACTTAATTCTGTTTTGGAGATGGTGAGTTTGACATGTCCACGTACAGGTGTCCAGCAAGAAGCTGGTAAATTTTCTCCAGCTACAACACTATTACCTTAGTTCAGGCCATCTCTCAATGGGACACAGTAGTGGTTTAAATGGCCTCCTAGCTTTCAATAGGTTCCCTTTCCAACTCATCCTCCACACAGCTGCCAAAATAATCTTCATAAAGCATAAGGCTGACCATGTCACTCGCTTGCTAAAAATGCTTTGAAGTATCCCTATTGACTATTGGGTAAAACACAAATGCCTCAGCTGGTCATTTAAAGCCTTTCCTGTGTCTGACACACATACGTGGTGTGATTCTGGGCAAGTCGCATAACTTCCCAGTTCTCGAGGCAACTCTATAAGACTGTAACTTCAAAAAAAGGGCACCAGACTTGCTTTGGTATAAGGAGTTTCATCATTTGGAAGTTTCCTGTAACATAAAATCACAGGTCTAATTCCTTGTCCTTATCTCACGATCTGGCTCCAGCCTGTTCTCAGGCTTATTGAACATTTCTCTCCTTCACACATACAACCTACCTGACTGCTATTCCCCAACTCCACACTCCATCCCATCTCTGTGCCTCTTCAGTCGGTCCTCCCTGCCAGGAATGCGCTCCCACCTCTCCTCTACCTCTAAGAAGCCCTAGCTTCTTCCAAGGCTCATTACACATGAGCACCATCTCCTACAGGCAGCTTGTCCCTCCTTCCCTTTGTGGTGAATGCTTGCTCACTCTTCATCTTCCTCATATGATCGTGCATATATACAAGAATGTGGACTCTGGAAATAGAGAATCTGGTTTCAAATCCTCTTCTGGCTTTTACCATCTGTGTGATCTTGGGCAAATCACAGCCTCCCTAGGCCTGAATTTCCTCATTTGTAAAATGAAAGGATAAGAATTCAGATGACCTCTGAGTTTCATTATAGTTTCAGATCCATGAGATTTGAGCTATGGTATTTGTTTACATGTGTTCCCCCACACTCCCTCCCACTTCCCCTTTCCCATTAGAACAACAATGGAGAAGGAAATAAGGAAACTATTTTGCCCAATTATATCAACTAAATTGGTAACAGGTGAAATGGATGAATCTTTACAAAACTAGAAAATATTCAGAATGATAGAACAATCTATTTAAATAACTCAATATCTGAAAAAGAAACTGAACAAGCATATATGCACTTCCAAAGAAAAGTCTCCAGACCTAAATGAATTTGTAAGTGAATTCTATCAAACATTCAAAGAATAATTAATTCCAATATTACATAAACTGTTTTCAAAAACAGGAAAAGAATGGATCTTTCCAAATTCTGTGATACAAATAAGCTCTTGATACCTAGACAAGGAAGAGAAAAAGCAGAGAAACTATAGACAAATATCTCTAATGAACATCAATGGGAAAATAATGATATTAGCAAACTGACTACTACATATTAAAAAGAATATACAATAGGACTAGATTGGATTTATATCAAGAATGTAGGGTTAGTTCAATATAAAGAAAATTATAACATAATAGACCATACTGTGTTTAATAGGAAATTTAAATAGAAAAAATAATAATAAATTATTACATTAATGAATGTTGAAAAAGCATTCAACAGAATTCAACATCCATTTCTGTTAAAAAAACGAAAACCAACAACACTAGAAAGCACAAGAATAAATGGATCTTTGTTCAATACGATAAATAGTATCTGTTAAAAACCAAGAGCCAACATTATTTGTAATGGAGGACTAAGGGTCTTTCCAATAAGATCGGAAAAAAAGCAAGGATATTCATTATCACCCTTACGATTTTACACAGTGCTAGAAATGCTAGTTACAACAATAAGACAAGAAAAAAGTAATCAAGGGAATAAATATAGGCAAAGAGAAAACAAAAGTATTGATTTTTGCAGATGATAGCATATCTAGAAAAAGCCAAAAGAGTTAACTAAAAAATTAATTGAAATAGTAACTTGCAAAGTTGCACGATACAAAATAAACTCGCATAAATCATCGACATTTCTATATAATATCAACAAAACCCAGAAAGAAGAGGAAGAAAGAGAAATTCCATTTGAAATAACTACAGAATGTACAAACTACTTGGGAGCCTATCAAGAAATATACAGGAACTATTTCAAAGCAACTACAAAGCATTCTTTACAGAAATAAAAATAGCTGGAAAAATATCAATTGCTCTTGCAATAATAAAAATGATAATACTACCAAGCAAACTACTAATGAGTTTTTAAAAAAATAGAATTAGGAAAAAAATAATAGCAAAATTGATCTAGAGGAATGAAAGGTCATAAATTTAAAGAGAAAAGATGAAAAATAGTGGCAAGGAAGGGGGTTTAGCAGTTCCACATCTCAAACTATGTGATGAGGGTTTTGCAGATGAAAAGACTCCACCTGGGAGTTGGCTTCTGAGAAAAGAGTGGTAACTTGTAAGGGCAGTGCCTTGGAGAGATTTACATGTGGGACCTTCTGTCACCAGCTCTGGTTGGTAACCATGTGATTAGGAGGAGCCTTGTTCTATCATTTATGTAGCCAGAACTCTTTGCAAAGGCGCTAAGTCAGAGCCTTTTTGCTCCATTAATATCTAAGGGAACTGGGTGACTCATACCATCTAGTGAGAGATTATGTGGTAGGAGGAAGGGCCTTGAGGGCCTTCTTCCCCTCTGACACCATATGGTATCAAGAAATGGCCTGAATTCTTGGCTCTTTCCATTTGAGGTGTAGCCATCTAGTACCCAGTGATGAGCAACTTCATTTTCTTAGAAAGCACAGTGGAGAAAGTGCTGGGCCCCAAACCTAAGCAGCAGGCACTTAGTAAATGTTTATTGATTGATTGAAGACCTGAGTTCAAATTTGGCCTTGGACACTTTCTAGCTGTGTGACCCTGGGCAAGTTACTTCACCTCTATTTGCCTCAGTTTTCTCAACTATAAAATGGGAACTGCGAGAATCAAAAGAGATATTTGTAGAGGGCTTAGCATAGTACCTGGCACATAGTAGATGTTATAAAAATGCTTATTCCCTTCCCTTCCCCCTTCATATCTTAGGCAGCTGTGAGGAAGTTTTTCTCCATACAGAGCCAAAATCTTCCCTGGAACCTTGCCATCCCCTCCCCACCACTGCTCCTCATTCTGACCTCTGACATCAAGTCTCATCCCCTCTCCCCCATGACAGCCCTTCAAATACTTGAAGACAACTAGAGAGAGATTAGCCCAATCAGTTTTCCCAGATCATCTCAGAGCGTGAGTGAGGTAAACAAAACAAAGAGAAAACATGTTTCAACATCCTGACTTCAGCCAAATTCCCAGCTGTGCTGGTATAGCAACCCCACCAGTAATTTTGAAAATCTACTGCCAAAACATAGCTTTTAGGTACAGCTTACAAGTCATTTGCAAATCAAATGAGATCAAAGTATGGAAAGAGCAAAGTCTATATAAATGAGAGTTTTTGTCATTATACTTCCTTATCATCTACTTTACCCAAACTCTAACGTTCCTATTTTATCTGTTCTTAATTTTTCTGCCTTTTCTAGCAAAATGTCTAGCTTCAGGGTCACTGTAACCCAGTCAAATAATCCACTTAATTGTCTAAATAAAAATCATTATTTCTTTCTAGGTTTCTAAGGTTTGCTTAGAAGTTACCTCCAAACTACACATGACCTCCTAACTTCTGATTCTATGATTTACTTCTCTAGTTTAATGTTGAGAAGCACTGCCTATGTCAAAAAAATTTTTTTAACTCCTAAATCTATGACCTGAAGAAGTAAAAATAATAACAAAATCATT
The DNA here is from genome assembly GCF_900497805.2 of Vombatus ursinus. Taxonomy (NCBI): domain Eukaryota; kingdom Metazoa; phylum Chordata; class Mammalia; order Diprotodontia; family Vombatidae; genus Vombatus; species Vombatus ursinus. The sequence continues at coordinate 9,374,600 of NW_020954596.1, read as the reverse complement.
ATTTGATATTTGTTTCTAGAACTGTACCATGTTTCCATTTTTTGCTTCTCTAGCACCTAGCATAGTATTCTGCTTATAGTAGGCTTCTAACAAGGGTCTGGCCCTGGGAACTTGTTCAGTTCAACAAAGTATTTATTCTTTAGTATACAGGGCTGACAAACTCCTGCCCCGATCTACTTGTCCAAAACCTAGGGTCATCTGCCTGGACTTGGAACAAGGCTTAGCTTGCATTTAGGATGATGTATAAGACATTGAAAATAAAGTCACTTTTGGGGCAGCTGGGTGGTTCAGTGGATAGAGCAACGGCTCTGGAGTCAGGAGGATGACCCTGGACAAGTTACTTACTTAACCCTGATTGCCTCAAAAAAAAAGTTTAAGAAAATATACTCACTTCCCTTCTCTGGGCCTCAGTTTCCTCCTCTGTAAAATGAGAGGATTATAGTACATTAGGGGTTTTTAACTTTTTTTGTGTCACTGACTTTTCTGGCAATCTGGTGAAATAAAACCCACTGATCCTGTCTTAGAATAATGTTTTTAAATAATTGAAAGAAATAATAAATTTCAGTTGGGTTAGTGAAAATAGAGATGCAATTTTTCTTCACATCCAAGTTCACAGACCCTCTGAAATGGATCCATAGATCCCTGGGAGTCTGTGGACCCCAGGTTAAAAACACCTGGATCTCTTAAGACTCCTTCCAGTTTCATTTGGCTTATTTTTAGCTTTTAAAAATAAATTATGTACTTAATATCTATGTACACCATGCCACAGAAGCACAGAATTTCAAAGATGAAGGGGACTTCGGGAGTCATCTAGGCTAACCTATACCTCTAAGGAATCCCCTTTACAACATACCTGGACCAGTGGTCATCCAGTCTGTGCTTGAAGACCTTAGGTCAAGTCTTAGCAGCTCATTAGTTACTCTCTTCTGCTCTCTGCTCATTCATCTCTCTATCCGTAAGTGCCTGTATGTTCTAAGGGTCCTCGCACCTCAGACATTCTGTGTTGTAAAGGCCCCCCAGTTCTGATATTGTGTTCCAAGGGCCCTTCTAGCTCTGATAGTCTATACTTTATGGGCCCTTCCAGTAACGACATTCCAATGCTACTCCCTGCTCTAACATTCTGTAACTACATTCGTGGGCAGGTCTGGGCAGAGTGGCAAAGTCTAATAGGTTTGATGGTTATGTTATTGTTGTTATTACTGTTTATATGTAATGGCTTTGACAGGAAAGCTTATAAAGTTTTTATCAGTAAGCTTTGCTATTATCTGATTGGAAAATATGCAAACTCGGGTAATTGAGACACTCATTGTTTCCAAGGTGAGAGGTTGTTTGGTTTCTCTCTCATAGCTCAGATAGAAAGTTAAAGATAGCAAGGGGAAAGCACAAGGCTGACATCAAATGTAACCACCAATGAGAACGCAGCTTGACCTTCAGAACCCCTGAGCTTCAGGTCAAAACAGAGGAGGAGTCAAATCTGTCAGGATGATCTTACAGTCTCCGATGCCAACTAGCAACACTTGGGGCTCAGTCATTTATTTTGCAATGACACACATACCTTGTTATAGCACCTTTGAGAAATGTGTCCTGTTATGATGACCTCAAATTCCCTGCTTGGTCACCTTGAATTCAGAAAAAAAATGAGTTACTCAACCTCCTCTATTCTCCATGCTAGGCAGACCACATCTGCAGTATTGGGTCCGTTTTTTTGGAAAGTTATTACAATACATCAAACCCAGAAGAAAACAACCAGCACGGAGCTGAAGACCATGCCATTGAAAGATCATTTTCAGAAACCGGGGATGTTTAATCTAAAGGAGAAAAGACAGAGGACAGGATGGCTGATTTCAAATATTTGAAGGGCTGTTTTGTGGAGGAAGGATTAGGTTTATTCTACTTGGACCCAGAATTAATGAGTGGGAGTAATAAGGAAACATTTCAAGAGGATTCCCTTCCTTCTAAGAAGGGGGAAAAAATTCCATGTTCATTCTTACAGAAGGGGTGACTTAGGCTAACAGAGGGGAAATAATATGTCTCAAGTCCCACCACAAGTTAGCTTAAATCTCAGGTTTACTCCCTGAATTTAATTAAATTATGAAGTAAGTACCTAGTATGTACTGGGAGAAAAGAAAACATGGGATGGTGCAAAGATTCAGTGGGTTCATGTAACTTGGATGGGAAAACAATTATCTTTATTTTCACTAGCCTCTAAGTGAGATTTAGCATTTCCTTCAGTTATTTAAAAACATAATTCTAAGAAGGCATCCATAGGCTTCAGCAGACTGCCCAACGGGTCCAGGACATAAAAAAGGTTAAGACACCCTGGCATAGTAAACATAGTAAACACCTCACTGTAATGAAGTCTCTGGTACAAGGCCAGCCACTGACATTTTACCTGTGTAATCTCGGGCAAGTTATTTCATTGTCTGCTCTCCCCAACAATGCTCTAAGATTCCAAGATCTACTGCACTGGTAGAGGGAGTTCCCTAAATAAAAGAAATCACAACTCTGAACCAAGGTGGGGAAAACATACCAAGCACCAAGTTAGTCATTAGAGACGCAGAGATAAAAACAAAATAGTTCCTAGTCTTAAGGAGTTTACATTATGAGGTCTTTCTATTGAAATAATAATTATCTGAACTTTATAAATTCATTCAAAAGTTGGAGCTTTAGAATTAAAATTAGTCATTACCTTAACTCCAGGCACTAACCACTCTGTAACTTATGCTATCTCATTTACCCATCTATACCAGCAGTTCAAGGTCACTGGTCTTTGGACATTACTTTTATTGAGCATATTCAGGTCACAGGATAGATGTCATTAAAAACGTACTGATGGGGAGAAGAGGTACACAACAGCAACACGTCTATTTGCTGTTGCACTAAGAAATGACTTACTTAGGGTACAGTTGAGTATACTCAGGGAAACTGTTTTCCTCAGCAACAGCCCAGCTTTAAAGGTTACCATCTGACAATGCTGAGACAACTCAGATCAGACATTGGGGATGGATTGTTTTAATTTGCTTTACTCTAAGCTGGTTATGTAATAATTGCCGGTAGAGACCAATCATTCAAATTGCCAACATTTACTAAGCATCCATTATATGTGAGATTTTGTTCTGGGCAATATGAGAGTATAGCCAGTAAAGGTTAGAGGAGCCGGGGAGAGAGAAGTCACCTGATCATCAGCCCAGATCAATATGACCAGTTGTCATTAACAAATAGAAGAGATGGACACATTGCAGGAGAATAATTCTCCTGGCGAGTGCTGATGAAAATGCCTATCCAAAGGTGGTCCAAAGTCACTCTTAAGCTACTCTAGTCATATCCGTTCAACTTCCTCTCATATACACCAAAATGCTGAAAGTCAAGCCAGGTCAGGACCAATTCTGTAGCACACACACAAGAGTAAGGAGCCCTTTACTGATCCACCTTGACCAGATTAGGGTTGTGATCTACCTAAGAGAAGGAAGGGGTCTGTTTGATTGCTTCAGTTAATGGAAGTATCTCCATTACTCCATTATCTCCATTATCTCCACATCACTTTCAACAAGCTTGGAAAGAGAATCCTAATAGAGAGTAGTCAAAGAACCAATTTATGGTTTTAGGAGAATTATTCTCCAAGGGTAAGCCAAAAGTTGACTGCCTATTTTTCTGTGACGAAGCAAGTTGTTTTCTTCATTTTCCCCTGAGTACTGTAACTATGTTTTATCTCATTGTGGAATTTTGTCTATCTTCCAGGAATGTGTGATCATCATAACTCCAAAATGGCTTACGTTAGAGAGAGACTTTCAAAGTCATGGGGTGGCTTTCTCCATCTTTGGTTATTTTTCTCTCTCTCTCTCTCTCTAAGCATAAAACCTTAAGATTCGAATAATCAAAATTAATTAAAATTATTTCTGGCAAACTTATGCCTGAAGTAGGACAGTGTTTCCTTCCACATTCCTCTGAAACTAACTACCCACTATAACCATTTTGCATAATGTTGTGCTGTTGTCAAGGATCCAGTTAATGGGATATGCCTGCAAATATGCATTAAATACAAGCCTTCTATTCAATCCATCAGGAAGCATTATTAAGCACCTACCATGCATCAACCACTGTGCTAGGATGATAGAATAAAGACAAAAATGATTTAGTTTTTGCTTTTGTAGCTTACATATTAATAGGATATGACAATGACATCTCTTTCTTTCCAGAAGAAATCTAATGAGTGATATATACTATCTCATTTAAACACAGAGTTCAATATTAATTTACAAGCTAGCATACTATCTAGTATTTATACACTGTATGCTAGCTACTCTGCTAAGAGCTTTACAAATATTTTCTCATTTAATCTTCACAACAGCTCTCTGAGGTAGGTGCTGTTATTTTCCCATTTTACAGTTGAGGAAACTGAGGCAAAATGACTTGCCCAGGATCACACAGCTAGTATGTTCCTGAAGTTGCATTTGAACTCAGGTTCCTGACTCCAGGCCCAACACCCATTGTGCCACCTAGCTGCTCACTTTAGGGTAAGTTTCTATTAATGGATTCTTTACTTAGCCAATCGCTGATTTTTAATTTTATTACAGAATATTATTATTATTATCTGGGACAGGTTCAAAACTTGCCTCTGATGGTCATTACCTGTGTTATGTGACCTTGGGCAAATCATTCAACATTGCTAAGCCTTGGTTTCCTCATCTGTAAAATAAGAGGGTTGGCTACAGCCTCTAAGTGTCCTTTCCAGCTCCACATCTAGGATCCAAGTGTGACAAACAGGTAATATTCAGTGAGCTATCCCATTAGAGTGGGCACTAACCCCAAAGGCTGGGGGATCTCACTTCCAGCAAATGTAGAGAAGGCAAGGGGGATTTAGCAGTGACCTGTGAGAGTATGTTTCAACTGGTGAAAGTAACAATTATGTATACCCAGACTACAGGTTGGTCCCCTTCTTAGGAGAAAGTTAAAAAGATTGGGAAATGCTTCTCTATTTTCAAGGCTATCAAAGAGGATCAAGTATTCCATGAATAAAGGGAGGGAAACTCCTCCCTTTAAGGAGTTTTAAGAGGGAAAAAAAGGGAAGAGAAGGGATGTGAAGAGGTAGAGGGAGTTTTGCTCTGAACGAGAAGAGTAGATGGTGGAACTGAGTAACATAGAGAAGGATGGGGAGAAAGACTATGAAATATTTGGAGCTGAGAGGGGTGGACCAGGACCCTCTGAAGATGCATCATCTTCATGTGATTCAAAGAATGACCCACAGGTGCCATTGAGAAAGAAAATGACTGGTGACTCCTTCCTGAGAATTAGTGGTACAGCGACGGAGTTTATCTGCCAACCCGCCAACAGAGAGGTCTGATGTTTTCCTGAGGAACTATATCTGAGCCCCCTGAGACTTGTGAAACCTCACAACTACTATCCACCACAGGCAATTCACATGTAAATAAAAGGATAACACCAGAAGGAATCCAGGAAACATTGCTGAGGAGCGTCAAGTCCTGGGCAAGAAATGTAAGGTCTCTGGGGCAAAGGATTGTTTTGATCATTGTTGTTAATTGAAGGTTAGGAGACTCGAAGAGAAATGTCAATTTGGAAAGTCAATAGGTGCCTAAGAAGTTTACTTCTAAGGACAGGATTTGGGTTTCTAGACCACAGTTTAAAATATAGAAATAATATATGACTACCTAGGATAGAGTACACCTCATAGAAGGGCAGTAAAAATCTCTCCGGGACAGCTAGGTGATGCTATAGTGCACAGAGCGCTGGCACTGGAGTCAGGAAAACTCATTTTCCTGAGTTCAAATCTGGCCTCAGACACTTACTAGCTGTGTGACCCTGGGTAAATTACTTAATCCTGTTTGTCTCAGTTTCCTCATCTATAGAATGAGCTGGAAAGGTAAACCCCTCTAGGATCTTTGCCAAGAAAACCCCAAACAGGGTCAAGGAGACATGACTGAAAAACGACTAAAAAATCTCCTATTTGTCTAGCAGGAGTTCTTAACCTTTGCAATCTTAGATGCCCACTACTTCAGTCAAGTTAGCCCATGAAGCAGTAATTCGTCCTTAAGAATATTCTCTGAACCTTTTGTAAACAAAGAAGATTGAAATAGTATGATATAGGGGGCAGCTAGGTGGCGCAGTAGAAAGAACTCCAGCCTTGGAGTTAGGAGGACCTGAGTTCAAATCCGGACTCAGACACTGGACACTTACTAGCTGTGTGACCCTGGGCAAGTCACTTAACCCCCATTGCCTCACCAAAAAGCAAAAAATAAAAATAAATGTAATAGTGTGATGTTTTAGGAAGAGTTTTGGAAAATACTAGGTTTGACGTTAGAGCACTTAGATTTGGCACTGGTTCTGAGTCCCAACTGCCTCATCTGTAAAGATAAAAGGGTTAGATAAGTGGTCCTCAAGGTCCTTTCCAACTCTAAATCCTAAATTCTTATGACTGTCACGGGGGTGGAGGGTGGGGAACATGGATGTAAGAAGCATCAGGGAGGAAGGCAGAGGAGTAGTTCTGTTGTCCCCTTGGATGCCTGCATGTCACCCCTGAGCATTGGAACCAATTAACCTGAACATTCCACCCACTCCTTCTCTGAAAAATCAGCCAAGCAAATTAACTTGCATTACTTCCTGCTTCTTAGTTAAGGTGGGTGGGGGACAGAACCCAAGGAAGCTTGTAAACTATTAGTCATCTAACCAAGCAGACAGAATCCTAAGGTTAGGTCAAAGCAGCAATGACACCAAGAAGGTGCAACTTGCTACAGACCTTAATCACAATTATTGTCCTTTCCAATTATCTGTTCTGAGCATTTAAAGCCATCCACAATTTGGCTCTTATCTTTTCAACTTTCTCTCACTACTCACTTTCATATACCACTTAATAAGTAGGTAAATGTAGAGAAGTAAGCTCATTTCCCTGAGCCTTGGCTTGCTCACCTGAAAAATGGGGGATAATACTTGCATGCCCCACTGCATAAGGTTACTTTGAAAAAAGTATCCCTTCCAACTTTAACCTTAAAACACTATAGAAATATGAGTTATGACTGAGAAAACTAAGCCTCAGTATGCTCAACTATAAAATTCAACTCAGTAATCATACATTTATTAAAAATTTGTCACGTGCAAAGGACTGGCCACACAGACAAAAAAACTAACAGCTCCTTTTCTTAAATAGCTCAAATTCTCCTGGGTAGGAGGGAATACTGTGTCTATAAAACTAAGTCAAATACCAAGCTAGACGTGATGGAGGCATAGGAAAAATCTAAGCAAAGTCCTCTAAAAAGATATAAGGAGGGAGAGAACACTCTTACTTTGGGAAACCAAGGAAGGCTCAGTGAAGGAGGTGGCCCCTGAACTAAGCCATGATGTAAGGGGAACATTCTGAAAGGTGAGGATGAGAAGGCTGTACCTTGCAAGCATTGGGGAAGGGCATGCAGCAAACGTAAGCTGCAAAAGCAAATGCAGATAAGAGGTACGTTGACCTGGGAAACAGCTAGTGGTTCAGTTTGGTTGGACAGACAGCACAATATTCAAAAGGAATTCTTGCGAAGTGAGGCTGGAAAGGCAAGTTGGATATAGATTACAGAGAGTCTCAGACTCCAGCCTGAAGAGTCTGCACCTTATTCTTTAGGAAAGACAGAGGCACCAGCAGTTTTTGAGGAGGGATGGAGTCATGGTATAGGAGGAAGATGATTTGGGCAGTTTTGTGACAGATGGATTGGACGAGGGGAAAGAATGGAGGAAGCAGAGGGGATCTGTTAGAAGGCTAGTAAAATAGCTCAAAATTTAATTCAATAAATATTTATTCAACACCAGCTGTGTAGAAAGACCAACAGCTTACATTTTATTGGGGGATAAAAAATATGAAAGTATTTCCAAATCATGCAGCCCACACTTTGGCCATTCTTTCCAACCCCCTCCCACTGGACAACTGGATTCTAAAAGATGAGCTTTCACTTTAACTTACCCGGAACCAGTCCCACTTCACTCTCTGACCCTTTCTACCCCCTACCACAAGAAAACTGAGCCTGTTGGCCTGAGGATATGTTCTGTGGGCACAGCCTGTGAGAGCCCATGGCCTCCTCAAAGTCACAGTGAGCCTTTGGGGGAAGACTTAAGTGTAAAAAGTATACACATACAGTAAAGTGCTGAACTGTGCTGCGTAAATGAAGGCTTACAGAGTATAATATGATAATGCAAGGCACTGTGCTCAAGTCTGAGAATACATAGGTGAAAATGACCATCGAGTAAGTGAAATAATCTCCTAAATGAAATAAGGAAAATGCACAGATAATGCTAATAGTGCTCAGCATATAGCAGGCAGCCTGCTGTACCAGATAAGAGACTGCAGCAGAGCCAGGGGACTGGAGAGGTTTAAGTTCTCAGACACAAACTGGCAGCAAATCTGTTTACCTCTTTGGAGTCCTAACAGCAGAATTTGCAGAAGGGAAGGAGACTTTGCATTGGGAGAGGGAGTCCTCTCCCTGAGAGTTTCCTACACCAATGAAATCACAGGTACAGAGAAAAAAATATTTAAGGTGTAACAGATCGATGGAGACAACATTCGCTAGTGGAAAAAAAGCCTCAGTGTCTCCCTACTGGAGACTCTGGAAAACTACTCTGACTCTGTGACAGCGAGGATCAGACAATGACAAAGTAGCTCCACCTATTCTTAAGGGAGGGAAGGGTGGAATCCCCAGCCCCACTACGTATTTATCATAGGCACCCAAATACTTATTGAGTTGAATAGAGTGATACAAATTATGACATAAATTCAGAGAAGTCCAAACAGAGAAGGGTGAGAATTCAAGTTCCTATGTGCCTGACTCTCCATGACTCCATTTGGGGTTTTCTTGGCAAAGATACTGGAGTGGTTTGCCATATTCTTCTCCAGCTCATTTTACAGATGAGGAAACTGAGGCAAACAGGGTTAAGTGACTTGCCCAGGGTCACACAGTTAGTGTCTGAAGCCAGACTTGAACTCAGGGCTTCCTGACTCCAGGCCTAGCACTTTACCCACTGTGCTACCTAGCTGCCCTTCAAATTCAATAACCATTTGCAATTGGAGTTCAGTTCAGAAATAGCAAATCTGAATGTGGCAATGGGGTTAAGGGACACTCTTTTGCCTCTTTTTGAATTCCCAGCACTTAGCACAGTGTCTGACACACAGTAGGTGTTTGTTGTTGTTTAGTTATTTTTTCAGTCATGTTGACTCTCTGAGACCTGATGTGGGGTTTTCTTGGCAGAGATACTGGAGTGGTTTGCCATATTCTTCTCCAGCTCATTTTACAGATGAGGAAACTGAGGCAAAAAGGGGGAAGTGACTTGCCCAGGGTCACACAGCTAGTAAGTGTCTGTGGCGAGATTTGAACTCAGGAAGATGAGTCTTCCAGACTCCTGTCCCAGCACTCTATTCACTACACCACCAAGGCAGGGATTATTTCTAGTTGGGGGGGAAAGTAAGACTAACCAGAGAAGCTGGCATTTGAATTAAAGCATTAAACAAAATGAAGGACTTCAGCAGAGAGAGTCCTATGGGGACAGTACCTACTTTAATTCAAATATTTTTAAAGTTTCTATGTGCAAAGCATCGTGTTAGATGTTGGGGATAAAAGACAAAATCAACAGTCATTGTTCTCAGCGCAGAAGTGGGAAAGGACAGGATGCGAATGAGTAATACAACTTGGCCAGCATAAAAATCTACAACTATTTCTACGGGTTTCGATAGTTTCTTAAGGTTTACAAAGTGCTTATGTGGCAATTCTGTGAGGCAGGAAGTACGAATATTATCCCCCGCTTCACATCACCTCTCTCCATAAAACCTTCCCTTGACTCTGAAGCCTTTTCAAGCTTTAGTCTCTTCTCCTTTTCACCGCTAAATGCCCAGAGTTCCCTCTCTCGCTACCTGTTTTCTCATCACCCATTCACTAGTCCCTTGACTGATCAGTCCCCTGATTGTGCTTGTCACCCTCACTTTACCGAAACTCTTCTCTCAATCAAAAAGTATTATATCCCAAAGAGATCATATAAATGGGAAAAGGACCCACATGTAAAAATATATATAGCAGCTCTTTTTGTGGTAGCCAAGGAATTAAAAATTGAGGGGATGCCTATCAATTGGGGGATGGCTGAACAAGCTGCAACATATGAATATAATGGAATACTACTGTTCCATAAGAAGTGATGAGCAGATAGATTTCAGAAAAATCTGGAAAGACTTACATGAACTGATGTTGAGTGAACTGAGCAGAAACAGAAGATTGTAATAACCAACCTTGATAGACTAGCTCTTCTCAACAATACAATGATCTGAAAGACTCATGATGGAAAATGCTGTCCACATGCAGAGAAAGAACTATGGAGTCTGAATGCAGCTTGAAGCATACTATTTCCTATTTTTTCGTTTTCTGTTTCTTCTTTCTCGTGGTTTTCCCCTTTTGTTCTGATTCTTCTTTCACAACATGACTAATGTGGAAATATGTTTAATGATTGTACATGTATAGCCTATATCAGATCGCATGCTGTCTTAGGGAGAGGGGAGAGAAGGGAGGGGGAAAAATTTAGAACTCAAAATCTTAAAAAAGTGAATGTTGAAAACTAAAAATAAATTTAAAAAAAATTAGAACTCAAAAAAAAGTATTTATTAAACACTTACTATGTGTCAGGAACTGTACTAGGCTCTTGGGATACAAGGATAAAAATGAAACAATCCCTGCTGTAAAAGAACTTACATTCTATTTGGCCATCAATGTTCTCTTAACTGCTACATTCAATGGCCTTTTCTCAGTCCTCATCCTCCTTGACCTTTCTGCAACAGTTGACTCTGGCACAGACCTGCATGGGTTTGGTACAGTGGTATCTCACACTTGATATACCCAAAATGAAATTCACTACCTTCCCTCCAAAATCTCCCCTCCTGTAGGCTTCCCTGTGGCTAACTTCCCATTGACCGTGGTTTGCAACCTTGGAATCATCCTCCACTCTGCGCTCTCCCTCATCCTCCGTATCTAGCCAGTCACCTAGTCTTTCTGTCGATTGACTGGTCGTCATTGCTCAGTCATTTCAGTTGTGTTTGACTCTCTGTGACCCCGTTTGGGGTTTTCCTGGCTAAGATACAGGAGTGGTTTTTGCCATTTCCTTCTCCAGCTCATTTTGCAGATGAGGAAACTGAGGCAAACAGGGTCACCCCGCTGGTAAGTGTCTGAGGCCAGATTTGAACTTAGGAAGACAAGTCTTTCTAACTAGGCATAGTGCTCTATTCTCTGTGCCACTTACCTGCCTGTCATTTTTTTTTTATCCTGAAGCAAATCTTATTGCTACTTTTGTTTCAACATCACCTTTATTTCCAAATATATCCCCCTCCTTCCCTTATCCAATGAATAATCCCTCCTAAAGAGGAAGAAAAAAAAGCAGTTCAGCAAAACTAATCAATACATCAACCAGCTCCACACAATAATTCTGACCAGCATCACCTCTCGCCTGGACTATTGCAGTAACCTTCTCATTTGTCCACCTGCTCTCACTTTCTCTCTTCTCCAATGCAATCTCACACAGGTGCCAAAATGATCTTTCTAAAGTACGGGTTTGACTATGTCACTCCCCTGCTCAAGGATCATCAGTAGTTCCCTAATGCCTCTAGGAAAGGATAAAAAAAAAACCCACAAAATTCCTCAATTTGAAAATTTCACCATCTGACTCTGACCCACCTTTTCAATCTTATTATTTCATATTATTCTCTTTTATGAATTCTATTCCAGTCCAACTGCCTTGCTTGCTGCTCCCTTTACTTGACATGTTCTATCCAAACTCTGCCTTTGTGCCATACCTGGCACATACCTGAAAAATACTCAGGGATGGGGAGGGAGAGGTTTAAGGGGAAATGTAGTGATATAAAAATAAAAAAAATACCAAATAAGAATCTGGTTTTCAAGAATTGCAAGAAACAAATAGCATGATGGTGGGATTTGTAACAGTTGATATCTTTTCAGAGCTACATGTGTCACTGAGGAGCCAGGCATGCAGTTAGTGTTCATTACACGCTTCTAATCTAATCATACTCGGAAAATATTCCCTTCTTATCTCTGCTTCTGGGAATTCTTTGCTTACTGGAAGGCTCAGCTTTCCTATGGGAAGCATTGACTCTTTTCCCTAGTTGTTAGTGCTGTCCTCTCTCCTCTTGTCTTTTCTTACCTGAATGAATGATAGAGCATTTATTAAGTGCTTACTAAATACCAGGCACTGTGCCAGGAATTTGTCTTGTCAAATAAAAAAATTATTTCAGCTTTTCTATAAAATGGGCTTCACCCAAAGGATGAGAGCAATTTGTCCTTCCTCTGGGCCCATCTGCAGGAGAGGGGCATGCATAGATTTTCAAGAGTAAGCTGTTTCCTCAAGGGCAGATTCTTCAAGTAAGTCTGAGCCTGTTTCTTAATCATCCACAACTTTGACCAAATTATCTCCTGTGGCAGCAATTTATGCTCAAAACATGTCTTTCAATTTTATCTGAACAAAGAAAACTAAAGGTATCATGGTATGTTGGAAAAGATTATGGAATTTATTTTTTTTAAGATCACAGGATCATAGGTGCAGCTAGGTGGCACAGTGGATAGAGCACCGGCCCTGAAGTCAGGAGGACCCGAGTTTAAATCCAGCCTCAGACCAAACACTTGACACTTACTAGCTGTGTGACCCTGGGCAAGTCACTTAACCCCAACTGCCTTTAAAAAAAATCACAGGATCATAAGTTTTAAAGCAGTAAGGGACCTAAGTCCAACTCCTCCATTTTACAGTTAGGGAAACTAAGGCCCAGAGATTTTGACTTGGTTTTGCCACTTACATAGCCATATGACCTTAGCCAGCCACTTAGATCTCTCTACAAAATGAAAGGCCTGCACCACACGTCACGAAGGTCCCTTCCAGCTCTAAATCTTATTCCTGTTTAACTGCCCGGGCCTCCGCCCCCCCTTCCCCAGTTCCCATCAAGCACTGTCAGATTGGGTTTGGGAGGCGGAGGGGGTGTAATATTCTACTACTATCATTTAAAAGCCCCCATCTTGGGGCAGCTAGGTGGCGCAGTGGATAGAGCACTGACCCTGGAGTTAGGAGGACCTGAGTTCAAATTCAGCCTCGGACACATGATACTCACTATCTGTGTGACCCTGGGCAAGTCACTTAACCCCAGTTGCCTCATCAAAAAAAAAAATAAAATAAAAAATAAAAGCCCCCATCTAGTGTGCTTCCCATTGATTATTAGCCAGCGAGACTTATTTATCTTTTCTAAGATATTACAGTAAGAATAGCTGATACAAAAAACTTCTCCCCAAAAGCCAGAGCACACCCTTCCCCTTATACATGCAGGGTCCCTGAGGAGAGGTGGCTCAAACTCAGAGAGCTTATGTGGCAAAGTGGCAACACTCCTGGTTAGACTGAAGTCCCTCATGAAGTTTCTCTTCGACGTACGAAGCTCTCTGCTGGGCTCCAAATTTCGGTGCCCTCCTGGAGTCCTGAAGCTGCCGTGGTATCTAATTCGTCCTTGGCTCTCAGTGAAGATATTGCCATTAGCTAATGTTGTTCCGAGGACAATGTTATCAACAGGGATGAAGAGTCCAAATCTTCTGTCCCTTTAAGTTCATAAGATCATCCTCTGGTCAAGGGGGAAGGAAAGAGACAGAGAAGAATCTCTCTTCTCCCCCGCCACCAAGAGATTCCCTCTCAGGGTCTTGGCTGAAGCTGTCTGACCCCTAGGCTGGCCAGCTATTTGAATGCTGCATTCCAAACTGGCTTGCTGTTTTATCCAAGCCCAACAGAACAAGACTGATCCTCTTCAACCACAGAAAAAGGTTTCCTGTGTGATTTCCATTCAATTTGTGCCTTGCACACGCCTTTAATTGACTGATTCTGTAACTTAAAGGTGTTCTCACCAGATAAAGGCATCTGGAAATAAAGCATCTTGCTAATTACATCTGATGGGGTTTGAAGGGTAAAACATCCTTATTATACCTGTCTTATAAAAGGAGCAATTGTTTATTAGGGAAGGTGGCAAAAAGAGGTGGTCAGAGAAGAAGGCAGAAAGGGAAGTACAAAGATGCTTTTTCAATGTCTCATTAAAAAAAAAATCACATTATGCATTTGAACAAAATAACTTAAACATTCACCACCTACTCCTTTGCTGAAAAACCACTCAGGGAAAGAATAACTTAACATTATTTCCTGCTCCTTAGATAAAGTGGGTGGGGGACAGAACCCAAGGCATTTTGTAAGCTGTTAGTCATCCAGTCAAACAGATAAGTATACATATCAAGATTAGAAGCATGTAATGAACATTAACTGCATGCCTGGCTCCTCAGTGACACATGTAGCTCTGAAAAGATATCAACTGTTACAAACCCCACCATCATGCTATTTGTTTCTTCCAATTCTTGAAAACCAGATTTTTATTTGGTATTTTTTTTATTTTTATATCACTACATTTCTCCTTAAACCTTTCCCTCCCCATCCCTGAGTGTTATCCCTTATAACAAAGTTTTGTTGTTGCTGTTGTTCTTTTTTTAAAAAGAATTATCTATCTCTTGCACTTTGAGGGCCACCTGCAATGTGGTTCCAATTTATCTTTCCAGCCTTATTTCACATTACTTCCTTTCATAAATCCTATACCCCAACCAGACAGAACTCCTGGCCCTCATCTGGCCAATATCTCCCTCCATAAATTGGTGTAGACTGTTGCCAAGGGATACATCACTACCAAGATCCTTCCCCTATTTCACTGTCCAACTCAGTTACATACCACCCCTTCCTCTTCCTTTAAGCTTTCCCTGATACACTTTTTGCCCCCAGTCCCCAACTAGAAATGATCTCTCCTTACTCCAATCTCTCAACTCACTGGGCTTGGACCTCTCCTACACATCGACCGTATCACTCGTATTTTATTTCTTCCCCCTAAATAATAATACAAGCAGACATTTAGGCCTTTAAGGTTTTCAAAGCACTTCCCACACATGATTTTATTTGATTATCATAACAACCCTGTGAGAAAGGTCCTTCAGGTTAATTATTAGATCCATTTTATGGGAAAACTAAAAGTCCAAGTGGTTAGGTGACTTTCCCATGGTTGGTCCCATAGAATAGTAAGTACTAGTAATAGTAAGCAGGATTTGAATCCAAGTCTCCTTTGACTATACCAGGGGGTCTTAGCCTGGGGTCTGTGAACTTTTAAAAAAAAATATATTTTTATAAATGTATTTCAATATAACTGTCTTCCAGTGCAATCCCATGTGTTTTATTTTATGCCTTTAAAAACATTCTAAGAAAGGGTTCTTTGGCTTCAGCCAACTGCCAAAGGGCTATAGGACACTTAAAAAGGTTAAAAACTCTTGAACTACACCACTGTTGACCACAAACTCCTTGAGGGCAGGAACCATATTATTTTCTATCTTTGCATCCCAACATCAAGTATTCAGTAGTCACTTAATACTTGTTGAACTGAAGAGCATCACATTCTACTACATACCTTCTTGTTCCCCAATATTGATTTCTCAAGTTTATTTTTTAACTTATGCTTCCAATAAGTCCTCTTCAAAGATTTCATCATGATGTGCAGATTACCCTAGTTTAGGGCCAACTCAATTGGAAAGGCTTCAGAGTAGGGCTACAAATCTGCTGTCCAAGGACCAGACTGGCTAAGTTTGGAGAGATTCATCTCAATGCTTGCAGCAGAGTGATTAACTGTTTTGGCTACAGTAACTCAAAGAACAAAGGATTGACAAGCCTCAGTGGAATGAAATATCACAATGATGAAATCACGTATCATTCACATATCACACATCATCAGAAGGTGGTGGTCTTAATTCAGAGGATAGGTGAGAGACCACTTATCAGGGATCTTAGAGTGGAGATTTTTTTCATATATGGGTTGGACCAGTTGAGTGCTCAGGGCCCTTCAACTCTCAAATTGTGATTCATTTAAGTATTTCAACATAAATCAGTATAAAACAACTTTTAGGAGTCATGATGAAGCATGCTATCTGCCTCCAGGGAAAGAACTGATACTGTCTGAAAACAAACTGAAGCATGCTATTTTTGACTTTTTTCTTTCATTCTTTTTTTTTTTAATTCAAGTCTTATATCGGATTGTTTACTGTCTAGGGAAGGGGGTGGGGGAGAGGGAGAAATAGAATTTGGAACTCAAAATTTTTTTAAAAATGTTTAAAAAGTTGTTTGAACATGTAATTGGAGGAAATGTTATTTATAAAAATATAAAACAACTTTCAAGGAAATTTACAAATTTAAAAAATTACCAACTCTTCCATTATTCTCTTTATAGCTTCCCTTCTTTTCTTACAGAAACTTTATCTCTGAAATTTTAGAGTTTATGGTCCCTCAGGTCAAGGCCAATGTCCTTTCTCTACCTGACTCCAAGTCATCTGATGAAGGTTTTGAGAAAGGATGACTTATCCAAGGTCACAGAGAGTTAATGGGATAGGTGTGACAGTAGTTTTTATGTAGGTAGTTCATGTTTTGGTTTCTACTGATCTCACTGATGGAAGAAGGAAGGAGGAAGGGAGGGAAGGAAGAAGAGAAGGAGAAAGAAAAGGACAGAGAGAGAAAGGGAGGGAGGAAGGGGAGAGAGGTGGGGGGAAAGGGGAAGGAAGGAAGGGACTTACAAATATCACCTCATTTGATCCTCACAAAAGCCCTAGGAGGTGGGTGCTATTATTATCCTCATTTTAAAGTTGAGTAAACTGAGGTGGACAACCATTAAGTGAAGTGCTAGACAATGAGGCCAGATTTGAACTTGGTCTTTCTGACTCCAGGCTCAGCACTCTATCTACCACACCACTTAGCTACCTCTATATAGGTCTTTCTATATTTTCTTGTAGTGTTTATATTTGACAGCTCTATAACTTTCTATTACATTACTATACCATCATTTATTTAGTCATTCAACAATTGTCAGGACATAAATTGCTACCACTTTTTTTGCTACCAAAATAAGTTTGTATGAAATTTTTACTTGTTGACAACCATTTACTACTGATAGTCTTTACAACTTAAAAGCCAGTTTAATATTTCAGTGCATTTGAGATGTCACTGATGTGGATACTACCTCTAAAGATGCAACTGCATTCTACCTGTGCCTGACCATTCCCTATGACTTGCATGGATAGCACTGGAATACATGCGCTGTCCATCCATTAACCTCTCTCTTACCCAGCCATACATTCCCTGATGATCTCCCCCCTGCAACTTCCCCTGCAAAATTCTTTGTTTGGGACCTCCAAGGCTATCTACTCCAATCCCACCCTCTCATGGACGAGGAAAATGGGGCTCAAGCAGGTTACTGTCCAAGGTCACACAGGTAGTAAACTTCAGGAGGTGGGATTTGAACCCTTTTCAGAGCCAATGCTATCTCCACTATACCATGCTGCTTCCCCTTCCAAGTCTCCATTACTCTTTGGGTGACCCTAAACTTTAATTCTTTGAAGGCTATGGTATTCCCTGCCTTGTAGCCATAACAGAGAATACGGTTTCTTTTTTTAAAAAAAAAAAAAAAGAGGAGCCTTTGTTTTGAAGAGAAACTTGGGGTCGTTAAAAGCACAGCCCACTTTCCAGAGGACAATGTAGCCTGATCTCTTCCTCTTTTTCAACTCTGGATCCAGCCCATTTTCCATTTTCAATGTCTGTCCAAGGGCAAACATTCTTCTCTAGCATCCTTCTCCTCATCCCTGGCTCCCTCCTGTTAGGTTCCAGTCTCAACCTTCCTGAAGATGTAGAGGGCAGAAGGTGTCCACAGTAGAGAATTTAGATATTCTTCTGGGTCCATAGTATGGTTTAGGTCAGGAAATACAACTAAACACCTGATGACTCACCAGGCACTTGACCCACAGTGCCTTAGTCTCCTAGTCAGTAAATGTCTGAGTATGGAGGAGTAAGGCCATTGGTCAGACATTTCTGGAAACCTGGATTCAAGCACCTTCTCCTGTTGAGGCCCTGAGTTTCCTTGCCTAGAAAATGAGAGGTTTAGACCAAACACTAAGGCCCTTCACAGCTGTGACATTCTATGATGCTATGATTAATCTCAGCTCTTCCTACCACAGAGCTAAAATGCGGTGGGCCAGTGTAAATGTTAAGCTAGACATAAATGAAAAGTGGTATTACTATTATTAAAATGTCTAAAATTCAAAAAAGGGGAACAAGGAATTCACTTCTTCCCCTGAATCAGCATTAAGGAAGTCAGAAGGGTGGATCAGTATGGAAAGGGCTGTGTTAGTCCATCTTTCAAGACACAGAGTAACCAGGCTCAAGTTCCATCTAGATGTACAAAATGGCCCTTGCAGTCCCATCCAACTCTGTAGTTCCATGTCAGTGTTGGACAAAAGAACACTGGGCTTGGCATCGGGAGCTATGAGTTCTCATCCCAACTCCTCTAGCTGGAGGAACTTAAGCAAATCATTTGAACTCTCCAAGGCACAGCTTCTTCATCTGCCCAAACAAGAGACTTAAACTAGGTTATGCATGTGATGTTTCTGCCTTGTATGACAGGGGTTCTTAACCTGGGATCCATAAACTTGTTTGTTTGTTTTTTAAATACATTTTGATCATTTTATTTCAATATAATTTGTTTCTTTTGTATTACTACGCATTTTTATTCTATGCATTTAAAAACATTATTCTGAGAAAGGGTCCATAGGTTTTACCAGATTTCCAGAGAGGTCCATGACACGCACAAAAAAAATGATTAACAGACCTATATGTACAAAAATATTTATAGCAGCTCTTTTTGTGATGGCAAAGAATTGGAAATTGAGGGGATGCCCATCCATTTGGGAATGGCTGAACAAGTTATGGTGTATGAATGTAATGGAATATTACTGTGCTATAAGAAAGGGTGAGCAGGTGGATTTCAGAAAAACCTACAAACACTTAGATTAACCAACGCTGAATGAAATGAGCAGAACCAGGACAACATTGTACACAGTAACAGCAATATTGTGCAATGGTTAACTGTGATAGACTTGGCTCTTCTCAGCAATACAATGATCTAAGACAATTCCAAAAGACTCACGATGGAAAACGTATTTTCTTTCTCATGGTTTTTCCCTTCTCCTCTGATTTTTCTTTCACAACATGATTAAAGTGGAAATACATTCAATATGATTGTACATGTATAGCCTATATCGGATTGCTTTTCTTGGGGAGTGAGGGAGAAAAAAATTTGAAACTCAAAATCTTATAAAAGTGAATGTTGAAAACTATCTTTACATGTAATTGGAAAAAATAAAATACTATTAAGCAGGTGGGAAAAAATGGTTAACAACCTAAATCATTTCAGTTTAAGCCTTAATGCTTTAAGCCTTACTTTATTTATCTGTAAAATGGGAGTACAACTATTTTCCTTGCCCATCTAAGAGGGTTACACTGAGGTTCAGATGACGTTGGGGTGAGAATCCCAAAATGTAAGAACTAAAAGGGATAGAGATCATTTCATCTAACCCCCTCATGTTACAGCAGAGGAAACTGAGGCCCAGCATATTAAGTGACCTTCCCAACATCACACAAAAAATAATGTGCTGAGCTAGGATGCAAATCCTCAACCCCTGTTTTCTAACTACTCTGAAAAAGCCTGCAGTGAGCTCTCACTTCTGACCCATTGTAGTTCTTATAGTTCCTGGCAGATAGAACTTCTCTATATCCTTTCCCATTCTTCCTCCATTCCACTGATATGAGTCATGTCTACTCCAGGCTGTAAGCATCCCAAGGACAAGGCCAGGGTCCTCTCTTCTTGTTTGCCCCAGACTACGAGCAAAGCCTTGATCTGCTATTTCCATGGCATACTAGAAAAAATATAGGAAAACACTTTGTAACTGTAAAGTACTATATAAATGTGAATGATTACAATCAGCATGATATTTAGAACAGTGCTAAAGTTCCTCCAAGCTATGGGCAATCAGCAATATTCTGAAGCCTTTTAACAGATCTGGGCTACGAATTGGTAGATAACCCACACACAGGAAAGCCACTCCAAGAAGGTATCTGGGGTAACTCCGAGCCAGGACACACACCCTTGGTTTGGCCCTGGGAACCTGGCATATTATTGGAGCTGGTGGTGAGAGGGAATGTGCAGATACAACTGAAGTGAGGAAAGAACAAGGGTGAAAATGTTCTCTGAAATCAGTCCCATGATTCTTCCAGCTCAACTCTCCAAGAGTCTAGATGAAATAACTTACATTTATAGGATTATAGGATACATAAAATACAAAGAGTACTTTATATCCAGTACCCCACCAAAACAGCTCAGTAAGAGACAGAATGGGGCATATCCTAAATAGATGAAAGAGCTGAGTACAAGGAACTGGTCTGGGCTTACAGGGTTAATAAGGAGAAGGACAGGGACTCAGTCTAGGTCTCCAGCCTCCGAGTCTCCAAGTTCCTCCCTAAGCTTTTTTTTTTTAAGTAAAATTCCAAACCATTCCTCATGAGGATATTAGCCCAGAAAAGACAAGATGGTAGGCAGAGAACAACATAGCTATCTATCTTCAGGTATCTGAAGGGCTACTTGACTAGACTTGTATTATTTGGCCACAGAAGCAGAACTGAGATAATAGTGAAAGTTTGAAAAAGGAAAATCTTTCCAACAATTAGAGCCCTTAAAAAAGGGGAGGGAGTTGCCTAGGGCGGTTACTAGTGGTGATAAACTCATAGGATCACAGCTTGAGAGCTGGAAGGGGCCGTAAGAGGCCATATAGTCCAGCTCCTTTATTTTACAAATGAGGAAACTGAGGCCCAGAAGTTAATTGACCAGACCAAGGTCACATAAACATTAGAGGCAGGATTTGAACCCAGATCCTCTGACTCCAAAGCCTGTATTCTTTTCACTTTACCACAGCTGGAAAGCTACTTGCGGAAGGTCACAGAAGTGATTTCTGTTGAGGTATAAATGGGCACAGTTCTGAGTTATTTTTCCCATTCTGAGATTCTGTCTGTTAATAACTTGTTCTAAACGCTGGCTGTCTTCTTTGTGCTAATGTCATTAATAATAATAAAAACCTCACACTTCAATGGCACTTCATAGCTCACTGGATACTTCCATTATAATAATACTGATAGGTAGGTAGTTTCAAGTATTATTACCCCAGCTTTACAGGGAACTGAAGCTCAGAAAGGCTGACTTGCCCAAAATCACACAGCTAGTTAGTAAGTGTAAGAGCCAAGATTAGAACCCAGCTGTCCTAACAAGGTCTGTACTCTTTCTACTCCACCAAGTTTCCTCTCTTCTAATTAATAATAGCTGACCAACATAAGACTTTAAAGTTAACATTCCCTTCCATGCCTTATCTCATTGGAATCTTACAATAACTGACAGGGAGGTGGTATCCTTAGGGACTTTGTAGATGAGGAAATAGGATCAGCAGTAAAATGACCTATTCCCGTCACTGTCCTGCTAAGTAGCAAAATCCAGGAGGGCCCTTTCCACCAGCAATGTCAACACCTCCCTCCCTCTTCAGCCAAGGGAAGGTGAGAAAAGAGGAAGGAAGGGGGGGTCCAGAGAGGGAAAGAGAAAAATTGAGATACAGAGAGATAGAGAGAGAGGGAGACAGAGAGACAAGAGACAGAAACTGAGACAGAGACAGACATCTTCACAAGAACAAACGTGCACTAGCCTTTTTTTCAAACTTCACTCTGGGTTGTGGGTTAGGTTTTTTTAATACCTGAAATTACTCAAGGACATATTTCGCTGAAATTTAACCAGAAAGCCAGTCTGGCTCCAGTGGTACATAGCCTACTCAGACAGTAAATAGACAGGAAAACCCCTCCTCATTCCTAGGGGGAAACAGACCCAAGGCATGAAGTGAAACTACTCCCCATCTACCCCACTGAGCGTGCGTGCGACACACACACACACACACACACACACACACACACACACACACACCATTCATTGCCCTTTTTTAAGGACTGCTTTGATTGTGGTGAAACCTGCTGGAGGAAACTAGTTTTTAATGAAGGGTGTTTTATGACAGAAGAGTTTCAGAGACTACTGCTGTCCAGACATATGGGCTTGTCAAAGAAAAAAAAAATAGTATTGTACTTTGTGTTACAGGCAGAAATCTGTTAGAAACAAGTTTTACTAATTTAACATTAATCTAAATTCAAACATTGTTCTGCTTAAAGAGAAATATCTAAATTACCAGAGTGACCTTATGCCCTCAGACATGTCTGTAACACAACATTTTGAAGTAACATTTATAGGAATCTTCAACAAAGCCTATTTCACTTACACAGTTTAGAAATTAACATTCTGTTTCAACTAACAGAACAAAAGTCCCTCAATTTTTCCTTGGAAAGCCACAGGAAAATCAGTGTCCTAAAACCACCCATTGCCCATGACCACTTCTCTCAAGGATTACCCCCAAGCTGGTCATAAGTGACCAGTAGAAATTAAAGGGATCTCCACCTACTGAGGATACCCTAACCTCTTCAAGAAAAGGCAGGTGCAGCTCTAGGGCAGGTCATTACTCTGATTAAGGGGAGGATGGGGGAAGGCAATTTTCTTAACTTCTCCAAATTAGGTTAGCACCTTTAATCCATTTTCTGGGGCTTAAGCTTTCCTTCTTGACCTTTTGCACACTTTCCAAAGAGAAAGGGATTAGGCTTAAGAGGGAAAGAGAAGGGGAAGGGAAATAAACATTTATGTAGCACCTACTACGTGCCAGGCAGTGGTAAGCACTTTACAAATAGTACCTCATTTAATTCTCACTATAACCCTTAAAGGTAGGTGTTATTATTCTTATTTTATAGTTGAGGAAACTAAGAAACTTGCCCAGGGTCACATAGCTAGTAGGCATCTGAGGCTGGATTTGAACTCAGGAAGATCTTCCTGAGTCCAATGCCAGCAACTCTAAGCACTACGGCACCCCATAGCTGCCTCCATGCCCTTGTTACCACACCATTAACTCACTATGTGACACCAGGCAACAACCCATCTGAGCTTCAGTTTCCCCTCTGTAAAATGGAGATAGAGACAACATCAGTGCAGCACCAGGAAAACAGCCAAGGCCTGCAGCCCCTGGCATAAGAAGCCTGAGACAGTGCCCCTTCTAGCAGAGCTCAAATTTAAAAGAAAGGAAAAAGACCAAAAAAGATGAAAAAAAAATAATAAAAAGAATCTGACCATAGAAAGTTATTATGGTGACAGGAAAGATAAACTCAGATGAGGACAACAATGTCAAAACACCTATTGGCAAACATGAAATGAGAAGTGGTCTCAAGCCCAGAAAGAACTCATGGAAGAGCTCAAAAAGGAGATTAGAAATCATATGAGAGGTTGAAGAAAAATTGGGAACAGAAATGAGAGTGATGCAAAAGAACTATGAAAAAAGACTAAATAGGTTGGAAAAAGAAAACAACTGCTTAAAAAGTAGAACTGGTGAAATGGAACAAGAGATACAAAAATCCACTGAAGAAAACAACTTTAAAAGTACAATTGGTCAAATAGAAAAGAAAGTACAAAAGCTAATAGAGGAAAATAACTCCTTAAAAGTTAGAATCGGGCAAGTAGAAGCTAATGCCTCCGTGAGACATCAAGAATCAATCAAATTCAAAAGAGTGAAAAAACAGAAGAAAATGGGAAAAACAACTGACCTGGAAAATAGATCCAGGAGAGACAATATCAGATCACTGAACTACCTGAAAGCCATAATCAAAAGGAGGACCTGGACAGCATCTTACAGAAAATTCTCAACTAAAACTATGTGATAGCTTGGAACCAGTGGGCAAAATGGGCATTGAAAGAATCCACTCATCACCTCAGGAAACAGATGCCAAAATAAAAACTCCATAGTCCAAAGAGATCATAAAAATGGGAAAAGAACCCACATGTACAAAAATATTTATAGCAACTCTTTGTGGTGGCCAAGAATTGGAAATTGAGGGGATGCCCATCAATTGGGGAATGGCTGAACAGGTTGTGGTGTATGAATGTAATGGAATACTATTGTGCCATAAGAAATGATGAACAGCTTGACTTCAGAAAAACCTGGAAACACTTATATGAACTGATGCTGAGGGAAGTGAGCAGAACCAGGAGAACGTTGTACACAATAACAGCAACATTGTGTGATGATTGACCTTGATAGACTTAGCTCTTCTCATCAATGCAAGGATCTAAGACAACTCCAAAAGACTAATGATGGAAAATGTTATCCACATTCAGAGAAAGAACTATGGAGTCTGAATGCAAATTGAAGCATACTACTTTTTTGTTGTTGTTTTGTTTTTGTTTCTTCTTTCTCCTGGTTCTTCCCATTGGTCCTGATTCTTCTTTATAACATGACTAATATGAAAATATGTTTAACGTAAATGCATATGTAGAGCCTATATCAGACTGCATGCCATCTTGGGGAGGGGGAGAGGAGGGAGGGGGAAAAATTTAAAACTCAAAATCTTATGGAAGTGAATATTAAAAACTAAAAACAAATTAATTTTTAAAAAAACTGCAAAGAGCATTACAGCCAAATTTCAGAACTATCAAGTCAAGGAAAAATACTACAAGTGGCCAGACGGAAACAATTCAAATATCTGGGAGACATAATCTAGACTACATGGGATTTAGCAGCTGCAACATGAAAAGATCAGAGGTCATGGAACATGATATTCTGGAAGGCAAAGGAGCTAGAACTACAACCAAGAATCATTTACCTGACGATATTAATCATAATACATCAAGGAGAAAAATAGTCATTCAATGAAATAGAAGGATTCAAGCTTTCATAAGGAGAAAACCAGAATTAAATAAAAAATTTGATTTCCAATATCAAGACTCAAGAGAAACATAAACACAGGTAAAAAGGGAAAAGAAAACATAAAGGATTCAATAGAGCTAAACTGCTTACAGGCCTACATGGGAAGATGATATTTGTAATTCTTAAAAATTGTATCACTAATAGAAGGAATATAGATAGGAAGAAAGTAGGGGTATAAGGTGAATTTGAGGTAATGACATAAAGATATAATTAAGGGATGAGAAAGAGGAGTACACTGGGTACAGAAGGAAGGGAGAGGTGGAATGGGGTAAATTATTTCATGTAAAGAGGTGCGAAAGACATATTACAGTAGAGGGGAAGATGGGAGGATGGGCCACGGGCATCGCTTGAACCTTACTCTCATCAGTATTGGCTCAAAGAGGGAATAATATAGACAACCAGTTGAATATAGAAATCTATCTTAACCGACAGAGAAGTAGGAAAGGAGGAGATTAAGTAAAGAGGGGGGGAGACAAACTGACAGAAGGGAGGGAAGATTGGGAAAGGTGGTAGTCAGAAGCAAAACACTGATGAGGAGGGAAAGGGTAAAGGGAGAGAGAGGACAAACAGGAGGAAAAATAGGATGTAGGGAAATACACAGTAAACATAACTGTGAATGTGAATGTGATGAACTCTCCCATAAAACAGAAGCGGATAACAGTGGATCAAAAACTAAAATCCTATGATATGTTGTTTACATGAAACACAACCTGAAGCAAAGAGACACACAGAGTAAAGGTAAAGTGCTGGAACAGAATGCTTCAGCTGAATTAAAAAAAAAAAAGCAGGGGTAGCAATACTGATCTCAGGCAAAGTAAAAGGAAAAAAAAAGAGATAAGGAAGGAAACTACATTTTGCTAAAAGGTACCATAGACAATGAAGCAATATCAATACTAAACATACATGCACCAAATGGTATAGCATCCAAATTCTTAAAGGAGAAGTTAAGTGAGTTATAGGCATTATGTAAAGTAGATAATTTTGACTGCATTAAAATAAAAAGCTTTTGTACAAACAAAACCAACGTAAGCAAGATTAGAAGGAAAGCAAAAAGCTGGAAAACAGTCTTTATAGCAAGTGTCTCTGAAAGGCCTCATTTCTCAAATAAGTAGAGAAAAAGAATACAGATAAATGGTCAAAGGATATGAACAGACAGTTTTCAGATGAAGAAATCAAAGCTATCTATAGGCATATGAAGTTCAGTAAATAACTTTTGATTAGAAAAATGCAAACTAATAACTTTGAGGTAACACCTCACACCTATCAGATTGGCTAACGTGACAAAAAAAGGAAAATGATAAATGTTGGAGAGGATGTGGGAAAATTGGGACACTAATGTGCTGTTGGTGGAATTGTAAACTTATCCAACCATTCTGGAAAGCAATTTGGAACTATGTCCAAAGAGCAATGAAACTGCATACCCTTTGATCCATCGATACCACTACTAGGTCTGTATCCCAAAGAGATCATAAAAAAGAGAAAAGCTACATGTGCAAAAATATTTATAGCAACCTTTTCATGGTGGCAAAATATTGGAAACTTAGGGGATGCCCATCAATTGAGAAATGGCTGAACAAGCTATGGTATGAGTGTAATGGAATACTGTTGTTCGATAAGAAATGATAACAGGCAGATTTCAGAAAAACCAGGAAAGACTTGTACGAACTGGTGCAAAGTGAAGTGAGCAGAACCAGTAGAACATGGTACACAGTACAAGTAACATTGTGTGATGATCAACTATGATTGACTTAGCTCTTCCTCGGAATACAATGATCTAAGACAATTCTAAAAGACTCATGATGGCAGAAGCTATCGCAGATTGAAGTATACTATTTTCCCTTTCTTTGTTTTTTTTTGTTTGTTTTTTTCCCTTTTGTTCTGTTTCTTCTTTCACAACTGTGACTAATAGGGAAATATGTTTTACATGATAGCACATGTAACCTATATCAAATTGCCTACCATTTTCAGAGTAGGGGAAAGGAGGGAGAGAGGGAGAAAAATTTGGAATTCAAAATCTTGTAAAAATGAATGCTAAAAATTGTCTTGACATGTCATTGGGGAAAAAAATAAAATACTATTAAAATAGAAAAAAAAATGGATAGTAATACCTACCCTACTACTACTACTATGAGCAAGCCCAAGGGGCTAATTAAGTAATAGGTAACAGTAACCAATCTCAAAATTTACATATTGTTTTCCTGAATATTTTAAAGATATAATTATAGCTATTACTATCCCAAGCAGATGTCCAACCAGCCTCTGCTTGAACACTCCCATTGAAAGGGAGCTCATTCTACTATTGAATAGCTCTGACTATAAGAATACTAATATTAAGTCAGAATCAAACCAATGGAGGGTCTTGAGAAAGGGAGTGACATGGTCAGACATGTGTTTCAGAAAAATCAACTTGGCAGCTATATGGAAAATAGTCTAGAAAGAGGAAAGATGAGAGGCATGGAGACTATTTAGAAGGCAACTGCCAGAATCCAGGAAAAGGGGTTATGAGGACATCAGTGGTATGCTTGTAAGTGGGAAAAAAGGGGGCACGTAAGAGATACTGTGAAGGCAGGAAGAATCAAGGAGACATGACAACTAATTACATTTGGGGAAGGAGTGAAAATAAAAAATAGAGAATAAAAGACACTGGAAAAAGGGCAGAACTACTCGATTCCTATTTTGCTTTTGTTTTCTTTTCTATGAAAAACTATCACTGACCTGATAAGAACATAACAAAGATGGTTAATACAGAGTTGGAATCAAAGGAGACAATGAACACTCACATTACCTCAATGACTTCAAATCATCAGTCCTAAATGAACTACATCCTGGAAGATGGAAAGAATTGACAGATGTGACTCTGGACTTACTGTCAATGATCTTTAAAAGACAGTGGCAAATGGGAGAGGTGCCCAGAATTGGAGAAGGGCAAATGGTTTTTAAAAAGATCAAAGCAACTTAAGTCTACAAAGCACTAGTGTCAAACTCAAGTAGAAACCATGCTACTAATTGGTACATAAAGATCCACACGCCAGCATGTTGTCTAAGTTTTAAAATGTAATGTTATTTATGTTTTGTAGTATTCTTATTTATTTTGTTAACTATTTCCCAATTATATTTTCATCTGGTTGGGCTGCACTCACGAGCTACATGCCTCTTTCTCTGTGTATGACACCTGGGCTATAGGGTTTAGGTCAGTGAACTTGATGTTAACTCTTGACAAAAAATCCCATAACGTATTATAAAAGTTTAGATGTTTAGTGAACATCTCAAAAAAGGAACTAATCACAAAGAGGCAACATGGCTTCATCATCCACAGGTCATGCCAGACTAACCTTGTTTCCTTTTTTTGTGGGGGGACAGGGTTGCTAGATTTGTAGATGACAGGAACTCTATAAATATAAGGTCCTTAATTTCAGTAAAGTATCTGACAAAGACACATTATATCCCTGTGAGTAAGAAGAGATGTGGGCTCCCTGACAATACAGTTACATGTATCAGGAACTACTGAATGATCTTACACCATATCCTACAAGAAGATCCAAATGGATATATGACCTAAATAAAAACTAAGGGTCAAATTATTTTAAAAAATTAGAGAATGGAAGGAGGTACTTTGCACAGCTATACTTGAAGGAGAAATTCTTAACTGAATAAGGGATGAAAGTGATGATGAAAGATGAAAAACAATTTTTATTCTTTCAAATTAAAGTTTTTTTAAAGCCTATTTTTATAGAATTCTTAAGGCATAGTTACAAACAAATAAAAATTAGCATTTACAAAACACTTTACAAGGTACTTCACATACAGTAGAGCATTCGACTCTTACAGCAACATAGTAGAAAAATAAAGGGAGTGATGTTTGAAGGGGTGAGAGGTGACCCTTGTAAAACTTCAGTTCCAGAACAACCTGGGATACATCAGATACTCTGGAAAGCATCTTAAAAGAGACCAACTGGGGCAGTTAGGTGGCGCAGTGCATAGAGCTCTGGTCGTGGAGTCTGAAGAACACTTCAAATCCACTCTCAGACATACGACACTAGCTGTGTGACCCTGGGCAAGTCACTTAATCCCAAATGCCTCACAAAAAAAAAAAGAGACCAAAGTCAAAGCAGATCATACTCAACATGCCTTCCTACTTAAAAGCAAAAACTAAATTAAAATAAAACTGATTATGAATAGCAGTTCATGTGGATTGATTTTTTTTCCTTCTTACCTACCATGGTTTCTTCCAACAGAGGTTTCCAAATCGTTGTGAATACTTAGTAAACTGTCTGGCAGTCAAATTAAAGTTTTTGCATGAATAAAATCAATGCAACTAGAAGAGGATAACTTGCAGTTATTTGGGGGAAAGTATAGCAAATACTTCTAATAAAGATCTGATACCCAAGATATATAGGGAATTCAGAACAAGAACCATTCCCCTACATCTTCTTGTCTCAATTCTTACCTTGCCCTTAGTCATTGAATGGGCATTGCCTCAGGCAAACTGAGACCTGGGAAAGACCTTAATTTAGAAAGGTCAAGGTCACCCACTGCATCCTGGGCCATGCGAGTCATCTGGACTTTTGTCTTGCCACTGGACTTCAATGATACTGGAGGAGAGAATGACGCTGACAAGTTTGTGCAGCTCTGCCTCCCTTAAATCCAGTTCATGAGCAAGTCAAGACATCACGCTCATGATGTCATTGGATGTGTCTTGGAGAATGAAGGACAAAGGAAAAGTGGGAAAAGGATATGACTAGGCAGTTTTCAAAAGAAATGCAATTTCTTAACAACCATATAAAAGAAAGCTACAAATCATTAATGATATGAGAAATATAAAATTTTTAAAGTCTGAGATTTTACATCACAGTAATCAAATTGTCAAAGGTAACAAAAGACAAGGTATTGGAAGGGCTATAGATGAAACGAAGACTAATGTATTCTCAGTAAAGCCATGAACTGATCCAACCATTCTGGAAAAGTTTGGAATTATACCAGAAAAGTCACTAAATTGTACATACCCTTTGACCCAATGATACCACTACTAGGCATACATCCCAAGAAGGTTAAGCACTTAAAAGAAACATCCTATATATACAAAAATATTTATAACAGCATTTTTTTTCATAGTAGCAAAGAAATAGAAGCAAAACTGGTGTCCATCAATTGGAGGATGACTGAATAAACTGTTGTGCATTAACATAATATCATGCCATAAGAAATTATGAATAGGAACATTCCAGAGGAGTTTGGAAAGATCTGTATGAACTGACGCAGAATGAAGTAAACAGAACCAGGAGAATTGAGACAATGACCTCATGAGAAATTTAATAACTAAGCATTTGAAAAACTGTTGCTTAGAAGAATAAGAATTCGATTTGCCCTGTTTGACCTCAGAGGTCAGAAGCAGGAACAACGGGTGAGTGGAAGTTGCAGAAGCAGATTTAGGCTTGCTACAAGGGGAAACTTCCTGTCAATTAATTAGTTTCCAAAAGTGGAATTGGCTGTCTCTGGAAGCAGTTTCCCCCTCACTGGAGATTTTCAGGCTGCCCACTTATATGGACAAGACTCTGGATTCGGACTTCATAGAAACTCTGTGATCGTTAAACCATCAGGAATAGGACATACCAATGAATAAAACATCTATAGACTAAAAAACCGGGGAAAATGGCCACCAGGAGAAAGAGTTTGGTAAGCTTTTTGCATCACTGGATATTAAAACAAAACCAAAAAACTCAAATGGACTCTATTAGAGTAGAGAAGAGAAAGAACTGCCAGAAAGTTAACAATCAAGTTACAGGTACCTGTACCTGTAGGTAACTTCAGGTACAGGCAATGTAGAATGATTGCCTTTAATGAAATTACCTTACAGAGTCCCAGACTATTATAGCTAGAAGGGGCTTTAGTTGAAACAATTTTAGGGCTTATTCCACCACACTAAACAAAACTCCCAAAATTATGAGGAAATTTGACTAACCTCCAAGATTCCAGATTATAATTGGACCAAGATGCCCTATCTGGAGAATATTCAGAAGGACATCAGAGTGCCTATAATGAAAAGATTCCACTTGCATGCTCAGCCAAAGGGTAGTAAGGGCCTTCCAGGCACCTTCTGGTCTGCAGAACTCCATTAATGCAAAGTCCAACACTGTACCCTCCCACCCCCACACAACTAGCCTGTGAAATCCTCTATTACCCAGGAAGCAAAGGACTAAGGGTAGCACCCTGTGATGAACGACCCACTGCTCCTACAATCTACTCTATCTCATCCATCTATCAACTTCATCTCCTTCTCCTCTCATATCCCAGTCACCCCAGTGAGTCTGTGACCACCACAGATACACAGCCACCCTGCTCCAGTACATCCTCCATTCAGCCTCCAAAATGATTTTCCTAAAGTGTAAATCCAACCATGTCACTCCCTTACTCAATAAACTCCAGTGGCTCCCTATCACCTACAGAACCAAATATAAAATCCTGTCTGGCATTCAAAGCTCTTCACAACTTAGTCTTCACCTTTCCTGTCTTCTAACATCTTCCTTCCCACCCACCCCCATAGTCTTCCATCCGGGAACACTTTGATCTTTCTAGAACAAGACACTCCATCATTCTGCTTCTAGCATTTTCACTGGCCATCCCCCATGTCCGGAATATTCTCCCTCCTCAACTCCACCTCCTTAATTCCTTGGCTTCCTTCAAGTCCCAGCTAAAATTCCACCTTCTCAAGTCCTCTTAATTTCAGTGCTTTCCTTTGATTACTTCCTATTTATTCTGTATACAGCTTGTTTGTACAGAGTTTAAATTCATACCATCTCCCCCATTAGATTGTGAGCTCCTAGAATATTGTTGTTCAGTTGTGCCCAGATCTGGGGTTTTCTTGGCAGATACTGAAGTGGTTTGCCATTTCCTTCTCCAGCTCATTTGATAGATGAGGAACTGGGACAAACAGAGTTAAGTGATGTGCCCAGGGTCACACAGCTAGTAACTATCTGAGGCCAGATTTGAACTCAGGAAAATGAGTCTTCATTACTTCTGGCCTGATGCTCTATCTACTCTGTCACCTGGCTGTTTTTGTCTTTCTTTGTATCTCCACCTCTTAGCATAATAGTAGGTATACTGGCACATAGTAGGTGCTTATCGACAGCCTCTGAACAATCCCAACTTTGGGTTCAGCATTTAACTAGCAATGTGGGCAAGTCATAGGACAGTTGAAAGAGACCTTAGATTTTACCTAATACCTAATCCAATCCCCTCACTTTATAGATAAGGAAACAAAGATCCAGGTTTTGACTTGCCCTGAAGCCACTCAGCTAATGTAGATGAACTAGGGATTCCATTCCAGGAGTTACAGACCTTTTCTCAGTCCCAGTAAGCCTTCCTGTACCCCCTGTTCAATATGAAAAAATTCTAGAATTTACCAGGTATGTGCACACAAGAAATAGAGAATAATTTTTCACAAGGAAAACTATTCAGTATATAGCTTTTTTTCCCCCCACCAGCACTACTTCTAGAATATTTCAATAGAATAATATAGTTATCTACAAAATATTCTCCATTCCCCTTTGGCAGAATTCTTGCACTGCTTGGAGGTACATTTACCCTAGGTTGGGAACCTTTCCACTGCACTAAATCCCAGTTTCTTCATCTGCAAATTGGGAGTAATAATACACTATTTCTTGGTCCCCCTTAATGCTAATTAATGCCTTCCTTCTGAGATTATCTTCAGTTTATCCTATATATATGTTGTTTATACATCACTGCTTGTATGTTCTCCCCGTCATTATACTGTAAGTTCCTTGAAGGCAGTGACCATTTTTGCCTTGCTTTGTATCCAGAGCTTAGTACAATGCCTGAAATATAATAGTTGTTCAATCATTTTTAGTCCTGTCCAACTCTTCATGACCCCATTTGGGGTTTTCTTGGCAAAGATACTGAAGTGGTTTGCCATTTTTTGCTTCGGATTATTTTACAGATAAGGAAACTCAGGCAAACAGGGTGAAGTGACTTGCCCAGGGTCACACAGCTAGTAAGTACCTGACACCAGATTTGAACTCGGGAAGATAAGTCTTCCTGACTCCAGGCCTGGCACACTATCCACTGCACCCCCTAACTGCCCATGGTAGAGTGCTAGAGAAAGTCAAAAGCACCTAGTATTCTTCCTCAAAGGGAGAGGCAGGAGATGGCAAGTGCCACCAGTGCCCTGGCCCTGCCCAAACCATCAGCCTGGCTTCCAGCATGGCCCCCACAGCTCTCACTCTGGGAAGCAACTGTGTAAATAGGAGTTAGCAATGTTCTTTCCTCAGGACATTCTTGTGGGGCAGGTAATGCAAGTGTCCCCATTTTACAGATGAGGGAACTGGGGCTTGGAGAGGGAAACTGATTTTTCCCAAGGTGACAAAGCTTGTTAAATGCTAAAATTCCACCTGATTATGTATTCTATCCTCTCCAATATCTATGTCTGAACAAAAGTCTATAAATTTGTTTCCTTTATGAAATACGGAATGTTCTCTTGGAAGCTAAGAGTCAGCCACAGAACCTAGGCTTCTTGCTAAACCTCTGACATTAGCTACAAAGAGCTATAGACTTGGAGTCTGAGTACCTGGATTCATATCATTACTGTTTCGGCATGACTTGGGGCAAATCAGCCTCTCTCAGCTGCAGTTTCCATATCTAGATCAGAACAGTGTTGCACTAGATGGCCTCTAACACTAAATCTATGATCCTCTAAGCCTTCTCTTGTGCCAACTATGAAATATCAGCATTATGTAGTATTCTTAAGGTCCCTTCCAACCATATCCTATAAACCAATAACTTAGCTGAGATCCTATCACATGCCATCTCCTGTCTCTCCCTTTGAGGAAGAATACTAGGTGCTTTTCACTTTCTCTAGCACCCTACCATGGGCAGCTAGGGCATACAGTGGATAGTGTGCCAGGCCTGGAGTCAGGAAGACTCATCTTCCTGAGTTCAAATCCAGTCTCAGGAATTTACTAGCTGTGTGACCCTGGGCAAGTCACTTAACCCTGTTTGCCTCAGGGATCTGATCAGGAGAGAACTGAGGTATGGCAATTACCTAACAGAGAACACTTTAGTAGGCAGCTAGACTGGGCAGGAGCAGAAAATACTAATGTTGGGGGACTGAGGGTAGCACCACAGCACAAGTTGGGAGTCAGTCAGTCAATAAACATTTATTAAGTGCCTACTATGTGCCAGGCACTGTGCTAAGTGCTAGAAGCCAAACTACTATCAATCTTAGCTTTAAAAAAGGGGAAGAGACACCTCCCCCCCCCTTTTATTGCAACAGCATTCTACTTCCAAAACTCACATCTCAGTAGAATTCAGCTACACTGGGAATAAAATGGGCTTTTGTGGGCTGCCCTGGGACTACAGCCATGGCTCCAAATTCTGTTGCTAGGGGAATTGTGGTCCAAGTTCCAAACAATTGACTTACAAACAAACTTTTGGAACACTATTGGTTCCCACATCGGGGTATACAGGCAGTATCTGCAGCAATACTTTCAAAAGTTTCACCCACTATTTTTTTCCTAACAAAAACTCAGCAGACCCAAAGCATTTTCCTAACAAAAACTCAGCAGCCCCAAAGTATTTTTCCTAACAAAAACTCAGCAACCCCAAAGTATTTTTCCTAACAAAAACTCAGCAAGATCATAGCACAAACTACTTAATATTCTCTCCTCAAACCTAGGCTCTTGGCTGGGAGGGCGTGGAGTAAGGGGTGCTGGTCGTGGAAAAACCCTTTGAACTTCTTCCAGGTGCCACATAAAGATGTCATTATTGCCTATTTTGATGAGACACGCAAGCCAAGGGCATAGTTTCCGCAATTGGTTTCAAAAGAGACCAAACACTTCAACTGCCAACTCCCTGGGCCTCCCCTAAATAAGCCACGCTTTTCTTTGGGCCAAATCCCAGTTCACAGATCCAGGCAGTAAGAGAAGGGACTTAGAGAAGATCTGAAAGACAGCCTAAATAGCCTTGTCATCCCTGATCCTATTTGAAGGTGGGAAATTCAGGAGCAACACAACTCCAAAAGGGCAAGGGTTACACTACCAAGTTCATCTGAAAGACTGAAAAGAAATATGTTGCTACTCTTCTCCCCCCACCCTTCTTTTAACTTTTCATCTGTCTTTGTTACAAGAGATGGTTTGCTGGGGAAGTGGGGGTGGGTGGGTGGAGGGAAAAGAGAAGCTATAAAAACAAAAGGCATCAAGTTTTAAAAAGAAAGAAAATGAATTGTTCTGAGTTAAAAAATAATAATAATATCCAGTTTTATTTGGTCCATTGACCACATTAGTAAACTAATGCCCATCCAAATGGCATGTAAAAAGCCATTTAGCATCTTCAGTTAGTGCTTTCTCTGTCCTCAAGTTACCTTGTATCTATATATTTGTATACAAATTACATTTCTGCCAATGGATTAGGAGGGGTAGAAGCTGTCTGCTTTTTGCCTTTACATCCCCAGGCCGAGCACAATGCTCTTTGCCCAGAGCAGCAGCTTTAATAAACATTTGGGTTGAACTAAACCCGGTTCAATGCCCTCATTTTACAGATAAGCAAACTGAGGTTCTGGAGGCAAAGAGATTCGGCAGGGAGCAGAACTGAGATTCAAACTCTGATCCCACCCATATGGACTCCCTAGCCAAGGTCATAAACAATCCTTCTGGGGATGTCTGGATCTCAGTTGGAAAACTCCAGTTCCTCCCAGCTCCAAGTTCCTTACAGTTTTGTCTGGCATGAAAACCCTACAATTAAGCCTTGCCTGGTCCAAATGTTCCCACCCTCATTTGACAAATGAGAAAATTGATAATAAGAGCTGCCGTTCTGTAGCTTACCTCACAACCCTGTGAGGAAGATAGGGCAGAACTTATTCACCAGATGAGACTAACATTACTAACTCACATTTCTAGGCTTTCTGGGGTCATGGAAAGAGCACAGGAGCCCTGGGTCCAGGAGACCTAAAGCTCATTGGCAGACTGCTCCTGGGCAAGCCACTACCCGAGTCTCTCTGTAGTCGCTATTTCCTTAAGCCTTCATTTTTTCATCTGTAAAATGGGGACAACTGGGGCAGCTAGGTGGCACAGTGGATAGAGCCCTGAAGTCAGGAGGACCTGAGTTCAAATCTGGCCTCAGACCAAACGCTTGACATTAGCTATGTGACCCTGGGCAAGTCACTTAACCCCAATTGCCTAAAAAAAATAAAATAAAATGGGGATAATCATACTTGCTCTACATAAGTGGACTTTAGTGAGCCCATTTTATAAACTTAATGTACAAAGGAAAGATGGACTTACAGCACTTTGGAGCTAACAAAGCATCTTCTTCACTACAACCCTGTGAGAGGAAATCTAAGTATCATTATTCCTACGTAACATAAGGAAAGTGAGACTCATAGAGGAGAAATGACTTGCCTAAGATCACATAATAAAGAGAAACAATGTTGTATGGCGGAAAGAGCAGAGATGTCAGAGGACCTGGATCCTTACCAGAGTCTGGGTTCTGTGACTAGCGAGTAAGTAGGCAATTTGCGTTCCCTCTCGGGACCTCAGTTTCCCCATCTGTAAAACGAAGGGGTTGGACTAAACGATCTCTACTGTCTCTTTCAGCACGAAGATCTGTGGCAGAGCTGGGGCTCCCAGGCCGGGGGCTCTCTCCGTCACCACCCCCGCTCCCGATTGCAACACCTGGATTCGTGGGAGGAAGGCTCAAAGAGTGACTCCCAGCCGTTCCGAGGCCCCAGGCGTCCAGCAGGCGTCACCAGCCTGGCCCGGGACACTCACGCACAACCTCCCGGCACCCGCCCGGGCCAAAGAGCCGGCGTTCCCCCCCAGCCAAGCGGGCCACGTGCCAAGCGGGGGCGTTCCTTACCAGGGGCGAGGCTGGGGGCGCAGGGGCTGAAGGCACCTCCTCCTCATCTCCAGGGCAGCTCCGGGGGACGCGGTTCAGCCCGCGCGCGTACTCAGCATGGGGGCTGCCGGCTCCTGGTGGGGCGCGAGTGGGCGTGGGGGCAGGAGGCGCACCTGGCGGCGCACGAGGCAGCCAGCGCACCCAGGCGCCCCGAGATGCGGACTCCGCAAGGAGCAGAGCAGCCTCCAGCCTAGCTCCGACTCCGGCTCCAGCTCGGCACGGGCGGGGGCTCCGGCCCGGCTCCGCCTCCCAGCCCGCCCCGCAGGCCGCGTGCCCCCGCCTCCCTCCACCTGCCCCAGCCCCTGGCTCCTCCCACACCCACTCCCACTCCCCCGCCTCCTCCCTTAAAGGCTCCCTCTCTTCCCTTTTCCCTCCGCCCCTGAGCGAACACGAAATAACTTCAACTGCTTTCTCTTACCCCCCTCCCCCACCACCTCAGGCAAATCGAGACGTCGAATTAACTTAAATTTGCATAAGCATTAGACTTTCTCAAGCACTCCCATATCCGTTAGCTCTTTTAGTTCCCCGAAACCGCCCAGGCAAGTTAATACTGCCTCGTTTAGACCAAAAAAGTTATCCCGAGGCAGCTTGGAAGAGAGGAAAAAAGTTTGGATCAAGATGCTGAAGCTGGATTCAAATCCTGTCTCTCTCCCACTTCCCATTTCTGCGACTTTGGGGAAGTTATTAATCTCCTCATGGGTCTTATTTACTTCGATAAAACAGGAGGGTTGGACTGGATCAAATCTAATGTCCTTTCTAGTTTTCAATCTATGATCCCAAGAAACTGTGCTATATACAAGCAATAGTCACAGGGAGCTGGGAGGAGAGGAAGCCCGACGTAGTAGGAAAAGACAGAATGTCAGAAATCGAAGATAATAAGGGCATCTGGTCTGAGAACGCCTATTCTACACCATCCCCAGCGCATGATCATCCAATCTCCACCTGGAAACCTCCTGCGATGGGAATTCACTTCCTCCAAAGGCAATGCATTCCACTTTCGGACCGTTCTGTTAGGAAACTGAAATCTGCCTCTTTGCAATTTCCACTCTTTGTTCCCAGTTGTCTTCTGGGATCAAGTGGAAGATTTAATCATCCCTTGTGGTTACAGAGAAACCTGGGAAGACTCGTTGTGTCAACTGATACAGTGTTAAGTGCCCATAACCAGGAAGACCATTTCTAGAATCACATCATTATAAAGAAAAACAACTCTGAAAGACTTGAGAATTCTGAACAATTCAATAACCAGCCATGTTTCCAGAGAACTGATGATAAAGCATGCTACCCACCTCCTGGCAGAGGGGTACTAGACTCAAGATGCGGAATGACAGATGTTTTCAGAAATGGCCAATGTGAGAATTAGTTTTGCTTAACTATGCACATTTGTTACAAGGGTTTTGCTTTGCTTTGCCTTTTTCAGTATGAGGGGGATAGAATGAGGTTGGGATAAGGTAGGGAAAAAAGAGTTATTGAAAATTTTTTTAAAAAAATGAATGGGAGAGAACAGAAGGCCAGAAAGAATCATGGACAAGCAAGATAACTTTGAAAGTTATATGTTGAATTTATTATATATCTGAAAAGAAAAGTAAACTGTACAGAATATTCCTCTTTTTCTGTTCTATTACGTACAATGGATTTTTTTTTAATTTGGCATTAGTTAAATTCAGAATAAAATTTTTAAAAAGAAAGCCTAATCTGTTCTCCACAAGGCAGTGCTTCAAATCCTACAAGACAGTGATTTTCTTCCTTCATCCCATAAGTCTTCTCTTCCCCAGGATAAAAATAACATTTCCTTCAACTGATAATCTTGTGGCAGGGCTCGAAATCCCATCGCCAGCCTGATCACCTCCCTCTGGACTGACTCACTCCAGTTCTCATTCGTCCCACACACAAGGGAGGTATCACAGCACTGTTTGGCAAATGAAGCAACGAAGACACTACAGGTGAAAGGTCTTGGCTGAAGTTCACATGGCATAGAGGAAGGCCACGTACCTTTAGTGAAAGGCTCTTTAGACTGAAAATGAAATGATCCTGCATGACCCTGGATAAATCACTTAGACTTTTAGTTTTCCTTACCTATAAAATGAGAGAGTTAGGCTAAACAGCCTTCCAGCTCTAAATCTATGATCCTAAGATCTACAATCCTGTGATCTAGGTCCAAGTGCTGGCTCTATCACTTACCGCTCCACTGACTTGGGGCAAGTCACCTCTCCTTTCTGTGCCTCTACTATGTCCTCTGTAAAATGAGGGGCTAGGCCTCCAAGACTCCTTCCTGCTCTGACCTATGTTCAAAGATCCCTTTTTTGGCGAGTCTGTCCAGAATTTGCCCAGAATGTGGAGTATGTAAGTCCTTGGCTATCTTTTCGTGTGAGTCTGCTGCCTTATGTCCCCACTTTCATTATATACTCCTGGCTACTGATGGGAAGTCTAGGAGATGCTGGATTTAGGAATCAATCAGTAGGCTGGAACAATCAATCAATAAGCATTAATTAAGGGCTTTCTGTAAGTCTGGCCGCTAAGCCTAGGAATACAAATGAAAACAGAAAGGTAGACACTCCCTGCTTCAAGGAGCTTGCATTCTAATGTGGAGAGGAGACTAATACAAGGAAATTGAAAAGCTAGGAGGGGGAAGGAGAGGTAGCAACTCAGGGCTGGGGAAAGAAAGTCTTGTGAAGATGAGTCATGCCTAGGGCATCCAGGAGAAGAATGAAGATTGGTTTGGCCTGGGCCTCCTCCTGAAAACTGAGGTTCTGGGAGGAACCAGACAATCAGAGGGAGAGCCTACAGGAGTAGGAGGGTATTTCTACCTTCTGAAAGGTAGTTCAGGGGAGTTCATACTCAAAAAAGGTTAGGAACCACTGTTATTGACTTAGTATAGCAAGGGATCCTAGAATTTGTTATAATTCACATTTAGGTAACAAGGACCTATATCGGATAACAATTGCCATTGTTACAAGGCTTTAAGGCTGATGATGAATTCTCACTATAGTCCTCATCTACTGAAATATTGTTGTTCAGTTGTTTGTTAGTTGTATGTGACTCTTTGTGACCCCATTTGGGGTTTTCTTGGCGAAGATACTACCTTTCCCTTCTCCAACTCATTTTACAAATGAGGAAACTAAGGCAAACTGGATTAAGTGACTTGACCAGGTTCACATAGTAAATGTCTGAGGCCGGATTTGAACTCAGGTCCTCCTGACTCCAGGCCTGACACTCTACTTCACCATCTAGCTGCCCCTTATTAAGAATGGCTTTGAGCAAGTCACTCCAGAAAAACTCAATCAACCCATTACCTCTCTTTAGGCACTAGGACACATGTCAAAATCTTTATACTTTCAAAAACCCTATATTTTCCTTGCCTTGACAAAGAAAGTACATGAATCAGAGTAAGAATTGTAGGTAAGTCGGACTAGATTGGATTTTTAACTAAATTCATAGAACTGTTGCAATGGATTCTGCCTTCTATATCTTCATTTTAGTAAATCAGTCCAAAAGAAAAAAAAATAACAAAGAGAAGTTTCGATTTGTCTCATCAGATTTCATTTCTAACTCCTTCTATTTCTGAGAGGCCTCTATAATTAGTACTTTTTTCTTTTCCTAAAGAATAAACCATCCCAAATACAACATGTTGAGTAAGCACCAAGCATGTGACCAAACATAATCGCTATTCCACCTTCTTCCTAAAAGATAAAAGCAAAAAAGCCCCACACACATCAACTTTCACCTAGGTCCTACAAAGCCTGGAGCAATTAGGGAGCTCTCCTTCCTTAAAAGGAGACTTTGGGGAATTTCCCCCTGGGTGAGGTCTGAGACTCTCTTGGTTGAGCTCTTACTTCACTCCAACTGAGAGAGCTCCTCCTCTCCATTTTATCAGGTATAAATTCTCCTAAGTATACTTTCCCTGATTTATATTTGTTTGGGTTTTTTTTTTTTTGCTATTGACTTGGATAAATAGGTTTCTTTGCTTAAAAAGCAGAGGGGCAAGTTTACGGATGGGGGCAGCTAGGTGGCCCAGTGGATAGAGCACAGGGCCTGGAGAGTCAAGACTTCTCTTCCTGAGTTCAAATCTGGCCTCAGACACTTATTAGCTGTGTAACCCTGGGCAAGTCACTTAATCCTGTTTGCCTCAGTTTCCTCATCTGTAAAATTTTGAGCTGGAGAAGGAAATGACAAACCATTTCAATATCTTTGCCAAAAATCAAATGGGATAACAAAGAGTTGGACACAATAGAAGAACAAAAAGTTTTACAGATACTAATGATCCTTAACAATCCTTCATAGAATCATAAAACGTCAGAATGGAAAAGCTGATCCTATTTCATAGCATGTCTAGACCAATCCACACTGAA
Source organism: Vombatus ursinus (assembly GCF_900497805.2). Lineage (NCBI taxonomy): Eukaryota > Metazoa > Chordata > Mammalia > Diprotodontia > Vombatidae > Vombatus > Vombatus ursinus. The sequence goes on along the minus strand of NW_020954596.1, from coordinate 9,333,568 downwards.
GCAAGAATTTCCCCTACAATATTCTAAAACTGGTGGTCATTTAATCTCTGCTTGGCATGAGGTCTTTCCTAGAAGTCCAAACCATAACTGACTAGCTCTGATGATTAGATGGTTCTTTATATAGATTAAAATCTGCCTCTTAGAAACTTCTACCCATTTGTTCTTTGTTTTGCCCAGTGGGCCAAGCTGAATAGACCCAATCCTTCTTCCACATGACAATCCTTCAGGATTGGAAGGCAGTTATTATGTCTCTTCTAAATCTTTTCTTTAGTCTTCTCTAGTTCAGAAAAGGTTAAGATCACTTTGCTAAAGGAGTCTGGGTGGGGGCCTTTCTGGAAGAGTTCCAGAATCCCACAATAGGAGAGCTGAAATGTTAGACTCTAAAAATGTTGGAGTAGAGTAACCCTTAGAAGAAATAGCAGGGGGTGGGGGGGGCACAGAGTCAAGATGGTGGAGTAAAAGCATTGACTTGCTTGAGCTCTCCCCCAAACCCCTCCAAATACCTATTAAAAAAATGACTCTAAAAAAAATCTAAAGCAGCAGAACCCACAAAAAGACAGAGTGAAACAAATTTCCAGCCCAAGACAACCTAGATGGTTGATTGGAAAGGTATATCACACTAGGCTGGGAGAGGAGCGCAGTTTGATGTGGGTGCACAGGCTGCAGAGAACCTGGAGCAGGCCTCAGAGCACTGAATCACAGGCAGCTGTGGCAGTTTCCAGACTTCTCAACCCAGGAATGCTAAAGACAACTTAGGTCAGTGGGAAAAGTCTGTTTCTGCGGTGCTGAGAGAGAAGCACAGTGGGGTTCCAGCCCCATTCCCTGAGCTCAGCCCCAGGGTGGCAGCTGCCTCCTGAGCTTCCAGCCCACAGACTGAGGGTTAATCGAGTGGCTAATCAGAGGGGGATTGCAGGGATCTCTCTGCTGGTGCAGGATTCTCTTGCTTTGCCCATGCTTGAATCCAGGTCACATTTCTGGGTGGCGGTCCTGGGGCGAGGAGGAGCGCTAGCGTGGTGGAGCTTGCAGTGGCTGTGGAGATGAAATTGTCCTCCCCATTCCAAGACAGAAAAGAGTGTTTGTGGTCACTCAAAGAGCAGAGCATAGGACAGGAAAGGAGTAAACACCTTGCCCTTGATCATAGCACCTTGGAAGAACCAAAAATTTACACGTCCCTAGAAGTATCTCTGAAAACAGATGCACAAAACCCCTGAAGCTTGGGACAGTACATTCTTCACACTGGAAACAGACCCCTACCTTAACAGAGTTTATAACTCAAGTAATTGGCCGGAATCATGAGTAAGCAGTGCAAAAAGAGTCAGACTATATAATCTTACTTTGGTGACAAAGAAGATCAAAACATACAACCAGAGGAAGACAATGAAGCCAAAGCTCCTACATCCAAAGCCTCCAAGAAAAATGTGAATTGGTCCCAGGCCATGGAAGAGCTCAAAAAGGATTTTGAGAAAACAGCAAGAGAAGTAGAGGAAAAACTGAGAGTGATGCTAAAGGAGACCCAAAAAAATACTGAAGAAAATAACACCTTAAAAAATAGCCTAACCCAAATGGCAAAAGAGGTCCAAAAAGCCAATGAGGAGAAGAATGCCCTAAAAAGCAAAATTGGTCAAATGGAAAAGGAAGTCCAAAAGCTTACTGAAGAAAATACTTCCTTAAAAATTGGAATGGAGCAATTGGAAGTTAGTGGCTATATGAGAAATCAAGGCACTGTAAAACTAATCCAAAAGAATGAAAAAATAGAAGAGAATGGGAAATATCTCATTGGAAAAACAACTGATCTGGAAAATAGATCCAGGAGGGAGAATTTAAAAATTATTGGACTATGTGAAAGCCATGATCAAAAAAAAAAGACCCTAGACATCATCTTTCAAAAAATTATCAAGGAAAACTTGATATTTTAGAACCAGAGGGCAAAACAGAAATTGAAAGAATCCACCGATCTCCTCCTCGAAGAGATCCCCAAAGAAAAACTCCTAGGAATATTGTAGCCAAATTCCAGAATTCCCAGGTCAAGGAGAAAATATTGCAGGCAACCAGAAAGAAACAGTACAAGTATTGTGGAAACACAACAGGATAACACAAGATTTAGCAGCTTCTATGTTAAGGGTCCAGAGGGCATGGAGTATGAAATTCTAGAGGGCAAAGGAGATAGAATTACTACCAAGAATCATCTACCCAGCAAAACTGAGTATAATCCTTCAGGGGAAAAAATGGTAATTCAATGAAATAGAGGACTTTCAAGCATTCCTGTGGAAAAGACCAGAGCTGAATAGAAAATTTGACCTTCAAATACAAGACTCAAGTGAAACATGGAAGAGGTAAACAAGAAAGAGAAATCATAAGAGACTTAGTAAGGTTGAACTGTTTACATTCCTGCAGGAAAAGATGATATTTGTAACTCATGAGTCCTTTGTCAGTATTAGGGTAGTAGGAGGGAAAAAATTGTGTGTATGTATAGACAGATAGATAGAGGGCACAGGGTGAGTTGAAGATGAAGGGGTGATATCTGGAAAATAAAATTAAGGGGTGAGAGAGGATTACACTGGGAGAAGGAGTAAAGGAGAAGTAGAATGGGGTAAATTATCTCACATGAAACAGACAAGAAAAGGCTTTTCCAGTGGAGGGGAAATGGGGGAAGATGAGAGGGAATGAGTGAATCTTATTCTCATAGGGTTTGGCTTAAGGAGGGAATAACATACATGATGGGGTATGGAAATATATCTTACCCTACAGGAAAATAAGGGGGGAAGGGGACAAGAGAGCAGGGGGTTGATAGAGGGGAGGGCAGATTGGGGGAGGGTATAATCAAAAGCAAACACTTCTGAGGAGAGACAAGGTCAAAAGAGAGAATAGAATAAATGGGGGTTAGTATAGGATGAAGGGAAATATACTCAGTTTTTTCACAACAGGACTAGTATGGAAGTGTTTTGCATGACTACACATCTATTACTGTATAGAGACACTTGCCTTTTCAATGAGGTTGAGTGGGGAGGGAGGAAGGGAGAAAATTTGTAACCCCAAGTTTTAAAAACACATGTTAAAAATTTTTAAAAAGAGTGAAAGAAAGAAAAAGCATAAATATGGAAATATGTTTTGCATGATTTCACATGTATAATTGATATATTGTTTCCTTCTCAGTGAGTGTGGTAGGGGATGGGAGGCAGGGAGAGAATTTGGAACTCAAAATTTAAAAAGAGAAGAATGCTAATAAATAAATAAACAGGTGCATTTTTTTTAGAAAGAAGATAAAGCATAAAACTGAAAATATCAAAGCTGGAAAGAGCCTTAGAATATGAGACATTCAATGTCAGAGACAGAAGGAATCTTAGGTTGCAGAAAATAGACTGTCAGATCTGAAAGAGGCCCTAGAACAGATTATAGCTCCTCAGTTTCTTTTGTGTACCCTCTGGTTCTAAACAGTCTGACTTCAACCCACTATCTTGCTCTGGCCAATAAAACCTGGATTTACCCTGCCTCTAGTTTGTTCTACCAGTTCCAACCTGCTACCTCAATATAACCGAAGATATTTTCCTGGACCTAGTCTGAGCTTCCCTGTACTTTTCACTCCCTTTTCTTCCTGAATACTGTATGATGTCATCTACTACTCCTATTACTACTACTACTACTTCCACCACCACTATCACCACTACTACTATTACTACTAATACTAATAATAATTCTACTACTACTACTATCACCACCACCACTACTATTATTACTACTACTATAATTTCTGTCATCTAGGCATCTAATTTGCTGCTAACCTGGACTATTCGCTTTCCCCTGTTCTATCCTGCTCTCATCCATAGCATAGTGGCAAAGCTACTACTATAGTTGGACTTTGGAGTCCTGATTTGAATCCTGACTCTGCTACTTACCTATACAGGGAGTCAGGAGACCTGAGTTCTATCACCCAAATCAGCCACTTACTAGGGATGTGACTTTGGGCAAATCAAAAAGGGAAGAGGTTGGGGTGAATAGGAAAAATGTGACCCAGGTATTGAACTCAAATCAAGAACCATCTTCTACATACAGCCTTTCCTGATCTCCCCAGCTGATAGTGCCCTCCATCCCTCACTCCTTTGTATTCATTCTGTATATATTATTATACTTATTTATATATGAATATTTTATCTTCTTCTCCTACCACCTATGTGGGAGAGGCCAAGAACCAGCTTCTGGAACAAGACATTCTTTGCTCCCTTCACAGCTGGGTGGGAAATTACCTCTTTCAATTGACTGGGTAGCTGAAACAGGTTGCATCTTTAAAAGGACCAGGAGATCTTGTTCACCTCCAGTATAGGTACTATGAACTGAAAGGAATGACCTTACTCTTCCTTCTCCTCCTCTCTTTTTGGTCCTAAGGCCCCCATGAAATTGGCTCAGGGTTCTGATCTGGGTCTGTTTCATTGTCCTTTTTGGTTATAGGTATAGGGGATACAATTCCCACTGGACCCAGATTTGAGCCCTGGTGACCTTGGGGACAAGATTCCAGGCCATCTGTTGCATCCTGCCTAGCAAGGAAGACCTGAGAAGCCAGAATGCCTAGGATTCAAGCCCAAGGCAGGGAGGGGGCACTGGACTTGGAACTTGGTGGGACTGTTATGCATGAACTGAACAAAGCTTGAACCTAATCCCCCCTACTTCCCTATAAGAGGGAATAGTTTATGCCCCTGGGTGTGGGGAGGGGACTGTTTGTCTATTTGTTCTTGCTATGTTTTTGAAATAAATATTCCTTCATAAAATCTAATCTGACTGTTAAATGATTAAATGGAATAGTGGCACAGGGGACCCCTAAAATTGAGGGGCCACAATCAGTAGGGGGTTGGAAGAGACTAGGCACCCCATGATCCCCCCCTTTAGAGTACCCTAGAACTCTGGGGGAAAGAATGAAATGAAACATACCTAACTTTCAGGTAGTAAGGGCCAGGGTTATATTGTAACTCATGAGTCCTTTGTTATATTAAGATTGTATTAAGATCAAACAAGATTTTTTATAGATGCAACTATAGCTATAAATGTATTCTGTGCCTGTCTGATGATCAATACCCAGTTAGACATAAAACAGGGAAACAAATGTGCTGTAGAGGAAGTTTTGTGAGTGCAACCTATGTATTCACATCTCAGGATACTTTAAAGCACCC
>NW_020954596.1:9223842-9328399 GCF_900497805.2 Vombatus ursinus | reverse complement strand
CACAAAAAGATCTGGCTGTGGCAATCACCCATTTTCTCCAACATGTAAAGGACCAGGCAATTGGCTTGGATGGGATGTATTATCCTAGCCTACTAAGGGGAGGTTTCTCTGCCAAGACCAAAACATTCAAAGACTTGCCTTTGGGCCCAGGACTGAAGTTGAATAAGGTTCCATCCCATCAGCCCAGCAGACCAAAGGTGCTATTCCACAGAATCTTAGAGCTGGAAGGGACCTCAAAGGTCAGTCAGTCAATAAGCATTTATCTGAGCACTTACTATGTGTCAGGCACGTGCTATGCACTGGGGATCTGGTCTGACCCCTTTCCTAAGTAGGAACTCTCTCTACAATATCCCTGACAAAAGACCCGCCAGCTGCTGCTGAAAGTCCCCCAGGGATGGGCAATGCAATGCTTTCTATTTTGGGATGGTCCAGACCGTTATTGGTCAGTTAAGAGTCAGCAAACAATCTCTTACTATGTGCCAGATAGTCCTGGACCTCAAGCAACTCACATTCTAATGAAAGAGAAAACATGTGAATAACTCAACATAAACAACATATATACAGGACAAATTGGAGATAAGAGCTGAGAGAAGGCTCTAGCATTAAGTGCAACCAGGAAAGGTAGTTAGAATGCTTTTCCTTATATGAAGCCGTGATCTCCCTGCCTGTAATTGCCGCTCACTGCTCATTAACTGAGCTTCTTAAAAACAGGGACTGTCTTTTGCCTGCTTTTGTATCCCCACTGCTTAGGACAGTGCCTGGCATATGGAAGATGCTTGATAAACCATTGTTGACTTGGTTTGTTGACTAATTCTGTCCTCTGAAGCCAAGTAATAATAAAAATAAAAAAGTAATGATAATAGCATTTATGTATAAGGTCTGCAAAGTACTTTACATGTATTATCTCATTTGATCCTCACCTTTTCTTTTATATATAATTTTATTTTTTCACCAATTATGTGTTAAAACAATTTTTAACATTTTTAAATAGTTTTGAGTTCCAAATTCTCCTTTCTCCCCTCCCCTTTCCCTGAGATAGTAAGCAATCTGATACGGGTTATGCATGTGTAATCATGTAAAACATTTCCATATTAGTCATTTTGTACAGGAAGACTGAAAGGAAGGAAGGAAGAAAGAAAGAAAGACAAAAAGAAAAATAGTATGCTTCAGTCTGTATTCAGACAGTATTAGTTCTTTCTCTGGAGGCAGATAGTATGTTTGATCTTGAATCCTTTGGGATTGTCCTTAGATCATTGTATTGCTGAGAATAGCTAAGTCTTTCACAGTTGATCAACATTACAATATTGCTGTTCCTATGTATAATGTTCTCCTGATTCTGTTCACTTCACTTTGCATCAATCAGTTCATGTAAGTCTTTTCAGGTTTTTCTGATACTGTCCTATTGCTATCTTTTTTTCTTTTTTCTTTTCTTTTTTTTTCTTTACTTTTTATTACTTAATTTATTTGTGGTTTTCAACAATCACTTCAATAAGCTTTTGAGTTTTAAATTTTTCTCCACCTCCCTCCTTAACTCCCTCCCCAAGATGGTGTGCAATCTGATATAGGCTCTACATATACATTCCTATTAAACATATTTTCACATTACTCATCTTGTAAGGAAGAATTAGAACCAATAGGAGGAACCACAAGAATGAGGAAACAAAAAAAAAAAGAACAGAAGAAGGAAAAAAGAGCAATTATCATGCTTTGATCTGCATTCAAACTCCATAGTTCTTTCTCTGGGTGTGGATAGCATTTTCCATTGAGACTTTTGGAGTTGTCTTAGATCCTTGCATTGCTGAGAAGAGCTAAGTGTATCAAAGTTAGTCATCGCACAACGTGACTGTTATTGTGTACAATGTTCTCCTGGTTCTGCTCACTTCACTCAGCCTGAGACCATACAAGTTTTTCCAGGTTTTTCTGAAGTCAGCCTGTTCATCATTTCTTATAGCACAGTATTCTATTACATTCATATACCACAACTTGTTCAGCCATTCCCCAATTGATGGGCATCCTCTCAATTTCCAATTCTTTGCCACCACAAAAAGAGCTGCTATAAATATTTTTGTGCATCTGGGTCCTTTTCCCATTTGTATGATCTCTTTGGGATATAGCTCTAGAAGTGCTATTGCTTGGTCAAAGGCTATGCACATTTTTATAGCCCTTTGGGCATAGTTCCAAATTGCTCTCCAAAATGGTTGGATGATTTCACAACTCCACCAACAATGCATTAGTGTTCCAATTTCCCCACATCTTCTCCAACATTTATCATTTTCTTGTTTTATCATCTTGGCCAGTCTGATAGGTGTGATGTGGTACCTCAGAGTTGTTTTGATTTGCATTTCTCTAATCAATAGTGATTTAGGGCATTTTTTCATATGACTACAGATGGCTTTAATTTCTTCATCTGAGAACTGCCTGTTCATATCCTTTGACCATTTATCTATTGGGGAATGACTTGTATTCTTACAAATTTGACTTAATTCTCTCTATATATTTAGAAATGAGACCCTTATCAGAGAGACTGGTTGTAAAAATTCTTTCCCAATTTTCTACCTTCCTTAACTTTTCAACTTAATGTAATCAAAGTTATCCATTTCGCTTTTTTGTTCTCTATCTCCTGTTTGGTCATGAATTCTTCTGTTCTCTATAAAACTGATAGATAAATTATTCCTTGCTCTCCCAGTTTGCCTTTTTATCTGAATTGTGAACCCATTTTGACTTTATTTTGGTATACAGTATAAGATTTTGGTCTATGCCTAGTTTCTGCCATATTCTTTTCTAGTTTTCCTAGTAGTTTTTGTGAAATAGTGAGTTCTTATCCTAGAAGCTGGGATCTTTGGGTTTATCAAATAGTAGATTACTATAGTCATTGACTACTGTGTCTTGCATATCTAATCTATTCCACTGATCTATCACTCTATTTCTTAGCCAGTACCAAGTAGTTTGATGATTGCTACTTCATAATACAATTTTAGATCTGGAACAGCTAGGTCACTTTCTCCAGCATTTCTTTTCATTATTTCCCTTGACATTCTGGACCTTTTGTTCTTCCAAATGAATCTTGTTATTATTTTTTCTAGCTCTATAAAATAATTTTTTGGTAGTTGGATTGGTATGGCACTGAATTAGTAAATTGATTTAGATATAATTGTCATATTTATTATATTAGCTCAGCCTACCCATGAGCAACTGATGTTTTTCCAATTATTTAGATCTGACTTAATTTGTGTGAAGTGTTTTGTAATTATGTTCATATAGTTCCTGGGTTTGTTTCAGCAGGTAGACTCAAAAATATTTTATAATGACTTAAAGTAATTTTAAATAGAATTTCTCTTTCTATCTCTTGCTGTTGGGCTTTGTTGGCAATATATAGAAATGCCAATGATTTATTTATAACCTGTTACTTTGCTAAAGTTGTTTATTATTTCAAATGGTTTTTCACTTGATTCTCTAAGTATATCATCATATCATCTGCAAAGAGTGATAGCTTTGTTTCTTTTTTGCCTATTCTAATGCCTTCAATTTCTTTATCTTCTCTTATTGCTAAAGCTAACATTTCTAGTACCATATTGAACAACAGTGGTGATAATGGACCTACTCATTTCACCCCTGATCTTATTGGACATGCTTCTGGCTTATCCCCATTACATATGATGCTTGCTGAAGGTTTTAGGTAGATGCTACTTATCATTTTAAGGAAGATTCCATTTATTCCTATGCTCTCTAGTGTTTTTAATAGGAATGGGTGTTGTATTTTGTCAAAAGTTTTTTTCTGTATCTATTGAGATAATCATGTGGTTTCTGTTAGTTTTGTTGTTGATGTGATCAATTATCCTGATAGTTTTCTTAATAATGAACCAGCCCTGTATTCCTGGTATAAATCCTGCCTGGTCATAGTGTATTATTTTCATGATAAGTTGCTGTAATCTATTTGCTAATATTTTATTTAAAATTTTTGCATCTATATTCATTAGGAAATTGGTCTATAATTTTCGTTCTCTGTTTCAACTCTTCCTGGTTTAGGTATCGGCACCATATTTGTATCGTAAAAAGAATTTGGTAAGATTCTTTCTTCGCCTATTTTCTCAAATAGTCTGTATAGCATTGGAATTAATTGTTCTTTAAATGTTTGATAGAATTTGCTTGTAAATCCATCTGGCCCTTGAGATTTTTTCCTAAAGAGTTCATTGATGGCTTGTTTAATTTCTTTTTCTGAGATGGGGTTGTTTAAGTATTTTATTTCCTCTTCTGTTAATCTGGGCAATTTATATTTTTGTAAATATTCATCCATTTCACTAAGATTGTCAAATTTATTGGCATACAGTTGGGCAAAATAGTTCCAAATTATTGTTTTAGTTTCTTCTTCATTGGTGGTGAATTCACCCTTTTCATTTTTGATACTGGTAATTTGGTTTTCTTTCTTTTTTTTTTAATTAAATTAACCAAAGGTTTATCTATTTTTTTGTTTTTTTTTCATAAAACCAGCTCTTAGTTTTATTTATTAGTTCAATAATTTTCTTAATTTCCATTTTATTAGTCTCTCCTTTGGTTTTCAGTATTTCTAATTTGGTATTTAATTGAAGATTCTTAATTTGTTCTTTTCTGCTTCTTATATCTTATAGCACAATCATATTCCATCATAATCACATAGCACAATTTGTTCAGCCATTCCCCAGTTGATAGGCATCCCTTTGATTTCCAATTCTTAGCCACCACAAAAAGAACTGCTATAAATACTTTTCTCAAAACCTTTTCTAATCTGCCTTTCGCATGGCAGACCTTCAAATACATGAAGAGAGGTTTCATTTCATTCTTTTACTCCCCCACTCTAAATCTCTTTTTCAGGCTAAATATCCCCAGTTTCTTCAACAAAATCTCCTGTGACATGACCTCTGGAGCCCTTACTATCTTGATTGTATTCCTCTTGATGGCACCATTCCCCTTACAATGTGGAATCCAGAACTGGCTGTAGTACTCTTGACCAGGGTAGAGGAGTACAGGACTTCCCTGTTCTGGATAGTATGTTTCTTAGGGTGATCTAATATCTAATAATTTTAGATAATATATAATTAGATAATAATTTAATCTAATTTTTTTGGCTGCTGTGTCACAGTGACAACCCATATCAAGTTTGCTGCCCAAGTTCAGGCTAATCCTCCATCTTGTTTTCCTAGTGTAGATGTAAATAGGAAGTTGACCCAACTGGTACCTTTCCATTTCTCAAATAAATAAATGGGCAATAGTGATGGAAGGTGGCTTCCCTTGATACTTTTGGATGGGAGAAGGATGCTATCAGTCCTCCAAGGCAATGGAGCTGATGATTCAGTTCAAAGCCTTCCAGCTCCCCGGTGACTAATGCACCATCTGTCCCAGCATAGTCAGGCGGATGTCAAATCACCAGAGGGCTGGGGCCACAGACACCAGATCTCCAAGGTATCCTGTTGAACAAACAACAACATTGTCTCAAAAGCTCAGAACTGACTTCCAGTGGTCTGTAGAAGAAGCAGAGATGAGGAAGGTGTCTTTTCAGGAAAGCCCTCTGTGGCCCCCTCCCCCCCTTCTGGATGTCTGTGGGAAGCCTTTGGGAACAGTGGCATAGTCATCCTGATATAGCAGCATGATGGTGGGCTTCAATCTCCCCCCACACAGATTGCTGCATCAGGCTCCTAGCAGGTCTTCCCCTCCCCCCCATCCATTTTGTACACACTATCAGAGTCTTTTTCCTCAAATGGATCTGATCCCAATTCACAAACAATAGAATCAATGAATCATAAAACTGAAAGAGATTTAAAAAGCCAACTGGATCAATGTGTGCCTGACGGATAATTGCCTCAACAACACCTCTGACAAGTGGTCATGTAGCCTCTACTTTCACACCTCTGGTAAATGGAGCCTACAAAGTATGTAACAAATATGGTGACCTGGAGACCTCATACAAAGAAGTAAAGTTGATCCCATAGACATTTTGTGGAATTAGGACTCAACACTGTAATATAGCTCTGGAAGGGTATACTTTATTCAAAAGGAACATAACACAAAACCCTGGAGAGTAGCTGATAGTAAACCATTTGGATAAGGATTAATGGCGGTAGAAATGGCACCCTCCATTAATAGCAGGTTGGTAGACACATTACCACTGGAGATGGCCCATTCCACTTTTGCCTATCTCCAGTTATCAAAAGATCATAGTTTTGGAACTGAAAAGTCACCCAGTCCAATTCTCTCATTTTAAAGATGAGTGGGCTCAGAGAGGTTAAGGGATTGGTCCAAAGTCACACAGGTAGATTACAATAGAGCTAAGCCTTTGAACCCAGGTTCTCTGACTTTCTGTCAGTTAGGTCTAGGATTTGAAGGAATAGAGACAAAGCCAAAGTGACTGTAAGTAAACTGCAGTATTTATTGATAATTTCCAAACCATCAGTGAAATAATCATTCAGATCAGAATATATGTGCCTCTGCCTCTCCAATATCCTTGGTCTCTGCTTTGGCCTCAGTGTTGGAAGTGAGGCTGCTTTGTAATTTGGGCAATTGACTCTACTCAGACTAACAGATCAATTCAAAATGGACCATGTATGTCTAAGACCCATACAATTTTGTACTAAAGAAGACAAAGGCACCTGGAATATTTTAAATATACACCAACCAGGAACAGCTAGGTGGCACAGTGGATAGAGCACGGCCCAGCAGTCAAGAAGACCTGCATTCAAATCCGGCCTCAGAAATTTACTATCCATGTGATCCTGGGCAAGTCACTTAATCCCATTGCCTCAAATAAACAAACAAACAAATACACACCAACCTAGAGTAAGCAGACCTTTTCAAAACAGTCCTGAGCAAGTCAGATAAGGCTATTCTTGGGCTTTGGATGAATTCTTTTGCAGTCAGAGGCTTTGCTAATGGATTCATTAGTCACTTTAGCCATCTCTATTTCTAAATGTTTCCCCTCCTTCTGAGAAAGGGGCGTGGTCTAACCAGCCTACATAAAATTCCAAATCCAGGACTGCTTCCATAAAACCACATTGTCCCCTGTTGTTTTTTTTAATACTATTTTATTTTTTCCCAGTTACGTGTAAAGACAATTTTTTAACAATCCTTTTCAAAAAAAAATTTGAGTTTCAAATTTTCTCTCTCCCTCCTTCACGTCCCCCTCTCCCTGAGACAGTAAGCAATTTGATATAGGTTATGATGTTCAATGATGCAAAAAATATTACCATATTAGTCGTGTTTTGAAAGAAGACGCAGACTCAAAGGAAACACACACATACACACACACACACACACACACATACCCACACACAAATACAGAAAGCAAAAAATAGTATGCTTCAATCTGTATTCTGACTCCATCAGTTCTTTCTCTGGAGGTGGATAGCATTTTTCATCATGAGTCCTTTGAAATTGTCTCGAATCATTGTATAACTGAGAAAAGCAATTCACAGTTGATCATCCTACAACATCACTATTACTGTGTACAATGTTCTTCTGGTTCTGCTCACCTCACTTTGTATCATTTCGTATAAGTCTTTCTAGGTTTTTCTGAAATCCACCAGCTCATCCTTACTTTTAGCACAGTAATATTCCATTACAATCATATACCACAACTTGTTCAGCTATCCCTCAATTTATGTATTGTCTCCTGTTTTAAGGATATTTCCCTTACCTTGGGCTGGAATTTGCCCCACTACCAATTTTCTCCATTGCCCAAAGTTCCACCTTCTAGGGCTAAACAGAGCAGATAAAATTCTTTCTTCATATGCCTACCCTTAAATTGCTCAAAGTCAACTTTTATCCCTCTACTCCCCAATTCTTTTCTTCCCTAGATTAAACTTGCTCAGTTCCTTGTATATCACAGTCCCTCCTCCTCTTACTATCCTGTCCCTCCTTTCTAGACACACTCCAGTTTATCTATATCCTACCTAGAATGTGGCATCTAGAAGTGATCCATATGTGATCAGACTCTGACCAGAACTGAGTAGAATGAAGCTGTCATTTTCCTCATTCTGAATATCCTGTTCCCTCAGTGTAATCATTCAGGACTATCTTCTTACTTTATTGACTCTTTTTCCTCATTTCCTGTCTGTTTAAATTTAGTCAGATGCTAAAATATTTATACATGTTTAATGCATCAATACAATTATATGCAAAGTTACAAACATATAAAATGTCCATACATCATTGAGTATCTGAAATTTTAAAGACTAAAAGACTTTATATTTATTCATATTACATTTCATTTTATCATTCTAATGTAGTGAAAGCTCTGGATGAATTCTCCTAGAATAACTCTGGCTACATTTCTCTCTCAGGGTTCTAGGTGCATCCCTGAAGAATTGGAGTATTTCTTCTCTAATACTATCAGCTTGAATCACCATTCTGCATGTGTTCCACACCACCCCTTCTGGCTCCTTAGCCACCAGTGATTATCATCCCAGTTCCATTTAACCAATGAACATTAGTTAGCTTTTACAAAGGGATATTTACTTTGAAGATATGGCAAGAACAGAAGTATGAACGTTCCCCCAGCTCTCCAACACCTTGGAACACTCTTTATACTATCTCAGTCTCTGAGGAGAGTGGGCTTCAACTGTGCCACAGCTCTGGTCCAGTTGTAAACAGATTTTACATACCATCGGTCCCACCAAGTTTGCTATTACTGGGCTGATCCCATTTTATGGACTCTATTCCCAGACTCCCAGACCTTGGTTGGTTTACTCTTCTAACCTGAAACCCACAAGGTCATAACTTCTAATTTCCTTTACCTAAAACAAAAGAACAAACACTAGGGCAAAGATCTGAGGTCCATGATTAGGATACATCCTTGGATGGGGAGGGATTACAGCCTTTGCCCTAACAGCATGGTCTCTATTCTGTCACTGGAATTCCAACCAGCAGGAAAAAATCAGTTGAAGAGAAGAAAGAGGTCCTGGTCAGCTAGTGCCTGTTAAATGCTCCCTCTGTTCTCACCAAATAGCCACAATCAATCAGAAGTACTCCTATTCCCTAAGTGGTGAGCAGACAGAACCAGTTTTAGGACATCTGTACATGGTCCAAACCTCTCCAAGGCATTTCCATTACATACCATCAAGATTCTCCTGAAAATAAGCTCCCAAGTTTCTTCCAGGTAGAAAATTGTACCAGCAGCACTCTGCAAAAGTTCATAAGGGCTGGGCTCAGTGGCCAGTCACTCGTCACACTGACTTGCTAAGATGATAGGATCAGATTTCTAAAACTCTTCATCTAATGTCTGTTTATGTCCAGGTGTTGTATATTGTACTCTCATGACAATAACACTTATTTCTCCTACCACTGACTTACCCAAATATTCACTACTATGTCCTCCCCTTGGTTTTGTGTTTTGTTCCTTATGAATAAAGTATAGCCTTCCAGAGCCATATTACAGTGTTAAGTTCCAATTCCACCACACCTCAGTAGTATCTATGGGGTCAAATTTGCCTCCTCATATGAGGATCTCCAGTTCACCCTGTTTGTTAGTCATACTTTGGCGTTTGTGCATCTGGAGCCATGAGATTCATATTGCTGGCTCCCTCTTTGTATCTTGCCTCCCATTAATTAGTAGGTCCTTTCTTCTGTGTTATACTTGCTACTATTATTGTGATGGGACCTGGTAGTTGATGTGGGCAGTTTTATTAATGCGTTTTGCTGTTGCATCATGGTCGTTTACTTATATTACCTTTTGCCATTGAATTCCCCCTTGGTAACAAAGAAAAACAGTTAAGTAAAACTAACACAGAATTCAAGCTTAACAATGTATACAACATTCCATACCCCTGTAGGCAGGGGAGAAGCTCTGAATATTGCTGAATCCCCTCCCATACTAGGAATCAATATGGAAAAAGTACCAGAAGGCTATTAGTCAGTTGCTCTAGGCCAAACATTTAGGATTGCAATGATGACTATTTGGTGGGGGGGAGGGGAGGTATGCAGAAAAAGATATAGCAATCTCAATAAACTTTAATAATTATTTAAATATTTAATCTATAATGTTTTCATAATTTAATTTTTAATTTTAATTTTTAAAATTTTTTATTAACAAACAACCCCCCAAATGAGCATTTTGATATGCAAAGTAGAATAGAGAAAGGGGATTACATAGATCATGGATCACTATTATATACAGTCTGCTTTTTAAAAAGTATATAATAAATTCACACATTACTTTCAAAGCCATTCTTGCACATTTGAAAAAAAAAAAAAACACTGACGTTGTTCACTGAGGAAATTGTAGACTGGTAGACTAACCACTTTTGTAGAGTTTTCTGAAATATCATTTAACCCAATGTCCTCATTTTACAGAGGAGGAAACTCAGGAAGGTGAAACAATTTGCCCTAGGATGCTCAGTGTTAGTGGTAGAGTTTTGACTAAAACCCAGGTTTCCTAATGCCCAGCTCAGAATACTTCTCTATGATGCCATCTATATGTTTGTTAGAACCTACATTTGTCAAGAAACCCAATTTCATTGCAATTACTTATAATGGTTCCTCAGAGACCCATTTGTCAATTTAATAATGACAGAACTAATATCATATCGATCCATCTTGGATTAAATGGAAGCAGAAAGAAAGATGAGGTATTGATTGGTATAACTTTGAAAGTCAGATGAACAACCCATCCATAAGTGTTAGGAACGAGTTGTGAAAGACTTCTCCACCCTTCTCTGTTCTATTCTCAAATCCCTGCTTTTGACCTTCAATGTTCCTCTCTTCCTCCTATTAATCCATAAGACCTGCTAGGGCTCATGTTGATTACTTTACTAATGCAGTGTGATATGGAAATATTGTAGTGTGTAGCTACTTTTTTGACTAAATGGAGAGAAATTAATGAGAAACCATCTGCCTTAATGCTTTTCCTACCCCAGAAAACATCCAGTTTTTGTTGTTGTTGTTAATGTTGTTGTTTTTCAGTTGTATCTGACTCTTCATGACCCCATTTGGGGTTTTCTGAGCAGAGATACAGAAGTGGTTTGCCATTTCCTTCTCTAGCTCATTTTATAGGTGGGCAAACAGGATTAAGTGCCTTGCCCAGGGTCACACAGCCAAATTTGTCTGAGGTTAGATTTGAACTCAGGTCTTCCTGACTCCAGGCCTCACACTCTATCCACTTGCACAACGTAACTGCCCTATGCTACTTGCAATTCAATTATAATTCTATGATGATTCTAGCATAGGATTAGATTTATTCTGTGTAGCTCTAGTGTTCAATATGAGGAAAATAATCAGAGCTGCCTGAAAATTGTACAGATAGCCTTGGAAGGTAATGAGTTCCCCACTAATAAATGTGTTCAAGTGAAAACTAGATAACTATTTATGAAGGATTTGTGTGTATTTAGGGTTTGGACTAGTTGCCCTCTGAGATTCCGTTCAACCCTAGAATTCTGTAAGAAATATGAACCACTGATACTCATTATTTTTTGGTTTTGCTTCATTAATTAACTTATTTTTTTAAATTTAACAAGCACTTCTTTTCTCTCCTACTCTCCCTACCTCATTGAACAAAAAAATGGAAATCCTTATAAAAATATGCATAGCCAAGCAAAAGAAATCCCCAAATTCACCATTTCCAAAAATATATGTCTCATTCTACGTTTTGAGTGCATCACCTCTCTCTCTTTTAGAAGTGGGTAGCATGCTTTATCTTTGGTCCCCTGGAGTTGTGGTTGGTCATTGCATTGATCAGTGTTCTGAAGTCTTTCAAAGTATTTTGTCCTTACAATGTTGTTATTGTATAAGTTGTTCTGGTTCACTTTACTCTGTATCAATTCATATGTCTTCCCAAGTTTCTCTGTTCTCATCCCCCTCTTCATTTCTTACAGTATAGTAGTCTTCTGTTATATCCACACAACATAATCTGTTTAGCCACTCCACAATTGATCCTTAGCTTCCATTTCTTTGCTGCTACAAAAATAGCAACTTTAAACAAGATGTTCATGCTCAAGTGCAGCTGGGGCCTTTCCCAAAAAAACATTGGTCACCTTCTGTGTACTGGTATATTGGACAGAGTTTTAAACTTGGAGACACAAGATCTGATCTTGTTTTAACTTTTATAGGAGTCAGAGCTGGAAAGAAGTTTAGAGATCATTTAGTACAATCACCCATTTTGCTGGTGAGGAAGTTGAGACCGGCCCTAACTTGTATAATAATTGACAAATCACTTGTCGTTGAAAAAAAAAAGATTGGACCAGATCAGGTTTTCTTAAATTGGAGTCAATGGATAGATTTCATAGGGTCCATGATATTGGGATAGGAAAAAATACATCTTTCATTTCACTAACCACTAGCTGAAATTTAATATTTTTTTCAATTATGGAAATAGGCAATAAACATTATGAGAAAGGGTCCACAGGCTTCACCAGATTGCCAGCAGGGTCCATGACATAACAAAGTTTCAAGATCCCTGGACTAGATGATCTGAAGGTGCCCCTAGCTCTGACATTCTATCTTCTAGAGCTGCTTGAGACAAACGTATTACCAGAGCTACTTGGGAGCAGCACAACAGCATGTACCAGACACAGTTGAGGAGAGACAAGTGGAAAGATGTGGAGGTAAACATGAACGAAACATGCTGGCCACTTGCTCCAACCCCTTAAATGACTCCAGGTCCAAACTAGCTTGATAATCTAAAGATGACTCACAGGCCATGACCATGTTTCCCCAGCTGATCCAAATACAATTCCTGTGGAACATTACTCCACTTTCAAGAACTCTTTGTGCCTAGTCTAAAGCCTAGAATCAAGATTGAACTGGCATCTGATCACTTGCGTTAAGTGGATGAGGTGACATGATTAAGAAAATCATTCAACCTCATTGTTACCTATTGAAGCTCCTACCCCAAGAAGCCCCTCCTTTCAAGTTGTCCTATTAATAATCTTCTTCCCCCCAAAATCAATCAGCCTACGCAATTTTTTCTATTTTAAAAAGCAAAACATCAGCCCTGCATTTCACACTCAGGGCCCCCGATCAATATTTGAAAGTGACAGTTTCTATTTTGGGTGCTTCACTTCCTTACCTGAGGCTAAGTGAAGTTACCACCCCCGGATTCTGGTGTTCGTACCAGGGACTGGGGGTGGCTGTGTTGTGTACACAAAAATAACTTCTGGTTGCTCTTATTCTCCTAGCTGCCCACTCCAGCTTCTCCCAGGTTCACATGACCTTTAACAAGACTCAATACCCTGAAAGCGGAAGTTGAGGTGAATGTTCTGGGTGAAGGGGAGCAAGAAGTTTCACTCCCCACTCCATGATTCACCAGCCAAACGTTGGACGGGAAGCCTGGGACTTAGCTCTGCTGAAGTTGGTTGGCTAAATAAAGCTCTAAGCTGCTACAATTCTGTACAAGATGATGGGACTATCATCCTCATCCTCACCCTCATCACTGGCATTGGTGTAGTGCTTTAAGTTTTACCGAGCACTTTCTTCATAATAGCCTGTCCAGGGAAGTAGTGTCCCCATTTAACGGATAAGGAAACTGAGGTTCTGAGATAGAAAGTGACTTGTCCAGGGTCACACAGCTGGCAAGGGTCAGAATAATTTTTGAATGTAGGTCTTCTTTTCACTCTACCGAACTGCCTCTCCTTTAATGTTAGAGCTATAAAGTGACTCAGGGAACATTTAGTCTCACTTCCTTATAGAATCATAGATCACAGAGCTGGAAAGGATAGTAGAGGTCAGCTAGGCAGCTAGTTGGTGCCGATAGAGCATTGAAACTGGGGGAGACTTGAATTTAAATCTAGCCTATTAGACTTACTAGCTGTATAACTCAGAGGCTAAGTTACTTAACCTCCCTTAGTTTGCTGATTTGTATAATGATCCCTAGCCTCTAGCCCTATTCCAATCTACCATATTGCCTCCCTAGAGCTGAAAGCGACCTAGTAATCTCATTTTATAGACTGAAGAGGATTAATGGCTTGGTCCAAGATACATAGTGAATCTGTAGCAGGGGCAAGACTCAAACCCAGGTCTTCTGACACCAAATCTAGTGCTCTTTTCACTACATCACAGTTACTTCAAATTTACAGATGAGAGTAATTATAGTGTTTTGTCATTGTTCAGTCATTTCAGTCATATCCAACTCTTCTTGATCCCATTTGGGGTTTTCTTGGTAAAGATACTTGAATGGTTTGCCATTTCCTTCTCTAATTCATTTTACAGATGAGGAAACTGAGCAAACAGGGTTAAGTGAATTGTCCAGGGTCACCCAGCTAGTGAGCTATGTCACATGAGGTCAGATTTGAACTCAGGAAGATGAGTCCTCCTGACTCCAGGCCCAGTGCTATATCCACTTCACCCCCTAGCTGCCCCTAATTGTAGTATTACTAATTTCCATTTATCTAGTGCAGGTTCCCACCCCTGACTAGTGCTTTACAAAATGCTTTCTGCTTATTGAAGTATTACCATCCTCATTTCACAGATAAAGAAAGTGAGGCCCAAAGAGAAGAAATGACTTACTTAAGGTCACACAGTGAGCTAGTGCCAGAGAAGAGACCTGGGACTAATATCCAACTCTCCTGGCACTTCCCATATCCCATGCTCTGGCACATCAGACAATTACTCTGTGTCCATTCATACTCTCTAGTTTGGTCTGAAAGGGCCGGAGTCAGCAAGGCACATGGGCTAAGTGACCCACTGCATGGCTCAAACTGATTGGCAGACTCCAGAGAAATGGACCGATGAGGAAGAGAAGAGGGCAAATACAAAAAAGCCCTGATCCTTCGAGTGATTTTTGGTAGCAGGTTAGATTATAAAAGCAGCTCATCCCTAGGAGCTTAGCTAAGGTCAGGGTGATGCTGGAACAATAGCCAGGCTAGAATGGGTGGAACAGGTTCTATAGTAGAAGTCCAAGGGTAAAGATGCGAATGCTTGGCTGCTGGGGTAGACAATATTTTTGTGAACCACAAAGATGTTTGTTGTACTCTCTCCTTAGCTAGAATCTACTTACTGACTTAAATGGAAATAGCTCTGTAGAAATCCTTGAAAAATAAATAGAAGAGGCTCATCTGGCCCTCCTACCTATCCCCTGGACCCTGGTGCCATTCATTAAGAAAGAAAAGTGGAGGACTGAGTCTCTGCCACAATTATAGTACCTGGAATACTGTAACAATAATAGCTATCATTTACAAAGTGCTTTAAGGTTTGCCAAACACTTCACAAATATTTTCTCATTTCATCCTTACAACAACTCTTGGATGTAGGTGCTATTGCTCTACCCGTTTTACAGATGAGGAAATTGAAGCACATAGAAGTAAAGTGACTTGCCCAGGAACATAGCTAGAAAAGGGTCTGAAGCAGGATTGAACTCAGGTCTTTTTGACCAAGTGCTATCCATGCTCTATCCCAAGTGCCACACCATCACGGGAAGCCAGCATCTAAGGCACAATCCATAATGTCAGCCTCATCTTCATGGTGTAATGAGAAATGAATTTGGAGTCCGAAGATTTCAGTTTAAATGCCAGCTTTAGCCCTGGTTACCTACGTGACTTGGGCAAATCACTTTCTGCTGCTAGTCCTCCATTTAATCTTCTACAAAATGAATGAATTGGGCTCAATGTCCAAGAGAATTAGATTAGAATCCCTTTCAGGTCTCAATCCTACAACACTATGTGGCATACCCCTGCCTCCTGTGGGAAATGGGATGAACACATTCTGGTGATTAGAGGTAACTAACAGGAGCTGAGAGAAAAGACCCTTCTGAAGAAAGAGGTTTTATTTCAGTGTGGGATGTGAGAGGTTCCACAGGCTAATCTGATTTATGGGCTCAAGCTAGAGTCCAGAGGGATAACCAACGTCAGAGGGTGAGAAAGATGGTGGGAATGGATTTCAGGGCTGAAGGGTGGAACTGAGGAAGTCACACTATGACAGGAAGTGGTAAGTAAAGTCTAGAGTGGTCTGGATCATTCAACTTCTCTGACTAAGTCAGTGTCTTTTTTTTTTCTTTTTTTCGGCAGTGGTATGCCAGTCATATTTCTTCCTTGTTCTAATGCCTTAGCACTTCTTGGTCCTGGATATCACAGACAATGTCTGTAGTTCTCCTGTAAACGGACTCTGTGGGACCTTTGGAGAGAATATGAAACCCTCAGAAAATATGGATGAAACAAATTGAATGAATGAAAAAAACATTTGTTAAGTGCTAACTATGTACAAAGCACATTGCTAAGTGCTGGGGATATGAAGAGAAAAGTTAGACGCTCTTTGATCTCTAGAAGCTCGCATTCTAGTGGAAGAGACAATACATGTGGAAAGTTTCAGATGCCAGTCAGGTGGAAAGGTCCCAGGGTTCTTAGGGTACAGCCAAAACAGATAGACATGCCTCTTTAAAATTACATCAATTTCTGATGTTGTTAGTTGATAGTGCCAAGAACTTGCTTTTCTGGGTCTTCAGTAGATGTGGCTGTAGCCCCCACAGGAGCAGTTGCGAGGGTCCACCTTCACAAGGGCTGCTTCCTAGGATGATGGTTGTGGGCATTGGGCTGGAAGTATGACTGTTTCCAAGGCTCTTTGGTTCAGAGTCCTGAACTGGGGTTGGAAGAAAGATGGAGATCAAGAGAGTGCTATGGTCTGACTTGCCTGGGACATTCTGCCTCCTTTCTCACTCTCAGAATGCCTTGCTGGTTCGGCTACGTTGGTTTGCCCACCTCGTAAGCGGCAGTTGGTGCAGATGGCTGTCCCTTTCACAAGATATCCCTGGATAATGGCTGTGAGGACTGGGTTGCTGGCAGTACTACTTGTCTGGGAGGTTGCTCCTACTCCCAGGGCCCTTGTGCTTATCTGAATAAATAATATAGCGATCTAGTGTAGCAGCAAGAAGTCTGGGGTTCAGACCCATTCCCTCAAACAACTGGTTATATCCTCAGCTCCAGAAGACACAGAGACTCACTCACAAGGTAGAAGGGCCCCTCAAAAAGAGTAAACCATGGTATCTAACACGTATTAGAAACTGTCTATGTTCTCTGCTGTGTGGTGTAAGATATTCCAGACTGAGAAGCTGGTTCACCTGTTATAGTTTTCTAGTTAAAATTTTTGTTGTCCTTAGGGGGCACTTTGCTCAAATCTGGTCCTTTAGAGAACCTATCTTAGTGCCTTGAAAAGTTCTCAATGAAGTCTACATAGCACAATAAATTCCATACAAAGAACCCCAGAAGTCCATTGAGTATGGTTCTTTGACAATTCCAAATTAACAATCTTTTTAAAGAGCCCAGATCTAGCTACCTTAGCTGGTGGATCTAGAGATTACACTAACCCCTCAAATACAGAATTACACAATTTCTATAAACAAACAACATTTTACCCAGTTCTGTTACTGTTGAAGAAGAGAGCTGAGGTCACACACCAGGCAAGAACTTCAGCAGCTCTGACCCCACCTAGGTTAGAAAAAAGAGAGTATTTAGCCAACGTCAGCTCCTGAGTATGGAATAAAAATGGGTAGATCTTTGATGATATAAATTGCATCACTCCTGGGGATTGTGGGGACAAATAACCAAGAAGGACTCCACAGGGTTTACAATGGTGCAATCCCAAAATTCTGGTTCTTTTCATTCTCGAGTTAGGTTAAGGGATATTGGCTAGTGACTCTCTCAGGGAGACCATAGAGAGCTTGTGTGTTTGTGTTCCCTTAGGTGTTAGTTTGTAGGTTTTAGTTGGAATAGCAGTATATTATATATTGGAAATATCACTGGGTCTAGAAGCAAAACAACTAGTTCCACCAAGCTGAGCGTTTGAGTTGTTTCAGTTGTGTGTAATTCTTTATGACCTCATTTGGGGTTTTGTTAGGAAAGATAATGGAGTGTTTTGCCATTTCCTTATCCAGCTTACAGATGAGGAAATTGAGGCAAACAGGGTTAAGTGACTTGCCCAGGGTCACACAGCTAGTAAGTACCTGAGTCCAGATTTGAACTCATGAAGATGAGTCTTCCTAACTCCAGGCCTGGCATTCTAGCCACCTTGCTGCCCCATAATACAACATAGATAATGTTCGTTTGCAGTTTTCTAAGTCGATATGCAACTCTGTTTCTATTTGAGGTTGATATTGCTGGTCTAAGGTATGATTTCTCCAGTGCATGGTTGAAGTAGACTGAGACAGAGGTCAGGGGAGTGAGGAAGTTGAGAAACTGGGAGCTCAGGGTGTTTGAAATTGGGCAGGGATTGAGGTGGAAAAGATTATGAGCCAGATCTGGGGAGCAGAGAGGGTACCCTAGAGGTCTGTAAGTGACAGCCAAAAGGATCTGGATAGGATGGAATGAACTTTAAAGGTGAGGTACCTACTGAGTGATAGGGGCAGAGGGAGGGTCTGAAAGTAGTATTGGGGAACAAGGAGTATGCCAGCTCCTGACCCTTTGTAGTAGAAAGTTGGAGAAAAGGAGCAGCCAGCCATAGAGGAGATGCCAAGAGAGGTGGTGTCTTCAGGATAGAGCTAGGTTTTGGTGAGCACTAAAAGATGGAAGGAACATGAGAGGATGAAGGGGAGGGAGTTTGTTAAAAACAGAGAAGGATTCTTGAGGGCACAGCGGAGAAGGAAAGCAGAAGAGGACAGGGAGTAGGGAGGGCTCGGACTAAATGTACTATGGGAGGGTGGAGGGTGGTGGCTGGCATGAGTCACCTTCTACCCCGATGATACTCAGTATGTCATACAATGCTGGCCCCTACACTCACTATCTCTCTGTCTCTCTCTGTCTGTCTGTCTCTATCTTTATCTCTGTCTCTCTCTCTGTGTCTTTGTGTCTCTCTCTGTCTCCGTCTGTCTCTCTCTCATTTGATTCTTACAACAACCCTGTGGGCTATGCACCATTACTAACCCCGGAGTTCTAGTTCTTTCTCAAGGGTGAGGGTCAGAGATTTGCAATCTGGTGAGGTGGAAATGCTTCTGAATTTGAAATTCAAAGAACCAGGTTTGCATTTTAATCCTGAGTCCATTGCCACCCATCCTTAATACTTACCTAAATCACCTTAAGATTGTCCTTTCTGCCTTTTCTGTGCCTAAGTTTCCTCCTCTAGAAAATAGAGGCTGGAAGAGATGATCTTTCAGCTCCTTTCCAACTCTGAAACTATGGTCTCTAAGGAACAGTATTATATAGCAGAAAGTATTGGAGCTGGAGTCAGATATACAGGATTAGAGCCCTACCTCAAACACTTGCTGGCTGTGTGACAATTAGCAAGTCACTCAAACCTCTTAGGGCCTCAATTTCCTCATCTGTAAAATGGGGATAATAATATTTATCCTACTAATGGTTAGATGAGGTCCCTTTTTGTCTGGAAGAGAGATAGGAAGAATGATGAATATCTGTGAGTGTAGCTCTTAACTCCAAAGGAAGTCTGACCTGTTCATGAATGTTATATTCAGAGGTGGCTATGGCTTTCTTACCCTAGATTGAAGACTCCAGCTCACTTTGTCTAACCTCTGTGTGCCTCAGTTTCTTCATCTGTAAAATGAGAGAGTTGAACTTGATGGTTTCTAAGGACCTTTTAAGCTCTAAATCTATGGTCTTATGAATTTTTTTATTTATTTTTTATTTAGCATTTTCTTTTTCCCAGTTACAATTTTTAACATTCACTTTTAAAACTTTGAGTTCTAAATTCTCTCTTCCTCCTCCTCCCCCATCCTCCCCCTCAACCTTCCACCCCTCCACCCCCATTGAGAAGGTAAGCAATTCTATATAAGTTATACATGTGTAATCATGCAAAACATTTCCATAATGGTCATGTTGTGAAAGAAAGCATAGACCCAAAAAAACCCCCTCAAGAAAAATAAAGTTAAAAAAAGTATGCTTCAATCTGTATTCAGACACCATCAGTTCTCTCTCTGGGGATGGACAGCATTTTTCATCATAAGTCCGTCAGAGCTGTCATGGATCATTGTACTGCTGAGAATAGATAAGTCATTCAGAGAGGATCATCTTACAATATTGCTGTTACTTTGTACACAGTACATTTCATTTTGTATCAGCTCATGTAAGTCTTTTCAGGTTTTTCTGAGAGCATCCTGCTCATCATCTCTTACAGTACAATAGTATTCCATCACAATCACACACCACAACTTGTTCGCACATTCTCCAATTGATGGGCATCCATCCCCTCAATTTCCAAAGGAGCCGCTATAATTTTTATACATATAGGTCCTATGAATTCTGTATAAGCCTGCAGACCCCCTAAGATTTGCAGGCTACCTGGGGTTCTGACAGGAAGCCTCTCCCAACTCCTGTTCATGCTAGAGCCTTCCTTCTGTTATTTCCTATTTATCCTGTATATAGCTTGTCTACCCCTATGTATTGAATACCTACTATGTGCCAGGTACTATGCCAAGTTCTGGAGATATGGCAAAAGGCAATCCCTGTGGAACATACTCACTCTTTTCTAGGGATAGTGAATTGGAAATCGAGGGGATGCCCATCAATTGGATAATGGTTGAACAAGCTGTGGTATGTGATTATGATGGAATACTATTGTACTGTAAGAGATGATGAGCAGGATGGTACCATGTCTTGAGCTATCTGATGATGGGGTCAGGGTCTTATTCATCTTTGCAACCTCCAAGAATTTAGCATAGGGACCTTCATATAGTAAAATGCTGAATGAGTTGAATGAAGTTATCAGAAGTTTCAGCTAAACCCTGTTCCTATAGACAATCCACGAGTGTCTGCAGAGAGCTGGAGAAGGCAACTGGATTAGGAGATGGTGGAAGGATGTGCCAAGGAATCTGTGGTCCAGTGGAAAGAGCCCATGGCAGGTCAGGAAAACTAGGTTATTTCTAGTTTTCATCTCTGCCATTAAACTCTCTATTGATAAGTCATTTCTTCTCTCTGGGATTCAGTTTCCTCCTATAGGAGATGTAGCTTGACAACAACCTTGGGAGTCAGGAAGAGCTTGGTTCAACTCCTGTCTCCAGCATAGCCTGATCATGTGACCATAGTCAAGTCACTTAACTTTTTAGTGCATGAGACAACTCTCTAAGACTATGAGAAGATGATCTGCATCAGTGGTGGGAGTTTCAACACCTGAGTTCCCCATGTCCCTGAAATTACAGATCTGCACCACAGCTAGGTAGAATAGTGGATAGAGCATTGGACCTGGAGTCAAGAGGACCTGAGTTCAAATCCAGCTTCAGACACTTACTAATTGTGTGAGCCTGGGCAAGTCACTTAAACCTGTTTGCCTCAGTTTCCTCATCTGTATAATGAGCTGCAGAAAGAAACGGCAAACTACTCCAGGATCTTTGCCAAGAAAATTCCAAATCCCTATTTTGGGATTAAGACTCATTAAGAGTCAGACTCAACTGAAAAAAAAATGACTGAACAATCGCTATCACTGACCCTCAAAAAAAAAATTTAGTGGGTTGGATTCGATCAAGGGTTTTTAACCTTTTATTTTGTATTAGAGATTCCTTTTGGAGTCTGGTGAAGTATATGGGTCTTTTCTCAGATAAATATTCTTAGTTGCACAAAATAAATATAATTCCAATTATATTAAAATACAATGATCAATTAAAAAAAAAAACCAAGGTCCCAGACCTCAGGTCAGATAACCCCCTAAAGCCTCACTTAACTATAATATTTCATGTTTAGTTCAATAAAAATGTATTAGGCACTGGGAATACAAAACACAAATGAGATAGTCCTTGCCCTCAAGGAGCTTACATTCTGATCTATGAGATTCTTCCATTCAGTGTTTTGTGAATCTGTCAGTGTCCCCAGATTTCTCAAGGTGAGTGGTAACTAATATGTGGCAAGGGACTGCACACAAGTCCTGGCCCTGAGGGAATGGAAAGGGACTTCATGAAATTGCCCTGGAATTGTCCCTGTGACACTCAGCGGAAGAAATGAGCGCAGAAAAGGAGAAGGAAAACCTGCGCCACCAGCCCTCCGTGGAAGTTTGGAAATGCAGCAAGCACACCATCTGCTGGACAGATGTAAAAGCACCCTGAGGAAGGTGCCCTTGGACACCTAACACCACAGGCCACTGCAGAGAAGGGAGAGACCAGATAACCCTCTGACGGCGCAAGTGTGGAAACCCCTAACCTGTGGGTTTATAGACTATCTGGGCTGGAAGTTCCTCACTGGGTATACATTGCAGTCTGTTCACGGCCACCATGCATCTCTCGTTAGATGCCAAAATTGCTGATTTTAACTCTGTTTGGTGCCTAATCATTTGATCATGGCGCCATCTTGTGGAAACCTACAGGACTGTTCATGTGCATTGAACATTTACTATCCTACCACCTGTAACTCAATTCAATTTCATTTAAATACATATTTATTAAGTACCTACTATGTGCAGAGTTCTGTGAAGGGAGTTGAGGGAGATAAGTGAGACCCTATCCTCAATCTACTGTGGGAGGTAGTGTAGTACAACAAATTTGGAGTCAGAGGACCTAGATCTGCTATTTATTTCCTAGGTGACCTTGGACAAGTTACTTAGTCTCTTTGGGCCTAAATTTCTTAACCTGTAAAATGAAAGGGCTGGACTAGCTAGTCACTTCCAGCTCTAAGTATATGATCCAAATGTAGGGGAAAAACACCAACTTAGAGAAACAAATAAAATCTAGTTTGCAGGAAGGTCAATCCTGATTGAGGTGATTCATGAAGGCTTCATGGAGGATGTGGCATTTGAAATGTACATCATTTGATGGGTAGGACTTCAACAGGTAAAGAAGAGACACTGAGATCCTACTGTGGCTGGATAGGTGATCCAGCTTCACTTTACCAAACCCTCCATTTGTGAATCTGCAGGCATCAGGTCTCTATCACTAACAAGGCCCTGATCCCATTTGTGAGTAAATATCTTTTGATATTTAAACATCTTTGAAAGATGATAGGAAAACCTTCTAACAAAGAGGTGATAGACTCAGGGTACAGAATTTTTAGACATAGATAATGTAAGAACTTGTTTTGTTTAACTCTTCATAGGTCTTAAAAGAGTTTTGTTTTTCTTTTTCTTATTAAATGGAAGGAGAGAGGTGGGAGGAAAAGACAATTAATGTTTGTCAATTGACCAAAAGTTAAATAAGCATTACTTTTTTTTTTAAATAAGAAAGGGGAAATGTGTTTCAGGCCTGGAGAAATGGGCCAATATTGTATTAATTTTCCCAAAGGCTACTAGAGTGGTCTGGAAACCATAGGCCAGGGAGGTAGACCTTAATTCCTGGCCACATGCTGGAAGTATTTCTAAGTGATGATTTGTGAGCATGTAAGGAAGGGAAGTGACTATTACTGACAGACAGGATGCTTTCATCAAGAACAGATCATGCCACACTAATCTCATTTCCTTTTTTTTTTTTCACAGGGTTACTAAAGGGTAGATCAGGGGAATGCCATAGACATAATATGCCTAGATTATAGCAAAGTGTTTGACGAAGTCTCACCCTTTCAGGCAAGATAGAGAGATCTGGGGTAGATGACAATACCTAACTAGTTGAATCACCAGACCAAAAGATTAATCAGGGATGACTCAGTGTCACCTTGGAAGGAGTTTTCCAATGGATCTGAACTTAACCCTGGGCATTTAAGGTTTTTATCAATGACTTGGGTGAGAGCAGAGAGGATACTCACCAATCTTGCCAATGGTGCAAAGTTGGGTGAGATTGCTAACAGATGAGATGATAGAATCAGGATCCCCAAAGATCTCAAAAGATTAGAATGTTGGGTTTAATTTGATGAAGTGAAATTTAACAGATATAAATGTAAGTCTTACACTTGAATTTTTTTTTAGACAATTGAGGTTAAGTGACTTGCCCAGGGTCACACAGCTAGTAAGTGTCAAGTGTTTGGTCTGAGGCGGGATTTGAACTCAGGTTCTTCACTTCAGGGCTGGTGCTCTATCCACTGTGCCACCTAGCTGCCCCTCTACACTTGAATTTAAAAAACAATAACAACCCACAATTTTTTTTAAATGTCTTGGCCTCTGCCTCTTTTCTTTCTTTTTTTTTTTTTTTCAATTTTATTTTATTGGTGAGGCAATTGGGGTTAAGTGACTTGCCCAGAGACTAGTGATTGTTACGTGTCTGAATCTGGATTTGAACTTAGGCCCTCCTGACTCCAAGGCTGGTGTTCTATCCACTACACCACCTAGCTGCCCCATACAACCCACAATTTTACAGGTAAAAGATAGGGAGAGGTGTGTTTAGACACAAGTTCAAGGGTCCACAAAGTCATGTCATACAACTATTGATGAAAGGAACTGGATAGCCTGGAGAAGAGAGGACTTAGAGGGGACATATCAGCTGTCTTCAAATATTTGGAAGTCTTTCACATGGATGGGGGGATTAGACTTATTCTGCTTGGCTCCAGAGGATAGAAACAGGTGCAAAGGAGGGAAATTTCAGAAAGGGAAGACTTCAGTCCAGTCCAAGGAGAAAAAACCTGCTAACAATTAGAGCCATTCCCAAGAAGAATGAACTGCCTTGGGAGATATTGTGCACCCTCACTAAAGTTCTTCAGGCAAAGACTGCATGATCTGTTTATATTTTTTGGAGGTAATCAGGGTTAAGTGACTTGCCCAGGGTCACACAGCTAATAAGTGTTTGTGGCCAGATTTTAACTCAGGCCCTCCTGACTCCAGAGTCGGTGCTTTATCCATTGTACCACCCAGCTGCTCCTTGGCAGATATCTTTAGAGGCAAGCTTATTTAAATAGGTATTAGATGAGATGGCATCTGAGGGACCTTCTAACTCTGAGATTCTGTGATTTTTAGGGGACTACAAGTTTGTTATGAGTCAAAAATGTATCACCAAAAAAAAGCGAATGGGATCTTAGGTGGCATTAAAAGAGATCAAGAGTTCAGAATGAAAGAAATGACAGTCTCCCTATACTTTACCCTGGTAAGACCACATTTTGCGTATAGAGTCTCATTCTGAGTAGCACATTTTAGGAAGTTCATTGACAAACTAGAGTGTATCCGGAGCAAGGCCAGGATGGGATAGTCAAATGAGGATCGTTTGAAGAAACCAGGGATATATACCCTATCCCCAGGACATATCCTGTGAGGATATTCACCTCCACCCTTCCTGCTGTTTCTCCTCTGACAAGTGTCTCCTAGGTTCTGCCTCTGGAGGAGGAGGAGGGAAAATCTTCCTTCTAACAGTCTAGACTCCTCGTCTTTGCCTTGACTGTTGCTTGTTCCTGGGATGTTATCCCAACTCCTTTTTTTACACAGACTTTGGAATAGGTGGCGATGCCAAGGGCCATATTTGGGTTCTCCATAAGGGAAAATTTCCTAAAAATCAGAGTGGTCCAAAATCAAAATGGAGGGAGTAGGAAGGTGGGACACATTACAAAGAGAGGAGGTTACATGAACACCTGTTATTAGGGGGAATTCCTGATTGAATATAGGTTGGACTAGGTGACCTTCAAGGTCTCTTCCAATGCTACGAATTTTGTGGAATTCTGGAGAGCACAACCTCCAGATTCTTCAAAATCCAACTCTGGTCCCATCTTCTCTAGGCTGTCTTCCTTGATCAGTCCCCACATTGATTTCTCCCTCTTCTGAATAGGATGCACTCACTGGGTGTCTCGTTGGTGCTTCTTTCAAGTTCATATACAATCAGTTCCTCCACTGCCTCCAGTGCCTCACTGTGGTGTGAAAGGGACCCTGGGTCCTTGAAGGCTGTGCCCGAGGAGGCTGGCAGGTCTGACAAAGCTAGAAGGGTTTTGCGTGCAAGTCCCAGGGGTGTCCTAGAGCCAGCTGGAAACAGCTCAGGAGAACTGATAGTTCAGTTTTCAGCGTGAGCATTTACACCTTGAAAATAGGTAAACACTACAAATCAGGGCTTGATTTATGATTGTGTTGATGGTCTAGACTTAATTGATGGAGAAAATATTACGCTTAAACTTAAAAGTGAGTCTAGTACATTTCCCCCACTGAAAACTAGTTGTTAAACATTTGCCAGCACACCCCTGACAAGGCCCATGATAGACTATATGTCTGTCATTCAAGGATCATTCTAGCTAAGTTTGCAGAGGTGCATGATTAGGTTTGTCTAAGGATGATCCATTTTCCCATCATAACAAATTTAAAAGACTATTAAATTGGGGGCAGCTAGATGGTGCAATAGATAGAGCACCGGCCCTGGAGTCAAGAGGACCTGAGTTCAAATCCCACCTCAGACACATTACTCTCACTAGATGTGTGACTCTGGGCAAGTCGCTTAACCCCAATTGCCTCACTCAAAAAAAAAAAAGTATTAAATTGAAAAGATTATATAATTTGTGTTAATGGAGGGATTGCCCCCACCAATGAAACCATTTATCATTGAAATACTGAAGTATCTAGAAAGTTACCAAGTTCTGCCCACTCTACTTTCATATCTTTGGAATCCATTAATCAACCACCATTTATTAGGTATCTACTAGGAGCTTGGCACTGTGCTAGGCAGGCACTGGAGATATAAAGACAAAAATGAAACAGTCCCTGCTAATATCCTAGCTATCTTTTCCTCCTTGTGCCTATGGCCCCCTCTCTAGAGTCAGCCCCTCATTACTGTGCTGAATTTCATGTTGGTGAGTCTGATTCTTCCCTCTCCTGTCCTGGGCTGCGAATGAACTGCTTTGTTTAGGTAGTGAGCTCCCTGCCATTGGAATTTTGTGAGAAACAGATGATCAGGTTGAGGAGGGAATAGGAAGGTGGGATACACTAGATGCCTGATGAAGTCTCTTCTGTCTCTGAAATTCTATGATTATATATTTAAGTCTCCAAAATATTTCCCAGATATGTCTCCTCCAATTACTGTCATTTCCACCACCCTAGCACAGACTCTCATTGAGAGTCAGGTGGGACTATGGCAATATAGGCTCTCCCAATTCAAATCCAGCCCTCACCTAACTCTTTTCTTATGCAGAGATCTGCCCATGAAGGTCCTTTGCTCCATACCCTTCAATAGCTCTCTCTTGACTGATTCAGGTTCAAATTCTTTTGCAAGGTGTTCAAGGCAGACACATGAATTTCTCTTTATCCTCAAGAACTCAATTCAAATGCCAGCACCCCCATAGAGACTTCTCTGATCTTCCTAGTCTTTAAAAAAAAACCCACAACATTCCCCCCCACTTTGGACTTCATTTTTTGCACATCCTTTATCACATATTTGCACATCCTTTATCACATGTAATATTGTATATTATGACTATGGGTTATAATAGCGTGTCTTATCATCCTTTTAGATTTTAAACTTCTTGAGATTAGGGACTGTTATATTGAAATGCTTTCTTTCCCAGTGTTTAGCACAGCGGCTTCACAAAGATATGGTTTTTTAAAAATTGAATTGAAATCAAAGATTTTAGGTTGTTCCATGAATATGTGGTTCTTGGAGGATGGCTAGGATTTGGATAGGCAAAGAGGAAAGAGAATGGGGAATCATCATGGTGTCAATCAAGGAATGAAATAAGCATTTATAAGCACCTACTATGTGGCAGGCACTGTGATAAGACCTTTCCAAATATCTCATTTGATCCTTATAACAATCGTGGGAGATGGGTACTATTATTATCAACCCCATTCTACAGTTGAGGAAACTGAGGCAGACAGAGATTAAATGACTTGGCCAGGGTAATCTAGCTAGTGAGTGTTGAAGGCTGGATTTGAACTTAGGTCTTCCTGGTTTCAGGGCCAGTGTGCTTATTCACCAAACCACCTAGCTGCCTAAAGCTACAAGCATTTATTTAACACTTACCTAGGTAGGGAGATTCTATGGTTCTCAGATGTCTATGATTTTACTGTTGTTATTAGTAATCATAATTTAATTAATTATTAATTAGTTTTCTATTTATTATAGGTTTCATTATTAATTATACATTATATTAATTAATTTATTGTTGTTGTTGGATTTGCATAATTCAGCCAAGGTAGAGATGCCCGGGACTCTTACCATTAGAGCTGTCCACAGGATAGGGCTATGAGCCACCTCTATCCATGTAAATCATGGTCAGAATTTTTTTTCAAGGTCCAAGGGTTTTGTAAATGGAGAAGTCTTTCTTGCTCATCTAAAGGAGAAAAAGGAAGGAAGTGGCTGTGGGATTTTTCGGAGGCACTGGGCCAGTCTCATCCCTACAAGGAGTACGTGTGTGGTGTCTGTCTACATAAGGAAAAGAATAGCCAATGGAGTGTACCAGGAGTGGAGTCCCAGAGAGTGTCAGCTACACAAACCCATCTAGCTCCTTACAGACACTTCTCATTAGAGGGGTCTCCCCAGCTAAGACCCTGGGAAGGAAAGTCCCACTCTGTATATGATTCAGACAGCAAGACTTCATGGAAGAGGTGATGTTCGAGTTGAGCTTGGAAGGAAAGGTTGAAATTCAGCAGGAAAAAGGAGGGATAACATCCCAGGAACAAGCAACAGTCTAGACGAGGAGTCTAGACTGTTAGAAGGAAGATTTTCCCTCCTCCTCCTCCAGAGGCAGAACCTAGGAGATACTTGTCAGAGGAGAAACAGCAGGAAGGGTGGAGGTGAATATCCTCACAGGATATGTCCTGGGGATAGGGAATAGTACGGGGGTTT
Source organism: Vombatus ursinus (assembly GCF_900497805.2). Classification (NCBI taxonomy): domain Eukaryota; kingdom Metazoa; phylum Chordata; class Mammalia; order Diprotodontia; family Vombatidae; genus Vombatus; species Vombatus ursinus. The sequence continues at coordinate 9,299,913 of NW_020954596.1, read as the reverse complement.
TTAACCAGGGTGTTCATGGACAGAGCAGAGCTTTAAAACCCAAAGGATTTGAACCCAGCGCTTCTGAGATTCCAAATTCAGGTCTGTTTGTGCCTCGTGGAATTCTAGCGTATTTGAGCTTTGATTATCAGCATCATGCAGATTGGTGTAGTGGAGTCAGAAGATCCGAGTTTGACCCCCAGCTACAGGTATTTGTGTGTTCTGTGTGTAGGCTAGAGGCACCCAGTGTCCGACAGGGGGAGCTGCTGACCATATCTCAAACATTCCTGTTGCGCAACCTTCCCAGGCATGGAAGTTGAGCTCATGGGTGAAGGCTGCAGAGCTTGGGCTCACAGACCAAATCGGCAGCACATGTCATCGCTGCTCAGGACTCCTTTTAAATATGTACTTAAATAAAGCCTCACAGGTCCACCTAATACTCTTAGGGGAATGCAGACGGGCCCCATGGATTCTGGACTGCTTTCTCTATAAGCACAGCAGTCGGGGACATACACAACGACCCTGAGGAAGATGGGGTTGCGGTTTCTACCAGCCTCCCTCCCCCAAAGCAGCCCCATTGTGAGCTCCCGAGAGCCTTACCTGGCTGCTCATTTCCCTATTCCATCCACTCCACCATGATTCTCACAAAGAATGAGCCAGTCTGTCTGGAGTACCCAGAACCGAAACTAATACAGAGCCAGCTTAGTTCCCACCATTCTCCTAGACTAGGTTTGTACTTACCTTTATACTTTATACCTATCTCCTATTCGTGGCCCCAGGTGGGATCCTTCACCCTGTGCCATCATCATTAGATTGTAAGTTCCTTGAAGGTAGGGAGTGCTTTTACCTTTCTTTGTATTCTCTTGTAGCACAGTGCCTGGTGCATAGTAGGCACTTAATAAATGTGGAATGATTTGACTTGATGCCACCATCACTTAAGTATCCTCTATTTCCTGTGTGGAGGCAACTAAGTGGCTCAGAGGAGAGAGCAGTTTGGCTTGGAGTCAGGAAGACCTGAGTTCAAAAGCTGCTATGAGGATCAAATGAAATAATATTTGCAAAGCACTTTGTGAACCCTAAAGTGCTATATAGATCTAGTTACTAAATATTCTCATCCCATTTTACAGATGGGAAACTCAGACTCAGAAAAGTGAAGTTAATTACCAAAGGTATCACAATTAGTGTCAAACCCAAGATTTGAATAACTCCAGGTCTCCTGACTTGAAATCAAATAATCCCTTTGTAGACAATTAGGTAGAGTTCCTTGCCAGGAGTCTAGAAAACTCATCTTACTGAGTTCAAATCTGGCCTCAGACACTTACTAACTGTGGGACCCTAGGCAAGTCACTTAACCTCTTTTTGCTTTAATCCACTGGAGAAGGAAAGACAAATCACTCCAGTATTTTTGCCAAGAAAACCCCGCGTGCAATGGTTCGCAGGGTCTCAACGAGGCAGACACAGCTGAAGGAATGAACAACAACAATAACATTTCCTGCATAGGCCGCTCCCCAAAGGCAAAGCCCTGTACTTCTCTTCCGTCTCTTGCCATGGACATGAGTTCCCTAAGGGAAGAGCATGGGTATAGTGTGTCCTTCTCTTTCTTTCCAGACTATAAGCTGCCTGAGGAAAGTACCTGAGTCTCTTCTCTTTCTATAACAGTAGAGCTGAGAAGAGGGTTGGACACAAAACAGGGCTTGATAAGGCCCAAACAAAATGTCTGCTCTCAGAAGGTAAATCATGTTATTCCTTCCTGGCTGAGGTCAGGACCTTATATGGGCTGTGGATGGTGAAGTTCAAAGAGAATTTGTTGTTGTTGTTCAGTTGTGTCCAACTCTTCATGGTTCCATTTGGGATTTTCTTGGCAAAGATACTGGACTGCTTTGTCATTTCCTTCTCCAGCCCATTTTACAAATGAGGAAACTGAGGCAAACAGGGCTAAGTGACTTGTCCAGGGTCACATAGCTAGTAAATGTCTAAGGCCAGATTTGAACTCAGGAAGAGGAGTTTTCCAAACTCTGGCCCAACACTATACATTGTACTACCGAGTTGTTCACAAAGAGATTATTTGACTTCAATTCAGGGGACCTGGGGACCTTTAAATCTTGGGTCTGATGCTAACTGAGATACCTTGTTTACCTAATTGTATTTTTCTAAGTCTGAGTTTCCCATCTGTAAAATGGGACAATAATACGTAACAACTAGATTTATATAGCACTTTAGGGTTTCCAAAGTGCTTTACAAATATTTCGTTTTCCCCTCACAGTTACCCTGTGAGATAGGTCCTATTATTATCCCATTTTGCCGATGAGGAAACTGAGCCATAGAACTGTTAAGTGACTGCCTAGGTTTACACAACTACTAAGTTTTGAACTCAAGTCGTCTTGACCCCAAGTCCAACAACATTCTACCCTCTGGGCCACCTAGCTGTCAATAATTGCACTCTCTTCCTCATGGGATTGCCGTTAAATAAGTCTTTTCTAAACTTCATAGTGATGCAAGTTATTATTAGTGTTTTCCCATGGTCCCAGTCTCACCAAGGGATATTACTCAGTGGAGTCCGGGGTGCTGATTAATTCTTTCCCATTTAAAGAAAAGGGGGCAAAAGAGTCACAGCCAAGATGTCCCCATAGCCAAGAGGTTCAGCATTCTTTCTCCCTACAGTGGGAAACTACAGTCTGGAGAAGTCACTTGTCCAGGTTCACTCAGTTAATGACAAACAGGACAGCTTTGAAAGTTATATGTTGGGTTTCTTATTTACTTTAAAAGAAACACAAGCCTTCCATAATGGAGACTCACAGTGTCCTGTACAATCTCTTCTGTTCCACAATGCATGTGAAATTGTATATTGGAGTTTAAGTTGAGAATTTAAAACAAACAAAAGAACTCAAGTCCTGCTGGATGAATGGTTCCAGATTCTAAATCGGGGCTTGGGAGGACAGCCTTCGGACTATGACCAGTCCTCCAGCGTGGCTGGCAATGAGATCAGGGTTCTGTTGACATTACAAGAAGGGCAAAGTTGGGGGTGGGGAGAAGCTGGTATACAGGGTGCCACTGGATGGGAATGTGATGTCTCTCAGGGACAGGATTTGATTCTCAGCCTCTTAACTTTCCTATGACTGTAATGCCTAGCTCCGGGCTAGGTAACTAAACAAACTAGTTGTACTTTGATGCTGCAAATATCTATGATCTCATCCTTTCCATAATCTGTTGGCAGAAGGAGCCCCCCGCATGGATGATATAACGGATGTTTAAATTATTTTTATTAGCAGTACTTGGGATGTATGATGTGCTAAACAGAGCATTGGATCCGCACCCGAGTTCAAATTTCCCTTTTACAGCTTGTCAGATAAAGTCAGAAGATCTGTAATTTCATGCACGTGAGTACGCCATCCACTGACACAGGTTGTTGCCTCTCCATACCTTAGGAGACTATGCTATGAGTTACTGAAGCCAAGAAAATAAAAATAAAAACCATCCCTTGGCACCCCCTCTCTTGATGAGCCATAAGGCTTTAACTCCTTTGGTGTGGGCCTTCAAGAACCCAGGATCATCTTCATGTCACAATGGGGCATTTGAAGAGGGCTTTAGAGGCAGGGGAGGAGAACAGACTATATTGAGACCTGGAACGGGCCTGAGAAATCAACTAGCCTGGGCCTTTCGTGTAACAAAGAATGAGTATTATCCCAGAATCACAGACCCAGAGCTGGAGGGGAACATAAAGATCTTCTCATCCAAACCTTCATTATATAGAGGAGGAAACAAGTCCAGAGAAGTAAAAATGACTTGTCCAAATTCACACAAAGAGAATTAGAGGCAGATGGGGCCTCCTAACTCTCAGGCCAGGGCTTCTTCCCGATTTCTCCTGGGTCAGGTTGGCCCTGGCTGCCTTCTCTGACGCCATGGAAACAGACACCGAAGGATTTACAGAGGCTTCTAACCTCAGGAAACTTCAAATCCTCTCCCTCCCAAAGAATGATAAAAACTCTCATTTCTATAGCTAATAGCTAACATTTATGTAGCACTTACTGTATGCCAGGCACTGGTCTAAGTGCTTTGCAATCATTATCTCATTTGGTCCTCACCACAAACCAGGGAAATAGGTGCTATTATTATCCCCATTTTGCAGATGAAGAAACTGAGGTTTAGTGACTCACCCAGAGTTACACAGATAGTAATTGTCCGAGGCTAGATTTGAACTTGGGTCTTCTTGACTCCAGGCCCAGCTCTCTATCCACTTCGCTGCCCAGTTGCCCCCAGCATGGTAAAGCTTACAAAGCACTTTCCCCACAGCAACCCCATGAGGCAGGAAGTATAAAAAGTAGTATTATCCTCATAGAGACTGAGGCCCAGAGAGGGGGCATGAACTGGTTACACAACTGGTGAATATGAAGACTGGGATTCGAACACAGGGCTCCTAACTACTAACCCATTGCTCCTTTCATTGCCTCATGTGTCTGAATTTCATAGGCATGACTCTTCCTTCCTGTGACCTTTATCTATGGGATGTAGGCCTTCGATGGGGTTTACCATGGGACTTTCACAGACCATTCATCCTTGGGAATTTTCCCACAGTAGTGAGGCAATCAGTTAATTGTACTTACTCAGTGTTTGCTCTGGGCCTACCCCTAGGTCATCCTTCCTAGCTTTGTGTTTTCAGTCGTACTATGGATAATGTGTGATAGAATCAGGTTGTCAAGATGGGTTAGAGTTCAAGAACGTGAAATTTAACCTTGGGAGAAAGTCCACACTTACCTGAGGATTAAGGATCAGAATTCAATTCCATGTAACCAAAAGACCAGGCTAGTTTCATGTCAGGATTTTTGAGGAAGAATCCAGATGCAAGGGAACATAGGACTGAAAGGACTTAGAGCCTTAAGGGACCTTAATCAATTAACACACATTTATCAGGCTCCTACTATGTGCCAGACACAGTTATATGTTGTTGTTCAGTCATTTTCAGTCATGTCTGCCTCTTCATGACCCTGTTTGGGGTTTTCTTGGCAAAGATACTAGAGTGCTTTGCCATTTCCTTCTCTAGCTTATTTTACAGATGAGGAAACTGAGGCAAACAGGGTTAAGTGACTTGCCCAGGGTCACACAGCTAGTAAGTGTCTGAGGCCAGATTTGAACTCAGGAAGATGAGTCTTCCTGACTCCAGGCCCAGAGCTCTATCCGTTACACCACCTAGCTGCCCAGTTATGCACTGGGGATACAAATATAAAAGTGAGATATTTCCAGTGCTCAAGGAGCTTGCACTCTACTGCAACTGCTCACAGGTAAGTAAATACAGAATATAGACCCCCAAGACAGTGATGGAGAGTGGAAGTGAAAGGAGCTTAATGAAATAATCAGTTTTTCCTAGTCTCTTCTAGGACTGTAGAACTTAGTTTCAGGCTAGATAGAGAGGAAGGCCTTTTTAAGGAGCCAAACTTTGAAGGGAATGAGAATTCCCAAGAGGAAATCACCAAGGGATGAGAAAGGAAAGCATTCTAGGCGTGTGGGATAGCCAGTTCAAAGGCAAGAAAGGAAGAGACAGAATGTTCTGTACAGGGACCAGAAAGCAACACAGTTGGACTGGAATGTAGTATTCTCAAGGAAGAGGAATGTGTAATCATCCTAGAAAAATAAGCTAGAGTCAGATCATGAAGGACTTTAAATGCTAAACAGATAGATCAATTTTAACCCAGAACCAATTGGACTCATTGAGGCTTTTTAAGCTGAGGGGCACTGAGTAAGAATGAAGTTTCAAAGGTGACTTCTAGTTTATGAACCTAGATGACAGAAAGAATGATGGTGCCCTCTACAGAATTAGGGAAATTAGGAGGAATGTGAAATTACAATATGGAATGTTAGAAACTTTGATGACTGGATCCATTGCATATTTATGCTATCTAATATCAACTGGAACAAGGCAAACATCTTCTGCTTTTTAATTAATTCATTATTCTCCTCTCCACAGCAGCTGTTCTAAACCTTCTCATCTCTTCTTGAGCCTTTCATGGTAAGTCTCAGTTGAGCACTTAAAATTAGTCTGTTTGCTAAGAGTTCTCCCTTCCATCCTCCTTATCTCATGACACTCAGATATTTTCCTCCACTATCTTTTCCTTCACTCCAGTTTCATGTGACGAGATGATGCTTCTCCTTGCCAAGGCAAACCATGCACCCTTGATCCCATACCCTCCCAACTTCTCCCTCAAATTGAACATTCCAACCTATTTCTCTCTCTCTCTTTCTCTCTCTCTCTCTCTCTCTCTTTCTCTCTCTCTCTCACACACACACACACACACACACCCTCAATCTCTTCTTATCTACTAGGTCCTTCCCTGCTGCCTACAAACATGCCCATGTGGTCCCATCCTTAAAAAACCCTCATTTGATCTGACCATCCCGTTGGCTATTTATTTACAGCTATATCTTGCTTCCCCGAGAAAACCACCCTCAATCAGTCTCCACTTCTTCTTTCATTTCTTCTAAACTTTCTGCAACATGTCTTCTGATTTCATCGTTCCAGTGGAACTGCACACTCCAAAGTTACTTTTTTTGCTGTTCAGTCATGTCTGACTCTTCATGAGCCCATTTGGGGTTTTCTTGGCAAAGATGCTGGAGTGGTTCACCATTTCCTTCTCTACCTCATTTGACAGATGAGGAACCTGAGGCAAACAAGGTTAAGTGACTTGCCCAGAGTTACACAGCTAGTTAGTGTTTTAGGCCAGATTTGAACTCAGGAAGAGGTTTTCCTGATTTTGGGCCCAGTGCTCTCTGCACGATGGTGCCATCTTGCTGCCAAAGTTACACCTGACCTCTTAATTACCAGATTGGATGTTCTTTTCTTCTCATTCTTTTCGACTTCCCTGTATTCTTTGATATTGTTGATCACCTTCTCATCTCGGATATTCTTTCCTTGCTAGATTTTCATGGCACTGCTTTCTCCTGGTTGTCCTACCTGTCTGACAACTGCTTTGTCTCTTTTGCTGGCTCTTCATTCATAACAAACTCACTAACAATGGGTGTCTCCCGACACTCTGCTCTGGGCCTCCTTTTCCTTTACCTCCTTATTATCTTACCTGTTGCTCTCATCAGCAATCATGGGTTTTATGACCATCTGTATGAAGATGATTCCAAAATCAACACATCTAGCCTTAGTCTCTCCGTTGAGTTTCAGACAGTCATCTCCAACTGCCTCTTGAACATCACAAACTAAATGTCCTAAAGGCATCTCAAAGTCAACGTCTCCAAAACAGAACATTCCCCCCAAATGTTCTCTCCTTCAGAACTGCCCTGTTACTGTCAAGGGCGCCATCCTCCTCTTTGTCACTCAGGCTTAGAACCTTAGTGTGATCCTTGACTCCTCATTCTCACTTGCCAAATCTAATCCAACCCATCTCCAAATCTTAACCTTTCTTCCTTCACAACATCTCTAGAATATATCCCCATTTCTCTACCCACACAGCACCCCTTGTCACCTCTCTTGGACTACTACAATAGCCTTCTAACTGGTCTCCTTGACTCAAGTCTCTCCCCATTCCAATCAGGGAAGCCCAGCAACTCCTTAATTCCAGAAACAACTATCAAGTCTTCTGTTTGTTATTTAAAGCTCTTTACAAACTTGCCCCTTCCTACATTTCCAGTCTTCTTACACCTTACTCCCCTCCCACACCCTACAATGAAGCCATGTGAGTCGCAAACACCACACTCCATCTCCTTGCCTGTTCCCCATTGACTGTCCCCCATACCTGGAATACATTGTCTCAAGTCCACTGCTTGGTTTCCTTACTTCTTTCAAGGCATAACTCGAATTCCACCTTTGGCAAGGGATCTTTGCCAGGCTCCTCCACTGTTAGTGCCTTCCTTTTCTGATTGTCTTCATTTACTCTGTATCTGTCTCCTAGTTGTCTCCTCCCATTAGAATGTACATTCCGTGAAGGAAGAGACTGGTTTTTTGCCTTTCTTTGTATCCTTAGATCTTAGCACAGTGCCTGGCACATAGGAGGCACTTAAGTTGTTGTTGAGCTGATTGACTAGATTAAAACCCAGGCCAACCATAGAATGTCAGAGCTGGAAGAAAACTTTGGTTTTCCTTCAGGTCTGATAATTGTTATAATCCCTAATATGTCAGGCAGATGAATGTAAACTCTTGCACTTTGCCCAAGCTGAGGTTGAAGTAAATTCAGGTAGACAGCAATTCATGCCAAAAAAAAAAAAAAAAAATCTGAGTCTCTTAGTTGACCACAAGCTCAAGCTAAACTCAAGCTAAATATGAGTTGAGTGTGATGTGCAAATTAAAAAAAAAAAACACACCAAAAAACTAAGGTGATCTTAGACTTTATCAATAGAAACATAATGCCCAAAATAAGAGATGGGATAGTACTGCTAAATATTCTTCCCAAGTTAGTCCCTATCCAGAGAGTAATTCTTTTTTCTTTTTTTTTACATTTTGTAAATAGTATTTTTTCCCAATTACATGTAAAGACAATTTTCAACACTCATTTTTTTATGATTTTGAGTTCCAAATTTTTTTCCCTCCCTCTCCCAAATGGCAAGCAATTTGATATAGATTATACATGTGCAATTACGTTAAACATATTTCCACATTAGTCATGTTGTGAAAGAAGAAACAAAACAAACAGAAAAAAAACACAAAAAACAAAGAAAGTGAAAATAGTATGTTTCGACCTGCATTCAAGACTCTATCAGTTCTTCTTCTGCATGTGGATAGCATTTTCCATCACGAGTCTTCTGGAATTGTTTTGGGTTATTGTATTGCTGAGAATAGCTAAGTCTATCATAGTTGATCATCACACGATATTGCTGTTACTGTGTATAATGTTCTCCTGGTTTTGCTCACTTCACTCAGCATCAGTTCATGTAAGTCTTTCTAGGTTTTTCCTGAAATTCGCCTGCTCTTCATTTCTTATAGCACAATAGTATTCCATTACATTCATATACCACAACTTGTTCAGCCATCCCCCAACTGATGGACAGATATCCGTTCAGTTTCCAATTCTTTGCCACCACAAAAAGAGCTGCTATAAATATTTTTGTACATTTGGGTCCTTTTCCCTTTATTATTATCTCTTTAGGATACAGATCTAGCAGTGGTATTGCTGGGTCAAAGTGTATGCACCATCTGATAGAAAGTTATTCTTAATACAAGGACCACATTTTAGGTCACAAGTTAGAATATGTCCAAAGGACAGCAAACAAGGAAACTTGTAGCTGAAGAAGCTGGTGATGTTTACCCTGGAGAGGACTGAGGTCCTTGAAACCACAGCATCAGCCCGCTGGAGAGGGAAATCAAAAACTTGAACCTGAGTCTCTGTTCTGGTCCTAGGTCACACAGTAGTTGTGTGACCGAGAACAAGTCACTTAACCTCTGATTTGTGAAGGGAACAATGCTCTACTTATCTATCACAGAGCTGTTATAAAATTAGATAAAGGATATGAAACTGCCTCATAACTCTGAGTCATTCTACACATGTACAAGATGATTCTTCTTACTGGGAAGTCCAGCCCTCCCCACCCCTTCACATTGCTGCCCTCCCTTCTTCCGTGGCCCCTTCTCTTTTTGGGAGGGCGAGGATATAAGAGCTGGTAGCAAAGTGGTTAAGTTTGGCATGAAGCCCACTAATCAAATTCTAGGTGGCTCTCACTTTAAGCCAATCCAGTAGCTGGTAGTCCAGACACATCTAGATTGGGTAAAGATTGGTAAGAGTCAGGAAAGAGTGGAATGCTTTGTACTTTGCAAAAGGATTCACCTCCTCAGATTCCTTCAAATAGCAACCTTTGCTCATGCATTTAAAATAGAATCCAGTGTGGAAAAATTCTATTTGCTCTCATCATTTCAGAAACAAACCCACTGTGTAAAGTTTACTTATAACCCCAGTTATAATTTTACTACAAGGCCTAGGGATAATACTAGTAACAACTTAGATTTATATAGTGCTGTAAGCAGAGCAGTAACTAGAGTGGGGTAAATGGAACTCTTTCAGGACACCCAAATTTAGAGGGTGATGACAATTTCAATAGCATAGAAATGGTTCTAGAGTTTTGCAATGTTAGTAAGAGTTATTGCTTAAAATTCTTCCCCTCAGAGGATGCACCCCAGGTGAACTTCTCCCCAGTTGAACCTCACTCCACTCCCATTCCTCCCTAGGCTCCCCCCAGAATCAGTCTTGCTGTGTCCCAGGTCTCCAATGATGGATGCTAGTGTTTCAGGGTTTCTCCCTCACCCTACCACTGAACTGATCTTAAGGCATTGATCTGAAGGCATGTTTCGTAGGCTTGCTCTGGATGCATATCTTGAAAAACTCATGCGAGGTGCTCAAATTGCTAGTTATAGCTCTGGCTTTAAGGTTCATCTCAACATTTTACATGATTGCCCATGTATAACCTATATCAAATTGCTTACTGTCTCATGGTGGGGTGGGGTAGAGAGGGAGTGAGGGAAGGATAGAATTTGGAACTCAAAACTTTTTTTAAAATGTTAAAAAATTGCTTTAACATGTAATTGGGAAAAATAAAATATTATTAAAAATAAGTTTCATCTTATTTAAACCTCACAACAACCCATGTGGAGTAAATACTACAGGCACTATTATCCCCATTTTACGGATGAAGAAACTGAGCAGTAAGAAGACATCAGTCCCATGTAGGGGATCAAAAATTCTCAACAGGGCCTTGTGACCTCTAATCATCATAGTAGCCTCAAGCAACTTAAGGAATAATTTTAGGTGAAGGCAGCCATGACCTGTTTATGGCCTGAGCATGTGATTACTAGTACTCTGGGCTTCAGAGGTACTTATAGACCTCCTGTATCAAAACCACTTCTCTCACTGGTCTGTACCTTAAAAATATGTTCTTAAAGATTTTCTCTTTTAGAATTAATGCATTCGTTGACTGAGAATGTTAGCTCTGGGAGCACCCTTGGAACTGGAGATCTGTCCCAGAATAAATTAGGGTTACTTACTGCATCCATTGGAATGAAAGTTATAGTTCAAGTTTTAAAATGACAAAAGAGACTCAATCAGTTTCTTCTACCCATTTCAATTCCTTCATTTGGAGGCAAATGCTTCTCCAAATGAGTGATTACTTGGTTACTCAGTATCCATATTAGGAAAGAGAAAGAGGACAAAACCCACACACAAGACTGATATGTAGAAAAAAGATTAAAAGCTATTTTATACAGACTACTGGAGATGGGAGTGAGAAGCTGAGACCACCCAAATTGGCATCGAGGTTGGGATAATGCTGCATCAGCTCACCAGATCAGGGTATTGGTGTGGCAGCTCCAAAGATGGCTTTTTGGAAAGGAAAAGTCCCACTTTTGACAAGAGTTAGAGATAGTCTCCCCTTTTCAGGAGTTCTAGGATGTTGAGTGTGGAAGAACAAGGTGTTATCTGTTGCCTCCATTTCCAAATCTGTACTTTGAGATCTTGGAAGGTAGTAATCGGTGGAGCAGAATGAGAGTGAGAGTATGAGATTGGAAGGTTTCCTCATTTGCTAAAGATTGACTAACAGGAGAAATATGGAGGGTCTTAGCTATGATGCTAGCTAAAGTGGGGCTGTCCCAGATGGACACATCTATCATGTTAAAACTGAGGAAGGAAGGAGAGATCATCTTGTCTGGTTTTAGGGAAAAAGCAAAGAAATGGTAAGAAACAATTTTCACTTGTAGGATATGAGCCAATTGATAAAAACAAGATTCTCTCCAAGAATTTTGTCTATTAGCTAACGTTGAGAGAAGGGTTTGGGGTTGTTTTATTAAAGTGAAGATCAAGGGAGGTACATTTGTTTTTCTCCCTTAGAATTCTCCATAGGAATACTAATTGAGATTCTATTTGGTCAAGTCAAGTCAAGCCAAACCAACAAGCATTTAGTAAGCACTTACTCTGTGCTAGACACCAAACTAAGAGTTTGGTTTACAAAGAAAGGCAAAAATAGCCCCTCTCTTTAAGAAAGTTATACTCTGATGGGGGAGACAACATGTAAACAACTGTGTATGTGCCCATACCAGACAAAAGGAGCTAGCACTGAGTGGGGAAAGGCCTCTTGCAGAAGGCAAGATTTGAGCTGAGACATGAAGGAAGCTAGGGAAGCCAGGAGGTGGAGGAAAGGAGGAAGAGATGTGAAAGATTCCAAATATGTGGGGTGGCCAGTGAAAAGGCAAGGATTTAAGAGATGAGATACAGGGGAAAGAGAATAACCTCCCAATAAATAAAATCTTAACAATGGGATAAAGTCTGTAATTATGAATATAGCCAGAGGTGTGCTAATAAATGTTTAACAGCTGAAGCGTGCCCAGGACACACTTTTAAGTTTAATTTGAATGAATCACATTTCTTCATCACTTTCTTAAGTTTAGGTAATCAACAAAATGATGAATTAAAGCCCAATTTGTAGCATTTGCTGATTTCTGAGGAGTAAACACTCACATTGAAAATTTAACAATCAGTTCTCACAACCCAGTAGGAGCTGGTTCCAGCACACCCTTGATTATGCCTGTGTATAATTGTCTGTATGCACACATACATTTTATAGCCAGCAATACTGATTCATTGATATTCCTCTGCATGGGGAAGGATGGCACTGGCAGTTTGAAATTCCAAGAAACAAACATGTCCTTATATATTTAATATGAAAGGATCATAGAAACCATAAACCAGACAATTTGAAATGAATCATGGCAGTCATGAATCCTGGCCCTACAACATGGAGCATGGACATTTAGAGGGCACCAACACCATTTACATTCTTTCAGCAGCATAGACACAGCTGAGCTTAGAGCCTAGCTAGAAAGAAAGGATAATTAGTCAAAGATGGACGTTATCAGATGACATGTACTGATCATCACATTTCAGGGGAGCTTTTCATTCCCCATTGAAGTAGCCTCATTGTGTTCAATTTTCTTTTTCTTTTTGTGAGGCAGTGGGGTTAAGTGACCTGCCCAGGGTCACACTGCCAGTAAATGTCTGAGGCCAGATTTGAACGCCGGGCTTCATGACTCCAGGGCCAGTGTTCTCTCTACTGTGCCACTAGCTGCCCGATGTCCTATCTTCTTTACCTACCTGTCCCCTGCAACTGAATTTATCTTAAGAAGTATATTTGAGGGCAAATTGCACCAGTATGTTCTTACAACATTTGCCCCCACTTAGTTATAATCCTGTATGAGAACATAGAACATGGAATGTTAGAGCTGGGAAGGACCTTAGAAGATGGAACTTAGAAGTCAAAGGTGGGAGGGACCTTAGAACAAAGAATGTCAGTGGGATTGGGCTGAGAGGCTGGTGGTGACTGAAATAAACTTTTCCAGCTTAGCCTTGGGAAGTTCCTTTTGAAGATAAATGCGCTGTGTAGTCAAGTGGTGGTCACCCTAGAAGACCGACCTCCACCCAGTCAGTGATGCAAAGGCAGTTGGGGGGAGGAGGAGAGAAGGGACAAGTTGGCTTCCCTCCCTGGACCTTCAGTTTGGTTTTTCTCCCCTCCTGCAACTTCCTGAGTCAGCAGCTTCCCCTTGGGGAACCACCTCCTTTGTCTCTTCACCTCTCCTCCCGGGAAAGAGGCTCTGGGAAGCCTTGAGGTGAGAAAGAGGGGCTCTGGTCAGTGGATTCCCTGCTTTACCTAACTCTTGGCTATCTAGCTTCTTACATCCTCCATTTTTCTCCACGTTGTCCTGAGATCTCACTTCCCCGGGGTAACTCTAGATTTTCTGCAAATGCAGCATGGGAAAGTGCACAGAATTTTCATTGAGAAGACCAGGGTTCAAGTTCTTCCTCCAGCACCTTCTAATTGCATGACAATTATTAAGTCCCTTCACTTCTCGCCAAAGCCACATTCTTGTCATCTATGAAACAGGGATAACATCATTTGTACTACTCAGTTTGAGGGATCTATTGTGAAGAAATCACTTGTAAACCTTGAAGTCACTCTAAAATCTGTGAACTGTTATTGTTATTTTATCTCTGAGGGTGAAGAATCCCAAATGGCCAATTATCCATGACTCAGAGGCTACAAATTCAATGTTTCAAGCATTTATTAAATGTCCAATGGGGAAAAGGCTCTGTATCCTGGGTATACAAGGATTAAAAAACAACACAGTCTTTACCCATAGGGAATTTAAAATTTTAGAGGAGGGATACAAGACGTATGGAAACAATTAGAACAGAAGGGAGAGTAGGACAGGAGGAAAGGATTCAGAAGAAAATTTGAAGAGAGAAAGAGAATCATTTCTAGGGGAAAGATCAGGGAAGGCTTCACTGAAAAGGTAGCTACTAATAGGGTCTACAGAAGTCCTTTCTTGCTTTCCAGGCCATTCATTTCTGAGAATTTTCCTGTATTTGAGGAAACAGTCTCTCCCACAGACAGCCAGCCAGCCACTTAGTCTCCTGCTGTATCTAGATTCTTCTAGAGATACCAGCTTCACATACACAAATTTTCGGTGGGTGTGAAGTTAAGAGGGTCCCTAAAGATCTGCCCTGGTTGACATGATGGGCTCATCAAGAGAACAAAGTGAAATTTAACAAAAGAATGTCTACAACACAGAGGTATTTCTTCTGTCTTAAGAGAGGAGAAGGAAGGAGGGGAGGGGCTGCCCCAGGTCACATTAAACAACAGAGGTGGGAGAGCCATTTCTTTCCTGGGGAACCAGAAAGCTAAATCAGGCCGGTAGAAGGGCTTCTTCAGATCACCAGAATTCAAGAGATTATAAAAAGGCTCAAAAGATTTAGGATTGTAAGGGACCTCAGAATATAAAGTGGTAAAACATAGGCCATAACATATCTCAGCTAGAAGGCACCTTAGAGACACTCTAGGTAAGTGGCCTCATTTTACAGGTAACAACTAAAGTGTAGAGATTTGCCTAGTTTGTCTAAAATTACAGAGCCAATAAATGACAGGACACAGGTTTTCTGTTTCCCAGGCTTGTGCTGCTTCTCTTAACATGCCTGCCGTTCTTCCATCTCCCTAATCTTTGAATAAATTATATGCTCCAAGGGGCAATCAGAGTTGTCAATATTTAAAGACACAGTATAAATACTACATTTATCTAGGTAATAACAGTACTGTCTACTCCTCTTTAGCTCATACTTCACACATTTCAAAGGGCTTTCATTCATATCTATCATCTCATTTTACATGACCATAAAATTCCTTTAAAAATAGGAGATTGGCTTGAATTTTAAAAGCGTTCCTGTTTCTGCTGGATTACAAACTCAGTGAGTCAACAGTGTGAAACAAGGGACAAAGATGCTAACTTCATTTTAGGCTGCATGATCTTATCTCCAGAGCCTGAGAAGCAATGGCCCCACTGTCTTCTGCCCTGATCAGATCAAATGTGGGGGACGTGTTCCATTCTGAGAGTCAGATTTTAGGAGAGACACTGGCAGATTAAAGGATATTCAGAGGAGGGTGACCACGCTGGTGAAAGGACCAGAAATCAAAGAGGATCAGTGATCAAAGGAAAGGACCCATAAGCAGAAAAAATATTTATAGCAGCACTTTTTGTTGTAGCCAAGAACTGGAAACAAGGACTGTGCCTATTAACTAGGGGCTGGATGAACAAATTGTGGCATACCAAAGTAATGGATTATTATTACGCTATAAGAAATAGCAAATGTGAAGTATTGAAAGAAACTTGGGAATTTGTATGAACTGGTGCAAAGTGGAATGTGTAGAACCAAGAGCATAATTTTCATGATGACTATAATCATTTAAAGGAAAACAGGACATCTTCCCCACCCCCTCTTAATTTCAGTATTTTCTTTTTGTTAATTATTTCCTAATTATTCTGTACATAGCTTGTTCTGTACATATTCGTTTACATGTTGTATCCCACATTAGATTGCAAGCTCCTTGAGGGCAGGGACTATTTTCTTGTGTGCCTCTTTTTGTATTCCCAGCACTTGGCACAGGGCCTGGCCCATAGTAGGTGCTTAATAAATGTTTATTAATTGATTGATTGAAAGACTTCAGAAGTCCAATAGATGCAGTGATCAATCAAAAAAGCTAATCTTTATACCATGCTTTAAGGTTTGCAAAGCTGTTCGAATAGATTTTCTCACTGGATCATGACTTCATAAGTCCAATGATAAAACATGCTTCTTGCCTCTTGACAGAGAGATAGTGGACTAGAGGTGCAAAATGAGACATACATTTTCCAGCATGGTCACTGTCTTGGTTTGTTTTGCTTGATTATGTTTCTCTGTTATAGGGGAGAGAATTCTAATTGAAGGAGGGAGTTAATGGTTTGTCATAAAGATACAAAACAAAGAGCACCAATAAAATCTTAAAAATACACAGAAAAAAGCAAAAAAGTTCATTTGGAATAACAAAGAGGGCAATTTTGTTACCACCTTGTTAAATTTAATATCTCCTTAAAACTATTATGTTTATGAGATCTCATACAATCTTCTTTTTGTTCTTTGTATATTGCAATGTTTATGTTTATTGATGATTAAGTTCATAATAAAAGGAGATTTTAAAAAAAGACTAGAAATAATTTCAGAGAAGGATCACTTAAAGAACTTGGGATGTTTAATCTGAAGAAGGCTTAGTGGACACACCATTGATGTCTTCAAATATCTGAAGGGCTATCACAGGGAAAAGAGAGATTAGATTTGCTCTGCTTGGCCTCAGAAAGCAAAACCAAGAACTATGGAGGAATATTGCAGACAGGTTTTAATTTTGATACAAGGAAAAATTCTGGGACAATCTGAGCTATCCAACAAAGGAACGGGTTCCCTTAGAGTTGGTGAACTCACTGTGTCTAGAAGAGTGGAAGCAGGGATTAGAAGACCAATTGTTGGGGACATGGTAGAGGGGATTCCTACAATGGGTAAGGTTGGGCTGGATCCCTTCTACTTTTTTTTGTTTGTTTGTTTTTGTTAGGCAATGGAGTTAAGTGACTTGCCCAGGGTCACACAGCAAGTAAGTGCTATGTGTCTGAGGCCAGATTTGAACTCAGGTCCTCCTGACTCCAAGGCTGGAGCTCTATCCACTGTGCCACCTAGCTGCCCACCAGATCCCTTCTGAGGTTGCTTCTAGTGGTAAGATTCAATTCAATTCAACACTTATAAGTGTGTACTATGCATAAGGGATGCAAAGATAGACAAAACCCATAATTCCTGCTTTCAGGGAGTTTACAATCTGAGGGGCCTGACTACAAATAAGTGAGGAAGAGATATTTGCAAATGAGAAGTCCAAACAAATAATTATGAAAAATTTGAGGAGGAAGAGATTACTTTCATCTTGGGGCAGGGGTGGTCTGGGAAGACTTCATGGAGGAGATGACACTTGAGTTGGGCCCTAAAAGAGGGAAATCATACCAATAGATGAAGGAGAGAGAGAAACCATTCTAGCCATGGGGGATTGAGTAAGCAGAGGCATTAAGATTAGATGGGGTATGATCAAAATGGAGAACAAAGAATGAGCTCGAATGTAGTATGTGCAAAATATAAAGCTAAATGTATAGGTTGGAACTAGATATGAATGGCCTTGAATATCAGGGTTAGGAGTTTATTCCTTATTTGGTGGGCAATGGCAAGCAGCTGAAAGTTTTGAGCAGAAGAAAGATCTGATTTGAGTACGCATGAAGAAGATTATACAGATGGATTGAGAGGATTGGAGAGGCAAGGGCTTGGAAGTAGGAAACCAAGTAGGCTATCATGATGGTCTTGAAGAGATGAGATTAGGGCCTGAACTAGGGTGATGGTCATGGGAATGGAGAACAAGAGATGGATGTGAAAGCTTTTGCTGAAGCAGAGTTGACAAGACTGGCAACTGGTTGGAGGTGTGGGAGTAAAGGAGAAAGAAGAGACAAAGACGACTGAGGTTTCAAGCTGAGGTGAGTGGGAAGATGATGTTGTCATCAACAGAAACAGAAAAATCAGGGAGAAGCAGATTTGGGGGAAAGATGATGAGTTCAATTTTTGACAGGTTTAGTTGGAGGTGGCACATTCAGGTAGGTAACTGGAGATTTCAGATGGGAGCTCAGGAGCAGCTAGGGGGCACAGTGGATAGAATACCAGCCCTGGAGTCAGGAGGACCTGAGTTCAAATCTGGCCTCAGACATATAACATTCACTAGCTGTGTGACTCTGGGCAAGTCACTTAACCCGAATTGCCTTGTCAAAAAAAAAAAAAAAGGTGGGAGCTCAAGAGAAATTAGGACTGAATATAGACTGGGGAATCACCTACATAGAGGTGATAATTGAAGTCAGTGGACAATTCACCAAGGGAAAGAGTGTAGACAGAGAGAGAAAGAGAAGAGATTTATGGGTCTAGAATTCTAAAGGCATATAAGGGTCACCCAGAAAGAATGACTGAATGAAACATTTATTAAGCGCCTACTAACTGCAAAGCACCAAGCCAAGTGCTGGGAATGCAAATTGGAATGGAGGACAGTCCCTGCTCTCAAGGAGTCCACATTTTATTTTTTTTAATTTAATATTTTATTCCCACTCCATTACATGTAAAAACAATTTTAACATTCTTTTTTCAAATTTTGAGTTCTTAATTCTCTCTCCCTTCCTTCCCTCCTCCCCTCGGTGAGCATACAAGTAATTTGACATAGTTTTTGTATAGTCATGCAAAACACATTTCCATATAAGCCATACTGTGAGAGAAAACACAGACAAAAGAAACTCAAGAAAAATAAAGAAAGTGAAGAAAAAGTATCCTCAATCTGCATTCAGGCTTCTCCAGTTCTTTCTTGGGAAATAGACGGTACCTTTCATCATAAGTCCTTCAGGATTGTCTTAGATCATTGTATTGCTGAGAATAGCTAAGCTATTCACAGTACATCATCACACAGTGTTGCTGATACCATGTACAGTGTTCTCCTGGTTCTGCCCATTTCACTTTGCATCAGTTCATATAAGTCTTTCCAGGTTTTTCTGAGAGCATCCTGAAGAGCTCACATTTTAAAGGGGAAGCCACAAATATGGTAAGTTTCAGCTGCAACTCAGATAGAAAGGTCCCATGGTCTTCAAGATACAGCAGCAAAGCAGATGGTAATGGCCCTTCTTTAATTCTATTTCCACTGATGAAATTGTGTTGATTTCTGATATTGAACCATTTGACAGTGCCAAAGACTTTAGTAACCAGAACTTTCTTTTCTGAATTTCAAAAATGTGAATGTAGCATCTGTAGAAGCAGTTGCCAGGCTCATCGCAGTTTTGATATACCATGGATTGGCATAAGAAATTAAATGGGAATTTTTGGTGGGAGTTTTTTGGAAGCCACAGACAACACATAAAGGCCAATAGATGACACTGAAAAACTTTAGAACCTCAGAAATGCATAAAACATATGTATGGTATAATATCAACATATTTTATCTTTTTGGCAAGGCAATTGGGGTTAAATGACTTGCCCAGGGTCACACAGCTAATAAGTGTCAAGTGTCTGGTCTGAGACTAGATTTGAAGTCAGGTCTTCCTGACTCCAGAGCCAATGCTCTATCCACTGCACCACCTAGCTGCCCTATATTTTATCTTTTAATACCATAATAATTCAGACTTCTCTGGTGCAAAGGGAGGGCCAAAAATTTTTACACAGATTTTCCAGATCGTTAGGGGTGCCCCTAACTCCCTCAACGTGGAGAGATTAACTGTACATTATTTTCCATTACTGATCTTCATTACCTTCAAATATTCAGGTTTATCCAAATCCTCCCTGCCCTTCATAACCCAACACAAAACACACTCTCAATTTCAATTTTATTCTACTCAGCAGTTAGTAAGGGCCTCCTATGTGCAGAGTACTGAGAAAAGTAGGTAGATAGATAAAGACATAGAGCCAGAGAGAGAGAGACAAAGAGAGACTTAGAGAGAGAGAGAAAGAGAGAGAGAGAGAGAGAGAGAGAGAGAGAGAGAGAGAGAAAGATATCATTTATTAAGTGCTTACTATGTGGTAGGCACTGTGATTACAAAAACAAGCAAAACATGTATAACTTATATCAAATTGCTTACCCTCTCAGGGAGAGGCGAGGAGAGGGAAGGATAGAATTTGGAACTCAAAACTTAAAACAACCCAAATGTTAAAAATTATTTTAACATGTAATTGGGGAAAAACAAATCATTATTTAAAAAACAAAAACAAGCAAGACAATACCTGCCCTCAAGGAGCTTATATTTAAATGCAGAATAAAAGTGCATAAAGATAAGCTAGAGGGTGGCATGACAAGACACCCTAGGCCTTGAGGAATACAATCATACAGGCACCTCCAACAATTCAGCTTACAGCCTGCATGTACATTCTCATCATGCACCGTTCTTGTGCCTTCCTCCCTTTCCCCAATACTCAGCCTCCAGCACTGCAGAAATGGAAAGGGACAACCACCACAGGGCTGGGGGTCATTTTGAGTTTTTTATTTTTTCAAGGAGTCTTTTGCCTTTTTTTTTTAGTCCCCAATGTTTGACACAGTACCTGGAACATAGTAGGCACTTAATAAATGTTTATTGAGTGGAACTGAATTGAATCTTGTCTCCCTGACCAGAGTGCCATGGGGGCAATATGGTAGATCTAAAAGAGGTCTTATAAATAATAAAACCCAACCCCTTCATTATGAGGAGGAGGGACCTGAGCTCCACAGAGATTTGACATAGAGATTAAGTGATTTGCCTAAGATCATACAGCCAGAAGGTGGCAGAGATGGAATTCCATGTAACCCAGGTCTTCTCAGTCCTAGTCTAGTGTTCTTCCACTATCATATGCTATTGCCTCAAGGGCTGTGTCTTCTCCTGCCTTCTCCCGCTGTAGTAGAGCTGAGCATAGAGCTGGTAATGTAGTAGACAACCAATGAACATCTATTGAATTAGATGGAATTATCCAAATTAGCATCTATTTTACAGGAGCTGAACTAGGAGCCTAGTCTGGCTTTGCCACTGATGTGCTATAAAACAAGACTGTTGAATGAGATGACTGGTCTCTGGAGACTCAGTTAATAATAGGATCATATGAGATCATAACAGTCACCTAATCCAATACTTTCACTTTACAGAGGAAAAAGCTGGGGCCCAGAGAAGGGAGGGGATTTGCCCAAGGTCACCCAGTCCATTAGTGACAGAGTCTTCGCAGGCTCTGGTCTCCTGACTTCCCATCCAGTTCTTTCTACTACCCCTAGACTGGTCCCTATAGGATGAGAGATTTAGAATTGGAAGGTACCTTACAGTTCCAACCTCCTCATTTGTTACGGAAGAAAAATGAGAAGACCAAGAGAGGTTGAACCAGTTGCCCAAGATCACTCAACTAGTAGGTAGAAGAGCTGGGATTCTGACTCCAAACCAAGTACTCCTTTCCAAGGCACCATGTTGCCTCTAAGGTATCTTGATATCGTCCTCACTGGTTGATGATCTAGAAATGATCGCAGAACTCTAGACTTGGAAGGGCCTTGAGAAGATAGAGGATAGAATGCCAGAGCTGGAAGGGACCTTTAAGTTCACCTAGCTTGGGGATTCCTAAGTTGGGGTCCAGGGACCCTCTAAAGGGCTTTGGGTAGATTTCCGGGGGAACGTGAGTGGGAAAAATATTACATCTTTATTGTCACTCAATTCTAATTGAAATTCAGCATGTTCTTCAATTGTGAATGAGGCAATAAGAATCATTCTGAAAAGGGTCCATAGGTCTTATCAGACTGCCACAGAGGGGTTCATGACTCAAAAAAGGTTAAGAATCCCTCACCTAGCCCAATCCCTTCATCCTTAAAAATGAGGAAACTGAGCCCCAAAAGGGGAAGGGACTCACTCAGGGTCTGCAAATTTAGAGGTAACCCTGACTACCCTCTCCACCAATGACTCAAGACCAGGACTGATGTTAGGAGATGTGGGCAAGCCCCATCATAAGGCCATTAAATGGTGAAGCTATGTATAGGCTCTTCCTCCTTCTCACTCCTTCTCTGAGCACTCCCACCTCCATGGGGGAGTTGGAGAGGGTTGTTCTATGAGATGACATCTCTCAGGGCTGGAGTTTCTCGGAAGGCATCTCTGGGTCTCCACGACTGCATGATGGCCCCTGAGAAGCCTACGGGACTCTTGTCTAAGGCAGTCAAATCAGGATGAGTCGATTGAAAACGAAAGGAGAGCTGGAGAGGCAGAAACCAAAAGCTGAGTAACAGTGAGACAGAGTCAGAGCCTGGGTCAGGTCAGGTACCAAGTGGGAGTTCAGATAAAGGAGCTTGTTTTTCCATCCATCCGCCCCCCCCACAACCCGCTCAAGATGGTTTAAGGGCTAGTTTTGCTGAAATGACGTGGGGTAGCCCCTGCAAGGCAGTGCAGGATAGATTTGGAGTATGGAGACCTGGATTTGAGCCCTGACTCTGACACTTAACCGGCTATATGACCTTGGGCAAGTCAATTTCCTTGGGTGGGTTCCAGTTTCCTCCTTAGTAGAATGAGGAAGACAGGGTTACATGGTCACCTGATCCCTTCCATTTCTGACATTCAATGATTCTATCACATATATCATATATCCTTCATATAGATATGAATGACAGCTTAAAGTTTCTAAAGTACTTTTATACACGCTCTCTCATTTGAGCCTTCCAACGACCTTGTGAGAGAGGCAGGGCAGAGGTTCCATCCCCATTTCACAGAAGAGAAACCTGAGATCCTGAGAAGTGAAGTTGGCTTACCCACAATTCCAAAGTGAACTAGTGGCAAAGCCAGGATTTGGGAAACCCATATGTCCTGCTTCCCTGGCCAGGTTAGCACTCTCCTTACTGCTCCTCAATGACCCTTTTCACACCTGACCCAGGTTCCCCTCCTACCAATCACTTGGCAGCCTTCTTCCTAGAGAGAGCACGGTACATCCTGAAAGGGCACAGACACCACAGTAGTAACAGATCACATTTCTCTCCTGCGTTATGGTTTGGAAGCTTTCAAGTGCGTTGGAGGCAGCATGGTTTGGTGTCCAGGGGGATGGTCTTGGTGTTCGAATCATATCTGTGACATTGGCCGCACAATCATGGATAAGTCACTTCCTCTAGATTCTAGAGTCTAGAAGCTTTCTTTTTGCCATCTGTAAAATGAGAATAATAATATTTACCCCACAGGTTTGTTTGCTTTGAGGGTCAGTTGAGATATGTGCAAAAGGCCTAGCAACATTTAAAAATACTGTATCAATACCAGCTGATCAAGTCATGATGATGAATATTTACTAAGCACTTACTACGTTCCAGGCACAGGGGAAACAAATATAAGCAAAAAAGAAAGACAGTCCTGCCCTCAAGGAGCTTATATTCTAATAGGGGAGGACAATGTACAACAGGGAGCTAAAAAACAAGTGGGAGTGAGGAAGACCAACAGGGCATAGTAGTTAGGTCCAGAGAACCAGAAACAGAGGTGGGAAAGGCATGAAGGATGGCTGGTCTGGACCCTTCTTCTAAATGGAGTTCTGCGAAGAATTCACTAATGGACTGCTAATATTATTATTCCTCATAACAATTCTGTAAGGTAGGGCATATACCCATTTTATAGATAAGGAAATTGAGGCTCAGAGAGTAACTTATCCAAGGCCACAACTAGTGAATAGCAGACCCTAGACACTCAAGTCTTCTGACTCTCAACCCACTTCAAGCCACATATCATGGGTCAGTGGAAAGATTGCTGGATTTTGAGTCCAAGGGCCTGGGTTCAAATGCTGACTCTGATATTTACTAATCCGGTGACCTTAAGCAAGTCTCTTAACTTTCCTGGGGCTCAGTTTCTCATCTGAAAAGTGAGGGAGTTGGATGCGATGCTCTCCAAATCTCTGATCCTCAGGGCTATCACATGGAAAGGAGATTATAAGTGTTCTTCCTGGCCCCAAAAGGCAGAATGAGGAGCAAGAACCAGGTGGAAATTATGGAGGCAGATTCCAGCCTGATATAAAGGAAGAGAAGTACTCAGCTCTAATTGTCTGGTACTGTGATCCATACGCACAGAGAGAAGAGGAGTTAGGAGGTAGTATGGTGCAGTGGAAGGAGCACTGACTTTGGAGTCAGAGGGTCTGGGTTCAAATTCCAGCTACTTACTACTTGTGTGATTTGGCGCAAATCACTTCATGCATCTTGGCCTCAATTTTCCTCATCTTTAATATGAAGGTAATGGGGGCAGCTAGGTGGCTCAGTGGATAGAGCATTAGCCCTGGAGTCAGGAGCACCTGAGCTCAAATCTGGCCTCAGACACTTGACATTTACTAGTTGTGTGACCCTGGGCTCGTCACTTAACCTCAATTGCCTCACACAAAAAAAATTAAAATTAAAAAATTAAAATGAAAGTAATCGACTTGCTGATTTCTGAGGTGCCTTATATCTCTAAATCCCCTGAGTGAGAGCTAAAAGGGACATCATGGAACACGGGGTTTGATCCCCACATTGGCAAATGAGGAGACAAACATATGACTTGGGAAAGGTCATTTGCGTGCCAAATGTGACTCCAAATCTAGGGTTCTTCCCATTGGGCCACTCTACCTCCCTGTAGAGTCAACTACACAAACCTACACTGTCCCTCCAAGAAAGGCTGGCTGCGACATTCGCAACCTGGGGCCAGGCTTGAAGGAAGGCCTTCCTAGATGACCCAAAGAACGGGTGTTGGGGGAGCCCAAAGAACGGGTGTTGGGGTAGCCCAAAGAGCAGGGGCAATGGAGATGGAGGGGGAGGAAGTCCTCAGTGAGTGGGAGGTGGAAACCTCCCTGAGAGAGGCATGCCCTAGTTCCTAGGAAGCAGTGCTCAGGGCAAGGGGGGCTGATGGGTTTTTACCCCATACCTTGGCCTTATGCCCAGACTGTGCTGTTCCCCTGCAGGCTGGCTCCTCCCTCCCTGGCAGTGGCCCCAACCTTTGGGGGAAAGGTGGAGCTGGGCCCCGTGACGTGCATGGGCCTGGCACTTGATAAACAGTGTGAACAGGTCTCCCTCTCGACCCTCCCAGGCCTTCCATTCCAGGTGGGGACTCCTCCAAATCCACGTGCCACAGGGCCACTTTAGGAGAACCCCTCTAGCCAGGCAGCAGGTCTGGGGGTGCCCAGAGGTGGGGGTGGGGGGAGGGGGGCTGGTTCTGGTAGAGGAAGAGATGATTTCAACCCTTACTGTAACGATGACTCCCTGGGACTCTTCTCATGAACTCAGGCTGTGTGTTGGGGCAGGAAGGGGGCAGCTGCTGTGCTAAACATTTCCAGGATTATGTCATCACCTCTGAACCTCATCGCCCTTGAACATCTTCCAGAGTGCACTGTGTGGAGCTGATAGGAGGGAGGGGGGAAGGGAAGAAAATACATCTGTTGGGTTTGTTAGAAATCTAGCAGGCTGGGCTGGGGCTGCGGCTGAGCAGGAAAACACCCTCAAATCAGTAGAAAGTGCTGCATTCAGAGCCCGTGACCCAAGACAGTTTGGGCCCTGCCAGTCAATCAACAAACATTTATTAAGGGCCTACTATGTGCCAGGCCCTCTGCCAGGGGCTTGGCATACAAAGATAAAAGTCAAACAGCCCCTGCCCTCAAGAAGCTTGTATTCTATCAGGGGAGACAATGTGTCTCAATACATATAATACATGTATGTATATATATATATATATATAGATATATATAGATATATAACATAATATACAATATATAAGTAAATACAAGCTGAATACAAAGCAGATACAAGGTAACCTTGAATAGGAAGGCTGAGAACATTGACTGAAGCAGTCAGTCAGGTGGTACAGGGGATGGAATATGGAGCCTGGAGTCAGGAAAACCTGAGTTCAAATCTGGCTTTAAACACCTCTTAGCCACATGACCCTGGGCAAGTCAACTTCTCTCAACCTTAGTTTCCTCATCTATAAAATGGGGATAATGATAGCACCTTTTGAGTGAGATGCACCCAAATAGTAGGTTCTTAATAAAATGCTTGTTTCCCTTCCCCTCTGTTCTCCCACACACATCTCAGGCAAATCATGTTCCCACTCTGAGCCTCAGTTTCCCCCCCTGTAAAATGAGGGGATTGGATTCAGTGATCTCTAAGGTCCCTGCCAATGGGCAGCTAGGGGCACAGTGGAGAGTGCCAATCCTGCAGTCAGGAACACTCATCTTCCTGAGTTCAAATCTGGCCTCAGACACTTAGTAGCTGTGTGACCCTGGACAAGTCACTTAACCCTGTTTGCCTCAGTTCCTTCATCTGTAAAATGAACTGGAGAAGGAAATGGCAAACCACTCCAGCATCTTTGCCAAGAAAACCCCAAACAGAGTTGTGGAGAGTCAGACAGGGCAGAAAAATGACTGAACAACAACTACCATGCCTGGCAATTCCTGTTATATTCTCAGACTTCAGATACAAAAATAAAGAGGAAAAAAGTCTTGGCTAGCAAGTAGCTTATAATCTACTCCTGGGAGAGGATTTGTCATATGTACAAATAAAGACATAAGAAGGAGTGAACTAAGTATATTTCTTCTCCTTATCACTCCCCTCCATGAATTCCATGCCCAACCAAGCTGAATTACTTTCTGTTCCTAATACAACATACACGTTCCAGCCTTTGTCCTATAGAACCCTGGTTTCTGTTGGGTGTGCCAAGACACTGGGTCCCAGATATTTCAGTAGGGGCTGGATGATTCCTTATTGAGAATGTTTTATTGCTGTTGTTCATCATTTATTGTCGAAAAGGACCAATGACATCATGAGGGTGTCTTGACTTTTGTGTAAATTGGATATGTGAGGCAGAGTTGTGCCAAGTCATCAGCTTCACTCTCTCTTCCAGAGTCCTTGAAGTCCAGTGGTAGGACAAAGGTCAAGATGACTGGTGATGGCCCAGGGTGACCTTGCCTTTGTAGTGGGTGACCCTGGCCTTTCTGAATTAAGGTCTTTCCCAGGTCTCAGTTTGTTTGAGGCAACACCCATTCAATGACTAAGGGCTAGATTAGAGTTGGGACAAAAGATGGCCTATCTTATCGTTGTAGAGATATCAATCTGGGAGGGGAAGATTCTCAGAGTTTTTGGCCAGAACAGAAAACAATTGCTATTTACACTCATTCTAGGGCATCAAAACCTAAACAATGAGCCACAGAGGCTTGGGTTGGAGCTATTGTTGGGCCATTCAATGAAAGCCAGAGTGATTTGAGTTTAAAGGTATAGTCAAGTCCATTTAAAATACAATGGACTTTTTAAATGACTATCTTTCCAAAGCTATATTTCAAGAATCAAAAATGAAAACTGCACAGGACAAAAAGCAAATTGTCTCAGCTTTTTGAAAAAAAAAATACTAAAAAAAAATAAATAAGAAGAAGGAAAAGGAAGAGAAGAAGGAGGAGGAGGAGCAAAAGGAAAAGGAGGTAGAGAAGGAAGAGAAGAAGGAGAAGAAAAAGAAGAAGAAAGAAAGAAGAAATAGCATTTTCCAACTTCTGATGTTTTAGTGGAAGTGATGGGGCACTAATGACGGACCCCTAAAAGGCCCTGGACTTTCCCATGTGGTCCAGGTCCCTGGTTTTACTCATCTCAGTATACTTCTTTCAACTGTCCTTGCATTGTGACTTTGACTCTGCCCCAATCTCCAATTCTTTGTTACCTCTAACCTAGGCCAGCCCTTCATTGTCTGTTACATTTGGATCAACACCCCCCCACCCCCGCTTCCCACCCTTCATTCCATCTCAACCCCTTCCATGTGAACCAGGTCCCTGGCATTCACCTGGGGTACTTGGCCCTTCCAGGTCCTTCTCTGTTATCTCGATCACATCCAGATCTTCCCGCAGTCTTTCTGTATATAAGGTCTATCTTGCCCCCCATTAAAGGGATCAGATTCCTTAAGAGTCTGGCCTGATTGTATGCTCATTCCAAAGGTTCAGGTTCATTAAAATCTGGCCCACCTCAATCAGTATTTTAATAAACCTTGTCTCCAACTGAAAGAAGGCTTGGGTTGAATTCACTCCAGGCAGGACCCACATCTTTTGTCCTTGAATTTTGGGGTTCCCAGCACCCCTAGATTGCAACAGAAGGAGAAGGAAAAGAAGGAAGAGGAGGAGGAGGAGCAGAAAAAGGAGGATAAAGGGGAGGAGGAAAAAGAGGACGAGGAGGAGGAGGAGAAGAAATAGCAGCATTTTTCAACTTCTGATATTTTAGTGGAAGGAGAAGGAAAAGAAAGAGGATGGGGAGGAGGAGGAGGCAAAGAAGAAGAACAAGAACAAGAAGAAGGAGAAGGAGAAGGAGGAGAAGGAGAAGAAGAAGAAGAAGCAGAAGAAGAAGTAGTTCCCACTTCTGATGTTTTAGTGGAATCCACGACACTAAATTCAATTCCCATTGTTATAATCATCAGCAAATGGTACTAGTTACACTTCTCCCTATCAGTTCATGTAAATTTGTCCAGGTTTCTCTGAATCCCTCCTACTTGTTATTTCTTTTGGTACAGCTGCAATATTCATTATGTTCATATCCTGCACTTTACTCAGCCATTCTCCAATGAGTGCACACCCACTCTGTTTTCAGCAATTGGCTCTGCCAAAAAAAAAAAAAAGTGTTATGCAAAACACTTTCTTCACAGGTACAGAGTAAGAGTATTAGTGAGAGGTTAGGATTTACTCAAGGTCACATACTAAGTAATGGCAGCAGAGATTAAATTAGATATTCAGAGACCTAGGTTGGAGTCCCAGTTCTGCTACTAACTAGCTGTTTGACCACCAGCAAATAAGTCATTCCCCTTTCTAGGCTTTAGTATCCCCTACTATCAAAGAAGAGTATTGGATGAGTGCCTTCATTCTAAAGAAGAATGAAAAGAAAATGAAACTCATAGAGGGAAAAGGGCTTAATTCAGGTCACACAACTAGCCAATGGCAGAGAGGGGACTGGTGTTCAGGTCTGCTGGCTCCCAATCTAGGGCTATTTTGGCTGTATATACAATCCAAACAATGAGATTTGGCATTCAGCCCCTCCCTTCTGCACAGTTCTTAACCTTGCTGAATCATCAAAGAAAGACTCATAGTCACTAGCCTCCACTTCCCAAGTCAGGAAAATGATCAAACCTGTTCTAAAAAGATTTCAAACAAAATCTCTTAGATAAAAAATGTTTCCATGTACACCTTGTCACACTCTATACAACATATCTTCTCTCAGAACGCCCAAAGCATCCTGGTTAATTTAATTTTAAAAAATTTAAAAAGCTTAAAAAAGAAAATAAAAAAGCTTTTGCACAAATAAAAGCAAAGTACACGGAATAAGAAGGAAAGAATTATTCCAAGAAAAAAAAATCTTTGCAATAAACATCTTTGATGTCTGACATCAAAAATCTATAAAGAAGTTTTCGTATTTAAGTTCACATGTTTCTTTTTCTTTTCTTATTGTGTATTTAAATTTTAGTATTCGAGTTTAAAATAAATTAATTAAAATAAAATTTGAAAATCTATGAAGAATTAGCACAAAGCCAAGAGCCAGATTCTTTCTCTCAATCACTGGATAAAGTTATTTAAAAGGGTATGACTAAGCAGTTCTAGAGAGAAGAACAAATTGGCAAGAATTACATCAATTATTACAATAGTGATCAATAATCAATCAATAAGTTTGAAAGTGTTCAAATGGTAATAATCAAAGAAATGCAACAGCCAATTCTAAGATACATCCTCACACTCAACCATTAGGCAAAGATATTAAAAAGTGACAAAATTCAGAGGTGGTAAGACTACAGGAATACAGGCATGTTTTTACACTACTGATGTAGTAATGAAATGATTTAACATTTTGAGAAAGCAATATGGAATTATGCCATAAGAGCTACCAAAACTTATTCCTATCCTTCAACCTTTGTAGTTTCACTATGGGGACTGTACAAGGAAGCTACTGACAGTAGGAAATGATCTCTATATATACAGTCTCTTTCCTGACAGAAAAGTTGGAGATAAACACTGTATCCAAAAATTGAGGAATACCTGAATAAGCTATGGTTTTTTCATTATAACAGAAAAATATCACATACTTCCTAAGAAATGACTGGTATAAAAAACAAGTATGGGATGACTTACATGATGTAATCAAAAATGAAGAAAACAGAACTACAAGAATCATGTACACTCTGACCTGATTGTTTACAACTATGTAAACTTAGATAACAATAACAACAACACAAGTCTGAGACATATGCAGAAAGGAAATACAGAAAGGATCACTGAAACGAACAAAATGATTTTATTATTTTGTCAAAATTAATACACACATTTGGGAGTGGGGCTGGAGGGTTTACTTTAGGTGGGTTTTTTCCTAAGCAATCTGCTAAAGTCATAGTTCTATGTGCAATCATTTACAAGTACTTTTTGTTACTCTAATTTTTGTTTTCTGTTGTTTTGTTCTTAATGGCATATTTGAATTGCACTTGTAGGCGGAAGTTATAACAAAAGTTAATATTGTAGCTGGTATGCCTCTCTTCCCTTTCCTGTCTCCCAAAGAAGGTAAGAAATTCCATACACAAGGTCAAATTTTTTTTTTGGCTAGGCAATAGGGTTAAGTGACTTGCCCAGGGTCACACAGCTAATAAGTGTTATGTGTCTGAGGCCGGATTTGAACTCAGGTCCTCCTGAATCTGGGGCAGGTGCTCTATCCACTGTGCAACCTAGCCCCGCCAAGGTCAATTTTTGAACAAGCCATGAAACAGATTCACTGGGTACTGGTTATCTAGGAAGGCCATCCCTTTTTTTTTTCTTTTCTGGCATTTGGTGTGAATTTACCTTGTTAGGAGTCTTTTTTGCACCTTTGACACCACATTAATGATGAAGTTCATGAGTGGTTCATGAACCTAAGCTCTACTCTGGGTTTAGTCCTTAAAAGGGATCTGTCTATATACAGACTCGAGACTGGAAAGATGTCCAGAGAGGAAAGTGACCACAAATGGATTTAATCCAGATTGGTTCTATGTTTCCTAGAGGGAGATCTAGTAATCTGCAAATCTCTTCCAGGGAACCATGTAAGCCTTCATGTGACTAAGGAAGGAAATAACAGAAGCAACAACAATTTATATAGTGCTTTAAGGTTGCAGAGCACTTCACCAATATTGTCTCATTTAGTCCTCACAACTCCCCTGGGAGGTAAGCGCTATTATTATTCCCACTTTACAGATGAAGAAAATGAGGCAGACAGAGGTCACATGATTTGCCTAGGGTCACACAGCTTGTACCTGAGGTCAAATTTGAACTCAGGTCTTCCTGCCTCCAGGTCCAGTGCTCCATCCACTGCACCTCCTAGCTGCAAGGGAGACAGAGATTCTGGACTGAGGAAGAACTCCTGGATCAAGCAGAGCAGTTTCTGGACAAAGTCAAGGGTTTGAATCAAGCTGGAAGTGGAGAGAAGCAAAATGAAGGTACAGCCTCCATGACAAGGGGGAATAAACCCAGACCTGGCCTGGTATTGTGAGTCATGCAGACTGTGCAGGTACAGAGGGAAAAAAGCCAACCCTTGGCTGACCCTGACTTCTTTCCCTAGTCAGAGTAATACAGTAAGTTTGGAGTCACTGCTGGAAGCCAAGATGATGTTTCTGTGTCTAGCAACCCCAAGTTCTTTAGATTTGGCAGGGGGGGAGGAAGGGGAGGGTCATGTAGGGAACATTGTAAGTCTGAAAGATCATTTATTTCCTTAGGAAATCAGAGGTTCATTAGAGAGGTAAGAAGATTTGTTGGGATGGTCTATAAGCTCTGGTAAAAATGTTTTCTGCTTTCTGTAGAGTTAAATCAAATTGGTCCTATGGTTAATATTCTGTTTGTTTAAGTGTTTGCTTGGGAGCTGAGGGACCATAGAAATATAGCTTTATAGGTAGAAAGGACATTAGAGACCAGCTAGGACAACCATTCAATTTATAGATGAGGAAACTGAGGATCGGAGAGGATATTTTTCTTTTTTTCTCTCTCTCTCTATTTTTTTCAGACACCTACTCATGAGTCAGATTCCAAGGTTCCCAGAAAGAGGAAACCCAGAGTAGGAATATGAGCCAAAATGAAGGATTAATATGAGAAGTCCTCATGATTAAACCCAGTCTGTGTAAGCTCAGAGTCGGTTCTGAGTTATGGGTTACAGACTACATATGGGTTACAACATATACACATATGTATGTATATCTGTATATATATGTGTGGGTATATTGTATATAGCCATAAATATTTATGCTTACATATTCATGATTTTAATATATACATTTATGTATATATTTGTGTATGTACACAAGTCATCTTTATTTTTATTTTGCTTTATTTCATTTTATATTTATAGCAGCTCTGTGTGATAGATAAGTAAATCATTGTTCCCATTACAGATCAGATGTGAAGTGACTTGTTCCAGTGCGTGACCTAGAACCAGAACAGAGACTCAGGTTCAAGTCTTTGGTCTCCCACCACAATGGGCTGATGCTATGGTTTCAGGGACCTCAGTCCTCTCCAGGGTAAACATCACCAGTTTCTTCAGCTACAAGTTCCCTTCTTTGCTGTCCTCTGGACATACTCTAACTCATGCCTCCTAAAATGTGGCCCTAGTATTAAGAATAACTCTCCATTAAACTGTGAATACTCATTGACCCAGCAATATCACTACTAAGTCTGTATCCCAAATAGAAAATAGCAAAGGATGAGGCTTGGGGTGCCTGGGTTACAGTTATGTTATAAGTGACCTGAATGACTAATACCTAGCCTTAGGAGGCCAGTGATGGGAAGAGGGCAGAATCAGGAAGGATGATGTGAGAGTGGGTGAAGATGAGGTATAGTTATGTTGGAGAAAAGCCCGTATTGACTATCTTTGGGAAGTGTAGGATGAGACTCATCTTTCCATCCCCTGGTAGATTAAACTCCCCCCTTGGGATTTTAATACACAGGCCCCTGGGGATACGTAGCCACAGCTTTATAGATCACTGCTTTAAGACTAAAAGGAAGGAGGAAAAGGTAGGTGACAGAAAACTGAACCCTGAGATAGATGGCATAAGAAAAGGTTAGTAGAGGATAAGGCTCTAGAATCAAAGAAAGGACAGAGTCAGGGTCTAAAAATACACCCACTTTTTATAAGAAATCTTTTTGTGACATCCCCCCACCAACATGTACCCCCTACACCAATGATACGGTTTCCTTGGATGCCTGCAGGAAGTGAATGACCTCAAATGTCATCAGTGTCAAACCAGTTGTGAACCTGGAAATTGTAAGTGGTTGCGAAAGTCTGCTGAAAGAGGAAAGGGGTTTTTGTAAAGACACTTTCAAACAGGAGCGGGAAGGGAAGCCAGAGACTGAAGGAAGTAGTATAAGAGAAAAACGTGGGAGGTGGTGCCTGGGGGTACCTGGGCTGAGGGAGATAGGAACTCTGAATTTAAGGCCCTGCTTTGTCATTATCTTACTGTGAGACTTTAAGTCACTTTTCACCCTGACCCAATGCCCTTGGTTTCAGTGTCTTTCTGTGCAAAATTAGGCTGCGTGAACCAAAGTCTAGAATTTGGGTCTTATTTTTCTTTTTTCTCATGGGGGGTGGGGAGGAGCCTAAAAAGAAAGGAAAAAAAAAGAAATGAAGGGAGGAAAGAAGAAAAGCAAGTCATCAAAATGATTTTGAAAGGTACCAAAGAGAACAGAAGGCATGCCAGAAAAACAGAAAAGCAAGGCAGCTTTGAAGGTAGCACAATGAATTTATCATGTGCTTAAAAAGAAAAGGAAACTGTATATAACAGATTCACAGTTTCATGTTCAACCCTCTCTTTCTGTTCTACTCTGTATACAGAAGTGGTCATTTGAATTGATGTTTAAATTCAGAACAAATAAAAATAGGGAGAGAAAAGAAGCCTAGCATCCATCTCAGCTAGTTCTGAGGGAAGCAATAGCCCTGCTCTCTGGAGTAGGATGCTTTATTTTGGCTGCCATATTTTTCAAAGGATATTGATGAACTAGAATGAAACCAGAGGAGAGCAGCCAGGCGGATGAAGAGACTGGAGAGTATGCTATACAACAATTGTGAAGGAGTCAATTTAATCTAATCCAAGCAACTTTTATTAAGTGCCTACTAGATTTAAGTCACTGTCCAAGGTACTGAGGATTAAAAAAAAAAAACCACCACCACTACCAATAACAACACAACAACAAGAACAAGAACAAATTCTCCTGTTTTCAGAAGTTTACATTATTTAGTCTGGAGAAGAAAAGATTTAAGAAATAATCAATTTGGAGATAGTTCAATATACCAACCACGCTAGTGGTTCCATAATATCACTGATGTGAAAGTATCTATCTATCTATCTATCTATCTATCTATCTACATTCCTTCCCACATGCTGTGTGTGGGCTTCCCTCAATTTCTCTTAACATGGAAAGCATACCAATGGAGCATGAATCCTGCCTGCCAGCTTTTCTTCACTCTCATTACAAGCAACCTTCCCATCTCCTTTTTTGTTCCAACATATCTTTAATGACATCTTGCTTGTCCTGTGGATGTCCTTGTTTTTATTATGTTCTAGCCTATTCACCACTACCTTACATCTCTCTATTGCCCTTTGAATAATCTTCAACTTCAATTTTTTGGAGAGCATAGTTTTTTATCACTTATAGACCATCATCAGAAGAATCCCATTGGTTAGAAAAAAAAAAAAGATGTTCCAGAGATAAACTTGGGATCATTAAAAGAATCTTGCAATTTCCAAAGGCTACTGACTCTACTTTCCTTTTCCTGTTCAATTCTTATCCATTTGTGGTCTCTGTTCCAGCAAGTGAAGAGAGATTTGGTCTCTAAGTCAATAGGACTCAGTCCCATCTCTGACTGATAAAATCTGTATGAGTCTGGGCAAATCACCTAACTTCTAAATTCTCTAGGCAACTCTCTAACACAAAACATTTCTGAGAAGATGCCAAATAGAGACTGAAAAATGATTGAGGGTGCTAAAGAACTTTTGTTTATGTGGGTTATAGCTATCAATATTTACCCTATTAGAAATTGAAAAGGATAACATTTTGGGGGGGGAGGCAATTAGGGTTAAGTGACTTGGCCAGGGTCACACAGCTAGTAAGTGTCAAGGATCTGAGGTCAGATTTGAACTCAGATCCTCCTGCCTCCAGGGTTGATGCTCTATCCACTATGTCTTCTAGTTGCTCCTTGTTAACATTTAAAAATACATATTTATTCATTCATTAAAATAACAATAAATAACATTTTTGTGAAAAATAGCTATATTTCCAAAACAAAAAAATTGAAGTTTTACATATTTTTGAAAATCTCTTTAATTTAGTCTGGATAGGAGATAGGTAGATTTTCATATGTGTTTCTGTATTCATTCTGTTGCAATATACTGTTTTTGTTGAAATATATGAAAAAAATATGGCCTAACACAGATATATGTGTATATAGAGCACTGGATCTGGAGTCAGGAAGACCTGAGTTCAAATTTAACCTCACACACTTACTGGCTGTGTGACCCTGAGAAAATCATTTAATCTCTCTTATTCTTAGTTTCATTGTGAAATAGGGACAATAATAGTTACTGCCTCTCAGTGTTGTTGTAAGGATAAAATGATATAATATTTACAAATATTATAGCACTTTGCAAACCTTAGAGTGCTATATAAATGCTAACTTACTATAAAAGGAGTATTTTAATAGGCAATTAAAATAAATTTAATATTTATTATGAAAATTGTTTTGACCTCTCAAACTCCCCCAAAGTGTCTCAAGGTTCACAGACAATATTTCAAAAACTGTTAATCTAGACAAGAAGTCTTCGTTCTGTGTGGATAGTTAGATCAAACTCTTTAGAGTGCATACCAATCTCATCAAGGAGCCTTTGCAAACTGCTGGGGCTTGATGCAACTAATATATCACCTTCAAACAGGTGGATCGGTCAGACCTCACCATTTATGAGGAATCCCTCTTCAACTTAGATTCTTGTGCCAGATTTCCTCCATTAAAATGGTGAACTCTATTGGGGATCTCCACTGTTACCTCTTTCAAGCAATCTTGTATAATTTTGACATAAGCAAGGGAGACGTTTTATGGGAAGAAAGCCTTTAACATTTCTTTTTGTTCTACCAAATCAAGTATTTTTTCATAGTTAACAAAAAATAAATGCAGTGGATTCTTCCCTTCTCTGAGTCTCTCAGCCAATTGTATAATGGTAAATATGGAATTGATTGGGGGCTATCTCTTATGTAAGCCTGCCTGTTCTCTTTGAATACCCTCATAAAGGATGCTCTAGATGTATTTGTTATTCATAACTGCTCTTTTTATAAAGTCAGGATGATACAATACAGTAAGGAATTCATCAACTTATGGAATAACTGAGCTGGAAAGACTTTAGAGATCATCTTATTTAGCCTTTTAAATTCTATAGTCTTCTTCAGATTTGGCTCTGATACCTGACTATTTCTGAAAATTAAATACCCCCTCAGAAGATAAAGGATGAAGAGGGGAGGGGAAGAGAGTTCTAAAGAGCCTGATGCTCTAAAGGTAATTCCCAAAGAGGAATTCCCAGGAAAGTTCTGAGAAATGGGGGCATTGTTGGGAATAAGGATTCAGTCTTCAAAGGTATTGGAAGCACATTAAACTTGGAATTGGAAGAGTGGGGTTTGAGGGCCAGGGATGTTGCTAACTTGATATGTGACTTTAAGCCTGTATGTACATCTAGCTGTCCAAATGCAAATATATTCACAAACTTACTCTACTTTCCCAGACACACTTGCTAACCCAACCCTCCCTAAGTTAATTCCTGCTCTCTGCCTGAGTGTTCTCCTTTCTCTTACTTCTAAAGTCTCTTTTTAGCTCTAAGCCAATGATTCTATAATACCCTGTGAAACATTTTCTGCGATATTATTGTTTAAGTTTGGATGGCTTAGAATGAGTATAAATAGCAATTTTTTTCTGTTTTGGCCAAGAACTTTGAAGGTCTTCCCCTTCTAGACTGATATTTTTGCCATGGTAAATTAGGCCAGCTTTTGTCTCAGTTCTTAGTCATTAAGTGGGCATTGCCTCAGACAAACTGAGGCCTGGGAAAGCCCTTAATTTAGAAAGGCCAAGATCACCCACTCCATCCCAGGCTACGATCAGTCATCTTGACTTTTGTCTAGCCAACGGACGTTGATGACTCTGGAGGAGAGAGACTTTGTGTAGGTCTGACTCACTTAGTGACATCATTGGTCCTGTTGGGAACAAAGGATGAACAAAACAACAGACCTGCCCCTTCTCAGCTCTCTGATGAAAAGAATTCCCTTACAAGCAGTCACCCTGCCCATAAGCAACTCCTAGGACCCCAGGCTTATGCTCTGGGCCAAGGCCAGCTTGAAACCTAAGTTTCTAATAGGAATCTAATACATGGAACAGCAGCATGGTGCATCGCCAGGACTGCTAGAGCCTGAAGATCTGGCTTGAAGTCCCAGCTCCTCCTCTAGGACCCTCCATTGCCTCCCTTTTTCAAAACGTGATAATACCAACTTCACAGAATTGTGGTGGGGAAAACATAAATGTGAACTTTTATCATTTGAGGGATAAACAAGAAAACCCCACCAGCCTTCCCCAATGGCCTGTCATCAATGCCTAAAAACCCTAAGAGTTCCATTGCTCCTCCCCAAATACACCCTACCCTGAGGCTTTTCCTTCCCCCTAAGAGCAGCCTAGGTTGGAGCTGCACCAATCTTACCATAATCAGAGGAAGTCATCTGGTATAAGGGAAGCAGGTATGGGTTTAGAGGTAAGTGGCTTGGGTTTCAGTCCTGACTTTGCCACTTAAAAGATGTGTGACTTTGGGTAAGTTATTTCACTTCATCCCAGTACACTAGGCCTGGCTCACTTCAGCCACCTAATAGTTTATTTTCCCTCCTTACCCTCTCAAAATCTGCCCTGAGTAAGGTTCTGACTTTTAATCCCTTCCTGTTCAATGACCATCAGTCTCAGAGCTCCTTTTCTTGAGAAATTTGCATTCTTTGTCTTGAACAAGTAATTCCCATTTCTGGACCACAGTTTTCACTGTAAAATGACAAAGCTGAACTAGATGGTCTTTGAGGTTTCTCGTAGCTCTGACATTCTAGGTCCTGTGTTCTCAAAACTCTTTATATGCTGAAAAGTCTAATGTTTATGACTCACCATGTTCTGTTCTAAATGTCCTCTGTCTCTGACATTCATTCTATGTTCTAACATTCTACAAATCAAAGTTCCTTCTTGCTTTGACATTCTAAGTTCTATGTTTCTAAGAGTGTGTTCTTCAGGCTTAAATATTCTATAAATGAGTCTATGAATGAGAGTCTCTGTCCTTGGGAAGGGACAGATGGGAAAGAGATTTTGGGGAGAATGAAAAGACCTTCCAAAAGGGACCCTTGAATTTACCCTATAGAAGCTGGCTGTGCCTATAGACTGGTCCTATGGGATGCCATCACTAGCTACATGCTTTATGAACGTGCATCGAACATTTATTCAACCTTAATGGCAAAAAGCCTGATAAAATTGAAACCAATAGTAGTGACCCAGAACTAAAACAAAACCTCCTCTAGTCTGATCAGCTCCTAAGGTTTTTTGAAAAGTACTTATTGACAGGTAGCTAGGTGGCACAGTGGATAGAGCACTAGGCTTGGAGTCAGGAAAACCTGAGTTCAAATCCAGCCTCAGATACTTACTAGCTATGTGATCCTGGGCAAGTCACTTAAACCTGTTTTTCTCAGTTTCCTTATAAGCTAGAGAAGAAAATGGCAAACCACTTTAGTATCTTTGCCAAGAAACCCCCAAATGGGGGTCATAAAAAGTCAAACTCAATAAATCCAAAAGCAAAATGGCAAATGCCAGAGGGGCTGTGGAAAAACAGGAACTTTAATGCATTGTTGGTGGAGCTGTGAATTGGTCCAGCCATTCTGGAAAGCAATTTGGAACTATGTCCTACCCCCACCTCCCAAGCTATTACATGGAGTACACCCTTTGACCCAGTAATGCCACTGCTAAAGCTGTACTCCAAAGAGAACAGGGAAAGAGGGAAAAGAACTCATATGAACAATAATACTTATAGCAGCTCTAATTGTGATGGCAGAGAATTGGAAACTGATGGTGTGCCCATAATTTGGGGGAATGGATGAACAAATTATAGTATATGAATGTGATAAAATACTACTGTGTCATTAAAAAATGAAGAGGATGGTTTCAGAGAAATCTGGGAAGACTTGTATGAACTGATGAAGTAAGCAGAATCATGAAAACAGTTCGTATGATAAAACATTGTAAAGACAAACAACTTGGAAAGATTTCGTCTTCCAAGACCAAGCTTGGTCGCTATAATTATACTGTATTCAGTTTCATTTTCTTAGAATATTATTTCATCTGGAAAGACTCTTAGAGATCATTTAATCCAGTGGGGATTATATGTTAACACAGAGTCTACAGACCCCTGCTGGATTTGTGGATAGATTTCAGGGGGTTCCATGGACTTGGATGGGAAAAAAATTACATCTTTATTTCAATAGAAATGGTTTCTTCTATAATCCTATGTTTTTTATTTTATGCATTTAAACATATTATTCTGAGAAGAGGTCCATAGGCTTTGCCAGACTGCCCAAGGAGTCCATGGTACAATAAAAGGTGAAGAACCCCTGATCCAGTCAATTTCCCTCATTTTACAGAGGAGAAAACTGATACTCAGAGATGTTAAGTGACTTGCTCTAGGTAACACAACCAGATAAATGGCAAAATCAGGATTAGTACCAAGTTCTTAGACACTCTGTCCAGTGTTCTTTTCTCCAGACCATATTGGCCCCTTATCAATGACTTTGAAGCTCTAGATGTAAAAAATTTAGTCTAAGAAATGGTTGTCAAAAGTCAATCCCAAATTTAGCTTTGCTATTGACCTGAGATAGCAATTCCCACTGCCTGCTCTTCAAGCGGTGGGTTAGCCTCTATGTGATGCAGGGACTGGGGACTGGATGGAATTGTGTGGTCCTGGAAATTCCCTATACTCCTGCTACAGATTCTGGGAAGCTGGGGGAGGTGTGGATCCAGCTGGCCATATACTTCTACATCATTCAAAAAATTCCTAGAGGATCATGGCCCTCAACTACAAGGAGAAGAGGTTTTGACATTGGAAATGTCCTTAACTGAAAACTGTCAGTTCCAGGATGAAGCAGA
Organism: Vombatus ursinus; assembly: GCF_900497805.2. NCBI lineage: Eukaryota > Metazoa > Chordata > Mammalia > Diprotodontia > Vombatidae > Vombatus > Vombatus ursinus. Next base: position 9,259,920 of record NW_020954596.1, on the reverse strand, counting down.
GATCTGGGAGTGTTGAGGTTTAGAGTGGGGGAAGGGAAAAGGGCTCTCACTGTCAGAAAGGAAAAATGCTAAGCTCTATACTTTCAATCAATCACTAAGCATTTATTAAGCACTTAATGTATGCCAGGTACTGTGCTAAGCACTGGGGATATGAAGAAAGGTCATAAGAGACATTGCCTTCAGAGAGCTTAAGTTGAGAGATAATATGTAAATAAATAGTTTCATATGTTTATGTACATACAAGACACATAGAGGGTAAATAGGAGGTAACCTTTAAAGCATGAGAATTGGGATTTCCAGAATGGGAGTATAAGAGTCATTACCTTCCAGAATCACGGGGTAAGACAGGCCTTTTGGGGATTAGAGCCTTGTAGAATTTTAAACTGAAACAATTTCTCCATTTCACTCACTTAGAGTTAAATGACCTGAGTTCTAGTTCCAGTTCTATCATTTATTTACTGTAACTTGCCTAAGAGAGTCCCTTCAACTCTCTAGGTCTCAGTTCCTCAAATTTGTAAAACAAGGGTATTGAATTTTTTCTTGTTGTCCAGGTGTTTCAGTTGTGTCTGATTCTATCACTCTGTTCAGGGTTTTCTTGGCAAAGATACTGGAGTGGTTTGTCATTTCCTTCTCCAGCTCACTTTACAGATGGAGAGACTGAGGCAAACAGGATTAAGTGACTTATCCAGGGTCCCACAGCTAGTGTCTAAGGCTGGATTTGAACCCAGGAAGATCTGACTCCAGGCCCAGTGCTCCATGCTCTATGGTCCCCTACTTGCCCTAGGGGATTGAATTAGATGATCACTAAGATCCCTTCCATCTCCGACATGAATGGTTTTATCTAGAGCACTTTATGTTTCAACACTTTTATGTCCTAAGTTCCTTTCCATGTCTAAAATTCTATTCTACTCCGTTCTTTAACAGCAAATCTTCAACAAACTAGAATCTGTCTGTAATCACAGTACATTTGGGCCCTGAAGGATATTCCGGTCCTGACTTGTTCTCTGGTTGTTTAGTGTGTATAAGATGAGTCTCTGGCTTCAAGCATCTCTGAATTCAGGGACTACGTGTCCCCCATAGCACTTGGCCTGGCCTAAGTATGCAACAGTGACCCACAAATACCAGATCCCTCCACTCAAAGGATTTTTTCTCCCAACTCTCAAGAAGACAAACTATCCCTGCTAAAAGACAAATGCCAATAGTTTATTAAGCTTGACAAAGCACTGTCAAGTTGTCATTGATGCCTTTTGTTTTTATGTCACAATAACTTCTATGTATATTGTCCCTCTTCCCATACTAAACCCCCCACCTGGTAATAAGGTATAACTCTTTGACTCCCAGGCTCTTGCCCAGAGAGCATTGCCTTAGAGGTATCAGGTTCTAGAAACGGACTGTCCCAGAGTTCACCAGTTTGACAGTCTTTTTTACCTTGGAGTTGTGTCTCGGGGGAAGAGGTAATCAGAACATCTTCCATCTTGCATACCATGTGGGAAGAAGACTGGCAGGTAGGGTCGAGTGTGTGAGTCTGATTTCTGGTTTCCTGTGGTCCTGCCTCTCTTCTTCTGAGAGTCTGTGTGCTGCTGTTGCAAGATGGTGATATTGGGGACTCATAGGAACCTTTCTACCAGCTTCCTGCAAAAGGAAAGGAAGAGATAGGAGGAAATATCTAGGTCTGTCCCTTGGCCAGTGTTTACTTCCTAAAGTGTAGTGCCCCACTACACTTTGTGTATACCCATGTGTCTGATAAAAAAAAAATTATCAAGGAGTGACATACTCTTGTTTGTGTGATTAATGTTGGTGAGGACAGAGATTTTGGGGTGAGGTCTTGACCCCTTTAAGGAGATGACAGACATTATCCTTCTTTCACTACTAATTGAGGCACTGGAAAGGGTTGATACACATCCAGTCTAGATTTTGCACAAGTAAACACAGTCATAAGAAAATCATAGAAATTCATGATGGAAAATGCTATCCACATCCAGAGAAAGAATTATGGTCTGAATGCAGATTGAAGTATACTATTTACACTTTTTTTGTTTTTTCTTTTTCCTTTCTCATGGTTTTTCCCTTTTGTTCTGATTCCTCTTTCACAACATGACTAATGTGGAAATACGTTTAACATGATTATACACGTATAACCTATATTAGATTGTTTGCTGTCTTGAGGAGGGGGACGAGAGGGAGGGGGAGGGAAAGGAGGGAGGGAGAAAAATTTGGAATTGAAAATCTTACAAAAATGAATGTTGAAGGGGCAGCTAGGTGGTGCAGTAGGTAGAGCACCAGCCCTGGATTCAGGAGGACCTGAGTTCAAATCCAGCCTCAAACACATAACACTTACTAGCTGTGTGACCCTGGGCAAGTCACTTAACCCCATTGCCTAGCCAAAAAAAAAAAAAAAAAGAATGTTGAAAACTATCTTTACATGTAATTGGAATTTAATAAAGTACTATAAGTAAAAAAAGAGAAAGTTATAGAAAAAATGTTAACAATGCAGACTAAACTTCGGAGTGTGTCATGTGTATTTTTTTTTCTGGAAAGCCAGCTGTTAAACATTTATCAACACCTGGGGGCAACTATTTCAAAATAAAAATAGTTGAGTAAATAAAAGATTGTTTGACCACATATGAAACATTCTGTCTTCCTAGTCCCCCATCATTCTGCCAAGAGGAAGGATGTATATTTCATTATCATTCCTCCAGGTTCATTCATGTTGTTCTAGTCATTCTGAATTTGCTTTCCACTTAATGATCTTTTTTTTCCCATTGCTGTAATTATCAGCTAATGGTACTAGTTACACTTCTCTATATATCACTTTATGTAAATTTTTCCAGGTTTCTCTGAATTCCTCCTACTTGTCATTTCTTTCGGTACAACAGCAATATTCCATTATGTTCATATCCTGCACTTTACTCAGCCATTCTCCAGTGAGTGCACACCCACTCTGTTTTCAGCAATTGGCTCTGCCAAAAAAAAAAAAAAAAAAGTGTTATGCAAAACACTTTCTTCACAGGTACAGAGTAAGAGTATTAGTGAGAGGTTAGGATTTACTCAAGGTCACATACTAAGTAATGGCAGCAGAGATTAAATTAGATATTCAGAGACCTAGGTTGGAGTCCCAGTTCTGCTACTAACTAGCTGTTTGACCACCAGCAAATAAGTCATTCCCCTTTCTAGGCTTTAGTATCCCCTACTATCAAAGAAGAGTATTGGATGAGTGCCTTCATTCTAAAGAAGAATGAAAAGAAAATGAAACTCATAGAGGGAAAAGGGCTTAATTCAGGTCACACAACTAGCCAATGGCAGAGAGGGGACTGGTGTTCAGGTCTGCTGGCTCCCAATCTAGGGCTATTTTGGCTGTATATACAATCCAAACAATGAGATTTGGCATTCAGCCCCTCCCTTCTGCACAGTTCTTAAGCTTGCTGAATCATCAAAGAAAGACTCATAGTCACTAGCCTCCACTTCCCAAGTCAGGAAAATGATCAAACCTGTTCTAAAAAGATTTCAAACAAAATCTCTTAGATAAAAAATGTTTCCATGTACACCTTGTCACACTCTATACAACATATCTTCTCTCAGAATGCCCAAAGCATCCCGGTTACTTCTATGAAAATAAAAAAGCTTTAAAAAAAGAAAATAAAAAAGCTTTTGCACAAATAAAAGCAAAGTACACAGAATAAGAAGGAATTATTCCAAGAAAAAATAATCTTTGCAATAAACATCTCTGATAAAAGTCTGACATCAAAAATTTATAAAGAATTAACACAAAGCCAAGAGCCAGATTCTTTCTCTCCATCACTGGATAAAGTGATTAAAAGGCTATGACTAAGCAGTTCTTGAGAGAAGGACAAATTGGCAAGAATTACATCAATTATTACAATAGTGATCAATAATCAATCAATAAGTTTGAAAGTGTTCAAATGGTAATAATCAAAGAAATGCAACAGCCAATTCTAAGATACATCCTCACACTCAACCATTAGGCAAAGATATTAAAAAGTGACAAAATTCAGAGGTGGTAAGACTACAGGAATACAGGCATGTTTTTACACTACTGATGTAGTAATGAAATGATTTAACATTTTGAGAAAGCAATATGGAATTATGCCATAAGAGCTACCAAAACTTATTCCTATCCTTCAACCTTTGTAGTTTCACTATGGGGACTGTACAAGGAAGCTACTGACAGTAGGAAATGATCTCTATATATACAGTCTCTTTCCTGACAGAAAAGTTGGAGATAAACACTGTATCCAAAAATTGAGGAATACCTGAATAAGCTATGGTTTTTTCATTATAACAGAAAAATATCACATACTTCCTAAGAAATGACTGGTATAAAAAACAAGTATGGGATGACTTACATGATGTAATAAAAAATAAAGAAAACAGAACTACAAGAACCATGCACACTTTGACCTGATTGTTTACCACTGTGTAAACTGAGATGATAACAGCAACACAACTTTGAGAAATACGCAAAAAGGAAATTCAGAAAGGGTCATTGAAATAAACAAAATGATTTTATTATTGTTTTGTCAAAATTAATATGCACACTTGGAAGTGGGGCTGGAAGTTTATTTTAGGTGGGTTTTTTTCTTAAGCAATCTGCTAAAGTCATAGTTCTATGTGCAATCATTTACAAGTACTTTTTGTTATTATAATTTTTGTTTTCTGTTCTTTTGTTCTTAATGGCATATTTGAATCGCACTTGTAGGTGGAAGTTATAACAAAATTTAATATTGTAGCTGGTATGCTTGAGCATGCCCCTCTTCCCTTTCCTGTCTCCCAAAGAAGGTATGAAATTACATATACAAGGTCAATTTTTGAACAAGCCATGAAACAGATTCACTGGGTACTGGTTATCTAGGAAGGCCATCCCTTTTTTTTTTTCTTTTCTGGCATTTGGTGTGAATTTACCTTGTTAGGAGTCTTTTTTGCACCTTTGACACCACATTAATGATGAAGTTCATGAGTGGTTCATGAACCTAAGCTCTACTCTGGGTTTGGTCCTTAAAAGGGATCTGTCTATATACAGACTCGAGACTGGAAAGATGTCCAGAGAGGAAAGTGACCACAAATGGATTTAATCCAGATTGGTTCTATGTTTCCTAGAGGGAGATCTAGTAATCTGCAAATCTCTTCCAGGGAACCATGTAAGCCTTCATGTGACTAAGGAAGGAAATAACAGAAGCAACAACAATTTATATAGTGCTTTAAGGTTGCAGAGCACTTCACCAATATTGTCTCATTTAGTCCTCACAACTCCCCTGGGAGGTAAGCGCTATTATTATTCCCACTTTACAGATGAAGAAAATGAGGCAGACAGAGGTCACATGATTTGCCTAGGGTCACACAGCTTGTACCTGAGGTCAAATTTGAACTCAGGTCTTCCTGCCTCCAGGTCCAGTGCTCCATCCACTGCACCTCCTAGCTGCAAGGGAGACAGAGATTCTGGACTGAGGAAGAACTCCTGGATCAAGCAGAGCAGTTTCTGGACAAAGTCAAGGGTTTGAATCAAGCTGGAAGTGGAGAGAAGCAAAATGAAGGTACAGCCTCCATGACAAGGGGGAATAAACCCAGACCTGGCCTGGTACTGTAAGTCATGCAGACTGTGCAGGTACAGAGGGAAAAAAAGCCAACCCTTGGCTGACCCTGACTTCTTTCTCTAATCAGGGTAATACAGCAAATTTAGAGTCACTGTTGGAAGCCAAGTTCTTTTCCCACCAAAGATGGTGTTTCTATGTCTAGCAACTCCAAGTTCTCTAGATTTGGCAGGGGGGGAGGAAGGGGAGGGTCACATAAGGAACATTGTAAGTCTGAAAGATCATTTATTTCCTTAGGAAATCAGAGGTTCATTAGAGAGGTAAGAAGATTTGTTGGGATGGTTTATAAGCTCTGGTGAAAATGTTTTCTGTTTTCTGCAGAGTTAAACCAAATTGGTCCTATGGTTAATATTCTGTTTGCTTAAGTGTTTGCTTAGAAGCTGAGGGACCATAGAAATATAGCTTTATAGGTAGAAGGGTCATTAAAGACCAGCTAGGATAACCATTCAATTTATAGATGAGGAAATTGAGGACCAGAAAGGATACTTTTCTTTCTTTCTTTCTTTTTTTGTAAATATTATTTTATTTTTTCCAATTACATGCAAAGCTAGTTTTTAACAATCTTTTTTTTCCATTTAATAGTATTTTATTTTTCCAATTACATGTAAAGATAGTTTTCAACATTCACTTCTATAAGATTTTGAGTTCCAAATTTTTTTCTCCCTCCCCCTCCCCAAGACAGCAAGCAATTTGATATAAGCTATACACATACAATCATATTAAACATATTTCCACATTAGTCATGTTGTGAAAGACGAATCAGAACAAAAGGGAAAAACCAGAGAAAGAAAAAAACAAACAAAAAAGAAAATAGCTATGTTTTGATCTACATTCAGACTCCATATTTCTTTCTCTGGATATGAATAACATTTTCCATCATGAATCTTTTGGAATTGTCTTTCATCATTGTATTGCTGAGAAGAGCTAAGTCTATCAAAGTTGGTCATCACACAATGTTGCTGTTACTATGTACAATGTTCTCCTGGTTCTGCTCACTTCACTCAGCATCAGTTCATATAAGTCTTTCCAGGTTTTTCTGAAATCCGCCTGCTTATCATTTCTTATAGCTCAATAGTATTCCATTCCATTCACATACCACAAATTGTTCAGCCATTCCCCAATTGATGGGCATCCCCTCAAATTCTAATTCTTTGATACCACAAAAAGAGCTGCTATAAATATTTTTGTGCATATGATTCTTTTCCAATTTTTATGATCTCTTTGGGATACAGACCTAGGTAATGGTATTGCTGGATCAAAGGGTATGAAATTTTATAGCCCTTTGAGCATACTTCCAAATTGCTCTTCAGAATGGTTGGATCAGTTCACAACTCCACCAACAATGCATTGGTGTTCCAATTTTCCCACATCTCCTATATTTATCATTTTTCTTTTTTGTCATATTAGCCATCTGATAGGTATGAGGTAGTACTTCAGAGTTGTTTTAATTTGCATTTCTCTAATCATAGTGATTTAGAACATTTTTTCATATGACTATAGAAAGCTTTAATTTCTTCATCTGAAAACTGCCAGTTCATATCTTTTGACCATTTATCAATTGGGGAATGACTTGTATTCTTATAAATTTGATTCACTTCTCTATATATCTTAGAAATGAGGCCTTTATCAGAAACATTTGCTATAAAAATTGTTTCCTAGCCTTCTGCTTTCTTTCTAATCTTGTTTGCATTGGTTTTGTTTGAGCAAAAATATTTTTAATTAAAGTCAAATTATATTTAATGCAAAATTATCCATTTTGCATTTTATAATATTCTTTTTCTCTTGTTTAGTCATAAATTCTTCCCTTCTCCACACATCTGACAGGTAAACTATTTCTTGCTTTCTTAATTTGCTTATGATATCACTTTATGTCTAAATCATGTGTCCATTTTTTACCTTGTCTTGGTAAATGGTGTGAGGTGTTGGTCTATGCCTAGTTTCTGCCATATTATTTTCCAGTTTTCCCAACAGTTTTTGTCAGATAGTGAGTTCTTATCCCAGAAGCTGGAATCTTTGGGTTTATCAAATAGTAGATTACTATAATCATTTACTTCTGTGTCTTGTGTATCTAATCTATTCCACTGATCTACCACTCTATTTCTTATCCAGTACCAAATAGTTTTAATGATTACTGCTTTATGATATAGTTTTTGATCTGGTATGACTAGCCCACCTTCCTCTGTATTTTTTTTCACTAATTTCCTTGATATTCTTGACCTTTTGTTCTTCCAGATGAATTGTTATTATGTTTCTAACTCTATAAAATAATTTTGGGTAGTTTGATTGGTATGGCACTGAATAAGTAAAATAATGTGAGTAGAATTGTCATTTTTATTACATTAACTAGGCCTATTTATGAGCAAACAATATTTTTCCAATTATTTAGATCTACTTAATTTGTGTGAAAAGTGTTTTGTAATTGTGTTTATTTAGTTCCTGGGTTTGCCTTGGCAGGTAGAAACCCAAATATTTTATGTTGTCTACAGTTATTTTAAAAGGATTTTCTCTTTCTATCTCTTCTTGCTGAGCTTTGTTGGTAATACATAGAAATGCTGATGATTTATGCGGTTCAATTTCATAGAGGATACTTTTCTTTTTCTTTCTTTCTTTTTTTTTTAGACACCTAGACATGAGTCAAATTCTGAGGTTCCAAGAAAGAGGAAACCCAGAGTAGGAACATGAGCCAAAATGAAAGATTATTGTCAGAAGCCCTCATGATTAAATCCAGTATGTGTAAGCTCAGAGTCAGTTCTGAGTCATGGGTTACAGATTACATATGGGTTATAACATATATATGTATATGTATGTGTATATGTGTTTGTATGTATATATGTGCATATGTATATGGGTATATGTGTGTATATACACACATACCCACATATACTTTATGCATACACACTCCTGGTTATAATATGAATATATACATATATATTTGTATATATGGGCATGCATTGACATATATTTTCTTTATTTTTATTTTGTCCAGTCCCATGCTTTCACTGTTGTACAAAACTCCTAGTGAGGAGACCTTACTAATACAGATCATCACCTTTTCTGCACTCTGCAGTCCTAGAGAGTTGCCTGGGGCACTGAGAGATTAAGTGATTTGTCCTGTGTCACACAATATATTTCAGAGGTGGAATTCACCCTGGGTCTTCCAGATTGCCAAATCAGCTCTCTGACCATTGTACTCTGTTGCCTCTCTGTATTACATGTACATATATAAATCATTTTCCTGAGGCACACATCTGAACAGATTACTCCTTTTCTTACAAACCTTTGATAGCTTTCCTTTGTCTCTAATATCAAATACAAATTGCTTAGACGGGCAGTCAGGGTACTCCCAAATCAGGCATTAACCTACTTTTTCCAGCCTTGTTTCACTTAGCCCTTCTCTCCCCCAGCTCAGCCCAGGTCCTCTACATTCCAGCCAAACAGGACCATGTGTGCTCTTCCTGACTCCTCCCGCCCCTCTGCATTCCTTCAAGCTTTTTTTTTTTTTTAACCTAACATCTGGAGCAGAGTCTTTCCTCATCCCCATCAATTCCTCCTTTCCTTCTTGGTTTAGTATAAAATCCACCTCTTCCATGCAGCTTTTCCTGATCTGATTCCTGCCTTCCCCCAACTCTCCCTTCTCATTTTTCTAGGGCACTTTGCCTGACTCTCTTCTGCTTTGAACCATGTTTATTTGTCTGCCTATATTCTGTTCAGAGAATGTTCTTCCATTCTCCCTTCTCCTCCCCTTCTTCTTTAGGGTAGAGACGGTGTTGTTTTTCATTTGTATATCCCCAGACTTGAGCACATGGACCTGAACTTAGAATAAATGTTTATTGAACTGAATCAATGAGAGTAACACAACTTAGAACCTGGCCATCGAACACCTGAGCTTCAGTTCTTGCTCTACCAGTAATTTGGGCAGCTAGGTGGTACAGTGGATAGAGTGCCGGCCCTGGAGTCAGGAAGAGGAGTCTTCCTGAGTTCAAATCCAGCCCTAGACAGTTACTAGCTATGTGACTCTAGGCAAGTCACTTCACCCTGTTTGCCTCAGTTTCCTCATCTGTAAAAAGATCTGGAGAAGGAAATGGCAAACCACTCCAGTATTTTTGACAAAAAAACCCAAAATGAGGTCACAGAGAATCAGATATGACAGAACAATCACCACCACTTATTATCCCTAAGACCCAGGCCAATTGTTTCCCCTCTGTGAGAATATTTTTTCATCTGTAAAATGGGTTATTGTAAAACAACATGGTGTAGTCAAAAAAAATTAAAGCAGCAAACTTGGAGTTGGCCCTGGATGCGAGTCCTGGCTTTGCCACTATAAGCAAATCACTTAATTTCTCTGACCATGAATTTCATTGGCTAAAATGGGGTGAATAATAATTGCACACCCCTCTCATTGGGTTGTTTTGAGGAAAGTACTTAAATGTGAGCTATTATTAACAGATATGGAAGGGCTTTGACAGATTCAAAATGTGGTACTGATGTAGAGTCAGTGGTAGAGAGGAAGTTGTTCAGAAAAACAGAACGTTTGAAGAAAAAGGAAGTTTTTACTTTTTAGGGACTTGGGGAAGAGGAAGAGGCAAGAGGAGGGTTGGGGAGGGGAGGTATCCACTGAGTGATTCCTATACTCTGCTCGGACAGATCTGTCTACTTTCTCTGCTCCCTCCTCCCACAGACCCTGCCCACTCTGTCTTCCAAAACTGCTGTTCATGGTATTCACTCAGTATTTTCTGCCCCATCCCAGCTGGGAATATCTCAAACCTGTCAGAGTCATTCAATTAAAATCCCCATCTAAGCTGCATGTGGGAAGCAGCAAGAATACTGGTCTTGTAGTTAGAAGATTTGGGTTTGAATTTGATTCTGCTAAAGCCAAGCTGTGTGACCTTAGGGAAAGTCAATAACCCTCTTTGCATCTCAGTCTTTTCATCTCTAGAATGGAGATATTACTATTGCTTCTACACATCTAATGGAGCTCAGAGTTGGCAAGGACCTCTGTGATCATTTAGTCTAACCAAAATACTTAACATGTAGTCATCAGCCTTTGTCCAAAGACTTCCAGTGAAGGGGAAGCCACTAGCTCTGGAGGAAGCCCATTGATTCTTCCTCATCCCCTCTCACCTGGGCTGTTTCAAGAGCTTCCTGACTGCTCCCTGTTCCTCAAGTCTCTCCCTTTTCCTCTCTACCCCCCCTTCAGCTGCCAATGGGATGTTTCTCAAGCACATGTCTGAGCATGTCACTTCTGGTCAAGATGCTCCAGTGGGTCCCTTTGCCTCTATGATAAAACTAACTCCTGTTTGGCTGTCAAAGACCCTGGCCCTCTGGCTGTAGCCCTTCTTTCCAGGCTTCTCTTCTTCGTGCACTCTATTCTCCAGGGAATCTGGACTACTTGCTGTACCCCATACAGGACATTCTATCTTTTGTCTCACTGTTTTTGCACAGGCTGTGCCCCATGCCTAGAATACACTCCCTCTGCACCTCTCCCTCATGCAATCCCTGACTTCCTTAAAAGTATCACCTTCTATGTTAAAGTAGGCATCTGCTTCCAGTGTGGAGGGCGTACTGTCCCAAGTTTCAGGGGTTTTGTGCAGCTGTTTTCAGAGATACTTCTAGGGACTTGTAAGTTTTCAGTTCTTCCAAGGTGGTATGATCTAAGGAGAGGTGTTTACTACTCTCCTGGTCTGTACGCTTTTCTGCCCTGGAAATGAGAGGAGGGGTTCCCTCTCCACTGCTGCCAAAAGCTCTGGTGTGCTAGTGCTCCTCCTAGCCCCAGGACTGCCACCCAAGACTGTGACCCAGATCTAAGGTGAAACAGATCTTTCCTGCCAACCTTCCAAGTTGTCTTGGGCTGGAAATTTGTTTCACTCCAGCTTTTTTGTGGATTCTGCTGCTCTAAAATTTATTTAGAGTCATTTTTAAAGGTATTTAGAAGGGTTTGTGGGGAGAGCTCAGGTGAGTCCTTGCCTTTACTCTGCCATCTTGGCTCCACCAAAAAGTATCACTTTCTATAGGAAGCTTATTTTGATCCCCACCCCCAGTTGCTAAGTACCTTCTCCCTAGAAATGACTTCATTTCTACTTTGAATAAATTTTGTATTTAATTTCTTTGCATGTGGTGTCTTCCCAAAGAGGATATATGTCCTTGAGAACAGGGACTATTTCATTCTTGGTCTTGGCAGACCCAGAGTCCTTGCCCAGTATCCAAAATATACTTCATGCTTATTATTTATTTATTTATTTTTAGGCAATTGGGGTTAAGTGACTTGCCTAGGGTCACACAACTAGTAAGTGTCAAGTGTTCGGTCTAAGGCTGGATTTGAACTCAGGTCCTCCTGACTTTAGGGCCAGTGCTCTAGTCACCTCGCCACCTAGCTGCCCCTACTTCATGATTATTAAGTGCAGGTTGACCTAGTGTTTGATGATCTCAGCAACTAAACTATAAGCTACTTGAGGACAGGAATCACAAGATCTCTTGTGTCCCCCAGAGCGGCTAGCACAGGACTGGAAATGGGAGGAAAGGTTAGGGGACCAGAGGGAGGGACTGTTTCTTGAAAGTAAAACACTGATCAGACAAGAATGATTTCTCCCAGAACGAGTTTAAAAGCATCTAGTTCAAATCCCTTAATAAGAGATCTGCTGGCACTCAAACATAGAAATAAATTAATCAACCAGTTTGTCCAGGCCCAAGGTACAGGTGGCCAGGCCATAACTATAAAGCGTGTTCTTGAGCTGCTATCTTCACCACTGAGAAGAGTGGCAGAGTAGAAAGTTAGCCTTAGAGTCAAGATATGCATCCAAGTCCTGACTGTGACCTACCTTGGCTGTGTGACCCTAGACAAGTCACTTAATTTCTCCATTCCCTGAGAAGCTCTCTAAGAGTATAAACTGCAGGGAAGGAGAAAGTGTCAACCTGCATTGGTAGGGGGAAGAAACTCAATATAAATACCATACTATCAATAAAATCTTAGGTCTAGGCCCTATTCCCTTCTTCCCCCAGTTAAAAGAAGGAAATGGGGAGAGGAATTAGTAGCTGACAGCTCAGAGGATCACTAAAGGCTTTATGGGAGAGGTAGCATTTGAGTTGGGCCTTGAAGGATGGATAAGTTTCAACAGGTAGAAATGGGATGTTAACGAGCTTTATGGACATAGATAGGGGCAGCTAGGTGGCACCAGGGATAGCACACCAGGCCTGAATTCAAATCCAGCCTGAGACACTTACTAGCTGTGTGACCCTAGGCAAGTCACTTAACCCTTTTTGCCTCAGTTTCCTCATCTGTATAATGAGCTGGAGAATGAAAAAGCAAACCACTCTAGTATCTTAGCCAAGAAAATCCCAAATGGGGTCATGAAGAGTCAGATACACTGAAACAACTGGATGTAAAGAATAATGGGAATTAAAGTGTAGACTCTGGAAAGCATATAATACATTTTCAGATAGTGATTAGTCTTTCTTTAGCTCCAATCCCTCCTTAATATTGCTGCTAGAACCATCTTTCTCATTACACATGCCATTACTTAGCTCAAAATCTCTGTTGGCGGGGCAGGTAGGTGTCGCAGTGAATAGAGCACGTGCCCGAAGTCAGGAGGACCTGAGTTCAAATCCAGCCTCAGACCAAACACTTGTCACTTACTAGCTATGTGACCCTAGGCAAGTCACTTAACCCCGATTACCTCACCAAAAGCAAAAAAAAAAATCTTTGCTGGCCCCATCTCAATTTCCTACCAAGTAAAGTTTGACTTTCTTTATATGGTATTCAAGGCCCTCCATAAGTGGCCTTTCCCTTTACAAAAAGCCCTTACCTTTCTAGCTTTATCTCATATTAGTTCCTGCCATGCAGGATTACAGTTGGAAGGGACCTTGGAAGCTATCTATCTAACCTGGACCTAAATCAGTATCCACTCTGAAACAACTGATCTCTGCTTAAAGACTTCCTAGGCTTTGAGGAACTCCTGAAGTAAACTGTTCTACTTTGGGCCGTAGCTGTTAGGAAGTTTTCCCATCCCTCTAGCTGAAATCTACATCCCTTTGACTTCAGTCTATATTGCTCCTAGTTCGATCCTCTGGGGACAAGGAGAACAGGTCAGAACCCTATGTTACATGACAGTCCTCTCAAAATACTGGAAGGCAGCTCTTTGGTCTCCATTGAATCTTCTCCTCTCCTGAGTTCCTTCAACTGATGCTCAGATGTTTGTTGTTGTTAATAAATATTTATTCACTTGAAGTTGAATCACTTCCCGATGGGAGAACCTGGGAATTTTGGCAATTTCCATTTGTGGACTTGGAAGGCATTGAAATGGGGAAGGGGGTGGAGTGTATTTCACATACTGTACTGGAAAAAGTTTAGTGCAGAGCAGAGCATGTGGTATTTAATAAAAGATGAGAGCACACTTCAAAAAGAAATAGAATCTAATTGTTCTTTCTTGGCTCTGTTGGAGATCTGACACCCTCGCCCACACACACACATACACACATCTGGACTTTCCTGTTCACCTATAAAATAAGAGAATCTTAGAGTTGGGAGAAACCTTGGAGATTGTCCAGTGCAAGCCCTTCATTTTGTAGATGAGGAACTGAGGCCCCAAGACAGGAAATGACTCGCTTGGAGTCACACAGCTAGCTCATAGCAGGACAGAGACCAGACCTCCTGCCTCTTATCCCAGAGCATTTCCATGACTCCAGCTTTTCTCTGGGCCTCCAGAGGTGCTGTATACATAAGGTGTGGAAGGGGTGGGAAACCACCTTGGATCTATTCATGGAGCCTGTTTGGGGGCCAGCCCTGAGACCTTAGGACCTCTGCAGCCCCTCCACTGCCTCGAATTCTCTGAAGAAAAGTACATACAGCCAGACTTATGAGCAAGGGCAGCTTGAGATAGCTTCCTGAACGCTCATTCCAAGTATACGCTCCAAGTGTATATTTGTATATCTTGCTGCATTTCACCTATCTCCTCCCCCTCCCTTGCCTCCCAGTTAAATGTAAACTCCTTGAGAGCAGGGACTGTTTCATTTGTGTCTTTCTATGTCCACTGTCCATCCCAGTGCCTGGCATATAGTGGGAGCTTAATAAATGTTTAATTGAATTGAATGTTGCATGGTCTCTAGTCCTCTCACCATGAGTTTCCTCTGGACCAGCTCCAGTCCATCAGTCTTTCCTAAAATGTTGTGCTCCAAACTAGAATTATACTCTGTGCTCTAGGAAAACTGATCTACTCTGAGCCCCCCAAAGAGGCGGGGCTTTCTAACCTCATTCATAACTTCAATCCCTATTCCTTATGCCTAGGATCAATCAATAAACAAAGAAGTAGTTATTAAGTGCCTACTGTGTGCCAAGTGCTGTCCTAGGTGTTGGGGATACAAGTACAAAGAATGAAACAAATCCTACTTGGCAAAGACTGTACATTTTAATGAGGCAGACAAGTACATATAGAACTATATATATATATATACATATATACATATATACACACATATATATAGTATAAATACAAAGTTAAAAAAATACAAATACGCAGGGTTGGGAGGGGACTAACCATTGAGGAGATCAGGAAAGGTTGCATGCAGAAGATGATGTTTAAGCTGCATCTTAAAGGAAGAAATGACCCTATGAGGGAGAGATAAGGGAGGAGAGCATTCCAGGCATGGAGATAGCCTGTATAAAGGCAGAGACGTAGTGATGTACTTGAGGACAACCATAGGCAGGAATCCCATCCTATTGAATTTGTGTATATCCTTTATAGTCTTAAAAGAACCCTAGCAATCATCTAACCTTCTCATTCTATTATTAGGACACTCATGTGACCTAGAGCAAGTAGCCTAACCTATCAAAGCTTTGTTTTACAGATGCAGAAACTGAAATCCATTTAGGTTAAGCCACATAGGTCATACAAGAGATCTTATAATAGAACTTAGATCCTTCTAATTCTAGACCTCTTCCCATGTTATCATTCTATTGAATGAATGAAGAATGAGTGAGTAAATGAAAAGAGTAGCGTAGGAGAAAGCTAGAAAGGGAAACTAGAAAGTGTTACATTTGTGAAAGGTTGAAGAAAGAGGTCCCTACTGATTCCAGTCTGTTTATCTACCTGTCATGGCTAATTTGTATGACTTAGAGTAGAACTGAACTGAATATCTGGAGCCAGTGTCAGACTAGAGTTTATGAACTTAGGGGCAGCTAGGTGGCTCAGTGGATAGAGCATTGGCCCTGAATTCAGGAGGACCTGAGCTGAAATCCGGTCTCAGACACTTGACACTTACTAGCTGTGTGACCCTGGGCAAGTCACTTAACCCTGGTTGCCTTGCCAAAAAGAAAAAAGAAAAAAAAATAGAGCTTATGAACTTAAATCTAGATCATTCTAACCCATCCTTTCCAATGGATAGCAGCTAAGATGCATTATTAACTCTGCCTATCACTAGGTGCTATAGGAAATAAAAGAGTTTACCTCATTACACATTCCCTATTTTCAAGAGGTTTACTACAAGATATGTCACAAGGGAACCAATAAATCAATATTTATTGAGTACCTACTACATGCCTAGCACTGTACTAGGCACTGGGGCATAGGGGGTGGAGAGAGGAGAAAAAAGGAAAGACAAGACACAGCCACTATCCCCAGTCTCAGTAATACTAGAACATATAAGTAAAGTGAAAGAGATGAAGAAAATACTCTAGGAAAGGAGGAAGGTAAGAACCCTTTCAACTGGAAGAGGGGAAGTTGAGCTGAGTTGGGGATGGGGGTTGTAGTAGGGATATTGGAAAGATCCCTGGAGGGATGCTGGACTAAATCATGGTATATGAATGTAATGAATTATGACTACCCGTAAGAAATGATAATGATGAAAAATTCAGAGAAACCTGGGAAGACATATTAACTAAGGCAGAATGAAATACATAGAACCAGGTGTGGGGGTGGGAAAAGGTTACATGATAACCACAGTAATATAAAAGAAATCAACCATGAAGGACTTCAGAATCAGTGACCAGTCATGGCTTCAGAAGAATGACAATGAAGCATGCCTCCTGACTCTTCATAGAAGGGTGGTGAACTAGAGGTACAGAATGGGGGATATATTTTCAGACTCGGTCAATGAGTTGATTTGATGTGATTTGATTTTTTTTGCATTCAGTTATTTTGGTCATGTCCGACTCTTTGTGACTCCATTTGGGGTCTTCTTGGCAAAGATACTGGAATGGTTTGCCATCTCCTTCTCCAGCTCATTTTACAGATGAGGAAACTGAAGCAAACAGGGTTAAGTGACTTGCCCAGGTTCACACAGCTAGTAATTGTCTGAGACCAGATGTGAACTCAGGTCTTCCTGACTCCAGGCCCTGTGCTCTATCCACTGCGCCACTAAGCTGTCCCAGATCATTTGTTTTACCTGATTATATTTATTTCTTAAAATAGAAGATTCTTTTTCTTTTCTTTCTTTTTTGGTGGGAGGAATCAGTGGATTATAACATTGAAAGAGCGTCAATAAAACTTTTTAAAAAAATAGAATTCTGGCCCTAGATCAAAAGACCTAGATTTAAGTTCTGACTCTGACCTAGCTTTGTGCCTGTGAGCAAGTTGCTCCATCTCTCTAAGCTTCAATTTTCTCATCTGTAAAATGGGCATAATGATTCTATCTTCTACTTGGGGTAGTTGTGAGTAAAAAGCTCTGTAAACTCTAACAGAGAAGAGGAGATTGTTGTGGTTGAAGATGTGGGAAAAGGAGCAGGAAAGGACATTAAGGACTTGAGCCTGGGATCTTGGAGATCCCCAGGGCTGTAGATAGTAATAGGAGGGGAAAGATTTGACTGGGGAAGGTTGGGAAAGAAGATGTTTGAAAAGGCTGCTTGTTTGTGGGGGATGACTCTGGGTTGTGGAGGGTTAAAGGTCAGAAGTAGAGATTGAAATTTGGCTGCAATCATGTGATGGCATGTGCTGCACGATTGCACTGGAAAAAATGTCTTGGGAGAGAACAATGGCTAGTGGGCAGAGGCCAATTGCAAGTGGGGCAGCAAGGGCAAAGAAAGTGCCTGACGTAGCCCAAGGAATATGAGAGCAATGCTTCAATGCCAAGAACAGTGAAAGTTTCAGAAGAAAAAATGGTCAAGGACTACCTATAGAGGATAAAGACATGGACCTGGGATCCTAACAAGCCAAATTTAGATCCCAGTCTGATTCTGACACTAAACAGATATATGATGGCAGGCAAATCACTTCTTTGAACCTCAGTTTCCTTACCTGTAAAATGGGGGCAACTCCTGTTGTACCTACTTTATATGGTTGTGGTGACTATTCAAATGAGGGTATGCAAACGAGGAGCTTTCCAAACTTTAAAGTGCTATATAAATATTTGTCCATTGTTTTTAAATTGTTGATGTCTTTTTGTATGTCACTAAGTCACTAAAATTTTTACTAAACCCTTACTGTGTGCCACTCTGAGATTCCCTGTGACATAATGGATAGAGCACGAGGCCTGGAGTCAGGAAGACTCAGGTCCTGAGTTCAAATCTGGCCTCAGACACCAACTAGCTGTGTGACCCTAAGCCAGTCACTTAACCCTGTTTGCCTCAGTTTCCTTACCTGTAAAATGAACTGGAGAAGGAATTGGCAAACCACTCCAGTATCTTTGCCAAGAAAACCCCAAATGGGGTCGTGGAGAGTCAAAAATGACTGCAAACAACTGAACAAGAAGTGCCAGGCACTGTGCCAAGTATTGGAGTTATAAAGAAAGAAAATCACGGTCCCTATCCTCAAGGAGCCCACAGTGTAATGGGGAGACAACATGCAAGAAACTGTGTACAAACAAGCTATCTACAGGGTAGATTAGAATAATCATCAACACTCCAGCCCTGGAGTCAGGAGGACCTGAGTTCAAATCCCGGCCTCAGATACTTGACACTTACTTAGCTGGGTGACCCTGGGCAAGTCACTTAATCCCAACTGCCTCACCAAAAAAAAAAAAAAAGAAGAAGAAGAAGAAGAAGAAAAAGAATCATCAACAGAGGGAGGGCACTGAATGGGGGTTAGGAAAGGCTTCTTGTAAAAGATGAGACTTTAGTTGGCATTTAAATGAAGCCAGGGAAGCCAAGAGGCAGAGATGAGGAGGGAGAAAGCTCTAGACATGAGGGACAGCCAGGGAAAATGCTGGAGCTGAGAGGTGGAGAGTCTTTTTTTAAAAATGGCAAGGAGGCCAGTGCCACTGAATGGAGAGTATATGGGGGAGTAAAGTGTAAGAAGATTAGAAAGGTGGGAAGGGGCTAGGTTATGAAAGGCTTAAAAGCCAAACAGAGGATTTTATATTTCATCCTCTAGATGACAGGAGCTACTGGAATAGGAGGGTGATGTGGTCAGACCTGTATTGTAAGAAGATCAGTTTGACCGTTGAGTAGAGGATAGAGTGGGAAGAGATGTGTGGCAGGCAGATCCACAGGCAGGCTATTGTAAGTCAAGGTGTGGGGTAATGACACCAGAGTGGTGGCAGTATCAGAGGAGAAGAGGGGACATTATGATAGATGTTACAAAGGTAAAATTGACAGAACTCGTCAACAAATTGGATGTGGGTGTTAAGGGAGGGAGGAGTCTGGGATGACACTCAAGTTGAAAGCCTAGGTGACTGGAAGAAAGACAGTACCCTCAACAGTCCTTGAGAAGTTTGGAAGAAGGAAAGTTTTGGGGGAAAAGATAATGACTTCTGTCTTATGCACGTTAAGTTTAAGATGTCTACAAGATGTCCAGTTCTAAAAGATCTAGCACTTGAGACATTTTGTTGACCTTTTGTTTTTATATCACCTGCATTTCCCAATGTATTCTTGCTCCTTCCAGAGAGCAATCCTTTGTAACAAAGAATAAGAGGGGGAAAAATTTCAGCAAAACTAACCAACACATTGAAAACATCTGCCACTATACACAGTATTCCACACCCATGGTCCTCCACCTCTACAAAAGGTTTGAAGGGAGGTGCCTTCTCATATATCTTTGAGACCAAGTGTGGTCATTATAATTTCACAGCACTAAATTTGGATTCTTCTGTTGTTTCCATTTACATTATTGTCATCGTATGAATTGTTTTCCTGGTTTTATTTATTTCACTTTATGTCTATTCATTTAAGTCCTCTCATTCTTACCTACATTCTTCTTATTCCTAGTGTCTAATAGTGCAGTAATATTACATTACATTCTAATACAAATGTCTATTATTAATCCCTTCAGTCTCTCTGTCTCTCTCTCTCTCTTTCCTTCTCTCCCTCCCCCTCCCCCTCCCCTTCTATCTACTTATCTGGGTATTCCTATGGCTTCGAATAGTGCCTAGCAAATAGTAAGTGCTTAGTAAATGCTTGTTGCCTGACTGAGGATAGCTTAGTTTCATTCACTCCTTCCTTTCCAAAGGAAATGGGATCCTAATATGGTCAGCACCTCCTTCTGAGTGTTTGGGGAGAGCACATAGAATCTTCTCCTCCTTTGAAGGAAAGACTCTGAGGAAATACCCGAGGCACTGAGCAAATGCTAACCTTCCCATCAGCAGTTTTCCTCACATCAATGTGAGACAGTTAGGGAAAAAACTCAGCACCTCTTCCTATGATTTAGAATTTTTCAACTCTGTACAACCCACCATTTCCTGTGGTCGAGAAGAATCCCCTGTCTTCCCACAACTGTGCTCTTTGTGGAAAAACTTTGGGGACTGAACAGGGGGGAAATTAGAGGGGAAAGCTGGCAGAAACAGGATTAGGGGCTACCTCACAGAAGGATGATTCAGTGGACAGGCCCTAGTATCCTGGGGGAAAGCCCTCCAGGTTTCTCTGTAAGCACTCCCATACATAGGAAATTTTCTAGGAGAAGATTCTCTGGACTGAAGCACATGAAGGTCCCAGAGCCCTGCAGCTCAACATGTACTCAGGAAAAAAGCCAGTACGGGGGTGACTGCCATGAAGGAATTTAAAATAGGAAGTAGGGCAAAGGGGGAACTAAAAGGAGCTCAGATGAACCTTTAAGACAGCCAGTAAGTACGTACTGGGTACTTCCTATCCCCTGTTACCTAGTTATACATGCACAGCTCTTTTTTCTTCTTGTTTTTTATTATGCTTTGTTTTTGCATCATGGTCAATGGTCAACTGCTTCTCTGAGTTCTTCATATTTATTATTTCTTAGAGGGTTTTAATATTCCATTGCATTCATGAGCCACATGTTTAATCATTCCCCAATATATGGATATTGACTACATTTCCACTACTTTTTTGTGCTCTCCCCCTCCCTCATACTGTTCCTGTGACTATTTTGGTGTACACATACCAATTTATTTGATCATCCTTTCTTTGAATTCCTTGGGGGTATATGCTTAGCAGTGAGATCTTTAGATCAAAGAGTATGAACATCATTGCCACTTTTTCAGCATGGTTCCAAATTGCTTTCCAGGGGCACCAGTTCACAGCTACATAAATGGTGCTATCACTGTAACCATATTTCCACAGGCCTTCCAATTGGCTGTTTCCATTTTAACACCTATTTCATTATACTCCCCTGAAGAGATTATAGAAGTTGTCACTGTATCTTTTAGAACCAAATGGATTATTGGGTAGGTGGGGTGGGAAGGGAAGGAAAGTATTTGGGAATGGTCAGTTGGTTTTACAATTACAACTGTCATTCTTTGAGGTCTTTGTATGAAGTGTGAGGGTGTGTGTATGTGTCTTTGATGTGTGTGTGTGTGTGTGTGTATGTGTGTGTGTGTGTGATCTATGAGACTCCATAAGACAAAATATGGAGAAGATAGAAAATCTTTCTTGTGAGAATCAATAAATTAACATTGATTATATCCATTGCCAGGCACTGGACAAAAGCAAAACTGTTATTTGGTGATCATCATAAGATAATTCTGTGAAGAGACTGTGAGGAATTGACAATTTATAGTACATTCTGGAGAGATTTACCTATGATGGTTGCTTAGAGGAGAAAGAAAAAGGACTAACTTAATTCCTGGCTGAATTGAACTCTTACCTCGAGGACAAATATGAAGAGGATTCTTGAGAGATGTGCTGATATCATGAGTGAATGGAATAGTGGGATTGTGTTTTCATAAATAAACTTCATGTGTCATTATAGGAAGGGTTTGAGGTAACTCTAGCTGTGATCTTTCAAACAGCTAAAATACTGTGAATAATTGTGACTTTGTTTTATTATTGATTTAATTTGTTAATAAATTACATACTGTTAATATTTAATCATAGAAGATTAAAGGACTTAATATAGAAGTGAGTAATTACTATTGGAAAATGAAGTTTCTCCGGCTTGTTAAATAACATTTAACAAAAATATTGTTATATGGAATGGCTCTATTGTAGGTAGGAAAAACAAAGGATATCAATAAACATTTATTTTATAAAATAATATTTAATAAACCACAGTAGGGATGATCGCTAAGACATTATAATTTTATTATTTAATAAGAAAATATACAAATAATTCTGAATTATTCTAGAGCTCAAGGTAAGATTAAGAGAATGAGAATAAGTCAAGTAGCAGACTGAAGGGTGACCTATAAATGAGGGTGGTCAATTTGCTGCAGAGAAGAATGACAGTTGCAACTGTAAAACCAAATTGCCAGTCCCATCTGCTCCCTCTCCACCTGCTATTTCATTTGGTTCTTAAAGATACAGTGTCAGTTATCTGTAGCCTTTGTGGGAGATCCTAGTAGAACAGGTGTTACACCACCTTTTGTCATCTTTACTAGATGTATGGATACACTTCAGAGTTGTGCTGATATGGGTTTTCGTCAGCAGTGCTCAGGAGTAATCTTTCATGCTGTAGTATTCAATTCTTTGGAGAATTGTTTACCCGTATCTTTTAGCCACTTATACATTGGGGAATGACTCTTGGTCTTCTTTGTGTTAATTCACTATATATCTTAGGTATCAGATATCTGACACAAATATTTTTTCCTAATTAAATTATTCTGGTCTTATCATTATTGCATTGATTTTATGTCAAAGCTTTTTAATTTTATGTAATCAAAATTGTCTATTTTATCTTTTGCGATGATCCCTATCCTTTGTTTAGTTAAGAATATTTTCCCTGGGAAAGTACCCGATCTCTTTCTCTTCTAATTTTTTACAATATGACCTTTTAATTTCAGATCCCTATCCATTTTGACAACTTACTATTTGCGTAAAAGGATAAATCCAACATATTCTTGCAGAACAATTACTAGGTGCTTAGCCCTACACTAATGAAATGATACATTAAGATATAGTTCTGCCTTCTAGGAACTTACAGATATCTACTTAGGGGAGATAAGACATACATCTGCAAAACTGAAACAAAACTGAAACTGAGGCAAGGTCACTTTTTAATGATTTTAAATGGACACTGGCCTGGGAACTAGGATACTAGCACTCTGACCCTGGCTCATTAGCTTTATAACCTTGGATGCTTCCCATATTTGAGTGTTTCCCTGTAAAATGAAAGGGGGTAGACCTAGATAATCCCTAAGGTCTCATCTAGTCTATGATTCCTTGGCTTTTTCATGGGAATTGCAACAAGAGGCACTCTCACAAATTAAAAACAAAAAGCCAACAACACAAAAACTCCCCAAATTGATGCAAGACTGTAGAAGGCACTGAGACCTGTGGAGGAAGGAAGTGTGGAAAGTGGGAAAGGAAGTCTCTCCTCTGAGCTCTTTTAGTTTTATCTTATATCGTTCATTTGCAAACTAGCATATACTAATGCATATTTTTGACTATCATATATTCATTGAATAATGGCACTTAGATCTTGAAGAAACTGCAGAGCATCTTGTCACACAATCCCGGACTCGGAGAACTGGAAGAAATCTCACATCATCTAATCTAACCATTACCTAAATAAGTGTCCCTCCTATGAGAGTTTTATTAATGACCTCCAGTGAAAGGAGGCATTCTTCCTCCTGAGGCAGCCCATACTACTTTTCCATACAGTAATTACTGTAATTGTTAGAAAGTTTGCTCTCCCAACCAGCCTAAATTGGCTTCTACTGTTTGTGACCCCATTTGGTTTTTTTTGTTTTTGTTTTTGCTTTTTTTTGCAAATATATTGGAGTGGTTTGCCATTTTCTTCTCCAGCTCATTTTACAGATGAGGAAACTGAGGCAAATAGAGGGGAAATGACTTGCCCAGGGTCATATAGCTAGTAAGTGTCTCAGGCCAGATCTGAACTTAGAAAGATGAATCTTCCTGACTCCAGACCCAGTACTCTATCTACTGTGTCATCTAGCAGTCTTGCCTGTAATTTAGGAGATGCTTAATAAACACTTGACTTGAAACCCTGAGTGAAGCATAATCTCTCTTCAAAACTACATGCCTTCATATATCTGAAGACAATCATCAGGCCTTCTCTGTGTCTCTTCACCTCTTGGCTAAACACTCCTAGTTTCAGTGGACCCTTTTATGGTATGGGTTTGAAGCTCTTCACCATCCTGGATGTTTACTTCTGGAGCTCTCTGGATTGTCAACATCCTTCCTCAAATGTGACCCCCAGAACTGAACAGAATATTCTAGTTGTGGTCTAATCAGGGCAGAAGTATAGCACGATTGTCACTTCCTAGTCCAACTCTCTCATTTTACAGATGAGGGAACTGAGACCCAGAAATGGAAAGTCTCTTGACTAAGGTCAAAGGTGAATTGTCCAAGTTGGTCTTAGAACTCAAGTCCTCTGATCCCAAGTCCGAGGTCCTGATCCAAATCCGGCACTACTGCTTTTACTTTATAGAGTCATAGACCTTTTATTTTTTGGTTAAACATTTTTCAAAGATCCGGCAAGCAAGAAAAGTAAAATCCCCTGTTACAAACATGTATAGGCAAGCAAAACAAATTCCCACGTTGGCCTTGTCCAAAAAGATGTCTTCATCTGCACTCTGAGTCCATCACCTCATAGGATCATAGACCTTAATAGAGAGGGGAAGTTAACTGGAACTCGAAACCAGGTATTACCCTGGCTCATTCCACTACTAACAGATCCTGTCTTTTAAACTGAGGGTGTTGGAATATATGATAAGAAATACTTTGGTTTGGTGAAAAGAGTACTTGGATTTGTAGTCAAATGATCTGGGTTTGAATTTCAGTAATTTACTCACGGGTTGTATGACTTTGGGCAGGTCACTTCCCCTACTTTGAGTTTCAGTTTCTTCTCTAAAATGGCCTATCTGATCTCCAAGGCCCTCCAGTTCTAAATGCTAGGAGGCAGAGCTGGGGAGACAAAAGGAAGCGCCAGACCCCAGACCTCAAGAGTTCCCAGGCTGGTGGAAAGCATAGACTCAAAGCCTGGGAGAGCGCAGCTACCGGGGACAGCTGCCCTGGCCGAGCTCTCCTTCCTTCTGTGCCTGCGCAGGACCATACTGCGCTGGCCTAAGCAACCGCCCTACCCCTCTGGTCCCTGCCCCGGAAAAACGGCGAAGGGTAGGCCAGGCTCCGGCGCAGGAGGAAAAGTCCCAGGGAATGCTCGGGGAGAGCCCCAGCAGGAAATTCCCGTTGGTGTGTGCTCTCCCCGCCCCGCGCTGCCTGGGCCCTCCCCAGCCTCCTCCCCCTTCGGGCTTGCCTAGTCCTAGCCCCAACTTCCTAGAAGCTGCTTAAAAGCATCTTGAGGTGCAGGGCCCCCGCCCCTCCTCTGAGCCCCCCAGGAGCTCCCACCTCCGGCCGTAGCCCCAGGCCAGCGGGGCTCCCATGTGACCCTAAACTCACCTCCTCGGCTTCCACCTTCAGCACGGAGCCCTCCGAAGGCCTTTAGCCCCGGGAGCTCCCTTTGGGGCTGCTGAACCCCGAACCTCCAGCGGACACTGATGCAGCTCCCTGCCGGGACCCTGAACCCGCAGCTCCTCCTTGGCCTCCTGCAAGGACTCTGAAGCCAGCTCCCTGCAAGGACTTTATCCCAGAGGGCCTCCTTGGCCTCCGCGGTTCCTAAGCCCGGAGCCCCTTCTTCGGCTTCTCCGGAGTCTAAGTCAGGCTTCCTGCAAGATCTCTCATCCCGGAGCCTCCTGGGGAGCCCGAGCCGGGCTTCCTGCAAAGACCATCATCCCAGAGCTCCTCCCTGGCCTGCTGCAAGGACCCTGAGCCGGGCTCCCTGCAAGCACTGCCTTCCCGGAGCCTCTGCAAGGACTCTCATCGCGGAGCCTCCCCTTGCTTGGCCTCCTGCCGGGATTCCGGGCCCAGAGCTTCTTCCTGGCCTCCCGCGGAGTCTGAGTCCGGCCCCCTGCAGGGACTGTCAGCCCGGAGACGCCTCTTGGCCTCCAGTGGACTCCAGGGCCGGGGCCTCTCCTGAGCTCCGAGCTCAGGTCGGCTCCCTGCCGCCATGGCGTCCCTCCGCACGGAAGATTCCGGGGCCAGCGCTAAGGGCTCCCGGCCCGGGCCCGGGGGCGGGGAGGCGGCCTCGGCCGAGCAGCTGGAGGAGGCGGTGGAGCGGCTGCAGCGCGAGAACCGGAGGCTCCGGGAGCAGGCTCCGCGTGCAGCCGCGCTCTGCGGCCTCTACCACGAGGCGGTGCAGCAGCTGAGCTTCCTGCGGGGCCAGCTGGCCTCCCGAGACGCCCTGGTGGCACGCCTACGGGCCAGTCTGGCCGCTTACGAAAGCTCCGGGTCCGAAGTGGGGCCCGGGCCCGCGCCGTCCCTCGTGGACGGGCTGGTGGAGCAGGTGGCCCACCTCAAGGAGCAGCTCCAAGAGCAGGAGAGCAGCGCTCGCGCCCGGGAGGAGGGACTGGGACAGGTAAGAAGGCTCGCTCCCTAACTCCCCCACCCCCCCACCCCGCCCTGGTCCCCACCCTCCCTGCCCCCAACTCTGTCCAGCTTTCCCGGGACGGCTGAGAGCCACAGCTCACTGATGGGAAACGATTAGAGCTGGCCCAGTTCATTGACGGTGTGTTGCCTCCTAAGGTAGTAAGCTCTCTATCACTGGAGGTGTTCAAGAAGAGGCTGATATACTTGTTAGGAATGCCATAGAGGGGATTCCTGCTCACATACAGGTTGGACTAGATGCCCTCTGAGATTCTGTGGTTCTATAGGTGCAGTTCTCGCAGTGCCAAGGTGGAAGGAACCACTAATCGCCAGAGGTGTTCTGCTTTAAGTAGGGGACTTCGTGGAGGGGTTTCCTGTTCAGGTTTTTGTTGGACCATCTTTGGTGCCTTCAAGATCTAGATTGCTGACACTGTCATAGTTGAACCCTGTAGGTAGATCAAGTAGCCCAACATTTTATAGGGGAGGAAACTGAGGCCTGATCAATCAACAAGCATTTATTCAACAAAGACTTTGTGTTGGGCACTGGGCTAAGGCCAGAGAAGTTAATTGATGTCATCTCTTAATAAGTTTAGTGGCAGATTCCCAGACCACTTTGCACACTTTGTTATCAGCACGGGCTCTAGTTTTCCCATTGCTAAAAAAAAAATAAATTAAATAATAAAAAAAAGGTTGAACTACTAGCTGTGTGACTCTGGACAAGTCACTTGATTTTCTGTGCCTTAGTTTCCTCATATATAAAATAAGTAGGTTAGACTTGTTGACCTTTGAGATGTCTTCCAGCAACAAATCTATATTCCTATGACCAGGCTTTCCTCTAGTGTTTTCCAGAAAAAAAAAATCCTGATTGCATTTAAATAGTAAAAGCTTAACATTGGAATTTGGAGTGTGTATCCGTTGTACTATCAGTAGTAGAAAAATCTTGACACATCTTTTGTGTTTCAGCCCTGTTTTGCTGGAAGCCCCTTCTCTAGTAAATTCAGTTGCAAGTTAGTTGCCTGGGTGCTCCTCTTGGGTTTCCCCATCTGTTAAGTGAGGGTATAGGACCAGGCTAGATAATCTCCAAGGTTTTTCCCTGCTCTAAAAAGGACTTTAGGCCATTGAATGTTTTAGCTGGGAGGCACCTTGGAGATTATCTAGTCTGGTTCAACCCCCTCATTTAACAGATGGGGAAACCCAAGGCACGTAGAGCTGACTCAGTTGTGTTCACTAGACATGTAGATCCAAGGATGCTATGCTGCCTATGGGATGGTTCTTATCATTTACCTTCACTTTCTCCCCAAATACAAGGAGGCACAATGAGATTTACAGAACCTTGGTGCTTATTCCATCACTTATTTGTTTTCTAGGAAACTGTGAAGTCCTCTGCAGGCTGAAGTGGGAGGTTAAGATGTTTAATATTAAGGATTGAGTTTGGCCACCAAGCTCCTGTTTAGTGCCTCAAATTGCACTGGGGCAGGTCTTTTCCATTGTTTTGTGCCCCTTCCCCCTTACTCCTAACCAAAAGAAAATTTGAGTTACTCAGGGAGATTTGACTTAAGACCGGAGTAATGTAAAGAAGAAGGATGCAAGTTTGTCACCAAAAGTTTTAAAAAGATAAACTTTCCAAAACAAAAGTCCTGAACTGGGATGTTAAAGGGCCAAGGTGTTTTTTTTTTTTTTTTAAGCTTTCTTGATGCTTTGAAAATCACTAACTTCCCAATATTCCCTACTCCCCTAAAACCTATTTTGTATCACAGTAGTATAGTTGAGCAAAAGAGATTGACACATTGACCATGTCTCACAGCCTGTGGCTCATTCTGCAACTGCAGTTCACCACCTTGCTACCAATAGGAGGGAGATAGGTTCTTTAGCATCAGTCCTCTGGAGTAAAAATTGGCCATTGTCCAAGATCCAAGATCTTATGAGACCCAGGGCTCTAGTCTGGACTATGCCTCTAACAGCTGTTAGACCTTGACCTTGGCCAAGTCATGTCCTTTCTCTGGTCCTCATTTTCCTTATCTGAGATCCTTCCTAGCTCTTATATATCCCATGATTTTCTTTGATCCTCTAATGAATGGGGTAAATTTTGACACTTCTGAGAGGATTGATCTCCATTATTTCTGATTTTCATTGAAGTGTCTTAAGCAGGCACTCAAGCTTGAAACAATGAAGAAAAATTATGATCCTTCTTCAGTCCTCCAAGGATCTGTAATTTGGTCAATATGGATGCTCACCCAGCATTTTTCTGGACTCTTCACTCTCCCTCATCCTGTAAAATACAGTCAGTTGCCAAATCTTGCTTTCTACCTTCACAACATCCCTGGAATATGACTTTTCAATTCACTCATACAGCTACCACTTGAGTTCAGGTCCTCATCACCTACCACTTAGATTATAGCCACAGCCTTTTAATTGATCTCCTTTCTTTAAGTCCATCATATCCATGGCTGCCAAGGATTTCCCCTAAGGGCACATCTGGCCATATGACTCCCTTGCTCCACCCACTCCAGTGGCTTCCAAATGGCTCCAGGACAAAAAAAAACTCCTCTATTTAGCATTTAAAGTCTTACACAACCTGGTTCCAGCCTACCTTTCACTGGCCCTCTGCAATCCAGCCAAACTAGCCTTCTCTCTCCTCTAGACACAAGATGCTGCATCTCTTCTCTGGGTATCTCTGTCCTGGCTGCCTCCATACCTGGAATGCACTGCCTCCTTACCTCTGCCTCAAAGAGTCTTTTAGGATGTAGCCCAGGCATTATCTTTTTTCTATCAAGCCTTTCTTGTTTCTCTCAACTGCTAGCACCTTCCTTCCCAAACTATCTTTACTGAACTACTTTGTAATTTTGTATTTATTAGCTTTATTTTTGTTCAGTTATTTTTCAGTCATGACCAACTTGACACCTTTTGGGACTTTCTTGGCAAAGATACCAGAGTGGCTTGGTGTTTCCTTCTCTAGCTTATTTTACAGATGAGGAAATTGAGGCAAACAGGGTGAAATAACTTGTTCAGGAGTGTGTGAAGCCAGATTTGAACTCAGGAAGAGGAGTTTTCTTGACTCCAGGCTCAGCACTCTATCCACTGAGCCATCCGGCTGCCTATTAGCTTTGTAGATGTGGTATATATGTACCGGTTGCCTCCCCCATTACAATGTATACTTCTTGCAAGGAAAAATTGTTTCATTCCTTGTACTTGTATCCCTAAGTGCCTGGCGTATGCTTAATGTGTTGCTAGCTGTGTGACCCTGGGCAAATAATTTAATCCTGTTTGCCTCAGTTCCTCATCTATAAAAATGAACTAGGGAAGGAAATGGCAAACCACTCTAGTATCTTTGCCAAGAAAATCCCAAATGGGATCACAAAGAGTTGGACACGTTTGAAACAACTGAATAACATGTACTTATTGATTGAATGATGCTGATCCCTATCCAAATCCTAGAAAGCTGCCCTAGCTGAAAAATTCATCCTTCCCTCCATACTCCCTTCCTAACAGCAGCCAATCTGTTGAAGAATTAGACCAGTCCTTAAACAGAAGACATACAGGTGGTCACCAGGCAGGGACCCATCAGTGTCACTCTCCTTAAAGTTAGCTCCTCAGTGTGATGAGGCTTTGAGTGGAGGAGTGTACAATAAACGTAACACTTTGATTTTGTATAGTGCTTAATGCAGTGTGCTTCTATATCTGTTAGCTTCGTTTGATCCTCAAAACAGTCCTGTGGGACAGATCTCCCATTTTATTATATGAAGGTATTGAGTCCAGATAAGGTTGAATCATTTTCCCACAACCAAATGGCAAATTAATAGTGTTGCTAGTTCAGAGAAATCTTTGAACTGGAAGGTGACCGTCTACATCAGGGGTTCTTTAGCTCTTTTGTGTCATAGGTCCCTCTGGCTGTCTGGTGAAGCCCATGGACCCCTTCTTAGAATCATGTTTTTAAATGAATAAAATAAAATACGTAGGACTACAACGGAAACCAATCATACTGAAATAACGTCAATATATGTATATATAGTATAATAAAAAACCTCTCATACTCCACATTAAGAAGAACTCCTGCCCTGCACCATATAGGCCAGCCCTTCAACCCACGCAGGCGGAATCCCCTCTCTTGCCTCTCTGGTAGGTGTTCTGTCAATCTTTCCTCCTGTGCACTTTCCACAACACCTCCCTGTCCCCACAAATACTACAGGAAGCAGCGCTCTGGTAAAGGGAGGGAGTTAGACTGAATGGTCTCTGAGATCTAAGCTCGAAGCTCTGAGAGTCTGTGGGTCTGTGAAATGTGATAACCTGGGAATCCCCAGATCATACTTTGAAAGCCACTGTTGCATGGTACCCAGGAAAATGGATAGTCTTTGGTACGCCAGACATTGTGCTATTCGTGAAGTTAATGCACACATCCAACTCCCTTAATTTGCTTTAGTTAATTTTTTCCCCCAGTTTTTGCAGTCATTGTGATGAAACAGAAAGAAGTCTATTGATCAACATGCATTGATTAAATGCAATTAATATGCCAAGAACTGCCAGCCTGCATCTTAGATTGAGAAGCTTAGAGATCTGGGATAAGATTTTGGCTCCAGTACTTGCTGGCTGTATGCTCTAGCTAGCTCATACCCCAACTATTAAACTACCTCTGTGATCCTGGCCAAATTGCTTTAACTCTCTGAGTCTCAGTTTCCTAATCTCTTAAATGGGGATAATAACACTTGCATCAGCTCCCTCTGAGGTTGCTGTAAGAAAAGCATTTATATAAATGGGAGCCATTCTTAAATTATATAAAGACATTTTTGCAATTCAGTATGTGTGACCTCTCCCCAAATCTTGTCCAAGGGGCTGTTCTCTCTGCTCCCGCCTTCTGTCCTAAGTAAGGCGGTACAGAGAACCTTTGTCACATTTCTCTAGGTCACTCCATGTCTTTCAGTATCATGGTGCTGAAATGAGCAAAAAATGTTGTCTCTATAATTCAGTAAACCTAGAAGATCTGTCTAGCACTTCTGTGCATGCGTGTCTGTGTCTGTGTGTGTGGGTGTGGGTGTGTGTTGATTTGGCTTGGGTTTTGCCCCAAGCTTCTTAACAAGACTGTATTAAGCACTTTACACCTGAAATTTGGGTCCAGTGTATTAGAACCAGATCTGTTGACTTGAAGGAGTGGCCATTTTGAGACTTTCCTGAGAGACCTGGGGTCTGTGTGCCAACATGTCCCCCATTTGTCATTAAGGAATTCCAGACCAGAGTTTGGCCATTATTTGGGCTACAAGTAAGCACTGGAGGAAAATTTTAGTGGAGGAACTGCCCACAGTGGGGTAGTGCTGATTGCTCATGTTTTCATAGCAGTTTTTGGGTATAAAGCCAGCATGGTATCGTGGGAAGAGTGCCAACTTTGCAATAATGTTAGTAAAAATGTTGCCTCACCTGGTAACAGCTCTTGTGTTCTAAGAACTAACAGTACTAAGGCAAGGCGTGCTGTAAAGAAAGGCGGGCTTTGGTCTCGGATACATCATTGTGAAGGTAGCTTGACTCTTACTTCAAAAAGTGGGGGAGTGAGGGGAAGCCCTCAGAGTTCTCTTCTGATAGGGTCGGATGACCTGGGATGATGGACTCCAAGTCTTCCTTCAGGCTTGTGGCTGAAGATTTCTAGCTTGGCTTCTGAGGGGCAAAGTTGAAACTCGAAACTAGGTCTTCTGACTCCACTGTCAGCCTCCTTCCCCTCCATAGGGCTGTACTCTGCGTCATGTTCAAGTTCAGGGCCCTCGAAGCTGAAATCTTGAAAATTAATTTCAGAGT
This sequence comes from Vombatus ursinus, assembly GCF_900497805.2. NCBI lineage: Eukaryota > Metazoa > Chordata > Mammalia > Diprotodontia > Vombatidae > Vombatus > Vombatus ursinus. The sequence continues at coordinate 9,227,829 of NW_020954596.1, read as the reverse complement.
GGGAAAAGGCTAGGAAGTCCTTAAAGCATGTCTGTGTCCTGTGCCTGACAAACCCAAGAATGCCTTTCCACTTCTTCCTCTGTTTTCCTGCTTATTTGCTCTAATAGTTATATTGGTTTTGTCCAGCTAGTCCTTGGGTTCTTAACCCTTCTTGTATAATGACGCCCATTTGGTAGTGTGGTGAAGCCTACAGACCTCTTCTCAAAACTGGATTTTTAAAGCAGAAAATAAAATATATGGAATTCTAAAGGGAACTGATTATATTGAAATGCAGTTATCAAAATAGTTTTTAAAATTACACCCAAGTTCACAAACTCCAGGTTAAGAACTCCTGAGCTAATAGAATGATATTTGGGGCAATTGTAAACAAAAAAAGCATCACTACTTATATCCTGCTTTGCACAAAACCAAGTCTTTCTAAAAAGGGGAACACCCCCTTTGTCAGCAAACCTGCAGGGAAATCGAAAGCTATGATTTCAGTGAGAAAGTTGAAGCTGTAATTTATTATGGCCCAGAAATGGACTTCCAAAAATCACTGCCCACATGCCTCTGGCAGAGCAGGCATTTACTCCCTTAATGCAGGTCACAACCCCACCACGATTTAATCAGCAGTTTCCAGGGGCGGATCTGGTGGGACAATTGTGTCCCTCACAGGCCGGCCTTGTGGTAGTGGTGAATAGCTCACACTGAGGGGGTGCTTTTAAGGGTTGCAAAGAACTTGTCTTCTATACCTATAGGAAGTCTTCGCCAGCCCCTCTTCATTCTAATGCCTCCCCTCTGCTAATTATTTCCTGTTTATTCTGTATATAGCTTGTTTTATATATTTGCATGTTGTTTCCCTCATTAGATTACAAGCTCCTTGAAGGCAGGAGCTGCCTTTTGCCTCTTTTTGTATGCCCTGCGCTTAACACAGTATCCAGCACATAGTAGGCACTTAATAAATGTTTACTGGTTGATTATAAACTTCTCCTCTTTCATGAAGAGAGATCCTGGGTGACAGACCCTCAGTCCTTCACCAGGCCTGTATGGGAAGCTTTTACAACCTAGTAGAGCCTTTCAGATCTTACCCACTGCTGGCATAGCCCTCCAAGAACCCAGGGGCACCTCCATGCTGTAATGGGGACATTAGTGGAGAACTGCCCACAATGGTAACTCACAGTTCCATAGCCACTTATGGTTTCTGGGGTCTTGGGAAAGAATATCAAACCTGTTTTTTTGTTTTGTTTTGTTTTGTTTTGTCAGCCAAGACTTGGGTTCAAATCTGTCCTCTGACCCTTACTAGATGTGTGACCCTGGGCAAGGCATTTAACCTCTCCAAGCCTCAGTTTTCTCTTCTGTAAAATGGGAGTAATAATCCCTGTAATTCCTACCTCATAAAGTTGTTTTGAGGATCAAATGAGATCATGTTACATAGAAGCCCTTTGAAAACTTCAAAGCTCAATAGAAATGTTAGGTATAATTATTACAGGGTGCTTTTTGCCACAACTCTGTGGGGAAGATAGTATAAAAGTTATCTGTATTTTGCAGATGAGAACTGAGCCTTAAATTGGACTAGTGGCTTTCCCACTGTGAAGTGACTTGTATGCAATAGAACTGAGATTGAGATCTGGATCTGTCAATTGCCAATTCAGTATTATTTCCTTAAACAAAATTCACCCAACCAGACATTTATTAAGCACCTGCTGGATGCAATGCACTGCGATAGGGCAAGATGTAAAGACAGAGGAGGCCTTCTTTTTTTCCCCCTTTGACCACGCTGCTTTTTCACTTAACCTATAATAGCTTACCTTCCAGGGCCAGGGTTCTTAACCTTACTGCATGTCTTGGACTGTGTTGAAGCCTATGGACTTCTTCTCAGAATAACGTTTTTAAATGCATAAAATAAAATACATAGGATGACAAAATGACTACACAAATACATATATATCTATATAAATATATATAGATATATATAGATACATATATATTTCTATATGAACAAGATCACAGATATCAAGTTAATGAGCCCTGCTCTAGGATCCAAACCAGAGGAGACTTTATAGATGACCTGGTTTGACACAGCCCCGGCCAAATCCCAATCTGTTAATTTTATGGAGGAAAAACAAATGAATTTCAAAGAGAGGATGTGACTTGTCCGTGGTTGGGCAGGTAGCACAGAAGCAGAGCTGAGGTTGAGACCCAGGCCCTCTGACTTCTCAGTCCCCCAGCTTTCTTCCTCTAGATGATGACACTTCTCTCTCTGTTTTATCAGCTACCTTCATCTTCCCACATATGGGGCACAGTGATAGTCATTCCAGTGAGACCCTGACTTGTCAAGTATCATTTGATACTTTTCCACTCCTGGAATAAATATTATATATGCTACTTATAATCCTGTCATCTTTCTTCACTTTGGTTTTTTCCTCCCAGCGGGCAAGCCTATGTGTAGTCCTAAACATATCTGACAAGGGTGGAGCACATAGGCACATGATACATAGGCACACACAAGTTACCTGGGTGCCAATCATAACTGAACAGATCATATCAAACCTCATCTTGAAGGAGGACTTCCCCTCTTCTCTTCTGAAGAACTGAAAGACCCATCCCAAACCTCACACTTTCCAGTCATGCTTATTCAAACCTATTAGTGTTTTAAAGTTGCTAATGAGGAACTTGTGATGCTGACAAACCAATTTTCAAAGTGATTTTTTTTCCCCTTTTCGATACCCAAAGTCTTGGGTTATGCCATCAGTCATACCAAAGTTTCCCTAGCCAGAAAGAAGCAAAGAATGGAGGTGATAGCCCAGATGCAGAGGAACTGAGGTTCTCCCTCGTTCCCTCATGCAGGCAAAAATACAAGGTGGTTGTTTTAAAAGACAGTGTACCCCCACTTTCTCTAGCATCTTTAAGGCTTAGGAAACACTTTCCTCACAACAGTATAACATGGTACCTAGGGAATGCAAGTACAGATTTAGAACTGATAGGGACCATAGGGGTTATCTGGCCCAACACCCTCATTTTACAGATGAGAAAACTGATTGAGGTCCAAGAAGTTTGGTAACTTTAGTTAAGTAAATGAAATAACTCCCTCTTAACACTTCCCTTCCTTATCCCAACTGTTTCCCTGTTGAGATTAATGTATTTTTTACACCAGACGCTGTGTACGTACATAATGTGCATGTATGCATCTGTTCAACTGTCCTTTGTCTTATTCACATAAGAGTGAGGTTCAGAGAGATGGCTTTTAAGAAGGACATTGCCAAACTAGGATGTTCTGAGGAAGGCAGCCAGGAAAGTGAGAAGACCATACTCTGTGCATTCTGCCACATAAAGAATCATAGCTAGAACTGGGGATTTTTGGACTGGAGAAGAGAACTTGAGAGACGAAGGAAATGTGATCAGAAACTCATTGAAGGTCAAAGCTGGAATATCATCTTAAATTCATCTAGTGCCAGGGGTGGGGAACCTGCGGCCTCAAGGCCACATGTTGCTCTCTAGGTCCTCGAGTGGGGCCTTTTGACTGAATCCAAACTTCATAAAAGGATTTGTTTTGTAAAACAGACTCAGTCAAAAGGCCGCACTTGAGGACCTACAGGGCCACATGTGGCCTCAAGGCCGCAGGTTCCTCACCTGTGATCTGGTTCAACCCTGTCACGGATGAGTGAGGAAGTAAAGACCTAAAGAGTGACCTCTGAGTTCCCTTCAAGCCCTGAGTCTCTGATCCTGTCACTTACCCAAGGTTACACCAAGAGTGAGTGGCTGAGCCAGGATTTAAGGATTGGAGGTCATTTGACACCATTTCCCCACTCTTACCCCCAATCTAGTGCTCTATTATACCAAGCTGAAAACTGCCTTCAAATACTCAAGAGCTGTCATATTAGTCAACAAGCATTTATTAAACATCTCCTGTGTGCCAGGCACTAAAGAATGAAAAATAGATTTGCTCTAGGTCACTTCAGAGGGCAGAAGTAGAACCATGGAGGTGAAGTTGAAGGCAGATTTCAGCTT
>NW_020954596.1:8932196-9223832 GCF_900497805.2 Vombatus ursinus | reverse complement strand
GGCAGAAGTAGAACCATGGAGGTGAAGTTGAAGGCAGATTTCAGCTTAATATAACAAAACTTTCTGAAAATTAGGGCAGCTTCTAGAAGTAATGAACGCCCTGTCCCTGGAAGTATTCAAGCAGAGTTTATACAATCTGTTGGGGATATTCTAATGAGGATTTCTGCAATGAAGGGAATGTTGGGCCAATGATCTCCAAGGTACCTTTCATCTCTGAGTCCATGGTTCTATAAGACGGAATTCTGTTTGATTCACAATGCATTTATTAAGTACCTACTATTTACTATAGGCTGGGGATATAAAAACAAAATTGAAGATAGTCTCTACCCTCAAGGAACTTTCATTCTACTGGAGGAGGAGTAAAGTAAATTACAAATGTATACAAAGTAATTTCAGAGAATGGGAGGGGGAGAGGACTAATAGGTAAGATTGTAAGTAAAGGCCTTGGGGTAGGTCAGTGTCTAGGTGGATAAAGTACTGGCCTCGGAGTCAAAGACAGCCTTAGATACTTACTAGCTGTATGACCCTGGGAAAAATCACTTAACCCAAATTACCTTAAAAAAAAGTAAAGGCCTTATGAAAGAGGCAGTGCCTAAGTTAGTTCTTAAAGGAACTATGCACTTCAAGAGGCGTGAGGTCAGAGAGCATTCTGGGAATGGGGCCCATTCTGTGAGCCCAAGGCAAAGGCATGGAGGTTGGAAACACAATGTCATTTGGCAAATAGGCCAATTTGGCTGGAATTCAATTCAAGAAACAATTACCTTCCTGACAAGGTGGTTGTGAGGAAAGTAGTTTGTAACTCTTCAAGGACTGTAGAAAAGAGAGCTTATTATTATCTAGTCCATTCCCTTTTCTCCTAAGTGGTGCTTATCACAGAATTGAAATTTTAGAGTTGAAGGAACCTTAGAAATAATGTTGTTCAATCCATTCAACATACAGACAAGGAAACTTAGGGTGAGAGGGGGGAAAGTCATTAAACTAAAGTCACACAGTGAGTTGGTGTAACAAGTGAAATCAAGTATTTGGGTGACACTGTTTAAAAAAAACAAACCTCTCCTTCCTTAGTAATACATCCCAATGTCTTGCTTCCACTGTGATCAAGAGGTTCAGATTTTTCTAATTCTGGTGTTTATCCCTGCTGAAAAGTAATAGGAAGAGGTGGAAATGAAGATGAGGTAGGAAGGTCTATACCACCAGCAAGCATGGTGGAGTGGCTGGGTGAGGGAGGCGGGGAACCACAGCACAGTTTATGGATTGAAAAAGTCTCATCTCTTCACATTTTTTTGTACCCAATCTTTTTATGCAACTTTGAATTTTACAGGCAGGAAACTGACTATGATTGTCAGGTTTGGGGTATTTTTTTTCTCTTAAAAAACAATTGAGGGGGAGGGTGGAGAATTTCTTCCCCTACTCCCTCATCACAAAACATTCACATCCCAACACTTAGTCATTTGTCAAGTAGTTTGACCACTATGCAGAATTCTTTGATGACACAAAATACACTGTTATGTTCTAGCTCATGAAAACAAAATGTAAGATGGAATTTCAGAATGAAAAAAACTCGTAGGCCAGAAAACTCCCCGGTTAATGATCAGTCGAAAAAACCAGGGCTTGGCTGGGAGTGCGTTTGTCCCATAATGGTGGTAAATTCCTACAGTTGTATTGGTGGCATTCTTGAATTATAGGGGACTTCCAGTCGGCTGTTTCTTTGTCAAATGAATTGTGTTAAATGTCTTCATTAGGAGATGCAGAAACTGAATCAGCAACTGGAAGAGAAAGAGAGAGAGCTGCAGCGGCTGCTCATGGAGCCCCAGCATGAGCGGGAGCGAGAAATCCTGCTGCTGCAGAGAAGTTTGGCGGAGAAGGAGAAGGCGCAGGCCACAAGCGAGGTGCTCTGTCGGTCCCTGACTGATGAGACTCATCAGCTCCGGAGGACTCTGGCCGCCACCGCCGAGATGTGTCAGCACCTCGTCAAATGTCTGGACGAGAAGCAAAGATCTGGAGGGCACAGGGAGGAGAAACCCCCCTTGGAAAGATCTAATAAGGTACGTGGTGCACTTTTGAGACTCACTTTATCTGTAAAATGAAGGGGTTTGATTTATTGCTATATCTGCTTCACTCTGCTCATCTGTAAAATGGGAATAATAATGGTGCACTGACCATTTCACAGGGTCATTCTGAGGAAATACTCTGTAAAACTTGAAACACTAGAGGAATTAGAACATATTTGTTATTATTTGTAGTATTCAAAGGTCCCCTCCAACTCGGAGCCCTGTGTTGGTTCAGCTGGTTCAGATGCTGACTTTGCCGATTCACTGATTTTTTGAGGGGAAAGAGGGGACCGATGTGGAGCCAAAGTTGAGACCTTCTCATATACCCCAGCAGCTAGGTAATTATAGAAAGGTGTTTGAGGGGAATGATAACACTACCACTAATGATAGCTGACATTTATATGGTACTTTCAGATTTGCAAAGTGTTTTATCATCTCTTTTGATCCTTGCACCAGCCTTATGAGGTAAGTCCCATCTTATAGATGAGGAAACTGAGGCTGAGGGACTTGGCCAGTGTCACATGGTTAGCAATAGTTTGAGGCTGTAGTTGAATTCAGATCTTCCTGACTCTAAATCTAGCTCTCTATGCCCTTTACCGCAATATGGAGGGACAGAAATTGGCAACTTCTGCCTCATAAAAACCTCTGGACCTTCAGAGTAATTACTAAAGTCACATTTGCATGAGAAGCTTCCCTTGCTATCCTTCCTCATTAATAAAAACCACATAGTTTTCGGGGCAAGGCTCTGAGAGTGAGAGATCCCTTGATCCTTTCTAGAATGACTAAAGATGCAAAATACAATTAGAGGTAAACCTAGACCAGCCTGCTTTTCTGTGAGCTGGTCAAACACAGAGCCTAGGACACTCACTTTCCACTTTGTGCAAGAAGCCTCTGTGGGAATGGTCCTTTAAAATAATCACTTGTTTTAGGCCACGATTTAGGAAGTAAATAGGAAGAGCTCACTGGATCATAGATTCAGAGATCATCACACATGAGGAAACAGATGAGGTGAAGTGACTTGCCCAGGTCACACAGCTACTAGTAAAGTGTCCAAAACAGGATTTGAATCCACATCATCCTGAGTCCAACTCTCTGTTCATTATACAACACCTGACTCGTAGAATATGAGAGGCTGTGCCATCGATAAGCAGAGAGAGCGACAAAGCACATATTCTAGGCTACTGGATGCAGTCTTCTAAGATTTTGTTCTTAAAGTTTCAGTTCTTCAGAGACTGTTATGTTCTGAGACCCAAAGCCATAGGGTATCATCAAGGGAATGTCAGTGTTAACAAAATGTTAAGCTATTGTTTCTGGGAGAATCCTAAGGTTATTGAAAGAATTTAACAGTTTCCCAAAAACAATACAGCCTATTCTCCTCCTCCTGTTCTATTCTGGTCCCAACTCATTGTCTAATTGCAGCGTGTATGCTCATGTGTATATATACATACATGCATGTACTCTCTGTGTGTGTGTGTGTGTGTGTGTGTATACACATACATATACACACATAGGTCTGCTTATATATACATACATACATACAGGGGCAGCTAGATGACTCAGTGAATAGAGAATTGGGCCTGCAGTCAGGAAGATCTGAGTTCAAATCCAGCCTCAGACACTCTGCAGAAAATCACTTAACCTCTCTTTGCCTTAATCCACTGGATAAGGAAATGGTGAACCACTCCAGTATCTTTGCCAAGAAAACCCCATGGGCAGTATTGGTGTGCTGTGGTCCATGGGGTTATGAAGGATCAGACATGACTGAATGACTGAACAATAATACATATATACACATTGCAATTAGACAATGAGTTTTGTACATGTATAGATATAAACACATATGCATATTACATACATATACTCACATATATACATACACATATATACACACATCAATATGTAAATATACACTTATATATAAATATATGTACACATAAATATATATATATATATAATCTGTATGTATATGCTTTTAGGTAAGCTCTATCAGTTGTCCATTCAACTGTACATTCCAAAATGGATGAGATGTTCTTTATACACTTGGTTTTTCCTATGTGGATAGCCCATGCCCTTTAGAGGGTGATAAGGCACGTGCATGGATAAATCCATGACAAATTAGAATATGAGAAGTACATAGAGTACAAAAATGTCATGAGATCAGATGAGGAAGAAATCACTTCCAGCTTAAGGGATCAGGGAAGGCTTCATGGAGGAGGTGACTTTTAAACCAGGCCTCAAAGCATGAGTAGGAAGTCTCTGGGCAAAAATAGGGGGTAAAGGCCATTTTTGGCATAAGGAACAGTGTGAAAAGTGATCTGAAAGCATGAGATTCATCCAAAGCATGGCAGATTGTCTAGTCTGACAGGAGTATTGCGAACATGATGGGGAAAAAAATATTGTGAAATAAAGTTGGAAGCCAGATTGGAGCCTGACTACAGAGGGCTCTAAGTGCTAGGCTAAGAAGTTTCCTTTATTTGGTGATCAATGGGGAGCCATTGAAGTCTTCTAGGGAGTGGAGTGATGGATTATAATGGTACCCAGAAAAATGTGGTAAATTCATGTAGGATGGATTAAAAGGGATAAGAGATGAGAGAAAGATGGGAAGCGAGGAGATCTGCTAGGAAAGGACTGAAATGATCTAGGTAATACTCCAGGGAAAGAGGACCTATCTGGGAATGGTAAAGAAGGGACAGATAGAACCTGCAGAATTGGCAATGGGATGAAGAAAGGCTTCAAAGATACCACCAATCATGTGACCAAAGGAATTAGAGTTGGAAGGAGAGAAAGCATGGTGCAGTAGGCAAATCACTATATTTAGATTTGGAGGACATGATTTGGAAACCTACTTACTAGGTTTTACTGCTTACCAACTCTGTAGCCCTGGGCAGGCCACTTAACCCCTAGAGATCGTGAGAGATCATCTAATCTGACTCCCCAACTTGACAGAAGAGGAACAGAAAAGTTAAATGGTTATCCGAGGTTAGCTGAGTAATTAAGAAGAAGCCAGGGTTCAAGGCCAAGGTCCTCTGACTCCAGAGAACACCAGTGTTCTTTCTACACTAGGGCACACTGCCCTAGTTCTGCCTGGATGATATTTATTGGTACTCTTGAATGGAACAGGAAATTTAGGAAGGATGATAGTATTTAGGGGGCTGGAGGAAGAGCATTTTTCATCATTTTCTCCTTTTGGGTAGTGGGAAGAGCTATGGGCTGGGGAGTTAAGCAATATGGGATCTAGTCCCAGTTCTGATATCCACTGGCTGGGTGACTTTGGGCATATTACTTCCCCTCTTGGGGCTTTCAGTTTTCCTACTTGTAAAATGAGGTAGGTAGAAGAGATGATGAGCTCTGAGGTTCCTTCCAGCTTGAATGTTCTAGGATTCTGTTAGAAGTGGATTATATGGAGCTGACAGGTGGGGGAGAGGGGAGTCTTTCTGAGAAAATAGCTTGATGTTACAGGAATTTTACAGGTGATCACCAGGGGGATAGTGAGTTATGGAGGAAGGTCTCTGGGAGCTCTCTTATGATCTTTGTCTTGGTCTGGTACCAGAGCCTACCCAAGGGGAGTCTCCAGGAGGAACAGCCCATTTCTGAAACTAAGAAAGAAGCTACTAGTTTGGTGATAGTGGGGCTTCCCTTCCCCCCGCCTCTTAGTACTTTTTGGAATCATTGCAGCATTTCCCCTTTCTTTTTTAAAGTCCCAAACATGTTTTGAATGACCTGAGGTAGAAAGTGAGTTTTCGGTTTGGGATATTCAGGGTGTGTGTCTGGCAGTCTGGGGCGGCAAAGCATCACATTATTCTAAGACTGGGTCAAGTTTCTAGTCATGTAATTAGTCAGGTTGCTTCAGGGATTCCCGTCTGGGAGAACGGTTGTCAGATGTGATTCCCAGATTGTTTGAGGGGAATTCTGGATAAATGTAGCTTGATAGAGAAAGTGAGTTACAGAATTTCACAACTGGAAGAGACCTTGAAGGCATCTGAACCAACCCATCCCTTCCTAAGATTACACTATGCAACCTAAGGGTGTTGGAAGGTGCTCTAAGAGATCGTCTGGCCCAACTCCCTCACTGAACAGGAAAAAACCGAAGCCCAGAGAGATTAAGTATCTTGCCCAAGATCCTAAGTGTAGTAGGTGGTGGAGCCAGAAGTCCCATCTTGGTCTTCTGACCCCAAATCCAGGGCTCTTTACAGTACCCCACACCGCCTCTCCAAGAGGTGGTCAGTTAGCCTCCCCTGGAAGACCTCCAGTGACAGAGAGCCCTCTTTCATTCCAGTTTTGAGCAGTTTGGGTGGTTGAGGACTTGTTCTTTATGTCAAGCTTATCTGTAGCTGCCCTTTCTGGCTCTCCATTCTGCCATCTAAAATGCCAAGTAGAAGACATCTAATCCTATCCTTCCACGTGACAGGCCTTCAGATCCTTGAAGCCAGCAATCAGAATGGTCCTTCCCCTAAGCCCATCTTCTGAACAGATTTGGGGTATTTTTCTGAGTGACCAGGAGAACAGGAGAACACTGAATTTGTGGCAGAAAGTGCCCTTGGAAGCAAGTCTTAAGTGCCTCTTAGTAGCTATGTCACCTAAGGCAAGTCTTCACATCTTTGGGACTCAGTTCCCAAATTTGTAAAATGGGAATCATAATATTATGATGTTCTTTACAACTATTATTTCATTTGATCTTCACAATAACCCTGGGAGGTAGGTGCTATTATTATCCCCATTTTACAGATAAGGAAACAGAGGCAAATAGTGCTTAAGTGATTTGCCCAGTGCCATACAGCTAGTAAGTGTCTGAGGATGAATTTGAACTCGGGTCTTCCTGATTCCAGACCCAATATTCTATTGACTGCTCTTAGGTACCAGGTTGCCTTTCCAGAATTAAAGTCTTTAGAAAGACCTTTAGAAAGACTATGTTTTTAGAATGCTTAAATGTAAATGTTCTAAGAAAACAGTTTCAGCTTTTTACAGAAGGAGGACAGATGCCAAGGCCCTGCTGATACCACTGTGAGGCAGCTGTGATTTAGAAGAACATTGGTTTTGGAGTTAGAATATTGTTGTTGTTGTTAAGTCATGTCTGACTCTTTGTGATCCTGTATGGAGTTTTCTTGGCAAAGATACTGGAGAGGTTTGCCATTTTGTTCTCCAGTGGATTAAGGCAAACAGAGGTTAAGTGATTTGCCCAGGGCCACACAGCTAGTGAGTGTCGGAAGCTGGAATTGAACTCGGGTCTTCCTGACTCCAGGCCCGGCACTCTATCCACTGAGCCACCTAGTTGCTAAGGAGTTAGAATACATCAGATCTAATTCTGCTTCTGACACTTACTAGGTGTGTGTTCCTGGGCAAGTCACTTCCTCTCTCTGAGCCTCAGTTTCCTTGTTTGTAAAATGAGAATGATAACAGTTGCACCATCTACCTCTCAACCACTGGGAAAATGCTACGTAAACTTTAAAGCCTATCGGAAATTTGAACTTATTATTTATTATTCCTTGAACTCTTTTCCCTAAGCTATAAGCAACAAAATGGTGTCTAGCTTTTAGAGCTAGTTATTCTAATGCCTCATGCTGTAGGGGATGGAGTCTACAATGGGAATGTCCTCATGGAATGTTGATTTCATGAAAACTCCTAGTTATCACATTGACACCCGGGCTCCCCTTCACCTCACAACATCAAAGTTATTTCCTGGTTATCTCTTTCTCCTCTCCCATATGTCTCTTGAAACAAAAAAGTACAATGAAGCAAAACAAACCTACCCATTGATCCTGGTTGATAGCATATATGGTTCATTCGGGGCCTGTGCTCCACTACCTTTCTCCTGAAGAGAGTTGAGGTCTTTCTCATCAGTCAAGGTTGTTCAGTGCACTGATTTGAATTTCAGTGTTTTAAAATTTTGTTTGCCTTGACTTTATGGACACAGGTGTTTGCATGCTGTTTCCCCTTTAGACTGTGAGCTCCTTGGGAGCAGAGACTGTCTTTTGCCTTTCTTTGTAACCCCAGCCTTTAGTGTAGGGCCTGGGCACACAGTAGGTGCCTAGGAAGGAAGTGCCTGTTTATAGACTTCACATCATTTTAGGGGTTGTGTTTGCTCTCTTGCTTTACATTATTCTGCATGAGTTCAGATAAGTCTTCCCAGGCGTTTCTGAATTCTTCATATTGTCATTTCTTGTAGCAGAATGACCGTCCATTCCATTGACAAGCCACAGTCTGTTCTGCTAGTCCCCAGTCATTGAGCACCCTCTTTGCTACCTCAAAGCAGATGAGTTCTTATATTGCTGCTTTAATGTGATCGATCCAGTTTGATTTTGAAGTGACTATAAGCACAGGAAAAATTCCTCTTCCAAACAAGGCTGGGGAAAAGGTTATTACTTAGTAGTTGTTCAATCTGTGTCTCATGGGAGGGAGGAATGTCATGATAAGGTATTTTTTTTCTTCCTCCACAGCTACAATTTCCTGAAGGTGATGTCTCGGTTCATGCCATTATTTGTAAATTACAGGAGGAAAACAGGCTCCTGAAACAAAAAGTGGTTCATGTGAGTATGTTTCTCCTTATTTCGTATTTGTGGGAGGAGGGTGTGGCGAAAAGAGCATTGTCCTTAGAGTCAAGAAACCTGGGTGGAAATCCTAGGTCTGACACCTCACTGCCCCGGGGCTTTGGAGCCTTCATCTTTCTGAGCCTCAGCTTCTTCATTTGTAAAATTGGGATAAGAATATTTCCACTACTTTCCCAACAAGATGGTTAAGAAAAGTGCTTCGCAAACCTTAAAGTGGTATAGAAATGGCAGTTGTATTTTTGGTTTGTCACTGCCAGCTACCAAGACTAGCTGATATCACTAAGGCTAGTCTGGGTGTCAGCCCCTCAAACTCCAGATTAATAATGACTATTTCAGTACCATTTAATATTTTACAACAATCCTGTGAGGTAGCTGGTGCAGATTTTATTCCCATTTAACAGGTGAGGAAACTGAGATAGGACATCTAGTGGATCCAGCTTACCTCTCCAGTTTGGTTTCACATTCCTCCACCTCATTTCCTCAATGTTACAGTCAAATGAGGCTACTTGTGATGTGTCCATTGCCTATCTCTCAGCCTTTGCCTAGGCTGGCCCCCATGCCCGGAATGCACTACTTCCTTGCCTCCTCCAATGAAATCCCCACCTCATCTAAAAGGTCTCTCTCAATGTTTCCTTCTCATTACTTAGTGCCCTTCACAACTCCACCAGAAATTACTTTGTATATACTTGTATATATTTTGTATTGACAGCTATGTACGCGTAGTTTCCTTCACCATCATCATTATCATCATAACTAGCATCTACGTAGCACTTTAAAGTTTACAAAGCACTTTACAAATATTATCTCATTTTATCCTCACGATAACTCCAGGAGGGAGATGTTTTTATCCTTATTTTACAGGTGAGGCAGACACAGGTTAAGTGACTTGCCCAGGGTCACACTAGTGAGTGTCTGAGACTGGATTTGAACCAAGGACTTCTCAACTCCACAGGTCCAGCACTATTTCCACCTTGCCACCTAGCTTTCATTAGAATAGAAGTTACTTCAGGGCAGGGACTATTTTATTTTATTTTTTACTTTGTATTACCAGTGCCCAGCACACAGTAGCCACATGCTTATTGAATGAAAATGTCAGAGTTGGGATTTGAACCTATTAATCCAGGGCTCTTTCTAGTACACCAGGAGATCTCTTATAACCATGACCAATTCTACAGGAATTATTTTAAAAGCCTTGACCTTGTTTGGCTACAAGAAGGAATAGAACACTCATGGCTTTGCTTCATTTTGGGGGAGGAAGTGGGGAGGAGGAAGAAAGGAAAAAATAGGGGAAGTCTAATGGTCACTATAAGGAAGTAATATAGCTTTTGGTTTTTGGTTGGGGGTGTGTGTGTGTGTTTTTTTGTTTGTTTGTTTGTTTGTTTGTTTGAAATTAAATTTAAGACACCGGGGAAGAAATCAGCCCATGCTGGAATTTCTCAAAGCCTCCTTTGTGGTTTTTAGAAGGCTGCTGATTGCATTGTGGTAATCCTTCCAATCACCAAGTAGATATTTTGGAGTTAGGAGGCACCCAAATGATGTTCCAGGTCAAACATTCCTTTTACAGAGGAGGAACTGAGATCTCATTGCCTTCCAAATAAAGTATAAACTCATGACTTTCTTCATTTATTCAGCCTCATTCTGTCCTCTCCCACCTCTGCATTTTGCTTATGCTCTCCCCTGTTCTAGCAATGGCTGCTCCTCTCCCCCATCTCCATCTGTCCAAGACTCCTTCCTTCAAGACTCAATTCAGATGCCCCCTTTTCCATGAAGTTTTCCCTGACTCCCTCCCTCTCGTCCCATCCCCCTCCTCCTCTTCACTCCATGGGAAAGTGGCCCTTCTTCCTCACATTCCTGGAGCACTTCACTGAGATCTTCTCTCATTCTCCTTTGTAGCACAATTATTTCTGTGCTTTTCCTTCCCCTCCATTAAACTGTACTTCTTCCACAAGCAGAGCCCATATTGGATTTATCTTTGTGTCCCCAGGGCCAACCACATTTCCTCCTGCACATAGTAGCAGTTTGATAAATACTTATAGAAATGAAATGCCCAGAGAGAAGGGATTTGCCCAAGATCATATTACAAATTAGTGGCAATTCAGAGCTGGAATTCAGGTTGATGGTGTCTGGATTCCCACACTAGTGTTTTTTTTTTTTTCTGGGCTTAAGTTACAGGAGGGCAGATAATTCTGGGAAGAGTAGTACATGTATGCAACAGACACTTAACACAGTAGATTCCACTCCTTGAAATCACTGGTTAATAAAACCAGCTAACTAGCATTATATGTAATTGGTTTAAAAAAAAAAAACAACAACCTGTAAATAACTTAAGTATTGAATGTTGGGGGGAAATGAGGTTCCATGAGATTGATGGAGCCAGAGGACCGGGGTTCAGAGGTGGCACTAAAACCCTAGGTGGATGGTATGATTCCTCGTGTAATGTCCTCCTCATTATTCAAGCATGCATGGCCTCGATGTATCAGGAACTGCAAAAAAACAAGTTAAATTAACATGGGATTTAGAGCCAGAAGGAACTTTAGAGAGAAATGATCAAGTCCAACATTCTCATTTTACAGAAGAGGAAACTGAGGTCCAGAGAAGGGACATGATTTTCCCAAGGTGGCATAGTAGGTTGCAGAGTCAAGATCTGAACTCTGGTCCTCTGGCTCCATTATTCTCATAGTACCTCTTTTTTTTTAACCTTTTTCCCTATCATTTGACACTTAAATTACATGTACTGTTGCCATGAAAATCTTTGAATAGATTTTGCATTTTTGTTTTTTTGTAACACTTTAAATATGTATATTCTCAAGTATAGTGTTCTCAGTACAAAGGGCATAATTCCTTTTGTAACTTTTCTTGCATACTGCCAGATTGCTCCCCAAAAGGTTCTGCAGGTTTGCGGTTTAGGTGTACTTCTTTCTCCATCACTCTGGTCCTATTGAATTTTGTTGCTTTTAATTGCTTTTACCAATTTGATGGAAGTAGGGTGGGCCCTCGAGGTTGTTGTAGATTGGATTTCTCATTATTGGTATAGTTGAGGGTTTTTTTCCCCCCTTAATGATAATTAGCAATCTATGTTTCCTCTTTTCAAAATCATCTGTTCATATCCTTTGACTGTTTATCCATCGTGGTTTGGGAATTATTGCTGTGACTTATTAACAGTTCCTTAAATATTTTAGATTTTTAAAAAATCTGTTCTGTTTGTCATGTTATCTTTTCTCTCAGTCTGTTACTTTTATCTTAATTATATTGGTTTTTGTTGTACAGAAACTTTTAGTGTAGGTGATTATATATTTAGACATCAACTATATAATTATAATTTATATATATATAAATATATATATAGACATATACTTTCTTATATGTCTATACTTCTTTCCATTTGCCACATTAAAAAAAAAAAGCTTTCCTTTCCATAACCAAGACAGTCCATTTGTTGTTTTTAAAAAAAGTAGCATTGGGTTGAATATCTAGCACTTATATGTGGCACAGGAGAAAACAGGTGAGCAGAAGGGTGGACCTTGGTGGTGGTTATAGTGGGGCTTATTTACGGTGAGGTGAGGTAGTTAATGGGTATCCTCTTGAGGATTTGGGGAAAGAAAATGCTTGTCCTACCTTCATCGAGACCCATTCTGATTCTTCTTCCTCAGGTAGAAGATCTGAACGCCAAATGGCAGAAGTACGACGCTAGCAGGGATGAGTATGTGAAGGGCCTCCATCTGCAGCTGAAGGAACTGAAAGTCCTTCCCGAGCAGGGTTTGCCCATGAGCCCGGAGCTTATGCAGAAGGAGATTTTCCGGCTAAACAAACTGTTGGAAGAAAAAATGGCTGACTGCTTGAAAGTAAAAAGGGAGCTGGAAGATATGAAGAAGGCAAAAGATGGAGACAGTGAGCGGATACAGATGTTGGAGCAGCAGGTCAGCAAGGGCACAGTCACTCAGCTTCTGAGAAATTTGATGCAGAATGAAAAATTCTTTCTATTGCTAAGCCTCAGCTTGTTCTGCTAGCCCCCGATCAAGGGGCACCCTCCTTGCTTCCACAAAACATATTGATTTTTATACTGTGATTTAGTTTGATTTTGAAGAGACTGTCACTAAAAAAAATTTTATGGTAATATTAAACTTAATTTAAGTATCAAATGATGGGGGGGGCAGAAAATGACATGAACTTTTAGCTGGAAATCTTTCTGGGGCTGGGGCATTGAATTTTCTTAGGGCCCTAAGATTTAATGCTGGAAGGGACCTTGGAGATTAGTGGACAAACATTTATGAAGCCTGCTGTGTACCAGGTATTATTCTGGGCCCTTGAGATACAAAGACAGAGATGAAATAGTTCTTCTCCTCAAGGAACTTATATTCTACAAGGGGAAACAGTATGCACATATATAGATATACACAGAACAGATTATGGTGCTAGAAAATGATAGATTTGACAACTAATTGAATATGGGGTGTGAGTACCAGTGAGGAGTTGAGGATTGTTACTAGAGTTGTGAACCTGGGCTCTCAGAAGGATGGTGGTGCCCTCAACAACAATAGGAAAGTTCAGAAGAAAGATGAAAGAAAAGGAAATGAAGTCTATTTTGGACATGTTAAATTTGATATGCCTTTGGAACATCTTGTTCTGAATGTCCAATAGCAATTGCTGATACAGGAGAGACGTTCAGAAGAAAGACTGGAATACACACACACATACACACATATATATACATACATACATACATACATACATACATACATATACATATACATATATATATATATTCTGCATAGAGATCATAAT
Organism: Vombatus ursinus; assembly: GCF_900497805.2. Taxonomy (NCBI): domain Eukaryota; kingdom Metazoa; phylum Chordata; class Mammalia; order Diprotodontia; family Vombatidae; genus Vombatus; species Vombatus ursinus. The sequence continues at coordinate 9,210,454 of NW_020954596.1, read as the reverse complement.
TAAATCCATGGAAGCTGATGGGCTAGCTCCCCAAGTGAGAGCATGGAAACAAAATAGAAGGTGGTCTAGGACAGAGTCTTGGATAACCCCACAGTGAAAGAGCATGACATGGGTGAAAATCTAGCAAAGTGAACAGGGAAGGAGCTGTCAGTCAAGAGGAGAAGCGAGAGCAGAGTGTCACAAAAACCTAGAGAGGAGAGAGTGTACAGGAGGAGAAGGTGATTCAGCAGTGAGAGATGTTGCAGAGAGTTCCAGAAAGATGAGGACTGAGAAAAAGTCATTAGGTTTGGCAAGTAAGAGACATTCTCACTCTGAAGAGAAGAGTTTCAGTTGAGTAATGAGGTCAGAAGCCAGACTGCAGAGTGTTTAGAAGAGAGTGAGACGAGGGGAAGTGAAGGGACCCGGTCTAGATAGCTTTCTGGAATTTAGCAAAGAAAGGGAGGAGAGATTTAGTTTCCTCATCTTGTGAATGAGGAAACCGAGACTCAGAAGGGATGATCTGACACCCTGGAGGTGACTGGGTGTAGAGAAGACGTTGATTGCTGAGTCAGTCTGCATAAGCCAATTTAGTCACCTGCTCCTCCAACTTTATCTTGATTCCAAATTAAGCACCTTTAAGTTCTGTGCTTTGGATCCCGTCAGCCGAAAATTGCAGGAGTGGGATGGTGAGCAAGAGAGGGACAGATAAGGTTGGTCAGTGCAAGCCCATCACTGACATGGAAAAAAAGCTCAAAATCTCTTGTATCATCTTATATAAAATGAGAGGATTTTGAGCTAAGAGGGTCCATAGAAATCACCTAGTATACAGGCTCTTAACCTGGGATCCATAAACTTTAAAAAAAAAAAAAAGATTTTGATAATTGTATTTCAATATAATTGGTTTCTTTTGCAATCCTTTGCATTTAATTTTATTCATTTATAAACATTATTCTGGCTAGCATAGTGGCATGCGCTTGTGGATTGATTGAATTTGGGAGTTCTGAGCTACCGTAGGGCTAAAGCCAATCATGGTCCTCACTAATGGGAGGAGAAGGATGACAAGTCTGCCCGAGGTGTGTTGAATTGGCCCAGGTCAGAAAAATAGATCAAAGCTTTCCAGATGATCTAGGGGGACCCGGCCTCAAAAAAGTAAATAAATCCTTACAAGTTTGGAAGCTTCACCAGACTGCCAAAAGAGTTCTGTGACCAAAAAAAGCTTAAGAACCTGTGATCTAGTCCAATGTCCCCATTTGGTAAAGGAGGAGATGGAGGGGAATGAAGGGAAGTAGTTTGTACAAGGTCACATAGTATGTAGGAGGAAAGACTGAAACTTGAATCCCTACCTTAGGATTCCAAAACCATTGGGTTTTCCCTTAAACAAGTGTTTAGGGCAGTGTTTTTTTGGGGGGGGGGGGGCCTTGACTGTTGTAGGTAAAGTGTCTTTTAATGCCTACTATGGGAAGCACTTAAGTTTTTTCTGTTTTCAGGTGCTTGTTTATAAGGATGATTTTACGTCAGAAAGAGCGGATCGGGAGCGGGCACAAAGCAAGATTCAAGAACTTAAGGAAAAAGTTGCAACCCTACAGCACCAGATATCCAGGAGACAGGTAAAACACTGAAATAAAATCAGAAAGATTTTTATTGTGAATTTCCTTTTAAAGGTTAATCAACCAACAAAATCTTATTAAGCATGAATGTATAAGTAGAGGTTATATCAGATTGCACGCCATGTTGGGGAGGGGGAAGGAGTAGGAGGGGGAGAAAATTTAAAACTCAAAATCTTATGGAAGTGAATGTTGAAAACTAAAAATAAATTAATGAATTATTTTTAAAAAACCCCAAATATTACTGAGTGACTCAGTAGTTACATTCTCTTGATCACTCCACATACAAAAGTTACATTTCATCAAGGACAGGTGATTCTACTTTATCAAGAGCAGAGTATTTTCTTGTGTTATTTCTTTCTCCCTTTTAAAATTCAAAATTATTTTATTAAGCTCCTGCTTGAGACAGTGAATAGAGCCTTGGGTCTGGATTCCAAAAGACTTAAGTTCAGATCTGGCCTGACACTTACTAGCTGTGTGTCCCTGGACAATTCACTTAACCTTTATCTACCCCGGTGTCCCTATCTGTAAAATGGGAATTTGTTATCGTTCAGTATATCTGACTCTTTGTGACCCCATCTGGGGTGTTTCTTGGCCATTTATGTTTCCAGCTCATTTTACAGATGATGAAACTGAGGCTAACAGGGTTATGTGACTTGCCCAGGGTCACACAGATAGTAAGTGTCTGAGGCCAGATTGAACTCAGGAAGATGAGTCTTCTTGACTCCAGGCCCAGCATTTTATCCACTTCACCACCTAGCTGCCCTTCATGTGGACAATGGGAATAATAACACTTATCTCCCAGGGCCAATATGAAGTTAAAATGAGATAATACATGTAAAGTGTATTTCAAACTATTGAGAGCTAGATAAATGCTTGTTGTTGTATTTCTTTTACTTTCTTGAATACATTCTTTTTTCTACCTAGAGAGTTCCAGTTTATAACAAAGATCTTTTAAAAAGAAAAGAAAAGAAAAACAGTTCAGTGGAATTATGCAACTCATTCACCGTATTCTAACAGTATATACAACATTACACAGTTATACTGCCTCATCTCTGAAATGACGGGAAGGAGGCATATTCTCTCAACCTTTTTTTCAGGTCCTAACTCAGTCATTATAATTACACACATTTCTCTTTGTTGCATTGTCCTCTGCATTAATATGTTTTCAACATATTGAGTATTGTTCTCCTGTGTCTTGTTTCTTACGTTTTCATTGGTTATATGTCTTCTAATGGATCTCTGAATTCTTCATAATCATTGTTTCTATTGCACAATAATGTGCTTTTTTACACTTGTACCATACCTTTATGTAGATATTCTCCAGGGAGTGGACAATCTATTATCTCTGTAAAAAAAAAATGTTATTAAGCACCTACCATGTACTAGGCAGGGCTTCTAGCTGCCTGACTACAGGCCTGGCACTGCCCCAGGAGTCAGGAAGACCTGAATTCAAATCTGACCTTGGACACTTAGTGGGGTGACCCTAGGCAATTCACTTAACCTCTGTGTGCCCTAGTTTCCTCAACTGTAAAATGCGGATAATGGTAGCACCTATCCCAGAGGATCAAATGAGATGATATTTACAAAGCACTTAAAATAGTGCCTGGCACATACCAGGTGCTTACTAAATGCTTATCCCCTTCCCTTCCCCTAGGAATAACTAATAACAATAGCCAGCATTTATAGAGCATTTTAAGTTTACAGAATCTGCTTTAAATATAGTTATCTTTGCATGAGTTTATCAAGTAAACGAGAAGTGGGTTTCTGTTAATACAATGAGCTAATGACTTATTCTCATTAATAAAACCATTTTGTAGTTTTAAATATAATCGTTTCACTTGACTTTTGTCCTTTAAAAAAGAAAATACATAATGTAGAAATAGGTTTAATATGATTATACATGTATAGCCTATATCAGATTGCATGCTGTCTTGGGGAGGGAGGAAAATTTGGAACTCAAAATCTTATAAAAGTGAATATTAAAAACTACAAATAGATAAATTAATTAATTAAAAAAAGAAAATATAGATGCATTATTATGTTTTGTGAGTACTTTTTTAGCCAGAATTGTATCTATTGGGAATGCAGGGAATGGTTAGTTTATAGATGCTAAATTCAAGAACAAACCAGCATCAAGAGTAAAAAAAAAAACAAAAACCACACGGTGATGGGGAAATAAGCAGCTAATGCTGTAGAATAATTTTATAAACAACAAGGAGAAAAATGGAACAAATTCTTGAAGTCTAGAAACAAGAATTTCTTTAATTGTAGAGCGTTTTTCACTTTGCCAATAACCAATTCAAACATGGAATAAATACATGTATATATGTACATTTCATTTGAACCTCATGACAATCCTGTAATGTGAGTGCTGTGATCACCCCCATTTGATAGATAAGGAAATTGAAGCTGAGAGGTTAAGTGACTTACACGGCTGGTAAAGTCTTCCTGGCTCCAGGCTCAGAACTCTTTATCTTTTATGCCACCTCCCTGCCTTAAAGAGAAAGGAAGGAAGAAAAGCACATACAAGATCACTTGGGAGTGAGCTGGGGAGGAGGGGGAGAATCTGGAAAGGCCTCAATAGAAGTGACATTTGAGTTGAACTTTAATTATAATATTTTTAAGTATAATTTTTTAAACTCTATTTCCCAACATTCCAAACATGGAATGGTTAAATTATTTTTACCCAGTAAAAGAAATGCATTTTCCCTCTCTTACGTCGCTTTAATGGAGATCCTGAGGCTTAGAGCCTGAAACAGACCTTAGAGATTATCTAGTCTAATTCTGTCATTTCACAGATAGGGAAAATGAGGCTAAGGGAGGTTAAGTGACTTACATACGGTCACACAGGCAGTAACACTGGTGCAACCACAGATGATTAGTGTTCTCTGGATAAATTCTCATTGTGCTCAAGCTTTAGAAGCAGAGCAGTGAATTTTCACCCATTCTCCCTACTAGACTGATACTCAGCTGAGATCTGTTTTGCTCTCACTTATCCTCAAACTGAGACCATTCGGCCAAGCGTAGTGTTTTCTGCATAGTGACATAGTTAAATATTCAACCCAGTTTTTCTACTGTGTGAGGTGAGGCAAGATTGGACATCAGGACTTTGTGACATAGTGGGGGAAAGTGTGACCGACCCCTAAGCAGGTGAAGGCTGTAGGGGCTAGTGTATGGTGGCGAGAAGTCTGGAAAGCATGCTGTATCCATGTGGGTAACAAGGGAACCCACGAGCTCTGATCAGGCGAGGCCTAAGCGGGGAAGGCAGTGTGGTCTGGTGTGGACTGGGTGTCATCAGAGCATTTCGTGGCGGTGTGGATAGATCGCATCTCTCCCACTAGGTTGTAAGGGGTCATGTTTTAATTTATGTCTCTCCCCATGACTAGCAATGTGCTCTGCTCCTTCAAGATGCTAAATAAATTCTAAATAGTGTTGGGATATGGGAGGAGGGAAGGTAATAAAAAAGAATGAGCACTGGCTCACAAGTCAGAAGACCTGGGTTCAAAATCCCACTTCTGAGGGGAGGTTACTTCACCCGCTTGGGCCTCAGTTTCCTCATCTGTCAAAGGGGAGGTTTGGACAAGTAGCCTGATAGATGATCTGTGATTGACCTGGGTTCAAATCCTGGCTTTGCTACTTAATGCTTGTGTGGCCTTGGAGAAGTCACTTTGCTTCCCTGGGCCTCAGTTTCTTCATCTGTAAAAAGACTGACTTGGACTTGGTGATTTTCGATCCCAGATCCCTTCGAGCTCTAAATCTGTGTTCTTCAGAATGTGGGGTCAGGGTAGTCAAAGAAGGCTTCCTGGTGAAAGCAAGACTTGAGCCAGGCCTTGAAGGATGAGGAGAATTTGGATAGTCGTGTTGTCTTTTCCATGGCTGATCTCACTTTTGAGGAAAGCAAAAAGGAGTAGATTCAGTCAGTCACCAAACATTTATTAAGCACTTAGTATGTGCCAGACCCTGTGCTAAGCACTAGGGAAACAAAGAAAGGCAAAACCCCAATGCCTGCCCTCAGGGAGCTTACATTCTAATGGGGAAAACAGCATGCAAATGACTATGTACATACAAGCTATGTAGATGTGTATGTGCATGTGTATATGTATATATGTAGATGGAAGGTGACCTTAGAGGGAAAGGCCTCTTGCAAAGGGTAGATTTGAGCTGAGCCTTGAAGAAAGCCAGGGAAACTAAGAGGCAGAGGTGATGGGGCAGATCCTCATCCCAAACATTATTCCTTTATGATGCTTGCTGCAGGAATTCTTTTTTTTTTCTTTTTGTTGAGGCAGTTGGGATTAAGTGACTTGCCCAGGGTCACGTAGCCAGTAAGTGTCAAGTGTCTGAGACTGAATTTGAACTCAGGTCCTCCTGACTCCAAGGCCAGAGCTCTATCCACTGCGCCACCTAGCTGCCCCCAGGAATTCTTTCTTGACACTCTATCTAATGAGCTGACAGTGAGCTTTCCCTTCTCAAATCTGCCTAGACCAGATCATTCCTTTGCCTTATCTGGTAGGTGGCACAGTGGATAGTGATAGGCTTGGAGTCAGGAAGGCCTGAGTCCAAATCATGCTTCAGATGCTTACTAGGTATGTGACTCTGGGCAACTTGTTTGCCTCAGTTTCCTCATCTGTAAAATGGTGGTAATAATAGCACCTACCTCCCAGGATGGTTGGGAAGATTAAATGAAATAACTTTTTTAAAGGGTTTTGCACACCTTGAAACACAACATAAGTGATACCTATTATTGTTATTATCACATTCTCCCTTGTATATAGCTATTTATATATGTGTGGTCTCCCTTCTGAGAGCAGGGCTTGTCTTTTTTTCGTCTTTGTATCTCTAGCACCAAGCAGAGTGTAATTCATGCCATAAGTGCTTAATAAATATTTACTTGAAGTGAGAGGAATTGAACGTAAGAATGTATAGCTGGTTTCCATGAGAAAATGCTTTTAAATGGTAAAATGTAAGAAACTAAATGTCAGCAAATGGCCAAATGACTCCTAACTCTGTCTTTCCCCCACAGGAGTCGAGAGAGACAACGGGCCACTGTAGGATTCACACAGGTCACAAAAACCACACACAACGCCTAGAGACAGACGTTGCAGAGGTCTTACTCAGGGCAGAGTCAGCAAGCACAAGGAGACCTGTCCTGCAGCCTGAACAGCCTGAAATCCAAGCAGACAGACGAATCCCTGGCCCTGATCTGAGAGGTCAAGGTCAAGGGGACCTTCACTGCCCTCACTGCATGAGGTTCTTTCATGATGAGGAGGGCGAGGAATTTCTTAGACACGTGTCTGAATGCTGTCAGTGACCAAGTCACCTGAAGAAGTTAGTCAAAGGCAGGGCCAGGGTGAATCGACTGCAAAGACTCTCCAGTCATTCATTTGGACAATCTGGTCCCCTGAAGAAGTATGATTCACTAAAGACATGGGAACAAAAATGGGAGAGCGGATCTGCCAAAGGACCAGTCAGTCATCTGGGGGTAAATCTCATTTGAGCTGTGTGACATTCCAACTCAAAGCCTACTGCCTAGCACACTGGAGCAGAGAAGGGGAATCAGCCATTGGATTTCTCCAGAGAGGGCGAAATGGCAGTATACCAGGCGATCAAGTGCCTGGTAACCAATTGGGTAAGGTTCCATCCCTTCAAGGATGAGTTGGGAAGAGTAAATACAAATTTATCTTTCTGTTGAAGAAAGCACCAATTTCTAAGAGTCAGAATTCTGACTCAGTCATTTACACCTGCTTTCAGTTCAGCTCAAGATGGTAAAACTGTTATTCAACATGGGCAACTGAGGTGTAGGAGATGGCTAGGGTGGGACAGTTTGAGTGAAACTTGCCCATCTTTGGAATGGACAAGTGTTACCGGGTGTTCTTTCCAATGGCCTCAGAATGGAGCACATGGGGCCTGGTCTGTCAGAACAAGGCAGGACAAGATCCACATTGATGCTCTGTCAAGCCTTCACATGCTGCAGTGTGTCAAGTACAGAGTGTGGAAGACATTCAGGTCACACAGATGACCCAGATTTGGCTCAAGAAGCGAGGACTGAACATCACTGCCCTGTCTTATGTGAAGGGTGGGGAATAGGCTTTTGGAAACAGTGGAATCCCATTTTGTTTTTGCACTGATGTACCTTGTGTTGGCAAGTTGCAATTTTTTTCTTAGGAATTGACTTTATATGAAGAATTAAAATCATATTTTATATTCACTTATTTTTATAATAAAATACACTGATGTGACTATTGATGTTTTCATGTGTTTCTTCATCTAAAACTCTGATAAAAAGATTGAATAATATAAGGCTATTGGGGAATTCTTATGACCAAGAATACTTGGACCTTCATGGACAGGGTATACCTATCACTGGGGTTCTGATGACTGTGGGTCAAAGCTAAGAGGCCAGACTGAAAGGAAAGAAATGTATTAACATGTTAAGGAATACTACTCCTGCTGAATAGCTTCAGCTACCCAGGACACAAATTTGGTTTTTATAAGCTTTCAAGCCCACTTAGAAATACCCAACTAATTGCAACATTCTATAGCAAATTAGGATAGAAAAGTAAAAGATTTAATAAGAGACAAGTAGAGAAAGAGAGGGATTAGCCAAGGGAGAAAGGGAGAATATTTGGAACGTTACTAGTGGGATTTATCATAAGAAAACATTCCCTATTCAAGGGTAGGAAATAAGGGGAAACAACTGTGAAAGAAATTCTTTTAGATAAGACCACAAGGTCTCTTACCCAAGTCCAGCAAATAGTTGTTACAACAGCAGATGAGGCCATCCACTTTACTCTGACCTTACACAGTTTGCTATATTTTATTTCCCCTTCAATAGTAACTAGACACTTTTTACTATTAGGCCACTAGCTGATTGGGGGATTCATCCATCAAGTTGCTGCAAAATAATTGTGGTTCCTATTTTTCCCCCTACAAGGCCGAGGATAGATTCCTAGGGCATTTTATCAGAGACCTTCCTCTAGAATGATATAAGTCCATCTATCACTGCTCTTTGGCCTTAATCATTCAATCCATTCCGAATCTACCTGTCATCTAGCCTATGTTTCATCCCATATTATACCATCCCATGTGTCCCTGTACTTGGTATGTAGTAAGGGCTTAATAAATGCTAGTTCATTTCGTTGCTTTTGTCATCTCATCTACAAAGATATTATGTGACATTCTGTCCAATGCCATGCTATTTTCATAACTTTGTATCCCCATCTCTTACCATGTTAGGTCGCACATAGCAGTACACGGTTGTTGAATTGACAACTAAATTCAGTGATTCCAGCTTTACAGAATTTCTGACCAACCCATTCTGCTCCATTTCATCAGTTACTATACCAATCTGATAGCCCTTTCAAAAACGAAATGGAGTTATTCTGGGATGGAGTTGTTTTTGGTGAACCCATGCTGGCTCTTAGTGATTACTGCTTTCTGCTCAAAATCCTCACTTAACCATCCCGTTAATAGCATATTCTAGAAGTGAAGTCAAGCTCACTTGTCTACGGTTTGTCAACTCTACTGTCTTTCCACTCACCTCTCCTTTTTAAAATAAATTGGGAATGTTTGCCCATCTTAGTTCTGTGGCACTTTTCTCATCTGTCAGGATTTGCCAGGGATCAGTGGAAGCAGCTTAGCAATTCCATCTACCAGTTGTTTCAGTGCCCTGGGATGTAGTCCCATTTGGAACTGAAGGCAGCTAAATACTCTCATTACTTCCTTGCTTGTCTTGGGTTTTTGACTCTGTTAATCGACATGTATTCTTTCCCTCCCAGTCTGAAAATTGGTTGGTGTAGAGGATAAGAACACTAGGCCTGGAGTCAGGAAGACCTGAATTCAAATCCAGCCTCAGAAACTTACTAGCTGTGTGATCCTGGGCAAGTCACTTAATCTCTGTTTGCCATAGTTTCCTCATCTGTAAAATGAGGATAATAATAGCACTTACCTCTATGAAGATCAAATGAGATAATAATTATAAAGCACTTAGCACAATGCCTGCACATAGCACGTGCTACATAAATGTTAGCTATTATTATTATTCTCCTTGATAGGGAAAACCTAAAATACTTTAGCAATAACTCACAATAACAATAGCTCATATTTATATAGATACTTTAGGCTTTCAAATTGATATATATTATTTGTTACATATGATTTACATATAATTATACTATGATTATATAAGTATATCATGTATAATATATAATGTAACAATATGTATTATGCACACACACATAATCTCCAATGAGAGATTGTATACACTTACTATTTGCAATCCAGTAAGAGCCATCCACATGCCCTCAAGGCATCGGTTACTGGAATATGAATTCCATGAGCAGTAGTAGTTGATCCAGCACAACAAAAGCCAACCAACTTTGACCTGATGATCAGCTACATTGAATCCTCTCTTGGCAGTGGGCATGAAAACTTTTAAATCTTTATAATGAGCAGATATATATAGTATCATATATATAATATATAATTCAATAATGCATTAATATTATGTGACAAATATTTTAGGGTAATTAATAGGTGATATTTATATAAATAATAAAATATATAATAATAATGCATTATAATGAATATCCTATATCCATTATATGTGTATAGCCTACAATGGGTACAACCATCCTTCAATCATTTAGCACTATCTTCTAGATCAGAGGTTTGGCCTACTTCCCCCTTTAAAAAAATTATTCAGTTCCCCTCCCCCAGAAATCTACTTTCTTTCACCCTTTAATGGTTTTTTGGGGGGAAATTTGCATCATTTAAAAAATATAAAATATATTTTTTAAAAATGATGCATCTTAAATTTAATGATTTGTTGTAAATTTGTGGTTTTTTCCTGTATTGAAATTTTGATGATGCAATATTGCGTCATGTAACCAAATAGTATCGTATTGTGAACAAGTCATTACACCCACATATTCCTGTGGATGCCTGCTGGACTTCCTCACAATGCCCAAGGAATTCTCCTGCCAACACCTGTTTGTTAAGACCTGTTGGCAGACTTGACTGGACCTGACTGCTGATCAGTTATAACTTGCATTTGTGTGTTTATTTGGAAAATAATATAATCGCTATGTCTTTAACTCTGTTACACAACAGATGAAACAGGTACAAATGGTTTTTCAAAATTTTCTTAGCTTCTTCTTTCCTTATTTTTATTCAATGCCCCCCAACTGCACCCGAGGCTACTACCGCCCCCCCGCATCATTGCAGTGCCCCCCAGGGGGTGGTATTGCCCACTCTGGGAACCTTTGTCAGATGAAGACTTTCCTGATGGCCACCCTGCCCAACAATTGCTAATGTATTCCCTCATGCTGCCTACCCCGACAGCAGGGATTGCTTTGATTTTGTTTCTGTATCCCCAGCAGCTAGCCCACTACCTGGCACATAGGAGTCAATTTATGAATGCTTGTTGATTGGCCCATAATTTGTTTCTAGGATTTTTGTTTGTTTCTGTGTGTGTTTTACTATTACAAATAATGCTGCTATGAAAGTTTAGGTACACATGGGATTTTTTTTTCTTTTTGCCATTGACTTCTTGGGATATAAACCCCCGGCACCAGGGTGCCTGGCCAAAAGGTGTGAACCCGTTAGTTACTCTCCCTGTATAATTCCAAATTGTCTTCCTGAATGCCAAACTCATTTACTTTACGAAAACCGAAACAGGCCTGGAACCAGGGTATGGCTTCCTCAAAGTCACGTAGCTCTGGGTGGCAGAGCCAGGTCTAGAAGCCAGGTCTCTCTGGCTCCTCTTTTCTTTGGACTGAAAGGTAAGTTTATCCCTAAAAGGAATTGGAAGAGAGTTATCTCCTAACTTCATGGCAACAGGGTCTAAAAACAGAGAAAAGGAGTTTCATATACACTTTTCATTGGTCATGAAAACTTCAGCACAAAATTCTTGGCTCCGCATGCAGTTATTAAATGCCTAGTGTGTGCTTGACTCTGGGAATACCAAGACAGAAATGAAACTGTCCTTGCTCTGAAGATTATTCTATCAGGGAGACAACATGTACATAAAAATAAAAGGCAAATATTAGCCGTAGGATTCTTGTTGTTCAGTGATTTTCAGTCTTTTCTGACCCTTTGTGACCGCATCTGGGGTTTTCTTGGCAAAGATACTGGAGTGGTTTGCCATTTCTTTCTCTAGCTCATTTGACAGATGAGGAAACTGCGGCAAACAGCATTAAGTGACTTGTCCAGGGTCACATAGCTAGTATCTGAGGCCATATTTGAACTCAGGAAGATGAGTCTTCCTGACTCTAGGCCTGGCACTACTATCCAACTGCACCACCTAGCTGCCCCAAGGATCTTGGGGGTTTGGAATTGTGGTATGGCATGAAAGGAAACACTCTGCTTAATTAGTAGGTTCTTAAAATAAACCCCTGAAAGAGTTTTTGAAAACAAAAGAAAATCTGTTTAAAGACTTTTTTTGCATAGTTATGTCATTTAACTGGAAGCAACCTAGATGTCCAGCATTAGGGGAGGGTTAAATAAATTGTGGAACATTAACGTAATGGAATACTATAATGTAATTATAACCAGAAAATATGAGAATGCAAAGACATCTGGAAAAATCCTTATGAAATAGACAAATGGAGGACACACTAATTACCACCATATGAATGTAAGTAAATAAGAATGAAGGGACAAAGAAGGGGCAGGGTATTGTAAAGGAAAAACCTCTGGAGCTGAAGTCAGAAGACCCAAGTTTGAATCAATAATACATGACGTGGGGCAATTGAGTCACCAATAAACATTTATTAAGTGTCTGCTCTGGGCCAGGAGCTGTTAGGCTCTGGGCAAGATGCTTCTCCTTCCTGGGCCTCAGTTTCTTCTTTCAGTCTTTGCTACAACCTTCTCCTCTCAGGCCCTCTTCCCACTCTGGGAGCCCCCTCAGTTCACTAAACTTCCTTTAGTGATGGGCAGGGTTCAGACCTCTCCCTTAGGCCTAGGAACAATTATGTGGCACAGGGGGATAGGGTATAGAGAGTGGAGGCAGGAAGATCTGAGTTCTAATCCAGTCTCAGACACTAACTAACTACGTGACCTAGGTAAATCACTTCACCTTTATTTGCCTCAGTTTCCTCATCTGTAAAATGGGAATAATAATAGCACCTACCTCACAGGGTGATTGGGAAGACGTAATGAAATAATAACTACAAACCAATTAGTACAGTGCCTGGCACATAGTAAGGGCTATATAAATATTAGTTATTAATATTATCATTGTTGTTATTATTGGGAATTAATTATTATTATTGGGAAGTTATTACTGAGGAATGCTAGTGCCTAATCCCGGATCCAGGGGACCTTTCCACCTTTTGCTATTTTTTAAACTGATGACTGAAGCCCAACCCTGGGCCCTTTGCTGTCCCTGAGCTTGAAATCAGCTGTTCCTCTATTCCTAACGACCTTCTCCTCTCCTTTCTTCTGCCTTAGGAATGTCCAAATGTCCTGTTCTGGCATCTTTCCCTCTTTCCTTTCCTCACCTCCCCCACTCCATCTTTGCACTTTCCACACACTGTTATGTATTTTTTAGGGATTAATTATAAGGCAAAAGAGAATACACAAATTCAGAAAAGTCGTTATAAAAAGAAAACTCCCCAGTCCTAATCTAGGTGACCCCAAACTTTCTAGGCCTAGAGAAAGAAAGGGACTTGCCCCATCAAGATGGCACATTGAGTTAGTGGCACACCAGGCCTGCAGCTCAGCTCTCCTGAGAGAGAGCAGTTTCTTTCCATTACCCTACATTGCTACCCAAATCACCTCCTAGAGCACATGGTCTGTCTCAGGTTAGAAACACTGCCCTGGGGGCCTTCAGGCATCCCTCCCCTCCCACCCAGTTCTCACTGAGTGTGGAATCCCCAAATCTGCTACCCTGAAGGGGCCTCTGGGTGGAAACAAATACAGCTGCGCCTGCCTACTGATTGGTGTGACTCGATGGGAGCTGAGAGCAGCCAGCTGGGTGAGCTGTTCTCGGAATCACTCTCTGGGGGTGCCCAACCTTGACTATGCGAGAGGGACAGCTACCTTTCAAGGCCTGAATGGCCAGCCCCACAGGACAGGAACTGGGCCTGGAGATGGGGAGGTGCCCACTCTGGCAGGCCCCCCTTGCCAACTAAATCTTGATGCTTATATATGGCCAAACCTCCTTTGACTTTTTGCACCTCAGTCTATTTAACGGCTGCTGCTGCTAATAGAACATGTACAGAGCTGGGTGTGTGTGTGTGTGTGCTTAAAGAAGAAAAGAGAAAGGGAACCAGATGTCTCTTCCTGCTCTGTTAACTCAAAGCTAGTTCCTGTAATTCAAAGCACTGACACTTGCTGTGTTAGCTGGGCCCTCTCATCCCAGCCCCTGCACTGTATTGGCAGGCTCACTTCCAGGAATATAGAGGAAGGAAGTTCGCAGCCTTAGACCCTGCCTTCAAGGCCCTTCCAGTTCAGGAGAGGCAGAGAAAGAGGAGCCCAGGTCCTATCCTTGGGGAGTTTCCAGGTTGGACAGAAGACAGAGGAGAGAAAGATCTGGGCCTGCTCTAGCTAGGGAGATAGGAAGGGCAGATTTAGGCCCTGCCCTCAGGAAACTCTCAGTCTAGGGGAGTCTAAGGAGGAGAAGGCCCGCCCTGCCATCGTGAAGCTGGGAAAGAGAGGACTCCAAAACATGGTACAGAGAATATGAAATAATCTATAATGATGGTATTAGAGTGTGGAGTCCTGTATTCTAATCTTCAACTAGCTCCCTATGAGAACTTGGGTTAATAATATTTGTTCTATTGTCCTCAGTTTCCTGTTCTGCAAAATGAGACATGGACCTTTCAGGTCTTAGTTTCTATGACTCAGAGTCATAACAGTGTGTGTCAGAGACAGTAAGTGCTGTGAGGAGTCAGGAAGAGATGAGGTCGACATGGACGGTGGTATTGGAGAGGGCTTCTTGAAGGAGGTGGAATTAGCCTTGGGTCTACAAGGATGGCAGGAGTTTCAGCAAGTGGAAAGAGGTATATTCCAGATACTGGTTATAGTATAGGCAGGAGAGAATGAGACTGATCTGGGAAAGGTAGAACTATTGGTTTTGTCTGGGTGTATGGGAAGGAAGGCTGGAACCAGACAGTGGCAAGCCTTGAATGCCAGGTTAATTTGGCTTTAGCCCAGTAAAAAACAGGGAATCACTAATCAGAAGAGTACCTTGAGGAGATGATAATAATAACCCCCATTTCTATAATGATTTTTTAAAAAAAATCATTTTCATTAAAATGATTAGAATAAATTTAATTAAAAATAATTTTTTCTCACTTATTTCTGAATATTGTTTATCTTTCCTTTCCCCTCCCCACGGAGTCATTTCTTGTGACAGAGATTAAAAAAAAGAAAGAGAAAAAAATTTCAGGAAAACCAACGAACACATCAGTGGTATCTAACATTACATACAATATTCCATACCCATTGTCCCCCACCTCTGTAAAGAGAGGAGGAAACTCTTCCCATCCAAGAAGGCTTCATTTCTGAGGAGACCAGGAGTTTTACGAGGTGAGGGACCACGTCTATTTAGACTCTGCCCCTAGCAGGGGTACTGTGCTCAGCACAAAGCAGGCACTTAATTGACGATGAACAAATGTGTGACTGCAGGCTCTTTGGAGATGGAGTCCAGGGGCAGCCATCTAGTTCACAAATAAGGTCTAGTCCTTCATGGAAAGGGAAGTCTGGCCACCTGAACAGAAGCCTGCCTGGGGAGGAATGTCAGGGGCTTTCTGGCTCCTCCATTTGGACAGGACAAGCTGGCACGTGGGGAGAATGGAGAGGGAGCAGTCCCGGGGCAGGGCTGGTGAGCACACGAGGAGGCTTCAGGACCCACAAAGCACTGGGTGAAATCAGACCCATGGTCAGCTTGTTTTACTTTCTCTTTTAAGTGTCTGAGCAGGTTGTGGTGGCAGTGGGGGTGGTTGGTAGGGGAAGGGGGCAGTGATGGCAGGCAGAGGGAGCTGACATCTAGTTGTGTCTCTTTGTTTCCTGCCCAGCCTCTCTGAGGCTTGTCAGGAGAGACTGGGGCTCCCCACAGGTCCCTCGCTCTGAATTAGATGCAATTCTGAAGAGCCCCGAATCTGGCCCATGAAGTAAATGAATTCAAAACACTGTCCTCCACAGAAGGAGGAAACACTCCATGCACACATGGCTGGGGAGGGGGGGATGCTCAGAGATGTGTTGTAGGTGGGGGAGATGGGTTACCCAGAGTTATCCACTCTGCTCATTCCCCTTCATGATCAGTGGGCACAGACTGGCAAGGTGACCGCTAGAATGCTAGAGATGGGAGGGACCTTTGAGCAAAAAATGTCAGAATGAGGCTCTCTAGTCACCCCCCCTTCAGTTTACAGTTAGTGAAACTGAGGCCTTATTCAAGGTCATAGAGCAAGCTAATGGCAGAGGGTCAATCTGTGACCAGGCTTCTTTAGTCCTGACCTTGTCCTCAAACCTGCTGAATTCTTCATTTGTCCTTTGCCTCTGGGCCCCCCACATCACCAGTGTCTGGATCTCCAGACATTACTCGGTCCACCAAGAGATGCTTTGAGTTGCTCAGGGCGGAGCTTCAATGCAATTCATTTCAACATTTACTATTTGAAAGCCTTGGGCTAAGCTGAACTCTGGGGATACAAAGCTAGATATAGGAAAGGCCTGCTTATCAAAGAGTTTGCAATCTGTTCTGAGGGATACGACCTATAAAAGCATAAGGAAGACACAAGAGGGAATGAGGGAGGGCAAATGAGAAATCCAAAGTGCTCAGGAAAATCTGAGGAAGGAGGGTCTCTTTCATTTGGGTGGGGGGATGTGGAAAAGCTGCCTTCCCAGGAATGACCTCTGGGCCCCATCTCTTCAGCTGGAAGGAGCTCAAGGATGGGTGGCCATGGGCATCCTGGGGATTTTGTTGGCTAACCGGTCAACAATCATTTCTTCAGCATTTACTATGTGCCAGCTACTGTGCTTGAGCCTTAGGTATGCACAGAAAGGCACAAACAAAACTTGCCTTCAGGGAACTTATATTGTAATGGGGGAGACAGCATGAAAAGAACTAGGCATCTATAAACTATGGGGGTGGGGAGCAGATTGTAATCTCCTATGGAGAAATACCCGCAGCTGAGGAGACTGGGATAGACCTTTGGGAGCCCGTAGGATTTGAGCTGTCTTGAAGGAAAATGGGGATGGTAAGAAACAGAGGTGAGTGGACAGCTAGGTGGCGCAGTGGATAGAGCACTAGCCCTGGACTCAGGAGGACCTGAGTTCAAACACAGCCTCAGACACTTGACACTTACTAGCTGTGTGACCCTGGGCAAATCATTTAACCCCATTGCCTGACAAAGAAAGGAAAAAAGGGGGTGGCTAGGTAGTGCAGTAGATAGAGCTCTGGTCTTGGAGTCAGGAGGACCTGAGTTCAAATCCAGCCTCAGACACTTGACACTTATTAGCTGTGTGACCCTGGACAAGTCACTTAACCCTGATTGCATCACCAAAGGGCAACAAAAAAAAAAAAAGAAAAGAAAAAAGAAAAAGAAATGGAGGTGAGGACAGAGAGCATAGGAGAGCCAGTCCTTGGCCAATGCAAAGGCATGGAGATGGGAAGTGCATTATCCCCAATCATTGCTTTGCCTCTCCAAGACCCAAACAAATGTTAGATGACTGGCCTAAGGTCACTCAGGGACTCAGTGGCAAATACTAGATCAGTGTTCCTACCACTCAGCCTGATACAGTGGGAAAAGCCCTGGATTTGGAGTCAGGGGACCTGAGTTTGAATCCTGGCTCTGGTACATACTACCTGTGTGACCTTGGGTGAGTCATTTCCCTTACTCTAGTCTTCAGTTTCTTCCATCCATAAAATGAGTGGGTTGACTTCTTGGCTTCTTTCCAGCTCTGAATTATACTATAAAAACATTCACGTGTCTAAGGGTTGGGAAGGAAGACAAGGCTTTGAGAACAAAAGGCTTTTCATGGCACTGGCCTCGAAGGCCACATTTCCACACCCCTGAGACCCAAGGAAGCAGGACGACCAGGACCGTGGTGGCTTAAAGTCCTGGCATGAGGGGCTTCTGCTCAGGATTTGAGCGATCCTAACAAGGACCGGGAAAAATGAATGCATTGTCCTAGGATCCTGGAAATCTAATCAAGAGGGCTTTTAAATTGGAAAGGAACAGGGAAGGAGAAAACTACCTATCTACATCCTCAGGCTAGATATCACAGACAGTAGCTATGATAACAGGAAGAAGTCCAGCGGAAGAGCAGAGCACCTACGAGTCTGCAGAAGACAAAATCCAGGAAAAGGAGCCAGAAATCAAACCGAATGCCCTCAGATGATCTACATACACACACTCATAAAGTTTGTGATGCCAGGACAGTGAAGGAGAAATTCTAAAGCAAAGAGGAAAAAAACCGACCTCCCAGATAGAACTGAGGTCTGGATCGATGATCCTGGAGGCAGGAGGGAATCGTTGGGTCTTCTGGAAGAGAGGAAATGGTCAGGCCTCAGCTTTAGCGATATCCATCTGGTCAACATATGGAGAATGGATTAGAGAGAGTAAAGGCAGCACCGATCAGGAGGATACTGCAGTCATCTAGACAGGGGCCTGAGCCAGGGCAGTGGCTGTGGGTGAGGATGGGACCCGGCATTGATCGGGTATGAGCCACGAGAGAGGGGAAGGGCAGAGGGTGACTGAGGCTGACAGCCGGTGACTAGAAGGACTGCGGCAGACTCTATGGAAAGAAGGGAGGGTGGGCTGGGGGCTGGGGATGGAGAGTAATTCTATTTTGCATGTGCTGAGTTTGGGATGTTGATGGGATGACCTGTCTTGCCCAAGGGGATGAGCTTACCAAGCAGAAGCCCAGGCATTTCGTCCAGTTCCCTTGTTTCCTAGAGTCCCGTTCTTAAAACCTATTGTGAACAACAGTGCGTATCCATCCCCAGAAACTGGCCGGTGCTGCGGCATGAAATGGGGCAGCACAACATCGGTGGTGAAAACAAAGACCAGAGAGACACTCTCCTTCCCCCCACCTCGAAGTCATTCATCTATACTAATGTCAATCATCGTTTGCAGGGTCACGGATCGAGAACTGGAAGGTACTTTAGAGTCGTCTAGTCCAATGCCCCCATTCTACAGATGAGAAAACAGAGGCCCATGGGGGTTATATGGTTGGCCCAAGTCAAGGTCACACGGGTAGTTCTCAGAGATGGGATTCGAACCCAGATGTCTAACTCTAGAGTCAGCGCTAAACAAGTTACTCCTTTTAGGAAACTCAGACATATTCCTTAACTCATTGATAACTGAAGTAATTATTTATTCAAAAACTTTTACTAGTAACTTACTATGGCTCCCTCATCCAGGTTGTCTGCTTACTAACTATCGCTGTATTTAGGTCCAGTTTGGGGCAGGGATGATCTGTCCTAATAACAGGGGAAAGGCAAGTTGAAAATAGCCACGGAGAACATGGAACCCTTCTTCCCCTTAACTCATCCTCAACAGACTGACTTATGTCTGAGTAAAGGAATTTATAGGGGCTTCCCTACAAATCTCTGTAGCAAGTATTATAAATAACCTTCTCCTAGGCATGAGGTCGGCACTAAGAGGAAAGGGGATAGAAGCAATATTAAGCCACTGAGAACCTTGATGAAGTTGGAGAGAGAGAGACCACCTCACACAGTGAAGGGAGAGACACTTCCTACAGCCCCAAGAGTCCTCTTGCCTTAAAATATGGAGACTGGACTGCAAAAGAACACTTTAGAAAAACTGAGGGGCAGCTAGGTGGAGCAGTGGATAGAGCACTGGCCCTGAAGTCAGGAGGACCTGAGTTCAAATCCAGCCTCAGACCAACTACCTGACACTTACTAGCTGTGTGACCTTGGGCAAGTCACTTAACCCCAGCTGCCTAAGCAAAAAAAAAAAAAAAAAAGAAGAAGAAGAAGAAGAAGAAGAAGAAGAACTGAGCCATTCTGGTCTGAAGAGTGTTTTCTTCTTAGCTGTGAACACACCTGCAGTTTTTTCCTGGATAGTCCATTTGTTAGCAAGTTGGTTCACAGGGAAAAGGAATAAGCATCATTATAGGAGCATAGATTGGAAGTGGAAGAGATTTTCAAAGTCATCTGGTCCCCCTCATTTTACATTTAGGGAAACTGAGGCCCAAAGAGATTAAATGACTTGCCCAAGGTCACACAGATAATAAGCAATAGACCCAGAATTTGAATCCAGGTCCTCTGGCTTCAAAGTCAGCACTCTTTCCATTGAATCACTCCTGTTTTTCTTTTGTTTCTATTGTTGTTGTATTTTATACTGTATCCCCTAGGAGAAGCTGGGGAGAACTGTAGAGTGACAGTGATGAGGGAGCAAACCTGGACTGGACCCTGCAGGAGCCCTGCTTAAAACACAGAATCACTGACCCTATGCAGGTCTCGGAGAGGAAGGTTGCTCCCTGGTGGATACCATTACTATGGGCTTGAAATAGGAGTCCTATCTGTTTCCATTAAGTTGTAAATAAAACTAGTCATCTCTTGAGCTTTGAGTGTGCTTGTGAGAGGAGCCGGTGACTACCCTTGGGCTTAGGGAGGGCCAATTCCTGGGGTTCCAAGCATCTTGGTAGGGACAATGATGTTGTATCTGCAGGTACCCTCTTTCCACAAAGGGCCTAGACACAACAGGCCAGGCTCTACCTAGTCCTGGGCTAATCTACAAGAGAAGAGACCCTGCTGTGATTTCCTAGCTATAGGCCTATCCTGTGTGTTAGCAGCCTCTGTGAGTCCCCTCCAGGGGTCTGCAGAACCTCATTGCAAAGGGCACCTACTGAGATCAGAGAATCTTAGAATTCAATTCAGATATTTGTTAAGCACCTACTGTGTGCCAGGTACTATGCTAGATGTGGTTGTTGTTCATCCTTTGTTTCTGAAGAGGGCCAAGGACATCATGCTGTGATGTCTTGGCTAGTATGTGAATTGGCTTTAAGTGAGGCAGAGCTGCACAAAGTCCTCCACCTCACTCTCTCTTCCTGGATCATCAAAGTCTAGTGGCAAGACAAAAGTCAGACTACTGGGGATGCAGTGGATGGCTTGGCATCTTTGATGTCTGACCAAGCTCGAAGCACTCTACAATGCCTGCTTTAGCCCCTTTCGTGGCAGTTGGACAAATTGTTCTTATCTGCCCATTCCACTTGGGGAAATCTTCTTATGCTTGGGACAGACTCCCCCTAAGTCACTGACTGGTTTGAGGCCTGTCTGTTACCCTCGACCTGGTTTAGTCCATCTGCTGAGATGCTTTTATTGGAGTGTGGCCGCTGCACATGCTACAGCTTTTTGGAGCCATGGGTTTGAGAGTTGGGTGAATCAGGTGGACACCAAACGTGGGTGGGTGAGCAGCCCTGAAAAGGGATCAGCAATCCTCTCACCAGACATACTAGTTTTCCTGAATACCCCATACACTCCACTCTGTTTGGTATTGAGAATATAATGACAAAAATGAAAGTCATTGACCTCAAGCTTATCTTTGGCTAAGTGGAAGCAGAATGTACACAGATGAATGAAAACAAAATATAAATGGGCAGGCCCCTTCCAAAAAGTGGCCCTGGAACTGAGCCGTGGCAGGATCTAGGGCTTTCCAGAGGAGATAGCGTCGTAGGTATGGGGGGCAGCCTGCACAACACACAAACAGAAATGTTTTGGATGGAGGACAGAAGGTAGGCTGGAATTATTGAAATTCATACAGAGAGTACGAGAGAGAGTCACAGGAAATCAGTCTGGAAATAGAGTTTGGAGTCAGACTGGTAAGGACTTTATGTGTCAAAAATATGCATTTGCATTTTATCCTAAGGGTGATGTGGAGCCTCTGCTGCTTTTTGAGCAGAGGAATGACATGGTTGGATGCTTTAGGAATTTCAACGTGGAAGCTGTGTGGAGGACTGATTGGAAAGAGGAGACATTGGAGGCAAGGAGAACAGCTAAGAAGCTATTGAAAAAGCTCTTAGAATAACAGAATCTTAGAACAAAAAATATTAGAACATGGAATTTAAGAAGCATAGAACCTTCGACCAACAGTAGAGTTTTTGAATCATAGAACCTCAAAGGGGGAAGGGGCCTGAGATGAAATCTGGTCCAACTCATCCCAAAAGCTCCATCTTTCATCTTTGCTTGCACAGGAACAAAGGGACCTTCTAATCTGGGAAAAGACAGTTCTCTGCTAGACACCCGCAAACCTAGAGTCATAGACTCAGAATTGTAGAATGCCAGAGCTGGAAGAAACCTGGGAATATCTAACACGGATTTCAGACCTAAAAGAGTCGTCAGAGACAGTTTAGTCTGATTCCTCACTTTACAGCCTAGGAAACCGAGACTCAGCTAAGGGAGGGGACCCACCCAAAGTTATACAACTGATCAATCGACAAACATTTATTAAGTACCGACTATGTGCCAGGCACTATGGATGTTTTAGCAGCATAAGCCTGACTGGGTTTCTTTATTTTTCAAGTCAAGACCCTTTGCATTTCACTGTTCTCTCTCCCTACAAGGTTTTTCACCAATCTCTGATCCCAGATATCTTACTGCAGTTGGGAGTAATGAAATAGGGATGATAGAGGAGAGGGAATGGCATGGGGAGGATAGGAGTTTACCTCTCACCTCTCCCTCCACAATCAGAACTTCCCTATTTTATCCTGGAAAGGACCTACTAACTGTTAAAATTACCCCCGACTAAGGAGCTAAGGGATTATAAGGCAGTAAGGATGTAATGCAATGATATCTAGTCTAACACATTTCAGCTGTGGGACCCTGAGCAAGTCTTCATGCCTCAGTTTACTCAGTTGTAAAATGGGGAATAATAATGCTTGCATTATCTCCCTCACACAGTTGTTGAAGAATGACCTTTGTAAATCTTAAAATGAGGCTGTTGTGCTATTATTATTTATTCATTTGATAAACACTTATTATGTGCCTATTATGTGTAAGGCACCAAGGTTACAAGGATAGAAAACAACATTCAGAGGTAGTGCAATAATAAGTGGAAAGGTTGCTGGGTTTGGAGTCTAAGGACCTGAGTTCGAATCTTGACCCCTCCATTTGTTACTCGTATGATCTCAGGTGAGTTGGTTAACCTCAGTGGACTTCAGTTTTCCCATCTGTAAAAAAAAGTGGACTAGATGCATTCTGAGGTTCCTCCTAGCTCCAACCGTGTGATTCTATGAAAAATAACCTAGTCCCTGCCCAAAGGAGCTTATAAACTCATTGGGGAATACACATACACAAATTAGGCCAAGTTCGATGAGGACACAAATATCAGGACATAGTGTCCCGGCCATTTTGGGGATGGAGACAACCACATTCAGCCAGGGGGATCAGAAAGCTTTGTGGAGAAAATCATGCCTGATCTGGACCTTGAAGAAAGAAAAGGATTGTGACAGAGGAAAATGAAAACATTCCAAAGACGATGGATGTACAGAATAAAATCTGAGAATAGCAAGTATTCCAAATAATGTGGAATATAGTGTGCATGAAGGTTAGTAATGTAAAACAAGTCTGGAGGGGGAGGCTGGAGTCAAATTGTGGAGAACCACTGATACAAAACTAAGATAGATGTATTTTCACAGTGACCTTCTAGAGACAAAGGTCTAGCCCAAAGAGTAAGAGTGGACTTTCAGGAACCCACTAGGCTGGTAGAGTGATATTTTGGGAATCAGGGACCTTCCCAGAGTCCCTCTCAGCATACCACAGAGACGGCGGTCAAGGGCCAGGGTTTGTCTGATTCCTTGGGCCCTGAGACTGAAGTAGCAGACAGAATGTCAATGTCAAAATGGAAAGCCACAAGCTCTCTCTTTAGTAGTTCAGCCTCCCAGACAAAGCCCCCCCTCCACTTCCTGGGGCTACCCCCGCCTCCAACCCTGTCCTTGGCCCATTACTAGCTTCAGAAATGGGGAGCTGGGGTCCTGGCTAGGGGGCTCAATGATTCCAGCATTTAAGGTCAGGGACAAGGTGAGGCGGGGGAAAATCCCAGGGCCACTTTCTGGGTTAGTGAAGGGAAACCTCACATCCTACACTGTGGTAAATGTTGTGGGGGGTGAGATGGTGGTGGGGGTGGGGCAAGGAATGCCCTAGAACGAACTTTTTAATAACCATCTTACTCACCAAACCTTCAGGGAGTACTGACTGTGTGCAACGATGAGGTGGTGGGGAGCAGAGTAGGGAGGTGCAGAGAAAAGGCAGAGAATACAGAACCACTGAGGGTCAGAGCTGGAAGAGGTTAATAACACAGAGGGTTCAAGTTGGAAGAGACTTGAGAATAAAATATACAGAATATCAGAACTGGAAGGGATCTTAGAACACAGAACACAGAATATCAGAACTATGAAGACCTTAGAACATACAGGAGTGGGGAACCTGCAGCCTCAAGGCCACACGTGGCCTTCTAAGTCCTTGGGTGCGGCCCTTTGACTGAGTCCAAGTTTTACAGAACAAATTTGTTCTGTAAAACTTGGACTCAGTCAAAGGGCCGCACCTGAAGACCTAGAGGGCCACATGTGGCCTTGAGGCTACAGGTTCCCCACTCCTGACTGTCATAGAACATAGAACATTAGAATGCCTGTCTGCAGGGAAAGGGAACTGGGCTCAGCCACAGAAGGGTTTGCCACACAGGTGTTTGACACAAAGAGAACTTTATAACCAACCAAAGGAAAGTCAAAAGGTCTCTAACCCCAAACTATCCAGATTGTCTCCTTCCTTCCTTCTGTCCTTCCTTCCTGGCTTTCCTGAACTTCATTGTGAATCCATCCCTATGCTAAGCTTCATTGTGGGAGAGGCAGCTAACAATTTCTTGGGAGTTCCCTGTACAGTCATAAAAATGGATCTCCCTACCCTTTACTGGAAATCCAAGGGAGAGTTGGTGCTAGCAAAGGGGTGGCCTAGAAAGAGGCCAGAAGCTGGCTCGCTACATGCCAGTCATTAAACTAAAAGTGATTTACCTCTGGATAGAATGAATGAAAGAATGAATGAAGGAATGAAAAAGCATTTACTGAGTGGACTCTGTTAGGTGCTGTGCAGAAGATATAAATATAAAAAGGAGGAACCAACCAATAATTAGGAGAAGGGCCACAGGGGCAGAGTAAACTTCCAGGGTTCGAAGGCTGCAGTGGTATGGTGGAAAAAGTTAGGAGAGTCAGGAGTGGAGCATAGATGAAAAACAAGGAAAATAGATTGATAAGGCACTGGGACAAAAATAGTTTCTGGTCCAGCAAATCATTGAACCCTAGAGCCTAAACCAGGTGAAAATGCATGAAGTCAGATTCTCTGGGAGAGGGGAGAACATGTGCAGTTTAAGAGGGACAAGCAAATAGTGTTAAGGCCATGGGAGCAGAGGGGCCCTGTAGTACACAGAGCAGTCTGAGGTGGCCGTTGTTGTTGAACTGTTTTTCAGTCATCTCCTACTCTTCTTGACCCCATTTGGGGGTTTCCTGGGCAAAGATGCTAGAGTGGTTTGCCACTTCCTTCCCTAGTTTATTTTACAGATGAGGAAACTGAGGCAACCAGGGTTAAGTGATTTGCCTAGGGTCACATAGCTACTAAGTGTCTAAGGCCAGATCTGAACTCAGGAAAATGTCTTCCTGACTCCATTCCTGGCACTTTCTGCTGTGCCATCTAGATGCCCTGAGTTTGGACTTTACCTTGCAAAGAATCAGACTCACTGAGCAGGGAAGAGGTTAGGTCAGAGTTGAGCATTTCAAAGGTTTGACTTAGGTTGAAGCTAGATCTAAAGCTACTCTTGTTACAGTCCATCCTGGCAGCACCCCTAGACCTTCCTTCACTCCTCTGGTTCCCATTTCCCTATGTCCCAAATTGCCACACAAATCTCCTGAATTACATGGTTCTGGCAATTTCCTGGTTGCAACATTTTTTTTTTTTAAATTGTGAGACTTTTCTCCTTTGGAGTCAGGAAAGCCCCAGCTCTGCTACCAATGTGTTACCTTAGGCAAGTCAAATATCTTTGATAGGTCTCAGTTTACCACTCTGATAAATAAGGAACTTGATATTATTTCAGTTCTCATTCCACTCCCAGAGATGGAAAAAGAGACTTCTACAGCTCTGTCCTGCTAACCTCATGAGAATGTGGACAGGATCAAAAGAAGTACAGGATCCTAGAATGCCAGAGCCACAAGAGACCTTGGAACATAGAATATCAAAACCTAGAACACAGAATGTCAGCACTGGAAGGAATCTGACAGCACGGACCATAAAATGTCAGTGCTGGTCATAGAATCCAATTCCTTCATTTTACAGAAAAGTGAAAGAATTAAAGAACAGGACACAGTAGAATCCAATCCCCAATCCCATAGCAGGCCTTGCTTAGACACTAATTTTCTCTGTGGGCAAATCTCTTTCCCTTTCTGGGTCTCAGTCTCTTTTTCTGTCAAATAGGGCTAATAACCCTACTTTAAAGGCCATAATACTGAACTCTAGGGAAGGTCTGAAGAGATGAAAAATATGGCGGTGGGTCTCAAGGCACTGGCTAGCAGAGGAGTAGACATTTGGGATGACGTGGGGGTGAGGGGCTCTTCTGACTCTCTTGGACTCACATAACATCCAGATAAAGAGAGTCCCACGGGCACAATCAGTCTCTCTGCAGCCTCCCTTTATAGGGGCTGCCCAGAGCTGAGAGCAGAAAATGCTTCCTGAGTCCCTGGGGGTAGGAAGGAAAACTAAAAGCCAATCAGAAATCAATCCATACCCTCAAAGAAAGCCACAGGGTCCTTAGCTCAGGATTCTGCCTGCCATATGCTCAGTAGGTACTGCATCAACGCCTCCTCTTAAAAAGATATCACAGCTCTGAGAAGGAAGCAGTTTGCCCAACATTACCCAGCTAGTTAAGTTGCAGAGTTGGAAGTGATCTCAAAGGCTGCCTCGTCTGCACCTGAAAAAGAATGTCCTCTATAACTCATCCTACAATACGTTATCAAAATCTAACAGACTTTTCTCAGCCGTCAGCCTCCTTAACTTCTCTGTAGCAGTGGACGCTGCAAACCACGTTCTAGCCATCCCCGCCCACTCCTTTCTGGGTTTTGGTGTATCTTGCTGTCTCTCTTGGTTCTCCTCCCTCCTTTGCTGGATTTTCAAGCATGCCATAAACAATCTGTGGGTGTGCCCCAAGGTTCTGTTCTGAGCCCTCTTCTCTTTTCTTTCTGTATACATTTTCACTTGTACTTATGGGCTCCCATGAGTTCAATGATAATCCTGATGCAGTGATTTCCAAGTCTATATACCTAACCCTAGTCTCTCTTCTGGATGTCAGGGCCACACCACCAAATGCTTCGTGGACATTTTGAGCTGGATGTTCCGTAGTCATTTCAGACTCAACCTGTTCTAAACAACTCATTATCTTCGGCCCCAAACCCAACCCTCTTCCCAACTTCCTCTCTTCTTATGATTGGAATGAGAGCCATCATTCTTCTATTGACCTAGGTTGGCAAATTTGGGTGTCATTTTTGACCTCTCTCCCATTCATTCTACCTTTATAATCAGTTACCAAATGTCACAAATTTCTTTCTCTACCACATCATTCACATATGTCCAGGGGATGTATTGGATCCAGCTCTAAGCTTTTAAGATTCAGCTCTGAAATTTTTCAGTATGAGCATTTATACCTCAGAAATTGCCAAATGCTAAAAATCAAGACGATATATTTTGATTGTCTAGACTTAATAAAGTGTTAACAACACTTAACAGATTAAACTTAAAGTGTGTATCTACCTAGTCTACCTCTATTACTGTCCCAGCCACCCCCTCACCTACTACCACCCCAGCCCATTCCTGCCCTTCCCTCCACTCACACTTCTTATTCTTAAGTTTGGGTCCTCATCTCCTCTTACCTGAAATATTGCAATTGGCCTCAAATTGTACTTTTTGACCTATATATCTCTACACCAGTCTACTTTCCACACAGTGTTTTTCCTAAAGTAAAAGTCTGACCACTCCCCTGCTTCACTTTCCCTCCCCCAACCTCAATAAACTCCAATAGCTTCCTATGCTCCTAGGATCAACTATAAACTCCTCTGTTTAGTTTTTAAATCCCCTCTCATGGTCTGGCCCTTAACCTACATTTCCAGTCTTTTAACACATTAATCCCCTTCAAGAGCTCAATAATCCAGACAAATTGGCCTTACTGTTCCTAGTACAACACTCCATCTCCCATCTTGTGACTTTGTACCTACTGTCCTGGATATATTCCCTCCTCCTCATCTCTTCCTATATTTGGCTTTCTTTAAGACAACTCAAACACACCCTTCTTCAAGAGTCCTCTCCTCACATCCCCGGCTGCTAGTACCTTCTCCTCTACGGCTACCTACCTTCCATCCATTTGGTATTTATCTTACACGTACTGATTTTTATGTATTCTGTCTCCCCCATTAGAATGTAAACTCCTTGAAAGTGGGGACTATTCTTACTTTTTTCATTGTATCCCATTTGCAGCCTGATACATAGTAAGCACTCAATAAATACTTATTGATTGATATGAACTTGGAACTCAGAAGAGAGGTTGGCATTATAGTTTGGGGTTCCACCTACACAGAGATGGTTGAAACTTTCAGAGTGACTGAGAATTGTCAAGCAAGGGAGTGTAGAGAGAGAAAAGAGGACAAAGAAACACCCATTAGAGTTGTGAAGAGGATAAGGAACCAGAGAAGGCTAGAAATAGGAGAAGAAACTGTAGTATGTTATCTCTGTAGTAAAGAGAGGAGAGCTTCAACAGGAGAAGGTGGTCAATGGGATCAAAAGCTATTGAGTTGTCAAGGAGAAGAACTGAGAAAAGGCCACTAGATTTGGTGATTAGGAGATCATTAGTGACCCTACAGAAGCTTCAGCAGTCATGGGGCTAGGAGTACAACTGCAAGGGGTAAAGGAGCAAACGAATGTAAGGAAGCTTGACAGCATCACGTAAAGACAACTTTTGTGATCCAATTAGGAGAGTGGAGTTGCTCTCAGCAGATGCCATGAATTAGGAAGAACTGTGGGTTTAGGGGGCAAGATATTTTGGACAGTGAAGAGCAGACACTCATTCTCCTGGTCTGGGAGGAGGCTGTCAGAGGAAAGGGTCAGTCACCTCTGGAGAGGCCTTTTGATACAATTAACTTCTGATGGGGGTCAAGTTTCCATGAATTTAAGAAGATGGAGTCATTTAAAAGAAAGCTAAAAGATGAAGGAAGTATTTGTTAATCAAAGAGTAGCATTTCAAGAAGGTACAATGGAAAGAGAAGGTAGAAGAGGAAAGGGTCTGAGGAGGGGGAGGGTTGAGCTAAATGAGGATGAGAGTGTGGCACTGGTACAGGTAAGAGGGGAGATGTGGGTTCAGGGTGTGATGACTCTGAATCACAGGAAAGAGGAGAGCAGGAGACTCCAATCTGCCACAAGACTGGGGAATTGATTGGGACCTGCACCTTCCACAGTTTTATGATGCATACTAGGGCAGGTATTCTCTCGAGACACCAAAGAGCTTGGGTGAAGGCCCTGGGGAGTTCAAACCAGACATCTGTGTCAGTAGAAAGCTACCTGGAAATAAATCCAAGGGGCCTAGATGAACTTACCTGCAAGATCAACTCTGTAGCACCACCCCAAGGTGGTAAAATCCCAAGATATTACAGGACACACTAATATAATGGCTAGCGTTTATGTAGCACTTCAAAAATTGCAATTCATTTGACATATATGAATTCATTTTATCATTCCACACATGAGAATTTGGTTGTTGTCGTGTCCGATTCTTTGTGACCTCATTTAGGGTTTTCTTGGCAAAGATACTGGAGTGGTTTGCCATTTCCTTTTCCAGCTCATTCTACAGATGAGGAAACTCAAGCAAATACGGTTGAATGATTTGCCCAAGCTCACACAGCCAATAAATATCTGAGGCCAGATATGAACTCAGGAAGATGGGTTTTCCTGACTCTAGGCCTCACACTTTATCTGCTTTGCCCACCTAGGTCCCCCTACATAGAGAATACATTTGGCTTTTAACTAGGTCTGGCATCTGTGGTCCTGTTCAATCAGGCAAGAGGCCTTTGTTCGGGGCTTTCAATACTAGGTGTGGAGTCTCATGACTTTTTCAAGAAATTTGTCAAAGAAAGGGAGTAGAAAAACAGGAATAATGGGAAAGGTAGAGGATGTATGAAAGAGAGGTGATTACAAGATCCAGGATCCTGTGGAGTTTTGGGGAAAGGAAAGAGGGAGAGACAACAGGTCAGCTGAGGATGAAGTGGGTATTCATAGATCGGTATGCTCTACTTGACTCCTCCAGAGATCTTTCTCAGCTTCTGAACTAAGATTCTTCTAGTCCTGAATCCTGGAGATGCCCACGTTAATAAGTGACAGGTAGGTTGAGAAAGAGCTACAGCCTGAGGAGTCCTGTTCCTTGAATCTAGTCCTGGTCCTGCCGCTCCTTCATAGACAGTCTTGTGCAAGTTACTTTCCCTTTCCAAGCCTCAGTTTCTTTCATCAAATTGAACAAAAATCCCAATGGGTTTAAGCCCTACATGACCAAGATAATCACAATCATGCGTTTGCCTCAGTTTCTTTCTCTGTAAATGAGGATACTCCCCTATTTTACAAATTTAAACACCTGATTTTTCTATAGAGCTTTAAAGCTGGTGAAGTATTTATACGACCACTTATGATGCCTGCAGCAATACTGTGTGGTAAATGCTCTTAAAACACTGTAGAAATGAGTAATTATTAGATGGCTCCCATGGTCTTTTTAAATGGAAGTTGAACTGGGTCTCTGGAGCCCATGTGGTCTGATGAAGCTAAGAAAGTCCACTGGGATCCTGGATAGGCCCAAGGCAGAGATGAAGGAGATGAGAAATGAAGAGGACAAACAGAGCCAGAGGACAGTAGAGGCCAGAGAGAAAAAATAAGAGAAACAAGAGGGACAAGTAGTTTAGCAGAAGCAGGCAGATCATTGTCAGGATAGAACCTATACAATATAACCTTGTATGTTCTTGAGGGCCTATGAAGGGGCCTACCTGACAAATAAATCATCCCATATAGATTCCAGGAATTTTACTTCAGGGGTCACATGGCTATTGTCAGGGCCAGCACTACCTACAAAATCAATGTTCCTTCCACTAATTGAAGGATCTTCCTATTTGACAATTAACAGTGCCCCACTCTCTCTGCTCCCAGATAGTCTTGCCTTTATATCAAATTTCACTCTACAGTGAAGTATTATAGTGAGATTCCAGTGGAATCGAATATTTCAAGATCACTAAGCAGTCAATTCATTCACCCCTTATGAAGAGCTGCCTGGCTGTGGTACCAATTCGCCCATGTGCAAGTTCCCTTTTTGAGCCTGTTTCTTCACCTGCAAAATCAATTGGAATAAAAGTCATTTTGAGCTTTAACCTTCAATACTTGTGGTTCTAAGCACATTTTTGGTTCTGGCATTCTGAGACACCCATACATGAGGGGAGATGTCTTTAAAAAACAAAACACTTTAAATTTGTTCCCTTCATGAAATGTGTCAATACAAATCCTTCCTTTTCAATGGTAATGCATTATGAGAAATAGTACTTCTTTCCATTTCCTACATTTGAGAGTTGGATTGAAGAGACAAAATTGACATACTCAATTTCTTGATTAAAAGCTCAAGGTAGAAAGTTTTGAAGGCAGTTTGTATCAACAAAAGAGTACACCCAAGGAAACACAAGCTGGTCCTGAGAAAATCCTTAAGTATGTAACTATTCAAGGCAGGGTGGAACATGATGGGGCATCCATTCCAGATCTAGAGAGGAAACAAATTGCATATTCTGTAGCTTGTTTTTCTCTGAACCAAGTCACTGGCCACACAAGTTAATACCATATGAAGACCACTGGGCTAGGAAACAGTAGAGAGGCATCGTAATGTAGCAGAAAGAATTTGAAGTCAGCTCTGAGTTCAGTTATCACTGAATCTGCTACTTACCTTTGTGACCCTGGGTACTCTGAGTTTGTTTCCTCACCTGTGCAACTGTTTAAGAATATGTCCTCCGATTTCCTTACAAGGATTCTGAGGAAACTGGCTGGGATCACAGAATTAGAGCCGGAAGGGACCTGAGAGGTCATGCAGTCCAACCCTTTAGGATCTTCAGTGGGCCCACTGAGATAGGTTACCTCCCACTTAATATGTGTTCAAGAAATCCTCTCCTGTTGCCTGATAAGAGTTGAGAAATTTTGGATATTGACATAGTGTCAATTTGCCCTACTTACAAAATCAAATTAGTACTCCAAGTCCCTCCAACTGCAGAGACTACAGATGTGTGGCTCACAGCACCATCTACTGCTGTAATTAAGAATGACTTAAATTTTAGTAAAAATCAAAAAAAATAGGCTTCAGAGCTACAAAGGCTATATTTTTTTAAAAAATCAAGATATGTATGTATATATGTATGTGTGTATGGTGTATACACACACATATGGGGAAATTAAGGTTCAAGGAAGGAAAAATAATTAGCCCCAAGTCAAATAAAATGTAGGGCTAGGAATCAAGCTCAGGTCCTTGGATCCTAAATCTTGTGTTCTTTCTACTACATCATTAAAGTATGGAAAACTTTTGATTTTTCTTTTGACTTATTTTAGAATCCTAAGAGGACCAAGTGTCTTAGGGGACTTGGGAGGCACAAGGTCTCACACAGGTATCAAATGTGTTAAAGGTTAGGAGGAGGAATCACTTCGTCTCGTTTATAAAATGGAGGTATCGGATTCTGATCTTTCAGTTGCTTTCCAGACAGATTGGTGCTATTCCACAACTCTCATTTTCCTATTAACTAAGTTTATAGTTTCGTGATTCCCAAGGATGCCAAAGGTCTTGACAGTTTAAAAAAACCTAATTATTTACTTTAAAACCTTACTCACAGAACTGCAAATGAGTTGTAGTCTATTTTACACAGGATAAAGCTTAAGGAAAGGCAGGTTGATATACTGGAAAGAATGATGGATATGACCCCAAATGCAATATTCTCTTCAGGACACCAGCCTGGGTTTAAATCTGGCCCTGAAGCTGTGACCTTCTCTTTTCTGGTTTGAAAGGCATAAAATTTAGTATCTCTTTAGAATTCAAAGCCGAAGTCATTTGCCTTAATATTATCCCTATGTTATTAGGAGAAGGCAAATGTAACCCCAGTTTAAAGATGAATACATGAAAGAATACAGTTTAAGTGACTCATCCTAGATGACACAGCACCAGTATCAGCTATGAGATTAGAACCTGGCTCACTCACCCCCTGGTGTTACCCACTTTGGTGAAAGAATCTAGATATGAATAGGTGAAAATGCTCACTAGATTAAGAATCCTGTTGAAGAGTGTATATTGAACGCTGTATTTCTTTGAATTGGAAATGAAATGAAGATTAAATCTGTTTACCTCAAATGAGATCACATAAGTTGTCATTTTAAATAGTAAGATTATGCAAAAAAGTAAAAAAACTTCCAAGTCCTGTGGCTTCTATTTTTTCTATTGGAGATAGTTTGAGACTATTCTTTGCACTGGGAGCAACTAATCTGTTGGGTGTTTTTTGTTTGTTTTGGTAATGTTATTGCACAGTTTTGTAAGGCCTATTCTTACCAATTCTTGTAGAAGTAGGTCACCAAAATTCAGTCTTCTGTCAGCAGTCAAATTAGGTAAGGAGATTTTATCCCTTTCCATAGGTATGTTTAAAATGTTTAAATTTTTATATTTATAGCACTGGTCTTGGGGCCAGAAGAGATAGGTTTGAAGCCTGGTTCTTCCACTTTCAAGTCTGACTGAGTGATCTGAGACAAGATACCATACCTATGTGGGCCTGTTTTCTTATCTGTAAAATGGTTTTGGACTAAATGATCTCTGGGATTCCTTCTAGCTGTAAGTTTTGTAGAAAGTACCTTGGACTTGGAATCAAGAGACCTGGGTTTTTAACCCATTTATACTAAGTCACTTTCCCCTTTCTGGGCCTCAGTTTGTTCATTTGTAAAATGGTGAGAATGTAATCTACCTCACAGGCATGAAGTATTTTGTTATCCTTAAAGCAATAATAATCTTTATTTTTTCACCTTGGTCCTGCAACCTATCACTGAAAACTCAAATAAGAAGCTCTTAAAAGAAAAAGTTGCCCTTCTTGAAGAACTGTTTTAAAGTTTGAGAGTTGGTTGTCAAGGTAACTTTCTGTCCCATAAGCAGAATATTTGATGAAATAGTTTATCAAATGGAGCTGTATTTTTCCCTTGGTGAAACATATCTCCTAAATCTCAAATTTATACTACTGATACAGCTACAGGTTGATGATTTTTCTTTTTTAACCATCATAATACCCAAAGACAGTTTACCAATTCCTAGGGGGCTGTGATCTGATGCAGTGTGGGGAGCACTGACCCCAACACAAGAACAGATCTTTGAAGTATTAATATGTTATCACTAGTGCACTGGGCAGTCAAAAGCAACTTGTAATAGTCTAAGTACACCACCACTCTGATGAGAGAGGGGCAGCTGGCCAAAACGGCTGAATCAAGACATTTCTTATAAACAATACATTTCTTGCTTTACTCTATCATGCAGACATTTTCACAGAACCTTAACAATTTAAAGGGACCTTACAGGTCAACTAATCCAACCCTTCCACATTTAACCTAAGTGGGCATTCTATCTTTGCTTAAAGACCACGAGTGCGGAGGAACCTATCGCCTCGAAGAGGAAAACGATTCCACCTTTGGATACTTGATTGCTATGAAGTCTTTCCTTCCATTAAGCCAAACTCTTTATATTTAAGCTCCTTATATTTTGTACTCAATATCCCTAGTTCTGCCATTTGGGGCCAAGTAGAACACATCTAAGCTCTCTTCTGTGGCAGCCCTTTTGGAGATGGAAGGGGCCTTCGAGATTTACTGAGTCTAACTCTCTCATTAGATGAGGAAACTTAAGGCCCAGAAAGGAGAGATTTGCCTAAAGTCACATAGGTAGCAACAGAACTAGGATTCAAATCAAGATCCTCTGAAGCCAATTCTACATGCCCCCTTCTCCATCCCAACAACCCCAGCAGAACAAGACAAGACACAAGTCTTCTGCCATACTAATGTATTCCATCTTTCAAAAAGAAAGACATGATTTTAATATTACTTAACAATATGTTAAAAAAGTAGCCAGTCAGGCTTCAGTGTTAATACAATTATACACTCTATAACAGATTTGATAGTGTGAGTATTGTTCTTTTTTCCTTTTTTTTTCTTTTTCTTTTTTTTTTTTAAACTTTCTTGTTCTGCAAGTATTCTTACACAAGCTGGCTACAAGTCAGGGGGAAAAATCAAACACAAATAGCGTAACTTGTACACTCTTAAACAGTAGATTGTGAAAGAGAACTCAAGAAATGCTTGTCCCGTACGAGCCTCCTTTCCATGAAGTCGTGGTGGGAATAATTCCGGAGCAGATGAAAGCAGCGCCGATGATGAGAGGTCCAATCCTTTATCATGGATCAGGACGATGAGAAAACAGAGCTAGATGCGGGCGAGTGTGGCAGGCGCCACTGCAAATGATGCAAACGAGTGTCCTGGCCTCCACCCAAGCCTGGGAAGCAGGTGATAAGTCTCTGAGGCCAAGGCTATCAGGAGGAATTGGAAAAAAGCTATTGTTCCAACTCCCACAGCGTACAGCTACAATCAAATAAACCTCACTCACAGACTACAAGCACACAAGCTAACAAATTCAGGTAGAAAGTGGCGATTTCTCAGGCCGCAAGAATTCTCAGGCCAAGGGGTTCAGTGCAGACCCCCACGGCACTGGGGACAAGGCAAGGCAGCGCTGGCTCAGACCCAAGAAAAACTCTCAGCACTGGCGGCAGGAGGGCAGGGCAGGGCAGGGCAGGGCAAGTCTCCTGCAGGGCTTCCTCCTGAGGCTGTCTCCATTCAGTGGGCAGCAAAGGTGGTTTTTTTCAAACTAAAATTGGACCAGTTGATGGAAAGTCTCTGCCTTGTCTGTCTTGCAGAATCCAAGCAGAACCTATAAAAATACAAAGCAAAAGAAAAAAAAAAAGAAGGGAAACAAAAAGAACAACATTCTCAGCCCCAAACAGTATTATTACATAAGTAAGCAGTTTCCCTGAAGGTTTTTATAAGCTATACAGACTCACTGTGTAACTTTGGCAAAGTTACTTCCCCCCTTCCTGTAGCCCTGTTTCCTCATTAGTTAAATGAGTTATATTAAAAATAGCCTACATTTCTGTAGCACTTTAAAGTTTACAAAGTGTTCTCCTCAAAACAATTCTATGAAGTAGATGGTCTAGAAATTATCACCCGCCCCCCATATTAGAGATGAGGAAAATGAGGCACAGAAATGCAGTGACTTGCCCAAAGTTCAAAGTTAAGTGTCAGGGCAGGGATTAGAATCCAGGTCACCTGACTCCATGTCCAAAGGCCCTTTTCATTGTACTATTCATGTGTACCTCTACTAGACAGACCTATCAGTAAAGTCCCTTTCATTTTTAAGGTTCTCTGATACGTCATTTTGCCCATTACTCCTAATTATCAAATCACTGACACTGTAGGTCATACCGAAAATGGCAAAAAACCCAATTTAATTCTGCTCAAACAGAATGTTAGCCAGAGTTTTAATGGCAATTGGTTGAAGTCAACGATTTAGTGCCTGTTATGTACTTATCACTGGTCCTTCATACTAATCAAATACTTAGTGTAATGGACATTTTGGGTTACAACGCACAAAAAACTCAAAGAAAAAAAATTTACATACAAATAGCATCAGATATACAGAAACATGTTCAAGTACCCCCTCAATATATGGAAAGGCTACATTCCAGACAACCTGACTGTAAAGTGAAGTTCTCTATATGTAATGATGTTTTGCACTCAGAACTGGAAATGCTGCCTTCTCTCCACTGCCTCCTGCAGCCAGACTTTGGTTCTTGTCACGGAGTGAATATGACAGAGATGACCTATGAAATCCTCAATTATGGACTCTATAGCATTTCCATTTTTCAGGGAAAACCCCGTATTACTATGTGCATAATACCTTTTGCTTACTCTACTCTCTTTTTCAAGAACAGGTAAGGACATTCGTTAGCTTCCTCTCTTAGAATGCAAATAACCAAAGCAACCTCTTATATTGGGAAAAGGCAAATATTTCACAGAGGGAACTAACTGTAAACAGTGGTTTACCAAATATGGTACACAGACCATTGATTGCTCATGAGGTTTTTCTGGGTAGTCTGCAAAACATATACTTTGTGTAGAAGAGTCACTAACTTCCTTTCTCTGAGACTTAATTCCTTCATCTGTAAAATGGAAATAAAAATTTATACTGCCTACCTTCAGAGGTAATGGATGTGAAGTAAAAACTAAAGTACCGTAGAAATGTGAGCTCTGAGTATTTTTCCTCTCTGTAAGTCCTACTTTGAGACCTCACCATAGTGCTGAGATGACACTGGGTTCTCAAGGGTGTGTCACCACAGCATCAGCTCTGAAGGACAAGCCTACTTATGTATACAGAGGTGTATCAGTAGTAAACTGGCCACTAGGTGGCAAATTCTTTGGAAACAGCAACTCATGAAACCAAGAAAAATATAAAACGGCCCTCAGTTTTGTGTGGTCCCTTCCACTTCTGCAGTGATGGAGGAAGATGGTGAAGGGGCACAGGACAGATGAAGAAAATGTTGTAAAATGTGGTTAAGATTTAATAAACAAAAGAGGCCAAAAGTTTGTGGATTACATAAAAGCCTCCCACTTATACTCAAAGTATTCATATGATGACTACTTTGTTCACAAACCGAATTAAGAGGCACTGGATAGGGCAAGTACTAAATAAAGGAAAAAACTATAACTTAAATAGATGTGGGAGGTGTCTTCCCTCTGTAATTATTTCAACACTAACCCACCCCCCATCAACTGTTTGCTTAAAATAATTAAGAAAGACATCTGATACAGATGTATACTGGGGAATCATTTCTGAAGCAGCTATGTATAGTCAGACACACTGATTTGTTAAGAGTCAATATAAAAGATCAATACCGAACTAGACGAATAAAAAAGGAAGATACAGCATGTAGTTAAAACAACTCTAACCTGACCTGCTTAAATAAGTTAACAGATGCTGAAAAATGGATGAGAATATCAATGGGCTAACACTGAATCCTAAGGAAGCTTAAGTAACTTTTGAACAATCATTATAATAAGGAAAACAAAACAGCCTAGAAAGTACCTCTGCTAGCCAACCATCTCTTTGGCAGATGGAGACATGTGTCAAACAAAGGCAATAATCAGTTGAAGAAATAAGGGGACAGCTAGGTGGCGCAGTGGATAGAGCACCGGCCCTGAAGTCTGGCCTCAGACCAAACATTTGACACTTAACAGCTTGTGTGACCGTGGGCAAGTCGCTTTAACCCCAATTGCCTTTAAAAAAACAAAAAAGAAAGAAAGAAAGACATTTATAAAATCTTACAGAGGAGGATGGTGGATGATTATTAACAGTATTATTTCATAAAACAGAAGCAGTGGAAGGAAAAATAAGGCTACAGAAAGCTTGGCCAGATCATTCTAAAAGCATGTAAGGAAGACACTTGATTAAGCACAAGCAAAAACTGGAAAAGACCTGTCAATATTTCTATAACAAACTATTTTCTCTAGCAGGGGGGCTTTTGGACTCTAACACTGCATTTCCCAATGTGCTTGGATAAACAAGTAGAATGGGCACAAAAGAAAACAAAGGAAGAATAGTTGGATCAAACCAAGTATATACAGAAGAGTTCATGGTAGAGGTTACAATTTTGAGAGCACTGAGGGATCAGTTCTTCTCAAGATATTTGGAACAGGAGAGGAAAATAAAAGCTTGGGGAAAATCTTGCATGTTTTTATTTATTACTTAAAAAAAAAAGGAAATAAAAAAATATCAAAAATACCTGATTTATATGCCTATTTCCCCCATCTTCACAAAAATCTTTTTTTTTTTTTCAGCCTTTTGGTAAGCCAATCAGGGGTAAGTGACTTGCCCAAGGTCACACAGCTAGTAAGTGTCAAGCGTCTGAGGCCAGATTTGAACTTGGGACCTTCCTGACCCCAAGGCCAGAGCTCTATTCACTGTGCCACCTAGCTGCCCCTCACAAAAATCTTTTTAAAAAAACCACTGAACTTAATTATCAACAGATTTTAATACACAAAAGACAAAAAAAGAGGACTACACACGAAACTGTAAACCTACTACGTACATAAATTTAACAAGGTAATAATTGTTTTGACAAACTCTTTAAGAGAATTTATATATACCAAGGGCATCTTTATCACATTTCTATAGCATGAAAGGTACAGAATACAAAATCCCATGTTATTTGTTGACTATAAAATAGCACTTGATTCCATAGAGCAAAATGACACTTCAGTTTAAGGTTTTTCCTCAAAAATGGATTCTCCCTTGCATAAGTCAAAATCAAACAATATTCCTTAAACAATGCAGCAACAGAAATAAATGCCTTGAACAGTGCTCTGATTATTATCAAAGCAAGGCATTTTTCCAGTCATCTAGGTTCCCAATTTAAGAATCCATTTCAAATCTTGTCTCCCTTACTCTTCTTTATGTAAAAGTTGCTCTATCTTGTCAATTTTATCTCCACAACACGTCTAACATCACTCCTTATTTCTCCACACACATGACCATCACTCAGTTGTAAGCTCTTATTTCCTCTTGCCTGAACTATTACAATAACCTCTTAATTGGTCTCACATTGCCTCAAGTCTTTTCTCTCTCTAATTTTTGTTCCACACAACTGTGAAATTGATATTCCTAATGCACGGATGTGACCATGTCACTCTTCTATTCAAGAAGCCCCAGTGCCTCCGTCTTGCCACTAAAATGCATTTAAGTGAATGTTTGGCATTTAAAACCCTTCACAAAATGGTGCTAGCCCATCTTACCCTTCACGTATGCTTATGTTCTAGCCAAAATATCCTCTTTGCTATTACTTCTATGCCTTTGTCAATGCTTTGTCCCCTGACTAGACAGACCTCTTCACCTGTTCCTCTTTACAATCCCTAGCTTCTCTCAGGGAATTCAATTTAAGTGCCAATTCTTACATGACCTCTCCTTTCAGACTCCCAGTTGTTAGTGACATCCACTAAATTACTCCGTATATAATTTGTACTTACTTATTGCTGTACATTACTGCCCTCCCCCAAAAAGGATACAAAAGCAGGGCAATTTCAATCATCTTTGCATCCACAACACTAAGCACAAAGTCTGATACCTAGTAGGTGCTTAATAGATTTTGTTGAATGAATGCATTAAACAGGGCGACATGCTCAACAAATAAGTTGTCCATTGTAATGAAAAATGTCCAGACTGGAGCCCAAATATCCATATGTGAATTTGCATGAGTCATTTCCACTTGTTGGTCTGTTTTCCCATTTATAAAGTGATGGGCCTACACTACTGTAATAACTTTCTGGTTGGTTTCCCTGACTCAAGTCTCTTCCCACTCCAGTCCATCCTCCACTGAACTGTCAAATTAATCTTTCTCAAGTGTAGGTCTGACCAAGTTACTCCCTCCATTCAATAAATTCCAGTGGCCCCCCATTCACTTCTAAGATCAAACATAAAATCCTCTGTCTGGCTTTTAAAGCTCTGCATAACCTGGCCCCTTTCCTACCTTTCCAGTCTTCTTACACTTTACTCCTTGTCATGTGTTCTGTGATCCTGTGATAGAGACCTCCTTGATGTTCTTTGCACAGGAAATGCCATCTCCCCACGCCAAGAATTTTCACTGAGTATCCCTCATGCTTGAAACTCTCTCTCTCCTTATCTCTGCCTCCTGATGTCTTGGTATTCCTTTAAGTCTCAGAAAAATCCCTGTCTTCTACAAGAAACTTTTCCCAATGTTCCTTAGACTGTCTCTATCTTGTTTGCATACAGTTGTTTTCATGTCATCTCCACCATTACATTAAGGAGTGTCTTTCACCTTTCTTCATATCGCTAGCACTTAGCACAGTGCCCAGCACATGGTAGTCACTTGAATGCTAGCTGCTTGAGTAAATAATGTTCAGGGTCCTTTCTTCCTCTAAAATCTTACAGTTCTATAAATAAGAACTAATCCAGGAGGTAGTAGGAACTCAAGTATTTATGATCTGGCCCAGCAGAGTGAAGTTGATTCAAAACTCAGAATGGCTTCAATAGGGCCTTAAAAATGCTAAGACTTAGCTTAGCATGAAAAAACTGAAAGCAAAGAGCTTATATTGGAATATAGTTATTCTGAGGGCTACTGAAAGAAAATGCCTTAAACAATCATCTATTTATTTGTTTATTTTTGCAGAGGCTAAGGTCAATCTGAAGAATTAACTTCATAAAGTCATTCAGTATCTGTATATAAAGACTATTACAATTCACCACTGACAACTGGACCATTGTAAACTACAGCACAACATCAATATTTCATGCTTTAGAGGAAAGGATTACTGACTGACTTGATGGAAAGATGTCAATATTTTCCCTTGTGAACCAAATGGAATAGATAGGCTAGTTTCTCTCACACAATGGATGTTTTCTATAGGCTCAATATTTGATTATGAAATATAAACTTGCTGGTATGAAAGCATGGGCTGGTGTTAAGAGCCTTGGACTTGGTGTCAGAAGAGCAGAGTCCAACTTACTAATTATATGGATTTGAGCTAATAATTTCATTTCTTTGATATTGTTTCTTCATTTGAAACCTAGGAATAATAATATTGTCCTCCTAAGCAACCTCAAAGGAATTATGAGGATCAAATAAGATAATTTATATAAAATACTTTACAAACTGAAAAATGCCATAGAGATACATATTGCTATTATTTCAATCACTATTACGGTCAACAAATCTTATTTGATAAAACATCTACCATTAAGAATTTGTTAATGTTTACCAAAATTACAAAATAAAATGGAAAGAGCACTGGATTTGGAATCAAAGGGCCTGAGTTTGAATTCTGTTTCTGCTACTTACTTGTATGATCTTGGTCAAGATACCTCCCCTTTTATGGCTCCATTTACAAAATGAAGGTGTTGGAATAGGTGGTTTCTAAAGTCTCTCTCCTGAAGTTCCAAATCATACTATTTCTCAAGATATGAAAGTCTAAAGCATTGGGTCAGTGAATTCCCAGTTAACCCTGGCACATTTATTTACAGATGAAATCAGTCAGTTGGTATATTAAGTATTTTAAAAGTGAAAGAAAAAAAAAGCTGTGGTTTAGTATTTGCTTCATTTCCAGAATTCAAAATGTTCTGCCTAAAAGTAAGAGTTTACTTTCATCTGAGTCTTTAAAACATGAAACTGACTGCTTCTCTTATCTCTTTACTGGTGTAATATGCAACAACGAGTGATGAATACCTATTTCTTAAGCGGGGAGGGGTAAACTCATATCACCACAGGGATAAGTGATTTGCTAAGGTCTGTAAAGTTCATATCAGTCATTAGCATTTCCAACCTCTGAGTATCCATTAGTAGTGAAATACTAGTAACTTCAGAGGCTTCTTCTAAGATACCACTGAAGCTCTACTTCATACAATTTGAAACTATGTAACCAAGCAAGGTAGAGGAGCGGCAAAATTCCATAAATCGAAGACTACCACAAACTCAGTGCCTAGAGCTACTCTTCTTTCATTTGACACTAAGGAAGTAATTTTTAAGTGGCACATTTTAATGTCTGGCTTCTTGTCACTGACATATATTACTCAGAAACATTTCTGAATGGGAAAAGGCTGTAGCCTACTCTGTGCAATGCACTGACATACAAACTGAGAGGAATACAAATTGTGTATTATCTCTACACAATAATCTCAACAAAAACTGTTCCATACTAGTTGTAAAGGACAGCTTTTACTTCTGAGATTTATATGGTTTTCCTTATGTCTGGAGCCAGACTAGATCACTGGTCCTTTGAAAGAGGCATCAGTAGATGTATTTGGAGGCACAGTTTATCCTCAATTTAGGACAAGGATAGAAAAGGTGAAACAAACATGGCTTGTTTCACCAAAGCCAGACTTTTCACAAATGGAGTTAAGAAAGGATGGTCAAAAATCAGAATTTTCCCCCAAATTCAGAATACTTTCACTGGTCCCCCTAAACAGTGGTCACAAAGCTCATACAGCTTATTCCATAGAAGCCTTTAATCAGGAGCTACAGTCCTAGCTCCATAACATCATTTTATACATAATTCTAACAAGAAACTAGTAGCCAAGGTCTCTTCATGTATGTAGCAAAAGGCTCTACAAACCTCAACAGCTCATGAAAACACTACTTTATTACTGAATGGCAATATATTGAAAAGCAGGAAACTTCTAAGAATTTCTGCTGGTGGAAAGGGCAGTGGGAATGACAAAGAAAAATGACAGGAGAATAGTGAACAAGTAACCACCACTCTGTCAGACACAAATTGTAACACTTACCTTTTAAAATACTCCACTTCCCTCTCGGTCTCATCCATATCCACACTGTCTAGATCAATATCTTTGGGCAGAAATACATCATCTACAAAATCAAAGAGAAGAGGGCAAATTAACAAAAGCTGGTTATATCACTAAAAAATAAACCAGAACAAATTTTAACTCCAGGAACTGGCTGCAACAATTTTATAGGTTCATCTTTT
This sequence comes from Vombatus ursinus, assembly GCF_900497805.2. NCBI lineage: Eukaryota > Metazoa > Chordata > Mammalia > Diprotodontia > Vombatidae > Vombatus > Vombatus ursinus. Next base: position 9,167,260 of record NW_020954596.1, on the reverse strand, counting down.
TAAAAATTTTTAAAAAAAATTATAACATGCAAACATATAAAACATTAAAACACGTCATAATATTATAACCTCACAGGCAAATTATTTTTAAATTTTCAAAACTAGGTAAAAAGAAAGTAGATTTATCTTTTTTCAACTATTATAAAATATGTGGGCTCAGGTGTTTTGCCACCTTTATGTCTTTGTTCATATCTTTACCTATGCCTGGAATGCTTTTTACCCACTTCTACCTGAAGACATCCCACCCAACCTTTCAAATGCCACCTATTTCACAAAAGCCAGAGGCTCTTAGAAGGCAATATTCTTTTTCCCCTCAGATGCAGATTTCTGCATCTCTTTTTGTCCATATAATTTTTGGGTAATTATTTGTGTCCGTGTCTTATTTCGTCTACTAGACTCTAAGAACCACGAGGGAAGGGCCTGTATCTCATTCATCTTTACATTTTCTTTCCCTCCTTGTTAGTCTTAAGTATTATGTGATGTCATAATGGGTACTTATTACATATTTGTTGATTCTCACTGTTGATTTCATGTACCCTTATTTCCTTGTTCAAACAATATTAAACCAAAGACAAACAAAATGTGCTAAGTTTTTACAAACAAAACAAAACTCTACTAAATTAAATTTGTTTATTGAGACTAAGATTTCCTAAAGGAATAATGATGATTATAAAATGGTGATAGAAGCAGAAAGGACAGTTTTAATAGGGAATAAAATTGTGGTAAGTTCATATAAGCTGTACTTTTTGCAGTACGGTCAAAAGGGCTGGTAGAATAACATTACAGTTATAAAAAGGGATGCACTACAACTAGATGTGGAGTCTATGGAGTTAAATTTTAGAAATAACAGTTGCAATAAGATGGCTATTTTCTTACAAAACTTTTCAGTGAATTCAGGTGAAAAGTTGTTTTTGTTTTTTCATAAAAATATTCCTAAGATTGCACTTCAAGGTGGCTAGCATAAAGCCTGTCATGTAAAAGCTCAATGTTTGTTTACTGACTGACTTCAAGTAGCATTTGACAAGATTATCAACATGAAAATCAGTTATCATTTGATTAAAACGAGTCCTCCATTAAAAATAAATTAGAAGACTAGAGGAAGGAAGGCCTTCGACAGGTTGGGTAGATTCTCTATGGAGGATTTATAGAAGGGCATGAGCAAGAATCACACAGAATGAGAAAGTATGTATTCTATACTGGTGGAGGTAATGCCCAATACCAAGGAGATACATTATTGAAGCATTTAAATATAAGAAAAACAGAGATTAAAATGCCATGCCTTTTAACAGTGATAACTAAAAAAAATCTAATTCTAACACAACTTATATATCAATAACAAACGCTATCAATTCAATACAAGTCAGTATTTGAGTACTTACTATAAGCAGAGCCTCATACAAAGTGCTGTGGGGGAGACAAGAGAAGTGTCTCATATTTTACTGATCATCTGTGAAGTAGGATAATACATACTAAGGCTTTTTTTCTTAACCTTAAATTGAAAGCTGTCTATGCTAGTAGACTTGCCTAATTTCTGCTGTATAAAAACATAGACAGATAAGAAATTAATTCTAATTTTGCAGTTATTACTACAGGCTTTAGATTACAGTGAGATTTAGATTAGATGTGAAGAAGAATATAACCATAAGTATAATAAAATACTTTAGGAATATCAAATTATGTTAGAAGACTAATACTTCAATACTTCAATAAACTCTGCTTTCACTGGAGAGTACACTGCCTTCCACCTGGGTAGATCACAACTCTTCTACATCTGAGTTGACTTGTCTTCATAAGTTGCTATGGCTGAAGAAAACCATCACTTCTCTGATGATGAGCCTTTTGCATTTTTCTAGGTTGGTTTTCTGCAACCAGACATACTGTTCCCAGTTAGGCTAATGTTCAAAGTCTCTCCAAGATTGGTAAGACTTGCTAGAGTTTATACTCTCCTATATTTTTAGCTTTTGAAAACCTAGGATTACCTCCATAACATAAAGAGCTATTTTTAATGGAGGAGTAAAACACACAACTCTTTTAAATTATTTGTGACTAAGTGTTTTGCATATTACACATTCACAGTCTATATGCAAAAACATATTCATTTATGAATTTTAAAAAAGAATATGACTTAAAAAAAAACCCAAACGCAACCTACTCACTCTAGAAATGGCAAGTTAAGAAAGAATCATTACAGTCTAGAATAAAGGAGAACAGCAACAGTAGATAATTAGGAGTCAACAGTTGTGAATGTACTCTTTTTCTTATTTCCGCATCTCCTTACCCATAACTCTGGTACTTTCCTCCTAGCCTCAGACCCTCTTTCCTTTCTCCTAGGCTTTTGGAAATGGGTGAAAGGGTTCTGTTGTGTGAAGAATTAGTTGAGGGTTGGGATAGCTTTGGGGAAAAGATAGTTTCATATAAACAGCAGCTGCTGAAAGCCACTTTTTGTGAATGTCAGATGTAGACTAATATTCCCCTTACCCTCACCTCTGCTTGAAAGACTAACATCCAAGATTAGAATCAAAACCATAGGCAACATTCACATGAACTCAGCCAACAATGTGTTGACAATAAACAACGAATAACTGCATGAATGAAGTATTTATTAAGTGCTTACTATGTGCACAGCACATATGACAGAAATAAAAGGAAAGTAAGACCATCCCTGCTCTCAAGGAACTCACATTCTAATGAGCGAAAACACACTGGCTTAAGTTAAACAGATTTAAGAAAAAGGAGAGGTTTATGATGGCAATTCAGCAGCAGATCATCATTGCCATCAGAAGCCACAGAAGGGCTATCCTTAAAAAAGGCTGATCAATGTAGATTATGCAAAGAAATGATAGAAATTAACAACATGTTATTACAGGCTATAAAAGCTTAGTGGCTATTAAATGCCAACAACATGCCCTGATGATTAGAATTATACATTAGAAGGCTGCTATCTTTCATGGACAGACAAACAACAAATCCTGGTACTACAAATGCAGATGTTAAAGTATCTTGGAGAACCTAACCAGTAGTTTAAGAACCGAATATATAGAATAATAATATATATAGAATAGCCATTAGCAAAAACCAAAGTGTTGCCTGCAATCATCTGGACATAACATTGATCCACCAAAACTGAAGGAAAATGTTTCCCATAGATGGCATGCCAAATATGCAATCTCCAAGCTACACAGAATGAAAAGCTTTCAAAATTGAGAAATTTAGCAGAGGAATTCAAAATCATGTTTGAACAGGATGAGATATATATCAATCCTTGTTGTCCTACTATTGACATTGTAACAAAGATGCTTTCAGTAAGCCTATAGAAGGATGAACTTACATCTAATAGTTTTATTCACTACAGAAAGCAATTATTTTATTCACCTGTGCAACAGTTCAGAGAACACTAAATATAAAATAAGAATAGCAGGATAGTAACTTGTCCCAAGGCCATGTCTATCTGAACTCCTCTGAAAAATTTGAGAACAAGATCATAATTAACAATTAATGATAACAAAAATGGACTCTAACGGCTTGCAAAGTTCCTTACATGCATTGTCTTACACAGCTTCATAACCATTCTATGATGCAGATACTGCATTTTACAAATAAGGAAATTAGAAAGCATTAGGATGAATGAGGGAGCATAGTGTTGTGGGGGAAACTGGATTTGGAGCCAGAGATTTCAATTCTATTCTACATGACCTAGGGAACCTCAGGCAAGCCACCACATCCCTTGAACTAACTTTCTTCCTCTATTAAAAAAAGGGGAGAGGGGGAAGGGATATGATTTTATAATATCTAAGTCCCCCTGCAGCTACATGATCCTGGGATGAATCCTATGAGCATCTAGCACAATACCCTGCTCATTATGCATTTAATAATCATTTGCTGAATAAAATTATAAAATTAAGTCATCTTAGAGAAGCCACCTATAAAAGCCTGAACTTCAACACATTATGTCTGGCTGCATATACAATATTCTACTCTATAGTTCCCTAACGCTACAATGGCAGGAAGTACATTTTCCTTAGCTTTTTTTAAGGGGCAAGGTTAGTCATTATAATTTTAGAGAAAACTTTAATTTATAAGGAATATTTAGAAGAAGTACTTAAACGAGGCTCAAATTCAATTTTTGTTGTTATTATTGTTCAGTCTTTCAGTCATGTCCAACTCTGTATGACTCTGTGAACTTTGTCCATGGGGGGTTTCTTGGCAAAGATATCGGAGTGGTTTGCCATTTCCTTCCCCAGTTCATTATACAGATGAGGAAACTGAGGCAAACAAGGTTAGGTGATTTGCCTAGGGTCACATAGCCAGTAAGTATCTAAGGGCGGATTTGAACTCAGGTCTTCCTGACTCCAGGATCAGCAATCTATCCACTATGCCACCGAGCTGCTCTTCCGATTCAATAACCATTTGCAACTGGAGTTCAGTTCACAACAAATCTGAATATGAGAATGGGGTTAAGGGACACTCTCTCTTTAAAATATAAAGGGACTGGGGTAGATAAATCTTACTGCTCATAATATGAATGTCCCAATACATATACATGGAAACATAAACATAATTTCCAATGTTCCCCTTTGCTCAATTAGCTAAAAAGTAAACAAGATCATAAAATTTTCCTCAAGAAGCTAGGATAAACATATAGTATTATGGTCTTAGGTAAGGTGTTACAGTATTTGAGAATAACTGGAAGCTGAAAAATAGGCAAAGAAAATAGTCGATAAATATTTACTAAACACTTATGCTTTGGCCAGGCCGTATGCGAATCACTGGGGATACAAAGAAAGGCAAAAGATAGTTGTCCTCAAGGAGCTCACAATCTAATAAAGGAAGCAATAAACAAATATGTACAAACAAGCTATATACAGAATAGGAAATAGCATAAGGAAGACAGTAGAATTAACAGGGATTAAGAAAAACTTCCTGTAGAAGATAGGATTTAAGCTGGGATTTGAAGAAAATCAGGGAAGCTTGGAGGTGAAGATGAGGAGGAATAGCATCCAGGTATAGGGGACAGTGAGCGAAAATGGCTGGAGTCGAGAGATGGAGTACATTTATGTAATGGTCAGGGGTCCACTGTCACTAGATTGAAGAATGCCTAGCAAGGAATAAGGTGTAAGAAGACTGGAAAGGCAGGGGGGACTAGTTTATGAAGGGCTTTGAATGTCAAACAGAGAACTGTGTATTTGATTATAGAGGTGATAGGGAGCTACTAAAGTTTATGGAGTATCGTGGTGTTGTGGTCGGACCTGTGGTTTAGGAAAGTTACTCTGGTAGCTGAGGATTGATGGGAATGGAGAGAGACTTCAGGAAGGCTGACCTCTGAGCAGTCTATTGCAGTAGTACATGTGTGAGGTGATGAGGCCTTGCACCAGAGTAGTGATGGTCACAGAGGAGAAAAGGGAGTGTATTCAAGTGGTTTTACAAAGATGAAGCCAGCAGGTGTTGGCAACAGACAGGATATAGGGGTTAAGAGATAGTGAGGAGTTGAGGAGGGCACCTATGTTATGAACCTGGGGACTGGAAGGATGGTGCTGCTTTCTACAGGGACTGGAAACTGGGGGTGAAGGAGGGCTGGCTTAGGAGAAAGATGACAAGTTCAGTTTTGTTCACAATGAATCTAAGGTGTTCACTGGACATAAAATTTGATATGTGTGAAAGGCAGTTGGAAATGTAAGACTGAAGGTCAGTAGAGAGGTTAGGGCTAGATAGGTAGATTTGACAATCATCCCCAGATAGATGATAATTAAATCCACGATGGCTGATGAGATCACCGAGCAAAAGACAGAGCCCTGTGGAATACCCATGGTTAGCGTGGATGATCCAGATGAGGATCTGACAAAGGGGCCTGAGAAGGAGCAGTCAGATCATTGGTAGGAAGAGAACCAGGAGAGTGATATCCTGAAAAACTAGGGAGAAGATAGCATTAAGGTGAAAAGGATGATTGACAGTGTTAAAGGCTGCAGAGAGAGTAAGAATGAGGATTGAGAAAAGGCTATTACATTTGATAATTGGGAGATCATGGCTAACTTTGGAGACAGCAGCTTCTGCCAAATGATGAGGATAGAAACTGGATTGTGATGAGTTAAAAAGTGAGTTAAGACGAGAGGAAATGGAGGTACTTATGGTAGATGGCCTTTTCAGGGAGTTTTGCTACAAAGGGCAGAAGAGATATAAGACAATAGTGGGGATGGAAGGATCAAGTGTGAGTTTGCTGAGTTTGGATGAGTCATGAGCATGTTTGAAGCAGTAGGGAATGAGTCAGTAGACAAGGAGAGATTGAAAATGAGAGGGGGAAATCTGATGGAGGAGATAAGATGGAACAGAATCACTTCAACAAGTAGAGGAGTTGGCCTTGGTAAGGAATAAGGTCATGTCATCATGTGAAACAAGATGAAAGAGGAAGATAATGGCAGAAGGCACCTGAGCGACAGGAGATGGGGATCCATGGAATGCTTCAGAAGACCTGCTGTGGAGAAGAGGACAGTGAGTTGATATGGAGATGCAGTTGGACTACACAGCAGCAGTGAGGGCCCAGTTGAGGTTGCATAGCATACATCTGAAGTGGAGAAACAGAGAGGTTGCAGGATTTTCTCTACCTTCATTTGGCAGCAGGCGTAGCAGGTATGCAGAGTGAAGGCAGTTAATGGTGGCTGTGATCCAAGGTTGAGGCTTGGCAGGGTGCAATAAGCAAAGGGAGCTAGAGACTCACAGAGAAGACGGAAGTGTAGAGGTGAACTGGTTCACTACGGTGTCAAGATGGGGGAAGAGAGAAGAGTGTGGTAAGTGCAGGGGTGATGGCCTGATAACAGAATCAAGGGATCAAGGGACTAGAGGTCACAGTGTGGATGAAAAGTAGGCTCTGATAAGGGGAGCAGAGGGAAGGAGGAACACCAACAGACTATGGTCAGATAAGGGGTTTTCAGAGTTACTGAATGTGGAAGTAGTGCATTTGTGGGCAATGGCAAGATCAAGGGTATGACTATACCCACAAAGGTGTGCAGCTGAGGTAGGGTGGTGTAGTGGGTCATGGGATGTGAATAGGCTGAGGAACTGAAAGTTTAGGGTATTTGAAGCGGTGTCAATATGTATGCTGAAGTCTCTTAGTATGAGGGCAGGAGTTGGGGAGGAAAGAAATACTGTGAGTTGGGTCCTCAGCGCACTGAGGAAGGAAGGGGAGGGGAAAGGGAGTTATCTTGGAAGTTTGCAGATAACAGCTGTCCAGATTTTGACAGAACTAGTACAGCTCTTACCTAAACTAGGAACCTCCACACAATCACCAACAAATGGGCATCCAGTTTCTGTCTGAACTTCTCCAATGGCAGGAAGCATACTACATCACGAAACAGCAGAACTCCCTTGATGGACAGTGGATTGATAAGGAATTCTCCCTTTACTCGGAACAAAAGCCTGTGTAATCTTTCTGTAGGGTTATCACTGATTAAGATTCAGTTTCACTAAGCTTTAACACAAACTGCTCTATAAATACTAAGACTACTGGTTGACAACAAAAATGCATCACATACATTATCTTACTTGAGTTTTCCTATAACTTTGTGACATGAGTACTATAAATATTACTTCCATTTTAGGAATAAGGAAACTTGGGCTCAGAGTTAAATTACTTGCCATGGTCACAGAGATACTAAATGCCAGAGGGAAGATTTGAAGGTTTCTGACTTCAATTCTAGTACTCTATTACTATAATATACTACCTCCCCCCCTCCTTTTTAAAATAAAAAGTTAAAACTTCAAACATTTAAAAAAACAACAACATCTAAGTCTTGGGGGAATCAATATCAGCAAATGTTGAGGTAGTAAGTAAAGCTGGAGAAAACCACTACAAAAATCTACTACGAGGTAAAAGGTGTATTTCAGACTAATGCAAGCAATTCTATTAGATGGCTATTGAAATTGTCTAAAGATTCTCTTTTTGATCAGAAGAGTGACATCATCAGATCTGTGCTTTAGAAAAATCAATTTAGAAACTATTATTGAAAATAGATGGAAAAAGACAAAGACTGAGAGATCATATCTAAGCAAAAAGTGATAAATGAAGTCTTTTGGCAGTCACATAAAGTCTATAGACCCCCTTCTTAAAATAATTTTTAAAGGTACAGGATAAAATAAGCAGGATTTCAAAGGAAAACAATTATATAGAAATTTATAAAATAAATATATATGTATATACACACATATATAGAAATTTATAAAATAAATAAATATATATGAACATACACACATGTGTATGTCTATTTTCAAGGACCTCAGCTTAAGAAGGTTATAAGCTTAAGAAGGTTATAAGATATATAGTATCTACTATGTAACAGGTACTGTGCCAACTCCTTTACAAATATTATCTTATTTAATCCTTGCAATCAACCTATGAGTTAGGTGCTATTATTAACTCCATTTTACAGTTGAGGAAACTGAGTCAGACAGAAATTAAGTGACTTGCTCAGGGTCACACAACTAGTACATAAGGCTAGATTTGAATTCAGTTCTTCCAGCCTGTGGGCCCAGTGCTCCATCCATTGTGCCACCTCCTTTGCCCAGGAGGGTCAATAAACCTTGCAATGATTTAGAGTAAAAACCTACTATGTGTCCACTGGACAGGCTGAAAGTGATTTTTCACTCCTCAGATTTGCTTAGAATATTTTTTCCCCTTAACATATCCTACTTTGTAACATAGTTATCTATGTACATATATAACCTCTTTGTTCTCAGTTATCTTATGTATACAATAGAATTGCCTTAGACTAGAACTCTGGAACTAGACTCTAAGGTCCTTTCCAGACCTAAATCTATATTCCTAAATCCTAAAAGGTTTTCATATGCTGCATTATGCTTGCAGCAACTGCAATTAAAGCTAAATTAAAGCAATAAATCAACAAATGTTTATTTAACACTGACTATGTAGCAGAACTCAGTGAGGTGCAGGGGACAGATATAAAGACTAAAAATAAAAGTGAGACAGTAAATGTGCTCAAGGCACTTAGATTCCACTAGGGCAGGCATGCATACCTGGGATTCATGGATACCCCAGAGAGTTGGTAGATAGATTTTAGGCAGTTTAGAACTTGGTTGGGAAAAAAAAAATCTTTATTTCACTAACCTTTCAATTATGGATTTCAAAAAAGAAACATTATTATGAGAAGGGGTCCATAGGTTTTACCAGACTGCCAAAGGGATGCAATAACACACAAAAAGTTAAGAATCCTTGTACTAGGGGGTATTTACAGAGAAATACTATAGGATATATGTAAAATAAATACACAGTTTGGGGAAGGGCTTGTGCACTAACAACTGGTGGATCAGGAAAGCCTTTTGAAGGAGGAGGCATTAAAACAGTCTTGAAGGAAGTCAGGAGTTCCAAGTGGAAGAGGTAAGGAGGGAAAATATTCTCTGTAAGGGTACAGAAACAGGAGGGAAGAGCAAATAGATCAGTTTTGATGAAGAAAGTGATATGTTAACTGGCCTGAAAAGACTGGTTGGAGTCAGATTATGATGTGCTTTAAATGCCAAATAGAGGAATGTGCATTTGGTCCTAGAGGCAATAAGAAATCACTGAGGCCTTTTGAACAGGTAAGTGATATGGTCAGATAAGCGCTTTAAAAAAATAAATAATTTAGCAGCTGTGTGGAGGAGGGACTGAAGAAGGGAAAGACTGGATTCAGGGAGATAAATCAGGAGGCTATTGAAACAGTTCAAGTAAGAAGTGATAAATGCTTTGGACTAAGATGACTGTGGTATTGGTAGAGAGGAAGAGGCTAATGGGAAATGTTGAGAAGGTGCAATCAAGAAGAAAAAATAGTCACTGTTGGATCATTTTGCAACTCTAACATTCCATCTGTGGATGACATATGTTCTTTGCTTCCACCTACTTTTGGATACCTCACTATTTATGTGCATCTCTACAAGGCAGAGAAGGGAGACAGAAAATCTAAAGCAAATCAGGTTTGTGGGGATGAGATAGAAACAGACTTGTGACTTTACCAGCATAGGAAAATTGTATCTATCTATCTAGAGGAAAATCTTCTACCAATGCTGATTGACATTTGCTCTGAATCCTATAGCCTTAGAAGAGTGCCCTAAGCACACTGAGAGGTTAAATGACTTGTCTAGGGTCACACAGTAAGTATATGTCAGAGGTAGAAGTTGAAACCAGGTCTTCCTGACTCTTAAGTTGGCGCTTTACTATGCCATGCTGCATTTTAGTGAGGTTGATGGTTCAAAACTATAAGCTATACTTAAATCTGGGGAATCAATGTGTATCCTATTTATAGGAGCCTAGGAGTCCATTATTAGGAACAATCAAGAATCAATAATAATAATAAAAGTCTTTTATATTTTTTCTTTTCTTCTTCATTTCTATGTTTTCACTCAGGTCAGTAACCTCATCACCTAACTTCCAGCCTACAACAACAGCCTTTTAAATGAGTTATTTTTTCCTTAGTTTGTTATTCTTTCTCCACAATCCATTGTTTCATGAGACAACTATGACAAATTCAAATATCAAATATACCTATTTCATTATGTAATTCAAAAGCTTTGAGTAACTTCCCTCTGTCTACAAAGTAAAGTCCAAATGCTTAGCTTTGGTGTTCAAAGTCTTCTATAACCTAGTTCCTTTATACCGAACTCCATTGAAGAGATTAAAATTTTTTTTCCCTGAAAAATAATCATTTTCCTGAAAAAGTGGAATGAATATAATTCTGCACTAATCAGATACAGATGAACCTGGATGACTCAGTGTATGACCATCTTAAGGAAGATATGAATACCTTCCTACTTAAGTTATGGTTCTTAAAACATCTTATAGGTATTAGAAGTATCATTTCAGCCTGTGCCCAACCCTCTCAGATTTAATTCTTTATTGCCATGTAAATACTTAGAGAATAGCTCAACAACAAAAATAATTCTATTTTCTTTAAGTTCTATTTTATACTACAGACCACTGGATTATGTATCTTAAAGACAAATTACTATCTAGCTGATGTTACATAGCAATAAAATAAATCAAGATTCTTGCAGAGAATATGAGAACCCCACCTATTGAAGGGAAAATGAAAAAACATTATGATAATAGGATAAGAGCAAAAGATTAGTTAAATCAAAACGGAGACTGCTCTACCTTGGAGTTTAAAGACCCAAATTCAAATCTTGGTTTTAGTTGTGTGACACTGGACTATTTCCCCTACTGGAGCATCAGTTTCCTCATTTGTAAAATGAAGACAATCATAACTGCGTTATCTATCTCAAAGGGTAGTGGTGAGAAAAGTGTTCTGTAAACCTTAAAAGTAGTAAATTTGAGTTATTAGTACTTAGTAGTTAGCACTGCCCAAGTTAGACTTTAGTACTGGGTTGAGAGTATAAGAAACACACTGTCAGCTGCAGGCCATTAGGGTACAATATTCAGCTTTGGGAATGAAAAATGACATGATTGCTGCCTTCAATCAATCAACCAACAAGAATTTATAAAGTATTTATCGGGTATCAGGCACCGTACCTAGTACTGGGAATATAAAGAGAAAGTAAAAGGAGGCCTAACTTGCAAAGGGCTTGCATTCCAATGGAGGAGCCAACCAGTATGTAAAGATAAGTTATATTCGAAGTTCCTTCAAGGAATTTAAGTATAATATGAGGAATATAACACATAAACAGATTATTATAAGTCAAGGTAAAATGTAGTAGGAACAAAAAAAGACATCACTTTGAAATGGGTGTGGGGAAGTATGGAAAGCTGTGGGAGGTGATGCATGGATCAGAGAAAATTTCTAGAAGAAGATAGCATCTGAGATAGGACTGGAAGAAGAAGATATCACTAAAGAGAAAAGAGATGGGATGTGTTTTAAGCATGGAATATGTTCTAAGCTTGATGGCCTGCATGAAGGCAGAGGCGTAGAAAAGGCAAGACAAGATGACAGAAAAACAAGCAGTCCAGTTTGACTGGAAAATAGTGAATGAATGAAAAAACACTTATTAAGTGCTTACTATATACACAGAACTGTGGATAATAAAGGAGGCAAAGATTCAATTAGGGGAATGATCAAATCAGCCAATTTTCATCACACAGAGAATTTATAGCACTCATGTCATTTTAAACATGAAATTTTAGCTGGGGCTGAGTGTTGTGTGGCATCTGTGGGTGCAGATACACATTACAGAAGAGAGCTGCAGCTCTTACAGTAATTCAACTCAAATGATCAAAATAGCATGGGCACACCATTTTCATCTTGTTTTTTCCTCAGGATTCTGTTAACAATTGACTGAATGCAGAATAATAACATCTGAGGAAGTTACTGTGACATGCTGGTGTGAACTGAGTGCTGGATATGAAACCAGCCAGACCCAAGTATGAGTAGCTCTGGGTTTAAACTTACCTGGTTTACCTTGGGTAAACTTAAAAAATCCAGTCCTGGGACAAATCTAGAGATTATGAATATTAAGAATGAAATTTCCTCAGGAGAAAAAAAGGAGCAGAAAACAAGAGAAGCATCTAAAAACCTAAAATGTTAGTAAATTTCTGACAAGAAACCACACCATCAATATTTAATTCCCTAAGAGCTTATGCTATATAGAGCATAAAGCTGTGCTCTATTAAGGATTTTTTATACAATGAACAGAATTGACAGTCTCTGAGGAAAGATTCTCAAAATGCTTACAGTTTAAGCTGACAAATTTAAATGTTTCAGTTGTCAGAGATAGTGGCAAAATTTTTTCCCCACTAATTTATATTTACAGTGTTTCAAGGTTTACAAAACATTTTCTTCACAACAACCCTGTGAGGTGGGCAATGCAGTATCACCATTTTATAGATTAGGAAATACACACAGAGGAAGAAAATGACTTGCCCAAGGTCACACAGCTGTAGGTTTTGTGGCTGGGCTTTGAATACTCTAAATATTGCATTCTTTCCATTCAGGGGTGGGGAACCTGCGGCCTTGAGGGCACATGTGCCCCTTCAAGGTCCTCAAGTGCGGCCCTTTGAAGTTTGGGTTCAGTTAAAGGGCCGCATTTGAGGACCGAGGGAGGCTACATGTGGCCTTGAGGCTGCAGGTTCCCTACCCTGCGGTAGATCATGCCTCTCCCATCAAAGGCACCTATCTATTCACTTATCAAAAAGTGGAACAAAGTTTTCCCTGAATTTTCCCATTTCCTCAGCCCTCACATCTCTTAAAAACAACAACAAACCCCAAAAAACAACTCTCCCAAACATGCACATCTTATGAACAAATCAAGTCATACATATAAGACTTTTTATGTCTCTAAGCAAAATGACTTTGCCTCTGTGCTAGAATCAATGTAAATTATTATACATGTTATCTAATTCCTAGGATTTTATACTTAATTTCTTTCTTGATTTTTCATAGGTGTTCCGGATATCTTTAGCTATGGAGAATCCACCAATCTGTAATTTTTATACTTTTTGTTGTCAAGTATTAATTAGAAAAACATGTCATATTTCTTAGCCTGTTTGCTTCTCTTCCAGATAGCTATAGGTGGTTTAACCTCTTCTATTTCTGCTGCCACAGATGAGTAAGTTTCCTATTCACCTATTTAATTAGTATCTTCATAGGAGACAGAAAAAACCTGAAAGTGGTAGAATACATATTTCTATTTGTTTGGCTTAGGTCTTTAATCCTTAGCTTATTTCATCCTTCAGGCCACAAACTTATTATCCTGTACCTTTCTTTTGTCATGCAATCTCAGAAACCTCCATGCTCCTAAGTATTAGTGAAATGTGAAGAGGATGTTGTAATGTGTGGTAAGAGTTCTCAAAAATTACAGTTGTTTTTAGTGCTACTTCTCACTGGATTAACTATCTAGGCAAAGTGACAATTACCAAATCAAGAAGAGTTTTTATCTGTTGAGTTAACCACAGCAAAGTAGCTCAGCAGAGCAAAAAAAGCACAGACTGATCAGAATCCTTATTATGTCACAGAATAAAAGAACTAGAAGGGTGACAGAGATAACCTGGTTCAGCTCCCTCATTGTATATGAGGGCACTGAGACCCAGAGACAGGATGTGATTGCTTGAGGTCTTAGAATCAGTTAGAGCACTAGAATTTGACTCCAAAAGCTTGTTTCCAAGTTCAGGGCTCTCGTTCATACAGCCGAACAAAGCTACTCCACCTTTCAGGTTCTTAGCCCCTAACTAGATTGGACCTGTTCTTATATGTGACCTTACACTAAATACTCTCAAACTCAGTTTCCTCTTCTCACAAAACAAGTGGGTCAGACTTAATAAACTCTATGATCCTTCGCAACTCTGGCAATGTATTATCTATATACTGGTGCACAAAGATGGATGCCATGAAATAAGAGATACCCTATGATGGCAGAAGGACACAGCACCACAAAGGGTAGTGAGAGAAACTTAAGATTAAACAAGGAAACTTAAAATCCAAGTAAATTCTCATTGTATTACATGATCACAGAATCTTTAGTGCTTAAAGTCTTTACTCTTGCCTACAAACATTATTTAGCAACTTTAAAATAATCTTTCCTTCTGCATCAAAAAATCATTCATTTGATGATTTCGAATCACTCTGAAACTTTGACTTATTAGCTCTTTTCTTCCTGAATCATGCTGTTGATGTGTACTATTTACTTCAAAGATTACTTAGCTCAACAAAGTATTTTAAAATATTTTTTAAATACAGTTTGAATAATGCTAATCAAAAGTTAAGACTGTATAAACTAGAATGGAGAAGTACTGTTCATTTTTAATTCTCTTTAATTGAAACTGATCTTATTCCTTGTCAGCCTCTTATAGACAAATCAACTTGACTAACTTTGTTCACATTTGCTAACACCCTCCTATCATTTTATCTTGAGGAATCAATTCTTGTCTCAATTCTTGAACATTTAGCAATGGTGCTATTACACAGGTGGTATGGTGTGCAGAACTTGAGAACTGAGACCTGGGTCTGAATCTCAGGTCTGACACTTACTATACTACCCCTCTGCATTCAAAGACAAGTCACTTCATCTCTATGGGCCTCAGTTTCCTTATCTAATGGGCATAACAATGCTTGCACTATTTACCTAACACAGGGATATCACGAGGAAAGCAGGCGGTCAATTTTATTTGTTTTGTTTTGTTTTTAGGCAATGGGGTTAAGTGACTTGCCCAGGGTCACATAGCTAGTAAGTGTCAAGTGTCTGAGGCCAGATTTGAACTCAGGTCCTCCTGACTCAAAGGCCCGAGCTCTATCCACTGCGCCACCCAGCTGCACCCTGGCTGGTCAATTTTAAAGCACTATAGAAATGCATTATTATACCTGGATTATGACACATTCAATTAAGATGGTACTGGAATCTAAGTGTAAGGGAAAACTAAAGTTTACTACCTAAATGAGATAACTTGAAAAGATACTTTAATCACAGCAGTGGCTCTTCCTGAAACCAGACATACTATCTGTATTACGAATGAGTAAAAATGTTTAGTAGCAAGCTTTTCATTGGCCTTATTCTCCTGATCCATTCAGGTGAAAAGTCCCGACAATATACAAAGCAAGAGCAAGATACAGTATGTGCAATGGCAAAACCTGCCTGTGAGATTTTCATAGGATCATAGATTTCAAGCTGGGAGGGTTCCTAGACAGCATATCTAGTCCTTCTCCCTCACTTACTTTATAAGATGACTATGTTGAATCCCAGAATGGCTTGCTCAAGGTCACAGAAAAAAAATGAAATGGTATAACCAGGACTCAAATCTACATCCTGAATATAAATTCAGGGCTCCTTCCAAGGTTATTATACTGCCTCTCAGAAATCAATCAATCAATATTTATTAAGTAACTACTATGTGCCAGGCACTGTGCTAAGCACTGACCAACACACTGTCTTTCTAGCATAGGTTCTTCACTAAAGACTCTAGATATTACATCATCTTCTGACAACTCACACACTTAACCAAGCTGAACATAACTTTCTCTGAGCTATATTTACCAAGTGAATTGTTGACTTTATCTCCTTTTTTCTTCTTATTTTTCTTGTTCTTGCCCTTCGGCTGTGGAGAATCTGCCAATACCAATTTGTTGTTTGGGGGCTGCTCATTTGGAGAAGGGGATTCAATTAGGATTGGCAGCGATTTTTCTTCTTTGACATGATTCAGCTGCTTTCTGTTGTTGTTGTTACTGTTGACTTTTTTCTCCTCTCTTCTCTGCTCAGCAGAGGAAGAGAGTTCTACTGCCTTCACTCTGGGATCCGTATGGTTCCTGGGTCTAGGCTGGCTCTCGGGCACTTTGGGAGATTCGGCCGGCTTACTGACAGGCTTGAGCTTTGATTTACTGTTCCCCTCTTTGTGGTGGTGCATTATGTCAAAGAGGAAAGAAAGGGGTTCATGCTGCTTCACACCCAGCTCTTTTTGGAAAAGGAGTTTGGAGTCTCTTGAGTTGCCTGGATTGGACAGTCCACAGACTGTTTCAGGTCCTGGCCTCTGTTCTAAATGATTAACATGCCTGGAAGGTGAACTCGAGGAGGTTTCTGTTTTCTCAGACTGCTCAAGGGTGCCATTCCGTATCTCTTCAGAGCTTGGTACTGATTCTTTTGCTGACTGGAAATTCCTAGCAAGCATGTCCAACTTTGAACAGTCTTTATTTGTTCTATCTTTTTTCTTTTTCTTTATAGCTCGTAGCTGTTGGAGCTCTTGAAGCCTCTGGAATTCCTCTTTGAGTCTTTCTTCTTCTTCTTCCTCCCGCCTCCTTTGTTCCTCAAGGAGCTGGTGATGTTCTCTCTCCCTAGCTTCTGCTTCAAGACGAGCTTTCTCTTCTAGCTATAAAAAAAAGTGATTTAAAAGTTGACAATAAGTACTCTAAATTAAGACAAACAGGAAAAATTAGGATGACATGTTATGAGCACATGTTTAGGAATTTACTCACATTAAAGAACATTAACATATTAAAAAGTTACATAGGGCCAAATGTCTAAAATATACCCATCCAAAATTATTTCATACTATTTAATAAAGAGTAAAATAAGGAACATATGTAGTAATATAAGGTTTCTGAGTTGAACAAGAATCCTTACTGTGTTTTTGCTAATGCTAAGCACACAAAACAAGGTAAAGTCTGCTGTTTACATATGATGCCCATGAGATTACAGTACATTTCTTACTTGTAATATCTTGCACTGTGCTGTGTATGGGCACAAAAAAAAACCAAGTGTCAACTATCTGTTTCTGTAACTTGAATACTAAAGACTTATTGTGTGGTATTCAAATGGTACTCAATTGTATATGTAACATCACTCAGTAAGCACAATTTTCTGGGGCAGATGAAATTTAGATGCTGATACATGAATATATGGAAGTATGACAAAGAAGAAATAAAGATATAACAATGAATTGCAACTCAAAAATACTTCCTCTCATCTCAGGGAAGACATATATAGTAGAATAGTGCCTTTAAAAAGTCAGCATTAGTGGAAAAATGATCTCTGAACATTTCTGCTACCTAGCAAGGTAGGGAATTAATTTTTATTTCCTGCTTGAAAAAGAGACACAAATTCCAGAAACTCTAAGTAAAAAAAAAAAAAATTCCATCTGTCTAGGAAATAAATAAAAGTTATTAAAAGAGAAGGCATAGATTTTTAAAAGTTGACTAATTTCTGGGACCAGACTTATCTAAGAGTTCTAAAAATAGAAATTAAGTCTATATAGGTCTTCAAACCAACTGACAACAGAACCATAAGAATTTACCAGAGTGCTAAAATCCTAGCGTTAAAAGGAATATCTAATGAAATCTAGTCACAAATTCCCCCTAGCTCTTTACTGGTAAAGTGATAGCAGTGTAGAATAGTTGATAGTATCCACAGCAGAAACCCATAGTTGGAGAATACAGCTGGGAAACTCTTACTTGCTCCATTAGGAAGTGTTCTGATATTTCACTTCTAGTGCTTAAAGCTTCTGGTCTATAGATTCTGAGAGGTCTTTGGGCCTGACCCTATCATGCCCTCTGGCAAATGTTTCAGATCAAGTCCTTCTTTGTAAAACTAAACCACTGAATTTAACTATTTTACTTTATTTTAAACTTAATCACATGGGGAAAAAAAGTTCAAGAAATAGAAATATTTTACTATCATTTTCAGGAAAGGACAAACAATTTAACATGTGTTTTTATGAATCAATCCACAAGCAAGAAAATTCTGAAACAGGTCTGCGGGAAAAATCATGATAAAAACATTATATGAACTAGATGACTGTCAGAGAGCACCTTATACTCTACTATACAAGCCTATGGTTATATGGGAAGGGAAAGGAATAAACATTTATATAGCACCTACTATGTGCCATGTACTGTGCTAAGCACTTTACAAATATTATTTCATTTGATCTTCGTAACAACCCTTGGAAGTAGGTATTATTATGACACCCCACCTTACCCCCCATCTTACAGTTGAGGAAACTCAAGCAAAGAGAAATCAAGTGACTTGTTGTGGGTTATCTAAGTATCTGAGCTTGGAACTATACATCCTAGGGGAATGTGGTCTTTTAGAGTTGCTTATAACCAAAGTGCTCATTTGCTAAAAGATACTCAATTAGTCAAAGCTCATCTGCTTCTATAACATTCTCTCATTATCTAAGGTGACTGGTAACTTGTTTCGCATTATATTTACTTTTGTTAAGGTTGAATGAACAAGAGTACCACAGGGCTATTACCCAGAAGATGCCTGAAATATTAGTGGTGTAATCATCACCAAGAATTAGCTCCTATCTGGCTGCTTGGCATTGCTCTCACTCCACAAATAAAAAACAGCAGCAATGGTAGTATACCAGACAGAGTAGATGGGGAGAAAAACTATGACCTATTAAAAAAGTTTACATCTCTCACACTCTTTGAACAATGATCACTTGGACAAAAAAGATTTTGGTCTCATTCTTTAGTTCTCCTTCCTTTCTACTGCCTCTATATCTTTGTATTTCTTTGCCTCTTCCTGCAGCAAAGGGCTTTCTCCTGCTAACCAAAACATTTCTTTTTATTCATTTAAACCCTTGGAGAAGTAACCAAGCATATTGAAAACTGCATTTCTAAAGACATGCCCCTACATGAAAATATAAGTTTATCTTTTCTTAACTAAAAAGAAGTATGATTTCATGTTCAAATGTATATGTATATTTTTGTTTGTTTTGTTTTTTTGGTGAGGCAATTGGGGTTAAGTGACCTGCCCAGAATCACACAGCTAGTAAGGATTATGTGTCTGAGGCCAGATTTGAACTCAGGTCCTCCTGCCTCCAGGGCTGGTGCTCTATCCACTGAGCCACCTAGCTGCCCCAGGAGGAGAAGAAACGAGCAACCAACCGGCCAGGAGAAAGGAGAAGCCCCGCCGTGGGCCTACGAAAAGCCACCTGCCTTCTGGTGTCGTCCTTTCTCTCTTTAGGGCTCTCTCTCACTCTTGGGAGAGGGCCACAGACACCACTACCTGGCTCCCCTCAGCAGGCGGGGTATGTTGTTTTTTAAACATACAAATACTCTCCTCCAACAATGCAAGTGAACCATACTTCAAGTGAGCAGTAGCAAGTGAACATTCAAAAGGTTTTCTATAAAACTGAAATGTACAAATTGTAATCAACTTGCATTTTAAAATCCTATTGAATGACGGGTATTTTCTTAAGAAATACCATGTGACTACTAAATTATCAAGTTTTTTATGTGCCATTTTTCCTAGCATGTAAAACTCCTTCAGAGAAAAGAAATTTGGCATTGTTGCAAAAAACGAAGTAACTTTTTTTTGTTGTTTTTTACCTTTCTTTGCTTATGTCTTGCTCGTTTGGCAGCCCGAGTACTGCTTACTGGTTTGGTCTCCGAACTGTTTATAAACTGTAACAAGTCTTCTACCTTTCGATGGTCAACAACACTCTCCCTTTCAGAGATTTGATCAGTTTTTTTTGGCTGCTCTTCTTTCCTCTTGGTTAAGCGTAAACGGAGCTTCTCTCTCATTTCCGCGTAATTTCTACTTGTTGGTGCAGCTGGTGGCTAAGAAAATTTAATGAAAACATTAGATAGAACTTCTAAGTTTAGAAGTTATGGACATGAAATCTAGATAATACCTTCTGAACTGCACTGCAAATAAAGTGCGATATAACAAAAATCTGTCCCTACTTAACTTATAGTATCAGAGACTTATTAGCAATAAAACCTACATATTTTATAATTAAAACACGATGTAAAATGTTTTTAAAAATCAGTTTTAGAATACTAAGAAATAATTTTATCCTATGAAGAAATATCAAAATATGCCTATGTGGATCCTTTATGCATAACAGAAAAATCATTAGGCATGAAATACAAAAAAGGAACTTACACCGCCATGCCCGAAGAACTCACAGTAACAACAGTCACAGTATTTTCCTTCTTTCTGGTTTGTGGATGTAGAGGTACTAGAGCTGTGCTCAGAACAGCTATCTTCATCCTGGCTTTCTTCTCCATCATACTGCTGATGGTCATATGCACTGCTATTTTCACAGCGATGCCCTTCACAATCAGGGTCACTATACAGTTTAAAAAAACACCACCTCCCATTAATACACTAGAGACATACAAGCCAGCACCTCACAGTTAGGAAAAAACTTTGCTATAACATGATGTTAAAACTCACATTAAAAGCAAAAGCACCTACATTTCTTACTTTAGTGCTTCCACTACCAATACTGACCGTTAAAAAAAATGATGACAGAAAATTCAGAAGACTAGGGAATCTTAAAGTGGCTATATAAACTTGGGTAATTGCAACTAATCACATTCAGAGTTTCTGAATTAGCAGTCCTCTGAGGTCCATCAGTAATTCTGTAAATATAATCTTACACTGGAACTGTTCCAGAACTGGTTCCTGCCATCACAACCATGAAAACTAAGTAGACTATCTATCATGCTGAAGTATTCTACAACAAATATTTCTTTATAACCCTTTGGTTTTAAATTGTTCATTGAGGAGGGAATTCAATTCTTTTATATCACAAAAGTTAGTCAAAATTCAACTTTAAAAAAATAAGTAGCATTCACCACTGTTGATTTACAAAATTCAAGTGTGAGGACTCACCTGCATATACTTGGTGGAGCACTAACTGAGCTGTCTGTAGTAGATGTAGGCGGTGCTAAAGTGGTGGGACAAAGCCCTGAATGTGGATCCACAAATCCAGGAGCTGTGGCAGCAGTTTTGGGAAAGGATGGGGCTGTGAGATTTGCAAGATGGGGTGTGGAGGCTGGTGAAAGGGCAGCAGGAGAAAGAGAAGGAAGAGATGCTAAACCAGTAGGACTATTTCTTGGTGCAACTGGTGCAGAATGTCTATGATCCTCTTTATTGATATTGTGAAACACCTCACCTAAAATGTAAAGAGATCAAAGCAGTTCTTTTTAAGTTACAGTTTCTTTGGCCAGGCACATTTTAACCCTCACATTCAACATATTTTCTTTAATGTTATATTGACACTTTATCCATTAGTGACTCAAACTGCAGATAATGTAACTGTTCCCACTCGTGCTACTATACTAGCTAAACACCAATCTGATTTAGGCTTCTTTAGTAAAAATTCGATATTTCTTCTTTATTTCAAAAGAACTCAAAAGATCTGTGACAGGTGCCTAAAGATTATGTCAATAGTAAAAATACTAAAATTCTGCAAACGTACTCTGTAAGCAATTCATTCTTACTACTACAGAACAGAAGGTTTAATTCCTAAGCATCACATAAAGATTTAAGACAAGAGATATTAAAGGGACAGGCTTAAAGTTTAAAAGGAATCCAACATTGTAGCAGGAACTCTATAACTCAAGGACGTGACTATAATGTACTATACCTTATGTGATAAGCAAGCTGAGTGACATCAAGTGGGTTTAAAACTTTGGTGTTTCTAAATCAAAACCAACTATTAATGGTTTAGGAGGCTATGTGTGCTTACCTATTGATGAAGGTCTCTTGGAGGACACTTTAAATTGGTTGCTGCTAGACTGCACTGTGGTAGCAGTGCACGAAACAGAGGAAGTAGCTGAAGATGTTGCCATAACAACTTTATTAGCCTCCATAAAAGCATCTTGGAAATTGTAGAGACATTTCTTTTTTGTAGCAGTTTTTTTCTCTTTACTATCAGTAACTGTAGGTGTTTCGTTGCCAGATGTGGTAGGAAGAGCTTCAGGTCTTATTTCTGAAAGTGTTGGTCCTAATATATCACTACCTTTAAAGAAAAGGTAACAAACTAAGGGTCATTCTTAGTAAAAGTCTAAAGTACAACTGACAACTAAATATCTCACTGTCTCCATGTAGCCATAACATTAGGTTTTCCTGGCCTGGGGATGACTGATATCAGTAAACTTCAAGCCTTAAATTTATCTTCTCTAAAACCTAAACTACTCAACCAATGGCTTTCTCCATTGTGAATGAAAATGTAATATTAGGTTGTTGGAATTTGGAACTGTGCTATTTCTTTGCTCAAAAGTCACTGGAGAAATGTATGAGGTTTGCTCGTAGTTCAAGGCATCTGAGATGCACGAAAAAGAAATAAGTGGCACAGTTAAGTCCTGCTGTTGCACTTACATCAATTCCCAAGGTTTGGGACGACAAACAGTTGGAAAGGCAATAAGCAGTCAGTTTCCACAGACATATGGAGGTACAACAAAATGTATCTTGGTAATAGTAAAGAGAATGTCAATTAAAAGTAGAAGTCAATAAATTCAGATCAGCTACTGTTTTACTATACTATGGATATAATTATATTTAGGTTGAGTAAACAAATTACCCAAGAGTAACAAAATAATTGATGAAGAGCTAAAATGAAAAAAGTTTCTTAATGATGGGCAATAGATTCAAAATTTAAACTTCTTCCAATAAAAGGATTTACTAAACATACCATTTTGATCTATTTGTTCTTTCTAGGAAATTCATATTAAGTACAGCTTAACTGGTTAAAACTATTAGAAGGAAAAGAATAGGAAGGTGGGCTAATTTTGAAGATTAAGGGAAACAGAAGGGAATTAGAGATACAATTAACAAAGAAACTAACAAAGACAGAAGAACTGACTAAGGATCCTAACATTAATTTTTGTGAGGTTAACATATATTCAAAACAAAGGCCCAAAAGGTAAAGACCTTAAGGGACTGAAGTGTAAACTGGCAATACATATGGTTGTGTCCTAAGGTTGTATGTACATCACTAAAGAAAGATGATGGATATAGCAGCTATTATAAGATATTCATGTTAGCACGGTTTGTGTCATTCTTACTGGCCATGTTATAAATCAGGCATTCAACATAACGAATGGAACTCTTTAGATTTAGACAGGATCAACCCGCCACCACGAGACAGAGAATTAGTATGAGCAACGCACTGGTCAAAAAAATTGGTTTACACAAGGATTGGTAGCATAATTTGTCCCAAGCCTGATAAAACTTTCATTAATAACCAATATTTGAAGTCTACCTGTAACATCAACAAGTAATATTCTAATTTATATTAATAGCATAATAAATATAGTACCGAGCTCAAATCTTGAATATTACAAGATTTTAGGTGTAAATCCATACATTCTAAATTAATCCACTCATTCACTAAGTTTAAAGTTTTAGGGAATTCAATAAGAAACAATCCTTACCAGAAATTGTATCTGGTAAAAAAGTGGCAGGATTCCAGTTCTTATCATTCATCATTTCTGATCCCCAAAGACTTATGAATTTAGAACTATTCCAGTCTGGAGTACTCCCAAAACAGCTTGGATAAATATGGTCTTGAAGAGATGCATTGAATACCTGATGCTTATTTGTATGATTCTGAACAGGTGCTGGTGGTAAAGCCTGCAAAAATTAAAGTAATTAATTATTATCTAATTGCCTATCCTAATTAACATTCCATTTATCTCTAGGGTCATTCTATAAGCAACAGATAGAATATTAGGGAAAACTTTCTACACACTATAAAACAGTGCTCCATAAAACTAAATTCCAAGGTAAACACATTTCACAAGACTAATTTAATAGGATCTTCTTTTTAACAGGATACTTAGTATCTAGTTGATGTGTTTTAATCACTTTTTGCATCACATACACCCGTTTGGCAGTCTGGTGAAGCTACTGGATCACATCTCAAAATAATGTTTTTAAATACATAAAATAAAACACACAGGATTACAAAGGAAAACAACTGTACTGAAATAAGTTATCAATATATATATTTTTTGAAGTTCACAGAACCCAGTTTAAAAGGCTCTGATCTAGTCCAACTTCCTCTTTGTACAGATGAGGAAGCTGAGACTGAGTAAGCTGAGGTGGTAGGCTACCCATGGTCATACAACCAAGTCAGAACAGAGCCAGGACCCAAACACAGGTCCTTACTCCTACTCTACTGTTCTTTCTACTGGACCACTCATAATGCTGACCATTATTTATGGTATGTAATTATATGTAGTTATACAAGCATATAGAGAGATTTATCTATTCACACTGATATTGGCACACAAAATATACTACCTGGGTAGTTCACATAAATTACAAACACTTGTGTACTGTACATTACTATTAAGGTACACAACTTTTAAACAAGCTCAGATTTTAAAACTTAAAGGAAAAATTCTAACGGTCTTAAACCCACTAATTTCTAGCATTTGTTCCTCATTACTTTTAAAATGAAATGCATTTGTGTGAGACTAGGATTTTGTTTCAAGATTTGTTTCAATAGGCTACTTTTTCATCTCAGGACATAATGATTGTGACTATTGGAGTTAACTTGGAGAATACCGATATGTTGTCAGACAATGAAAATAAAGTTGAGACTAATGCTGCTTCCTCACCTGCCCCTCCAAGGGGTGAAAAAAATACTTAAGAGTATTCGATTTCCCAAGGTCAGTTATGATCAATGGTACGCTTTTGAGCAGGTAACTTATTCACTCAGTAACCAAGGGATATGCGTTCAAATCAAGATTCACTTCTTCCACGAAGCTGCCCACACTATTTCAGCCTTCACTTATCTCTATGCTAGATATGTGATCTCTGTAGCGCAGACACTTCTTCCAATGTTACAGAATGCCAGCCATCCACAATCTTACTGATGTCCTCATGTAATCCACCAAAGGGGTCCACCTAATGTGATGGGAGCATTCCTCCAAGTCTCATGTCATTAAGTACGTACCAATGGAACAGATGTGCTGCCCATTAGTTAATCTTAGATCTTGCTCCATGATAAAGCCATCTCCATTTCTGACCTTACAGTTTTTTGATATTATCTTTAAGGATCTTTCTGGTGCACAATTCATTGTCAACCAGTGATAGTTGATCTCAATATGCATCTCCCCACTGGCCTCTGGGTGACCTACAATTTTAAATCTTCAGAGACTGTAGTATTCTAAGATTTGCAGCCATACTGCACCACCAAAAGCATACTGGTGTTCAAAAAGATAGGTCTTTTTTGGAAGGGAAAGAGTGAGGTCATTAAAGCACTGCACAATTTGCCAACAGTAACCTACAGGAACATATACTAGAGCTAGAAGGGATCTGAGAGGTTATGAAGTCCAATTCTCTAGTTTTAAAATATTTATTTTTTATTCTGAACTTAAACACTAAATAAAATGAGTATTTTTAGAAATATTGGATTTTCCTTTTAGAATATATAATTGCACAAGTAACTTTAAAAGCTGACTTGTTTAGGTTTGTTTCTTTTTTCTTTTGTGTTTAAAAAAAATGCTTCAATACCACCCCCTTTTGAGGGGAGAGATGCAACAAAGTGATAGTAAACAACAGAACTGAAATGTGAACTAAAATCCTTTCACTGTAAATCCAATGCTTTTCCCACTAAATTACACTGACTTTTCTGTCATGTTCTATCCGATTCTGGGCCTAGATCACTATCCCAATGCAGTCCAAGATATACATACTAATGAACCAGCTCAAAAGGCTGTTCTTCTAAATGTACAGAGATCATAGTCTGGAAAACAGGTATTCTTTATATACTTGATTTTTCCAATGTCAAGAGTAAAGCCAAAATTTTAATTATGGATAAGATTTTGGAGGCTTATTTGGTAAGTACTGAGGCTTGCAGCATAATGTCATCTATAAATAAGAATATCTGTATATCTATAAGAAATTCCTCATTTATTTGGAAGCTAGGTGGCATAGTGGATAGGATGCCAGATCTGAAGTCAGTTAAACTCATCTTCTCGAGTTCAAATCTGACCTCAGACATTTACTGGTTATGTGACCCTGGGCAAATCATTTTGTTTGTTTGCTTCTGTTTCCTAATCTGTAAAATGAACTAGAGAAGAAAATGACAAACCACCTGGCATCTCTGCCAAGAAAACCTCAAATGGAGTCACAGAGAGTGAGACACAACTGGAAATGACTGAACAACATCTATTTGGACAACCTTGGAAAACATCTTTGATAAGCATATTTATCTATCTCCTAATTGATGCCTTGGTTTGTTATTAGAGGGTCACCAGACAAAACAATTTTAAAACACGCAAGGGAGACACCATCTTATTGGAAAGAAGTTTCCAAAGGAACATTTTGTTTTACTGTGTCAAATGATAATTTTCAGAGTGAACAAGAACAGTGGAATCATATTCTCCGCACCTATGACTGAATTATGTTAATTGTAAATACGTGGATATATAACGGTGAAAATATGCAGAAGTGGTAGAATATCACTTGGGAAATCTTAGTTGTTCTTTTCTCACCCCTTTATTAAAAACATCCTTGACATGATTACTTTAATTATTTCAGATATTTTGATTATTTTATATTTGGTAGAGATGGCAAACCAGCATATGAGTTGGTAATCATTGATTTGATCCTATCTTTTCAACAGTAATAAACCTGTAAACAGTAATTCCCCTCCTTTGGAATATTCCGACATTAGGCATTTAATATATGTTGTTGACTTGAATTGAATTTCGCATCAACTTTTCTGTAAACCTTTTTTCCCCTCCAAAACTTCTCACTGTTTGCAGAGATGATACTGCTCATAATTTTCTACCAACCTTCTCTGTAAACGTTTATGAATGAGTTTATAATCTAAACCCATCTTGCTATTTGCTGTCACATTGCTCTGGCATAGAAATCAACTGTTTCCTAGTTAGAAAGGTCTCTAGGATCTTTAGGTCTCTCACTGTGACAAAAGATTTACATCAGTTAACTTCCTGAGAGTCTGTTCTATTACCCATTTCCTAGCTTTTAAAAACATTAATTTCTGTTTTAAATTGATTCAGATAGAGGACAACACAAATTTTCATTTGTACTCTCCCAATTTGGTATTGTCTTTTTGTTAATAAGATGAGTTCAAAGTTGATTCAGAAATGAGTCCTTTATTCATACCAAGAGAATTTCCAGT
This sequence comes from Vombatus ursinus, assembly GCF_900497805.2. Classification (NCBI taxonomy): domain Eukaryota; kingdom Metazoa; phylum Chordata; class Mammalia; order Diprotodontia; family Vombatidae; genus Vombatus; species Vombatus ursinus. The sequence continues at coordinate 9,139,947 of NW_020954596.1, read as the reverse complement.
AAGAAAAATATAATCAACTCTTTAATGATGTTATTTAGTGCTCACTGTACTGAATCCTTCATGACTCTGAAGAAAGTTATTTATGATATATCTGATGAAACTAATTTTCCTCCAAACTTCCTATTTCTGTCAAGGGTACCATCATCCTTCAGAAGTCCACAGATGCTGATAACCTTCTGGTTCTCCTTCACTCTTCATTCTTCCTCATCCTATGTATCCCTCCATAATATCCCCTCTCATTTGGACTACTGCGCTATACTTTTTTAAAATTTTTAACATTTTGAGTTCCAAATTCTATCCCTTACTTCCCCCCTCCCAGAGACGGTGAGTAAATAGGTTATACATGTGCAATTATGTAAAACATTTCCATGTTAGTCATTTTGTACAAGAAGACTTTAATGAAAGAAAAAAAATTAAATGAAAACAGTGAAAAATAGCATGCTTCAGTTTATACTAAATTAATATTAGTTCTTTCTCTGGAGGTGGATAGTATGCTTCATCATTAGTCTTTTGGGATTTTCTTGGATCATTGTATTGCTGAGAATAACTAAGTCATTCACAGTTCTTCATCGGACAATATTGCTATTACTGTGTACAATGTTCTCTTGGTTCTGTTCACTTCACTATGTATTAGTTCATGTAAATCTTTCCAGATTTTTCTGAAATCATCCTGCTTATCATTTCTTACAGTACTGTAGTATACTCTTAAATGGTATTCCTAACTCAAGTCTTTCCATTTGCTGATCCATCATCCTACCCATAGCTGCCCAAGTAATCTTCCTAAAGTACACATGTGTGACCATGTCTCTTCCCTGGTCAATAAACTCCAATGACTCTGTATAACCTATAGGATAAAACAGATGCTCTTCTGTGTAGCTTTAAATTCCTTTACAATCTGAACTCACTCTATCTTCCAATCTTATTACACATCAATACTCTTCCTGTACTCCACGGTCCAGATAAATTGACCTTGTTGCTGTTGCACACACATGACATTGTATCTCCAATCTCTATATGCCTTTGAACCAGCTGTCTCTTATGACTGAAATGAACTCTCCCCTTTCCTGTGCCTTCTGGAATCCTCTATTTCCCTCAAAACTCTGTTCAAGTGACAACTTTCTCTATGAAACCTTTCATGATGCCTCACCTCCTAGAAATCTCTCCCCTACCCCAAATTTATCTTTGTATTTGCTTTGTACACCTTTGTTTATATATATGCAGTCTCTAAAACAATGCAAGTTCTCTACAAGGAGGGAGTGTTCCTTTTTTCTCTTTATATCATCATTACTTAGCAGAACGCTCAGCACACAGTAGGTGCTTAATACATGACAGCCTCCTGGGCTATAATGAAATCTCTGTGAGGGAAGGAACTTGTTTTTTACTTTTGTTCCCTATCCTTTTCCCATCAGTTTGTTGCAAGAGAGGTTCTCAATAAATATTTGTTGACAGGCTGCACAGCATAGTACTAGCTACCAAGGAAACTTGAAGTTAGAGGAAATTAAAGAAGGATAGATCGGGAGGAAGATAATTATATACTAAAAAAAATACAAGTCAGATCAAGCTGAGGTGCTTACCATGTTTCTGTGTAAAGAGCCCTGGTCCTGGAGACAAGACTAGCTGGGGCAAATCCCAGTTCTCTTGTTCACCAGCAGCATGGCAAGTCACATCACTGCTCTAGGTTTTCATTTCCTTACTTGTCAGATGAAAGGTTCAACCAGATGATCTCTATGGATCTTTCCATCTCTAAGTCTTATGAACTACCTGAAATGTGACAAGCTTATGTGGACTAAGAAGGCTTTCATTTTAAAATAACCATTCATTTTATAGATAGGAAATTTAAAATAATATTTTGAAATATATGAGCTTATAGCTAATACAATTCATCATTTTACAACTATTTCTTAAGTTAGGTACAAAGGCCAACTACTCACCTAGGTTTAGTTTCTACTTAATAAATCATGGCACCCCAATTGATAAATGGTCAAAGGATATGAAAAGGCAGTTCACAGATGAAGAAATTAAAGCCATCTATAGTCATATGAAAAAATGCTCTAAATCACTATTGATTAGAGAAATACAAATCAAAACAACTCTGAGGTACTATATCACACCTATCAGATTGGCCAACATGACAAAACAGGAAAATGATAAATGTTGGAGAAGATGTGGGAAAATTGGAACACTAATGCATTGTTGGTGGAGTTGTGAAATCATCCAACCATTTTGAAGAGCAATTTGGAACTATGCCCAAAGGGCTATAAAAATGTGCATATCCTTTGACCCAGCAATAGCACTTCTAGGGCTATATCCCAGAGAGATCATAAAAATGGGAAAAGGACCTACATGTACAAAAATATTTATAGCAGCTCTTTTTGTGTTGGCAAAGAACTGGAAATTGAGAGGATGCCCATACATTGGGGAATGGCTGAACAAGTTGTGGTATGTGAATGTAATAAGATACTACTGTGCTATAAGAAATGATGAACAGGCTGACTTAAGAAAAACCTGGAAAGACTTGAATGGTCTGATGCTGAGTGAAATGAGCAGAACCAGGAGAATGCTGTACACAGTAACAGCCACGTTGTGTGATGACTAATCTCGATAGACTTAACCCTTCTCAGCAATACAAGGATTTAAGACATCTCCAAAGGCCTTGTGGTGGAAAATGCTATTCACATCCAAAGAAAGAACTACGGAATTTGAATGCAGATTGAAGCATACTATTTGCTATTTTTTTTCTTCTGTTGTGTTTTATTTCCTCTTTCCAGTGGTTCCTCTTATTGGTTCTAATTCCTACCTACATCACTAATGTGAAAATACATTTAATAGGAATATATATGTATAGCCTATATCAGATTGCGCGCTGTCTTGGGGAGGGTGGTAGAGAGGAAGGGGGAGAAAAATTTAAAACTCAAAAGCTTATGGAAGTGATTGTTGATAATTCAAAATAAATTAATTAAAAAAAATAAATATGGCAGTTTTAAAATTGACTTATCTGATTGTCCCAAATTTATACTATAGCCAGAAATAGTTCAACATCACTACTTGGTTAGAAAGGAAAAAGGCACAAATTTTAAAACCGTTTCAAGTTAAGAGATGCTTAAATGATGAGAATTTAATTAGAGTTGTAATTAAAGAAGAAAATAACAAGGTTTCTGAAGCAAGACAGAAGCGATATCAAGATATTATGGAGCTAATAATCTTGGAGTGGGAAATGTGACATACAAATAAGCAATATTATCCAAGAAACCTAACAGCCATGCAAGGAAGGAAAGGAAGTGTAGTGGAAACAGTGATGGAGTTGAAGTCAAGAGAGACCTAGGTTCAGATTTCAGCTCCAGAACTTCCTAGTTTCATGACTCTAGGCAAGTAACTTCTCCACTTACATGACCTACTGCAAAGTAGTACTGTAAGAAAACTAGTAAGCTTTAAGAACGTAGGAGAAGTATAAAAGGTCATACAAAGTTAGAGGCAGGAAAAATAACTTCAGGCTTGTGTGGGAGTTACATGAAAGCCTCCTGGAAGAGATCACATTTGAAACAAGCAAAAGAGGTACAGGCTCAGAAATGTTTAGCAAAAAGCTTGTGGTCAAGCTGGAAAACTAGAACCATGGTCTTTCAAGGTACAGGAGTCTCAGAGTTCATGTTGAGAATGACAACTATGGAATAATATAAGGTTCAGAATCATTAAAGATTGAGTTGTATTTATTAGACTGTAGAGGCAACAAAGTAAGCTCACCTGGTTCTTTTGTTTTAACAAAGTTTTATTATGTTCTTGGTACATTACAAACACTATTGCTAATAAACATGGCTGCTGAGACATCCTCAATCCATTAGAGCTAAAATAAATTTCGTATGTGTTTATCTAGTGGAGAGGCATCTCTACTCCAAGTTAAATAGGTTCTAGTTGAACATTTAAGGGTCATCAAAAAAACAGGAAACACAAGTTGGTTAACAAAAGTTTTACTGGCTGGAATGAAAACAATAGGCCATCTTCTAAATCTTGGTCTATCTATTACAAAAAATTATAACAAAAAATTATAACAAAAAAAGGGATTTCTGTGATCCAACCATTTTGGAGAACAATTTGGAACTATGCTCAAAAGGCTATAAAAATGTCCATACCCTTTGACCCAGCAATAGCACTTCTAGGGCTATATCCCAAAGAGATCATACAAATGGGAAAAGGATCCACATGTACAAAAATATTCATAGCAGCTCTTTTTGTGGTGGCAAAGAATCGGAAATTGAGAGGATGCCCATCAACTGGGGAATGGCTGGGCAAATTGTGGTATATGAATGTAATGGAATACTATTGTGCTACAAGAAATGATGAACAGGCTGACTTCAGAAAAACGTGGAAAGACTTGCATGGTCTGATGCTGAGTGAAGTGAGCAGAACCTAGAGAACATTGTACACAGTAACAGTGACGTTGTGCGATGACTAATATTGATAAACTTAATCCTTCCCCGCAATACAAGGATCTAAGACATCTCCAGAGGCCTCGTGATTGAAAATGCTATCCACATCCAAAGAAAGAACTATCGAAGTTGAATTGCTATTTTTTTTCCCTCTTCTGTTGAGTTTTGTTTCCTCTTTCTGATGATTCCTCCTATTGGTTTTAATTTTTACTTACAACATCCCTAATGTGCAAATATGTTTAACAGGAATGTAAATGTATAGCCTATATCAGATTGTGTGCCATCTTGGGGAGGGTGGTGGGGAGGAAGGGGGAGAAAAATTTTAAACTCAAAAGCACATGGAAGTGATTACTGATAAAGTAAAATAAATTAATAAGATTTAAAAAAGGGGATTTCTGGCCACTTCACAGTAAGCAGAAATTTATATTAATCATAAACATCCACACTAGACTTATCCTCTAAGAGGAATATGCAGATTAAATAAGATTTTGCTATATTTACTGCCATAAGAATATCATACCAAACTTCTCTTTTTGGCCTTGCCAAAATACCAATCCCAGAAAACTCTATACAACCACTAAAAGAAAGAGATCAGACACCGTTTCACTATGTCAATGTCAGAATCTATTCGTGACTTTATCTTTTAACATAGGCCTTTAGCTCTTAACTTATCTGATGCCCAACTCTTCAAGTTCTGTTTGTCTAAAATGCCCTCAATTTTGCTTATGCTCAGAACCACCAGAATACCACATTTATCTTTAATATCATCACACTGTTTCTTTTCAAAGGAAGATTTTCATGGATCTCTTTATATTCATCATTCAAGAAACTCTCTAGCCCCTCTCCCTTTCTTACCTGCATTTTAAACACACACATTCCATCTCCTTTCCAAACACAATGCTTTGTACACTATTCTACTTTCCCACATCACTCCTCTATCTTAAGGCCCCCCTTTTCCCCTGGTCTATGCTTTTTAATGAAATGTGAATGATTCTCATTGTTTCTTATTAGAACTCCATCACTCTATTACCCTACTACAACCACAGAAACTTTATTTAACCTCAGGTGATCTTATATTTCAGAATACAGACAAAAGGAAACTTTGTGTGATCGTGATACAACACATTCCGTGATAAAACAATAGCAGCAGTACCAACAACTAGTATATAGAATATCTTGGTTTTACAATATTTTATTTTCATGAAAAATTTGATGCAAGGTATAAATATCTTAAGTGTTCTGCACATGCACATAAAACAGTCATGATAAAGTCAGCAGCAGAATCACAAAATCTTATTGAAAGAAATCATATCTCATATGTTTATCTTGGACCGTTTTTAAGAATCACAAGTTAGAACATAATAGTTCCTTAAAAGTTTACATAGGCATATGCTATAGAGATTTTTCTTAGGAGTGGCTGTTCCTCTTTCTCTTATATTCAAAGTAGGGTGGGACTCATAAAAGAAACACTTCTCTACCTGCTAAGATAGATCATCATAAAGATAGACAAACTCTATGGTTGGTGCCCTTACAGTGAGAGATTAAGGCAAAACTTTGAATTATATTAGGAAATAAAACTGTCTCTGTGGCAGACTGGAAGAAGAGATACAATGAATTTTTATGTTACTAACACAATAAGTAGGCAGTTTGTCCTATCTGCAGCACCAAATGCAATTTTTCAGTCGTTCTTTATGATTAGTGATATAATTCAAGGACTTAGTCTGGAAACTTAACGGTAGGAAAAAAAGAAGAGGGGAAAAGTCAACAAACATTTATTAAGTACTTACTATCTGCCAGACAAAAATTTTCTTATTTTAAGCAACTAAATTATTAACACTAAAAGGACAAATAAGATTAATTTTAAAAAAATGAATATGCAAGAAAGTTTTTTTTTTCCTTATAAAATTCAATAATGGCACCTCTGTGTGCCAAGTTTTGACTTTATCAAATCTAAACAGGTGGCCAGGACATCTGATTGTGCAAGACAAGAAAGGCAGACCAAGGTCATTACATAAAAATGTTTAATAATCCAGAATTAAAAATACTAAGTACTGCTAGCAATAAATACTGCCAAAGAATCTGGAAGAAGATACAGACTCAGAAGCAATTAATGACGGCATGGTTTCATTACAGATCCAGCAATTTCAGATAATCCTCAGTTCATATAGGTGTGCATATGTTTTAAACTATACCTTTAATCAAGAGAATTTCAGTACATAATTCTGTTGGCAATCTAATTCTTTATTAATTTCAAGAATTTCTAGGAAATCCTACTCTTATATTACTTGCTATTATGGAAGGGGTTTTAATTTAGCTCACCCTCCCATCTACAATAGTCATCTCCCTGACAACAGTCCTCTGCTTGAATACTTAAGAGCTCACTTCTCAATAACACCTGAAGACTTGTCACCTTTAAAACTAAGGTTATTTACTAGTAGGGCTCAACTATTTTCTACAAGATCTTACCACTATTAACCATTTATAAGCTGGTAAATACTATATTAGACTACTGTTAACAAGTATTGATTCATTTATAAAAATAATTTTTAACAGCTAAAAATTAAACGGATAGCTAGAATTGATTTTGTGATCTTTTTGTCATATAGTTTTCCCTTAGTTCCATGTACATATAGACTCATTTTTATTTCTGGCATTTGCTTTCATCTAGGCATTTAAGTCTCTCAAGTTACAGTGAGGATTCTCTAGTTTTTGAAAAGTATAATGACAACACAAACATACAGAGAATTACAAAGATGAGGGAAAGTAATCATTTCAATATCAGGTAAAAATGAAATTTTTCATTAACTATACTTCCTTTCTCCAATATAAACATCAATATTCAGCCAATGTATTGTCCTTAGTTTAATTTTTCTGGCATTAACATGAGTATTTAACATGGGGCTTAGCTCTGAATCTTTAATCCTATACTTATCAGCATTATCTTTATCACTTTTGAATTGTCTGTGGTTTGGCAGCTTTTACAAATTTCTTAGACCAAGGGTTCTTTCTGAAATCCACAAACTTCTTTTAAAAAAATATACTGGTAAATTAATTTTAATGTAATTAGTATCCTCTGAGGTCCTATGTATTTTCTATTCATTTAAAAAAACATAATTCTGATAAGTCTATAGGTTTTACCAGACTGCTAAAAGGGTCCAAGATACAAAAAGTCAAGAATCCCTGTTTTAGATCAATAGGTAGGACTACCATGATACAAATGTTAAAATAAGTAGTAATAAAATAGTGCCAGAGCCCAAAATGCTTTCTTTCACATGGAATTTTCTTTATTATAAGTCTATGTATCGCTTTGGGGCAGGAGTGAGGGGGAATTAAATACCTATGAGCAGGAAAAGTATTACCAGTTGTCATAACCTATAATATACCCTGTTAGACTTTCCTAATTTTTAGGAGTATAGATCAAATTTGTAGGTTTTAGAAAACTCTACCAAGAAAAAAGTATGGCAGGGCACTCTGCAATATCCAGACATAACTGTATTTTTAATACAGATTTGAAGTTCAGATTGCAAAGTGACTATTCTCCAACCATATCAACTCATCAATAGGAAAATAAAGTCTCACAGGTAGGTCAAAGTGTGATAAAGGCCATGAACAGAAAAACTTGAAGTCAGATACACAAAAAATACTATATCATGTTAAAAAAAAAAAAAACAAAAACCAAAAGATCAATGAATAACAAAAACTTCTAAAGTCATGTCAGAATGGTAGTCAGAAATAATTACAGAATACTATAAAAGTGGAATTATCACCAGGAGTCTGACCTAGTTGGATATGATCTATACTAACTATATTCATTTAAAAAAAAACAACAACAAGCAACTCTGTAGAGAACACTGTTAGGTGCCAGGGGAAAAGCAAGATAAGTTTACTTCTCTATGGAGTTTATAGTACAGTAGGAATAGGACACAAATGCAAAAGATGATAGTTTAGACTAATGATTTTTTTTCTCTCACTATTCTATAATGTACTGAATGCTACATAATATCTAGGAAGAAAGGTCATTACCAAATGGGGTAGTCAGGGAATATATTTTAATTTAAGATAGTGAAAAGAATTCCATTTTTTGATCTTTTATAGCTATCCCCAATACACCAAAATAGTAATAATCATTAAGAAAAATATTGAACTAAAACCACTGTTAGTGATAAAGGAAGAAGAAATGAAGCAAAACTGTATACTTGTGTACTATACAAAGATAAAGATCAAACTACAAAAAAACCATGTCAAAGTGCAAGCCACTAAATCCATGGAGTTTCATACAGTTTACTCCAGCATACTGGGCTGCCCACAATAAGCACCTGATAAAGATTTGTTGAATGAATCAAAGTGAAAGACTGTTTTTTAATATAGTGGACCAGCATGAAATAGTGATATGGACTGAGTACTGGGAGTCAGGAGATCTCGGTTCTAATTCTGCTCTTTCAAATTTGAAGCTCTATGGCCTTAGACCTAAGTCACACTTCCCCTTTCAAAGACTGAGTTTCTTCATCTATCAAATAAGGAGACTGGACAAAATAATCTATAAAAGTTCCTCCCCACTTTAAATCTCCACAGTTCTAACCTCTTTCTTTTCAGGTATAATGCAAAGAATATAGAAAGTAATATTTGAGGACCCTCTGGTTCACAGTAGAGCTAACAATGGATATTCTTCTTTCCAACCACCCAGTTTTACATACTTGTTTTCATAACGTTTATTCATTCAAGACAAAACTGATATAGTAACAGATAATGTGGCAGTTCTTTGATGTGACTTACCTTACTGTGTGTAAAGGGGGATGCTGTATACAAAGTGGGGTGAATAAGAGGACGAGGCAGATGTGGAATAGTATGTAAAGGTAAATGTCCATGAATATGGGGGTAAAGGTGAAGTGCAGGATGTGCAGGTTTTTCTGGGTTCATAAACTGGTGACCAGCAGGAAGACGGCCGGCTGCCAGTGCTGATGCAGTCAGACCAGAAGCTTCTTGTTTACAGACATGGCATTCACAAGTATTTAGACCTGGGTCAGCCTAAAATGAAAAAAATACTACCTGTTTATGAGGCAAACTAAGGAATTATATCTTTAAAAACTCACAAAATGTAATTTGTCTCTGAATAGAAGTTAAACAATAAATGCAAAGATTAAAAAATGTATTAACATGCATGAGCAATGCTGGATACAAATCAAGGGAGTCACAATAAACCTAGTTGAACTTTCCCCCCCTCCATGATCAATATGAAATGAAAAATATGAAAAGCAGCTTTTTGCATATGCTACAGCCTTTTAAGCATCACAGTGCTATCATAGAATCTATGGAAATGGAAATACATTTAAATTTCAAGTGGAGGATACACTTAATATACTCTAGTTACCATCAGCAAGAAATGGACCAGATAGGTTGGAAGACTTCATTTTTAATGGAAATATTCAAATCTTAAGGAGTAGTGTTAAAGAAATTGAAGCAACAAAAAACAAGTCTCTAAGTGCACAACGAAATGCTCTCCGAAAAGCCTTTCATTTTTGAAATCTTAATGATTAATGCAGATTGTTGCACAATCATTCTGACTGTGGTGCTACCTCTATAACTTGTAAAATTGGCTGAAATTAATGGATTGGCCATGCCTGGCCTGATTTACCTGTAGCATGTCTAGATTGACTAAGTAAATTATCCAAACTGCAAAGAAAGCTAACAGAACACTTTAAAACTACCATACATAGTACTAAACTGTGATCTGATTTACAGAAATACGCAAGTCTACAGATTTCATCCTTTTAGATGAATACAAAAGGTCCTAGGCTTAGGGTTTGTTTAATGAAAGTATAAAGGCCCTTTGAGGCAATCAGTCAACTATGAGAGAATTGTTAATGAATATAATCAACTAAATAAAAGTGGAGAGACATGTTAACAAAAATGAAATTTCTATTCATTTGTAATTTCCTTCTCAAATGAAGAATAACCTATGACACCCTAAAAATGTAAAGGTTACTTATTCTAACTTGTGTTTTTCCATTTCCCAAAATGAATTAACATTGTTGGATGCTCTCTCCATCTATCATGGAGGCATAATTATCTCTCTGTCTCCACCAAAACCCCCAACCACTCCCCATTTTATCTTACATAAAACTTACATGGCTAGAAATTTTTAATCAAGTAGAAGATTACTTGTGTTAATCACAGAACCCAGAGATATTAATTTATCCGGAAGATTACTATTATCTTCACTGACATTTATAAGATGTTAAAATGGTTTTAAAAGTGGAGTAACCCATAAAAACACACACAGTAAATGTAATGTCCCAAGCTGTAAGGATTAAAAATATCACTACTCTGCACTCATACAATAGTATCTCATGAGAACCTTTTGGTTTCGTTTGCCAAGACTGTTTTATTAAGCTCATAATAATCTTTGAAGTTGCTAGGTGGCAAAAATTAAAACAATCCTCCACCTGCCCCTCATTTGACTAACGGAAGAATTGGTTAAATTGTCTATAGATAATTTATCATATTATGTCTATATTTGTCTATCATTGTCTATAGACAATATATTAAATCGATATACTACAGAGTTACTTATTTCAAAACTAAGGACGCACACATCCATACCTGTGTGTGCATGTGCACGTGCATGTGCAAGTGAGAGAGAAGTCTTCTGCCCCAAAGACAAAATTTCACAAAGGGTCCCCCCTTCAGTGTTTGTTAATTACAAAGCAGATCTCTGACAGAGAAAGAGGGCAATCTTTTTGGAGACATAATACTCCATTACTATTTATATGATTTTACAACACTCCCTTTATCTTTCTTCTGAAAGACATATTTGAAAGAAAAATGAAAATGAAAGTCCTACTCTACTATCTTGTGACACAGAGGAAATGTTCAAAAAGAGTGTAAGAGGCAGCAGAACTCTGGTAGGCTACATTAAACTGGAAAGGCTTTAAGTATAAGTCTAATAATGGAATGTATAGTTACCAGGTTGGTTAAGTTCAGAAGGGCCTGTCATCAGACTAGGCATAGGTTAATGAATTTTCCAGACATACTAACTCTCTAAAATTATCTATTAAGTCCTAGAGGAGTTCTGATCTGCTTTGGAGGTAGTAGTGCCCTCCTGAACAAAATCAAAGATCCTTGAAGTATCTAAGACTTTATAAAGTTAACTTTGGAGAGTTTTGGGAGGGCTGTGACATCCCATGAGATAAACGGGTTATTGCAAAACTAAGCTTAGGTATTATGAATTTAATCAAAGGAAATAAAGTAGAAATGTGGCTATATTTGATATTGCTTTTGATGGGGGAAGAGAAAAAAAAAAAGAAAAAGAAAACTTCCCTTAATCTGAATCTCAGAAACTGATGGCTTTTATGATATATAAAAAAAAAAGTTCAGAAAGGGTCATATGTCAAGCTAAAAACCTTTAATAACAAACTACCCTATACCTGTTGACTTGGATAAGATGGTGGTGGACTATCCACTTTAGCTTCATCTTTTCTGGGACTTCTTTTTCCTAGAGTTATTTCTTCCTTTTGAGTTCCTGGGGGTTCCCCACTGCTCTCTCCATCTGCTTCTTCATCATCAGCTTCTGAAGAACTACTACTAGTGCTGCTTACCTGAGGAGACTTTAAAAAAATTTTTTAAAAAGAAATTATATTTTTCAAATAAATCTCTTTGGTGTTTATTGGTTTTGTAATAAGAAAGCTGACTAAAAATTTAAAATTACTTATTGACAATTTGGAATTCTGTAAATTTGGTTGTGTAAACTAGCACTGATTCATACTCACAGAGTCTAACAAAAAAAAAGTCCTGGACAGAAGTCCAAACTATGGATAATGAAATTTCTAATGAAGACATAAAACATAATTCTATTATGAATTTTTGAGACTAAGATAAATGGGAAGAGATGGTGAAAATTTTATAGGCTAATTGTCACACCTTATATACACTGACCTTTGACAGGATCAATGCACACAGGATCACAGACTGCAAATTGGATGGGATCTCAGGAGACATGTAGTCCAACCCCCCACATCTTACAAATTATTAAAAGTTAAAATTTCATGAAGACCTCTGGGAGGCGTATAAAAATGTGCATGACTACCAATACAAACAGATTTTAATATCATCAACAAGGCATATTAGGCAGCTAATACACTCCTTATCTATGACCAAATTCATACTGTACCTCATCTTTCAATGCCATGTTTTCACCTCCACCATTCAGTTCACTATGGATTCCATTCATGTTGGCTACAACCTCTGTGTCATCATAGTTATTCAAAGGATAAATATCAGCAAATTTAGCTGATAAAGGTGCCACATCTTCATCATCACTACCACTGAGGAGCAAAAACAAAACAGAACACAAAATTATGAGGCCATTCTGGTAGATTAACTTAAGGACACTTCAAAAATATTATTAGTAATGATGATAGCATGGCACAGTGCTGGATATTAAGTGAGAAGATCTAAGTTCAAATCCTGTTCTTAAGTACTTAATAGCTATTCAAACAAGGGCAAGTCGTGCCACTGCTTAGAGCTCGTTTGCTCTTCTGAAATATAAGGAAAATAGTTCTATTTCATATTCTACTAAATTATTGTTCATTAAGAGCTCTGCAAACTTTAAAGTATTTTATAAAGGTGAGTTGCTACTACTGTTTTTAGTATGATACAACTCACAAATGTCTTGGTCTTTAAGATTTTCATAATCACTTTCCTCCCAATAACCTTGAGAGGTAGTAATGTATTATCATATACAGTTTATAGATGAGGAAATTGGAGCTCCAAGCTAGGGGTAAGTCAAATTTCTAATAAAAAATCACAGAGTTATTGTTAAATTATATTTTAGTGCTGTTTACTTAGGAAAACAACATGTAACAATAGCAGCAGTATGGAATTCTACAGTGTATTACTATACTATACTGATGTAAACTATACTATTTAGTATACAGACAGTTCTCACTTTATGTAAGTGGACTGCTCTGCAGACCTCTCGATTTTTACGTAATGCAAATTTGCCCCTATTCACTTACTTCACTTAGCCTAGATAACACAAAGGTATACAAAAAAGAATACCTTTACACAAGTCATAAAATATACTACAATGCAGACACATCAAACATGATTATTAACATGACAATAAACAGAACTATGAAATGAAAGGTAAAGTTAATGATAAAGTATGCACAGTGCAGTACTGTAAAGTTAACATAAGTGTGCAATATATTGCCTCTTCCCCACCCACTGCACCTAGCCTTCATCGCTGGTGGTTGGCTGCTGTGCGACTTTTTAAATGAAGCTATCAAGAGACGTTTGGACAGTGGCTCTCTTTCTTCCTTGTATATCTGATGATAACAAACAATATTATCCTCAACTAGTCTTTGAACTTTTAAAATTCTTGAAGTATCTGGATCCATCTTTTCAATACAAGAAAAAATTTCACTCAAATGATGAAATGCTTCTGCCAACTGTATTGCTGTGAACCTTCTGGGTTTGACCTTGGGTTCCAAAGCCTTCCTTTCTCCTTCTGCAATCTTTGCAGCTAGCAGCTCGATCAGATGCTCCTTTATCAAGTCTTCTCCATGAGACCCAATCAACTCCTCCACGTTACTCTCATCTACTTCCAGCTCCAATTCTTGTGCTAATTTTACACTCTGGTTACTCACTTCTCCAAATGTTTCAAGTTCATCAAATCCACCAAGAACTGCAGGCACACTTTCCTTCAAACTCTCTTCATATATGTTTATGTTACATCTTCCCATGCCTTAGTAATATTCCAGACTGCACAGTAAATATTATAGGACTTCCAGAAAACTCTCAATGTCAAGTCCTCTTTGCTGTTGTTGTTCAGTTGTTTTAGTTGTGTCCAACTCTTTGTGACAACCCCATTTGTGGTTTTCTTGGCAAAGATACTGGAGTGGTTTGCCATTTCCTTCTCCAGCTCATTTTACAGAAGAGAAAACTGGGGCAAACAGGGTTAAGTGATTTGCCCAGAGTCCCACAGCTAGGAAGCATCTGAGGCCGGATTGGAACTCAAGATCTCCTGACTCCAGGGCCCATGTTCTATCCACTGTGCCACCTAGCTGCCCAGTCAAGTTCTTATCTGCATCCAAAGCTGCAATTGCCTGGACAAATGTGTAAAGAATATGCCTTGAAATTTGAAATCATTCCCTGATCGAAAGGTTGTAGTAAGGTAGTGTTAGGGGGAAGGTAGACCACTTTTACATTTTCATTAAAATTATCCAGATACGGAGGGTGTCCTGGGACACTATCCAAAATAAGCAGAATCTTGAAAGGCATGCCATTATCATTACAAAACTTCTTGGGAAAGAAGCAGCGCAAAAACTAGTGTTCAATGATGACGAGGGTTATCCACACCTTAGGATTACTAAAATAATGCACAGGTAGTGTTGCCTTGATGATTCTTTTCAATACTCTGAGATTTTCTGAGTGGTGCACAAGAAAAGGTTTTAATTTACAAGTCCCAAATGCATTCCGTCAAAGCAGAAGAGTTAAGTCTATTTTTCAAAGCCTTATGCCCTGCATAGTTTTTTCCTCCACTGAGACATAGGTTTGAGATGGCATTCTTTGATAAAACAGGTCAGTTCTATCTATATTAATGATTTGCTCCAGTAAGCAGGGACCTTAATCTATTATTTTTTTTGTAGGAACTCTGGGAACTTCTCTGTTGCTTCAATATCTGCACTAGCAGCCTCTCCTAACAACTGCACATTATGAAATCTTGCGTGATTTTTAAATTGTACAAACCAATCACTGCGTGCTGTAAATACCTGTGTTCCTTCAGGATACTTTATCTTTAAATCTTCAAAGAGGCTTCAAGCTTTGGCTTGAATGTGTCCTCAAGCTTAAAAGAACATTCTTCTGAGTCTGGTCTTCTATCCATATAGTTAATAGTTTCTTCATCTCTAGAATAGCATCTTTTTGTTGTTTCAACAGTTAAGTCAACTTAATGCAAGCACTGCCTTTTGTGTACTCCTTTATCCAGGCAGCAACCTTTACTATGGTATTCATAGTCAATGCCGCAAGACTAAGTTCACGTTATTGATGACAGTTTTTGTCTTCCTCCATATTTTCTAAATATTTTCATTTTCATTTCCAAGCCTATTGTCTTACACTTAAGAGATGGTTCCCTTTTCCCCTCAAGAGTATGTTTGCCACCAGTCATGGTAAAAACATAAGGATCATTACTGAACAAAGGGAAAAGCACGATATCATTCACTGTCTGCAGACATGTAGGAATTGACTTAGAGATGCTTCTGAGCTTCCCAAAACTGTTTAAGCTGCCTATATCATATAGTGTTTTATCAGACTCTGATTTGCATATGGAATTTTTGTAAAATTTTTTGGAACATGGATTTCTTTCTGGATTCTTTACCTAGAGTCAAATCTGTGTAACATGAATTTATGTAAAGCAAGAACTGTCTGTATTATGTATGATATTGTATAGCATACTCTACTATTGTATGTACATTATATGTATTTATTAGATATTGTATAGAATACTACATAGTACACTATTTAGGATATACTATAGTATACTATTGTATGTATACAAGATCTATACTATACACACACACACAATTATTGAATACTACAGTACTATATGTATATAATAGTATACTATGCAATATCCTATATAGATAGTATACTACATTGTACACTGTACCACAGTACAGCATACAAAATAGTATAGTAATACAGTAGAGAAAGTCACAGAAATCAATGTTATTACTGTATATCAATAGTATATCATATAAAAGCATAGTATAATAATATAATAAAATAATATACCATAGAAATCTATGTTGTGTACAATACTATACTATAAAACTAGTACATTAGCATATGACTCAAAATAGTATACTAATAGTATACTACACAATCATACAGAATTATATACTATACACTATTGTATACTGCATTTTTATGTACTAATATTTTATTATGATGACACTATACTATATTATACTACACTACTATACTGTATTAAAGAGCTTTTTCCTTTTAACAACCTTGTGAAGTGGTAGTACAAATATCACAAGTCCTTTTTTATGCTTAATGAAACTTTAAGGCTTAGTGACATGCTTAAGGTCACACAGACAGAAGGAAGTGGTAAAGCCAGAACTTAAAAACCACATCTCTTAAATGCAATGCTTTTCCTACTAACCTACATTTCCTCTCCAAAATTCATCAGAATTGGTGAAAATGTTGTGTGAAAATAAAAATAGGCGTGCATACATTTATGGCAGCTAGGTGACACACTAGATAAGAGTGCTGACTCTGGAGTCAGTATAAACAGAGTTTAAATCCAGTCTCAAATACTTACTAGCTGTGTGACTCTTGGCAAGTCACAGCACATATCTCACAGGGTTGTCATGAGGATCAAACAAGACAGTATTTGTGGAGTACTTAGTATAGTTCATGGTAACACAGTAGGTTCTTAATAAATACTTGTTCTTTCTCCCCTCATGTCCTTCAATATAATCTGGTTATGCTAACAGTGTTGGTGTCAGACTCTGCATACATGCCATAAGAAAGGATAGTATAAGTATTTTGGGGGACAAATGTACTTTCTCCAGATCTTCCCCACCCTATTGCAAACGAGGAAGTCAACACACACCACAACTAGAAATTTTGAGGCCCCAGAGAAAAACAAATGCATTGCCTTAAATTAATAAAAAAAAATTAAAGAGACAATGTAAATGTGATAACATAACAAATGCTAACATCAGTTAGTTACATGTACTAATATTATGCCATATCAAGAAGCCATAGAGGCAATTTTATTTTAAAATTTTTTAAAGTAATGACAAAAATAATAAAATGCACCATTACATTTCTCAAATAAATAGGTTTACTGGAAGACATAAATTAGAGAATATCAATGTGCTAAAGCCCTTGTGTTGTCCAAATCTACTTACTTCTTCCACTGTGCTCTCTGGAATTTCTACTCCATAATTAACAAACTTGCTTTCATCTTAAACTTTTTAATTTCTCATTTTTCCCATCTTCCAGCACTTACTGAGACTCAGCTCTCTGTTGTTGACACTGCACTTTTATACAATTTCTCCCAACTTACTTGTCATGATGGTGGAGTCAGAATACTCCTTGATTTCTGCTGCTACTTCCAGACACTTGCTCTACCATCATTACTCAGTAACTTCTCTACTTTTGAGGGTCACATCATTCAAATTTATCACACAATTAAGCTCCTGGTGGTCATTATCTATTAACTCCCAGAGCATTCTCCTTCCTTCCACAGTAAGTTTAGTGTTCACCTCAAAGACTTTGTCTTTCCTCCCCAAATCTTTCTCATATTTGGAAACTTCAACATATACAATAATAGTCTTCTAAATACTCTAACTTTCCAGTTCTTTCATCTACTTAATGCCCATTACCTCTACCCCTTTCCAACTAGATATATAGTCACATACCTCACCTTCTCATCACTCACAAAAGGTTCTATATTCATGAACTCCAAAAGATCTTTATCTGAACATAACTTTTTATCAATTTTTTTAAAGGTAATTGGGGTTAAGTGACTTGCCCAGGGTCACACAGCTAGTAAGTGTCAAGTGTTTGGTCTGAGGCCCGATTTGAATTCAGGTCCTCCTGACTTCAGGGCCGGTGCTCTATCCACTGCGTCACCTAGCTGCCCCCAACTTTTTATCAATCAATCTTTTCCTGCCTTACAACCCCTACCCTTGTTCTTGATGCTCATCATGACCTTCCAGTTTTTCCCCAGGTCATCACACCTACACTGGTTGTATTCTTCTCCCTTCAACTCCCTGGTAAATGAGTTCAATTCCACACATGAGTCTCTTGGTCATATTCCAGTCAGGCATTACCAAACCCCAACTTTGCCCTACTCTCACCATCTGCCACTGTTACTCCTACTGAGAGACTGCAGAGATGAGATGGAGAAAGTAACAAAACTGTGCTGTTTGGGTCCACTACAACTTGTGTTACATATTCTGAACTGGGCCCTCCCAGACGCAGGGTGACCCTTTAACATTTCCTTTCTTAGTCTGCCTTGCCCATCCTCACAATAGCTCTTTGTCCTCTCCTCGAGCCTCCCACAGTCCCTGCTTCCCTCACTGAGTTGAGGACCTTACCTTACACTTCACTGAAAAAAAAATCCAGAGCCATTTGCCAGCAGCTCCTTCTTATTCCCTCCTCTTCATCCCACACCCCTCAAATGTCTATCCCTGCTATCTCTTCTTTCACTTTTCTCTCACAAAGAAGCAGCCCTTCTCTGTGTCAAGGCAAAATTCCTTTTTACGCCTCTTTGATCTCTTCCCCTCTCATCCTTACTCTTTTGCCAATCTTCACTCTCTCCTTAACTATCTTTTTTCCTTGCTGCCTACAAATACACCCATGTCTCCCCCAACCTTTAAAAAACCCCCATCACTTTATCCTGTAAGCTGTCATCCTATATCTCCTCCTTTCATGGCTAAATTCCTTGAGAATATCATTTGTACTTGTCACTTCTTTTTCTCTTTTAAACTCTCTTCAGTATGGCATCCAGCTTCGTCTTTCAACTGCAACTGCTCTCTACAAATCTACAAAGTTACTAACAATCTCATAATTATTAAATCTAACTGTCTTTTCTCAGTCCTCTCTGCAGTCTCTGACATTGTTGATTATTTGGCTCTTCAGGATATTCTTAACACGTAAGGTTTTCCCACCCACCTCCTGAGGCAGGCCTTCCTATTTCTGGACAGGTTTTTGTTTTTTGGGGTTTTTTTTTTTGGTAAAATTATTTTTTCCCCAATTAACTTGTTAAACAAATTTTTAAACATTTTTAAAAATTTATTTAAAGTTCTGAGTTCCAAATCCTACCCCTCCCTGAGATAGTAAGCAACCTGATATAGGTTATACATGTGCAATCATGTAAAACATTTCCGTATTAGTCATTTTGTACAAGAAGATTCAGAAAGAAAGAAGGAGAAAAGGGAAGGAAGGAAGGAAGGAAGGAAGGAAAGAAAGAAAGCATGCTTCAGTCTGTATTCAGACATCAGTTCTTTCTCTGGAGGCAGACAGCATGCTTCATCATCAGTCCTTTGAGATTGCCTTTGATCACTATTACTACTAATAGCTAAGTCATTCACAATTCATCAAACAATATCGCTGTTAATGTGTACAATTAGTTGGACAGTTCTAATTGTAATCACTAGGATCATATGATTTTGAGTTGTACGTAACCTTACAGATCATTTAATCCAACCCCTCACTCTACAGATGAGGATTCTGAGGCCCAGAGAAATTAAGTTACGTGCCCAAAGTTACACAGGTGGTAGAATTAGGATTCAAGCTCAGATTCTCAGACTCAAAATTCAGCATTTTTTCCAAAGGCACCAACCCATCTCTACCACCATTCATTTTAATAGCCTGCAAATGTTCCGATATCCATCCTAACCTTTGCTACCTTTGGTCAACATAAGAAGGAATGAGCATGTAATCAATGGTAAATGAAAATAACTGTAATATGTCTATTGAAACCATTTATTAAGCATTAAATGTCTTGTTTATATTGTTTACTTGAGGAAACCTCAGGAAGGCCGGATCAATTTTTCATATTTAGGTTACATGATTTAAAACTGAAGGGACCTTAAGGATCATCCAGGGATCAATTCCTCATTTTGTAGATGAAGAAATTGAGAGGTTAATAAGTGTCTTGGCTAACCAAGGTCACAAAGGTACTGAGTAAGAGAGCCATGATCCAAATATAGGTCTTTCCGCTTCATTAGACATGAAATGCCTGTGACACTACTCTATTTAAAACCTTGCCTACCAAATATAAACTCCTGATCCTGGTGTTTTTGTGATTTGCTATAATTCAGTTCCAATCTATCTTTCCCATTTTATCTCACTCCATTTCCCTTCATGCTGAATGCAAGCTACTTCAAGGACTCTTTTGTTTTGTCTTTTTATTCCTGGAGAATAACACAGTGCCTTGTACCTAAATTGCACTTAATGAATATTGTTAAATTGAATACACTCTAGCCTCCCAAAATGAACTACTCCATACACCACTCTTATCCAAGTCCTCCTTCTTGAGTCTTTTTTTTCCCACACCACCCTACCTCAAGAACAAAACAGATTCCATGGACTTCCACACGTTTCCATCTGGTGATAATCTTTTTCTGTTTCTTGAAGATCCAACTCAGATGCCACTTCTTCCATGAGCTTCTCCTAATTCCCCAACCTTACCAAAGCTACTTTTCCCACTTCAATTGTTTTATCACTTTGGTGGATCTTTCCTTTGCCCTCACCTTACTCTGCCTTATATAGTTACTTATGTATTTATTTTCTCTCAATCTGCTTTCCCTATGAGAGTATAAACTCATTTAGCACAACTGTGGCAGATCTACTTTTATTCCCAGTGCTTATCATACTGTCTTGCAGACAGAACATTTTATAACTATCAACTAAATGAACAGCAGCTTGTATTTGTGGATACATGGCATATTTCACAGTTTATAGTGACTATTTTAAACCTCACCACAACGACTATAACTATATTATAACTTATTGTATTTATAAATAGGAAAAAGACTTTGAGAAATTAAACAACATGTCAAAGGTAAGTAAATGGAGAAACTGGGATTTGATTCTAGGTGTTCTGACTCCCAGTACTATGTTCTTTTCACTAGATAACAAAGTATTTATGTTCTGGGGTCATTAGTATTACTACTAACAAACTACGACTAAAATACTTCTTTAGACATTTTCCTTTTGTTCTGGTAAAATATTAGGGCTTTTATATAACACTGGATTTCAAGCTATCCCAGGATAATCCCTTACAAAGAGATGGGGGTGTGTGTGTGTGTGTGTTTGAAGTTTACATATTATTTTGAGGCAGTCTGGTGAATGTTATTGCAAAATTCAAAAAAGTATTTCAGAATTATCAAGACCTTGGGCATAAAGCAAGACAGCAGGAGGAATGTGAATAATTAGGAAGGGTGCCACAACCTCAAGAACTACTGGAATCACTGATCTAGAATGGGAATTAACTGGCAATACAACTGAATTAGTTCCAGATTATTATATAATAATGGAGCTTTAATAAAAAGCTTAAAACTGAAAAAAAAAATTCATACTGCTTTCTGTTAAAATGTCATTATTGTTCCAGGGAGAAAATATAACATATAAAAAGACCATTAAATTTCACATTAAAATAATGATGAAAAACTTGCTTCTACCAAGTTACATAAAATTTTAAAACTCCAACTTTATAGGCAATTCCCAATGTACCATGTTTTTCTTTAACTGACATCAGCTTATTTTTTGTTTCATTTAACAAAAAACTCAAAGTTCAAGGTATGTATTTCAGTATCTTTTAAAAGCTACTTTTCAGAAAAAAAAATTGAGATCTATCTTCTTTAGACAACTTTTTTACCTTGTATCTATAGACATTTTATTATTAGTTTATTGAAACTTTACCAAAAAAAAAAAAAAATCAAGACTTACAAATTTGGGGCAGAGCCATTGTCTGTGAGGATGAGTCTGGGATGCTGCTGAATTGTAATAGGAGAGCTGGAACCTGACCCTGAGCTTGCTGATGACATGCTAGGTGGGCGCATCTCAGAAAGATAGTCAGGAGCAGAATCAACTTGTAGTGGTAGTTGGTTAATATGGATGTCATCAGTGATGGGTGAGTCCATGATGCCACATGTAAGGATGTGTGAAAGGCTGCAGTCATCACAAGTACATCTAATTAAGAATTAAGAATAATTATAAAGATATTCAACACAAAACTAAACTTTTTTTTTTAAAGAGCCATTCTAGTTTTCTATTTGGTAAAATAAAGATTAAATATTCTCTAATGAGTACCTATTGGTACAAGAGGCTCACCTTCTCCTATAATTACAGTTGGGACAGTCAGGCATGCTCAGACGTGATGACAACATAGGCCTCATTGTATCTGTGAAGTTGTTTTCTCCCGCTAGTGCTTTCTTATTATTTAGCTAGAGCAAATAAAAGAACAGTTTAATTTTAGAATACATTTCCAAACAAATACAATTCAAAATGTAAATGATTATAGAAATAGCCATATTTCTCAAACTATCATATAAGTCCTCATACACAGAACAGGTATATGTGTATACCTTATCTCATACAGACAGAATCACAGCCGCAGAACTCAGAAGTTACTCAGTGCAGCCCCTCACCTGGCCATAAGGAAATGGAATTTGCAGAGAGATGAATTAGCTTCCCCAAGGTCACACAGAGTGAGAACATGACTGTGTGTGTGTGGGGTGGGTGGCCAGGCTGAGGTCCTGGGGGGAAATGTGTGATGTGGACATCATGTGGAATGTATCATGTCTCAGAAGCTGGCCCTCTATCTCCATACTGCCTTCTAACGAGTTTCCTATCTAAATTAAATGACTGGTCTCATACAAACAATCTGTTATACTCATATACACTAATTTGTTCAGCCATTGCCCACATGATAGTTATCTAATTTCTTGCTGAATTTTTGCTTTGCTTGTTCTTGCTACTATCAATACTACTACTACGAACACTGTTGTGCAGATAAGATCCACTTCTCCCATGAATAACTTCTTTAAGATGTAGTCTGTCTCGGGGTTCATTGAGGAAAAAGGTTCACAAATCTCTCTCCACTCCACTATATCCTCTAGTCAGCTGCCAAAGTGATCTTCTCCAAGCACAAGTCTGACCATATCAACACCCCCATCCCCCAATTCAATATATTTCAGTAGCTCCCTATCACCTTCAGCATCAAAAATACAACCCTCTGACATGCAAACCTTTCTTTTCTTTTTTTCTCTTGTGGCGTTTTTTTGGTTGTTTGTTTGTTTTTGGTTTTTTGGTGAGACAATTGGGGTTAAGTGACTTGTTGAGGGTCACACAGTAAGTGTCAAGTGTCTGAGGCCAGATCTGAACTCAGGTCCTCCTGACTCAAAGGCTGGAGCGCCACCTAGCTGCCCCATTCAAAGCCTTTCATAACCTGTCCCCTTACACTTTTTCAGTCATCTTATAGCTTTCTCTCCCTTCACATACTCTGAGATTCAAAGACACTGGTGTCCTCACTATTCCTAAATGAGATATTCTATCTCCTGAATTTGAGCATTTTCAATGACTGTCTCTCATGCCTTGAACTCTCTCCTTCCTCATTTCTGCCTTCTGGCTTCCTTCAAATCTTAGATAAAATCCAACTTTGTACAAGAACTTTTCATTGATCTTAATGCCTTGTCTCTCAGACTGCACCTTGTCTCCCAATTTATAATGTATATTTCTTATTTGTATATAGTTGTTTAAATGTCATTTTCTTTATTATGCTCTTAGCTCCTCAAGAGCAGGGATTATTTTTTACCCTTCTTTGTATCACTGGCATATAGCACAGTTCCTGGAACATAGTAGATGCTTAATAAATGCTTAGTGATTTACTGACTAACTGACAAACAACTCAATTCTACCACAAGAATATGACATTCCCTGTTTATACAACAGCCATACGAACATTTAATTTTTTCTATATCTTTACCTACTTGATGGCTGCTAAGTGGAAACTCAAGAGTTGTTTTAATTTATATTTCTTGGATTATTAGTGGTTTTAACATTTTTTTATATGGTTGTTGAATATTTGTGGGATTTTTTTCCCCCAAGAACTGCCTGTTCATCTACATTTGACCTAAATCTACAATGACATCTACATTTTTCTATTGAAGAATAATTATTATAATCATGTCAATCTTTTATAAATTCTAGATGTCAGACTGATCATAAGTGTTAAATATAAATTAATTTTCCCAGTTTGTATCTTTACTTCTTAATCCAGGATAACTATAAGCCATTTACAATCATTTTCTCAATTAAAAAATTTTCTGTCACAATTCTCTGGATGATGCTAAGTATAGGAAAGAGAATTATGTAGTACAAACTCACTAAAAAAAACAAAACTTCACTACTGAATGACAATCAGCATGAAATAAGTCTGTCTTAGATTCAACCATCAGGTTTAGTTACTGAAGTACTACAAGGACCTCAATCATAAGCCACCCTCAAATCATGATCACTAAAGACAGTATTATGATGAACTTTCAGTATAGTATTAAAAATATACTAAAAATTCAAATAATGAAGTTGTAACATTTTCAAGAACTATTTCACCAGCTAATATTGCTCCTCTCAAACAGGAACAAGTGAATAAAAGTGAGAGAATTGTACTACATAATTTTTAATGTCCTTAAAAGCTCAAAATCTTTATACTATGAAGAAACCTATCAGAAAAGCAGTAAGCCAGGCTCACTGTCATCGTCCATGTCTTTGTAAGAAATAGCAATGTGCCTGACTAGTCAGTAAATTACTTTGTCAACCAAAACTTCTTCTCCATTAGGTACACAATCTTACCTGTTCTTCAATAAATCGTCTTTGTTTAAAAAATTCCCAGTCTTCTTTTAACATTCGCTGTTTGGTTTTCATTGCCATCTAGGTAACAGAACACATAAAAATTACTATCTATGTTAGTACAGAGCCATTTCCAGACTGCCTAGATGACATACATGATCTATGGACACCAAAACTATAATGGTAAAAATATATTACTTGGCATTTCAATTCAACTTTTTTTGGTTTTCTTGAAATCATTTAAAAATCTTCACAAATACGTTTCTTACATGGCAAAATATACATGTATATGTAAAAAAAGAGACCACAGAATCCAGTTCTATAGCTGAAAGAAACTTATGGGTATAAGGAGGTTAACTGACTTAAGCATAGACAAATAATTTGAGAGAGAGAGAGGCAGAGAGAGAGAGGACTTGAACTCAGGGTCTCTGCTTCCAAAGCCAGTGCCCTTGCCATAGTATCACAAGTTCAAAATCTTATTTGGGAAAGGCTCAATGTATGGCTGATTTCCTTCGTTTAACTTTTAGGCATAATTAAAAATAAATAAATAAAACCGGCCAAATTACCAAGTTAATTTAAAATACATGAGACTTGAAATTCCTAACAACTACAACTAACTATTTAATTGGTATATGATAAGGGTAGAACCTGCCCTATGACTCTAATTCTTCACTCAAAGGTTGAAGTATCCAATCACTAGAGAAATTAAGAGAATCATATTGGGAGTGCAAAGACCTCAGCAGTCAATGAATCCAACCCACTCACTTTACAAATGAAGATAAATGAGTTTCAGTGAAGTTAAGTGATCTGCCCTGGGTCTCATGGGTAAAAATCAGCAATACATTTAAATCTGGATTCTGATTCTACTAGAATTCCCTTTCCTCATCACAGCATGAAAGTGAGTTTGGTGCTTTGGCATCAAGCTGGAAAAGCTTCCAACATGGTTGATGACAGTCCATGTCTATTCCATGAGAATCAACCTAGTTAGATACAGAGAGACTGATCACCACAAGTGGTCAGCAGGTTAAAATGTTTAAGCCAAAGTAACTCATGTAAATTGTCTATTACTCTGTGAGGGGTATGTGATCTATGAAAATAGTACTTATATGGAAGAAAGCATATATTAAAAAAGGCATACCCCATTGTATTGAGGTGGCCCTCAGGTCCTGTGGATTACCCAGCTATCTACCAGGACACCAGTTCCTACATTGGAATCAGGCAATCTGTCATCCCATCCCTCATATTTGTTTTGATAGAACTGGACCTGCAGAGCCCAATGCCCCTAAACTATGTATACCACTCTCCTAACCCTGGTTAAGTCACTCAGTTTTGGGACTTTACTAGACTCATAAGCTGAACTTTTCTGAAAGATGGACAAATAGAAATTCATTTCAGTAGTCAATCAATCACTAAACATTTATGAAACAGCTACTCTGTGTTAGGCAATATTCTAAGAGCTGGGGATACAAAGAAAGGCAAAAGTTAGTACCTGCCCTCAAGGAGCTGACAGTCTAATGAGTGAGACAACAAGCAAACAGATATGTACAAACAAACTACATAGAGTACAAATTGGAGATAATCCACAAAAGGAGGGAAGGCATTTAAATTAAGAGGAATTGGTAAAGGCTCCCTGTAGAAAGTAGGATTTTAAATAGAAATGAAGGAAGTCAGAAGTCAGGGAGTAGAGATGAGGAAGGAGAGAATCCCATACATGGAAGGCAGTCAGTGAAAATGCCCAGAAATGGGAGATAGCACTGTATTGTTTGAGTTACAGCAAAAAAAAAAAAAAAAAAACAACAACAACAAAAAAAAATACCCCAAGATGTCAAGAGTACATGGAGGGTGAATAAGGTATAAGAAGATTAGAAAGGGGAGTGGGGAGGAGTTATGAAGGCCTCTGAATGTCAGAGGATTGTATATTTGATTTTGGAGGTAACAGAGACCTACTGAAATTTACTGAATGGGGGGCAGGGTGACATGGTCAGATCTGTGCTTTAGGAAGATCACTTTGGCAGCTGAGTAGAGGATGAACTGGAGTTGAGGATAGACTTGTAGCAGGAAGATCAATCATTAAGTTACTGCAGTAATTTGTGTGTGATGATGAAGGCCTGATCCAGGGTGGTAGCAATCTCAGAGAAGAGAAGGGGGAACATATACAATAGACATTAGGAAAGTATCTTCAACCCACTGTACTTAGTTAGTCAAAGACTATGCTTCACATTCCATCCAGCTGTCTACTAAGATATCAGGGACCCTGTCACCATTTATCCTTACCCAAATACTTCTTGACCCATTTCCCTTTTATCTCTTGCTCTGGGAATGATAATAAAATTATTACCGATGCTATTTATAAATTACAATTTTATATGTGTGTATTCATGTACATAGATACATCAATCAATGGATATAGAGCAATCTATCTATATATCAATCTTGCAATCCATATATGTGTATATATATGGCAACACAGCACAGTGAAATCTATCCATCCATCCATCTAGATTTGGAAGACTGATATAAATCATATATGCATGTATGTACACACACACACACACACACGACCTAACAAGAGATGGAAACTGGCTACTATCATATGTTCCCATATCAGTACCATTAAAAGTGGCCAAAGAAACATCAATCAAAGTAGTCAGGCAGGAAAGATTAAGCTTCCACACCAAGAGTGGATTTTCTTTCCTGATGCTTTTACTGCTTCATTTAGCAACAGTTTTCCTTAGTTCTACACATCAAAAGGAAAAGGGTCACTACCTTGGAATTCCTCCTGAAGTGACTGCTACTCATTTTAGATGTCTCAGTATTTGTGAATAGATGAAGACATACATATATAAAGCTTGATCTATTCACAATTATTTATACATACAGTACACTAATGTATAATCGTACATGTTAAAAAATCTGTGTATACCACAGATGCTATCAAGTAGATGACTGCTTATAAAATTCTCACCTGTTCATCTACATAATCATCTATTCTTTTCTGACACTCGAGCCATTCTTCAGCAACTCGACCCATCTCTTCTTCTAAGTGCTGATACCTTTGTAATAAGGTACTGTACATATCTTCACTACAGGAATCATGTGATGTTGTTCCAAGCCTGAAAGCAAAAAATCTTTTAGTAGGAAAACAAAAGAACTACCATAGAAACAAATAATGGATATAAATAACCAAAATGTCATTTATTTAAAGAAAAAAATTAAAATCAAATAGGAGATTTCAAGGATATGTGTATGGGTTTTTAAGAGCTGCCATGGACAATTTTGTGACAAACTTTTTCAAGCTTAGCTCAAAGTCTTTCCAGTTTAGAAAGATGTGTTAGGTTTACATTCCACCATCATAGTCTCTGAGAACCCAGAGATACCCTCATACCATAATGGTACAACAGAGTACAATTTTAGCATAGAAGGAATAAGGTATTCATACTACTTTCTAAAATCTTGCAGAATGCTAAAATAAAGTTCAGTTTTAGCCACTAATTCAAGAGGTAGGAACTTTTTTTCTATTACGATTCACCTGACACAACTTGGAAACGGAGGCTGAGGAAACATCTTGAGGCCTTGAGTCAATCAATGGCCATAAATAAAAACCAACTTAATTTAGCATATATACAGAAAACAATCCTCATCTTCCAAAATTAGAAGGAACACAAATTTGTAATGTCCAGTTAAAAAAAAGAGAAAGAACAGAAAGAAAAGGAGTAGAAAATCCAACTGGTCTAAAAGTAATAAGGAAAAAAGAAAAATGACAAGAAAAGCATTAACAAGTTTAATGGGACATCATACTTTCATCTCTTTCCTATATAAGGAAATCCTACTAAAGGTGAATTGTGTTTTCTAAATTATAGAAATGTAAAGGGCTTTTCCTCTTTGATACCTGTGTTGTTCACTGACTGAGGTAAGAAGAGGAACTGGAGTAGGCCTGCACAACCTGAGGCCTGCGAAAAATGTAGGGGTGTGTGTGTGTGTGTGTGTGTGTGTGTGTGTGTGTGTGTGTGTGTGTGTGTGTGTGTGTTGTGTGTGTGTGTGTGTGTGTGTGTGTGTGTGTACACCGCTGGAAATTCTTTGGCAAGTCACAGGTTGTGGAGGCCCGAGCTAGAGGGTTTCTAACCTTTTCTTAGTTATAGTTTTCTTATATATAAGATGGATAATATATAAATTGATTGTTTAGAAGTTTAAAGGGCTGTTATCAGGAAAGCTTTCATAAGCCTCAAAGTGCTACAGAAATTTGAGTTCTTATTATTATGACGATGGGTGAGGATTAATGCTATGAACAATAATTTCAATTAAATTCTATTTATTTTGGGCCTTAGACCTAGTCTCTTTTGAAGAGCTGCAATAAGAGGTGGCATGGTAAGTGGAGAGAGTGCTAAACTTAAGTCAAGAAGACTTGGTTTCAAATCCTGACTCTAATGCTAGCTGGGTCATTATAGGCAAGTCACTGAACTTCTTAGTCTCAGC
Source organism: Vombatus ursinus (assembly GCF_900497805.2). NCBI lineage: Eukaryota > Metazoa > Chordata > Mammalia > Diprotodontia > Vombatidae > Vombatus > Vombatus ursinus. The sequence continues at coordinate 9,110,677 of NW_020954596.1, read as the reverse complement.
TTTCTCACCTTTAAAGTGGGGAAAATAATATCTATAGCATCTCCTTTGATGGGCTGTTGTACAGCTCAAACGAGATAACATACGTACAATACTTTGCAAACTTTGTAACACTACAGAAATGTCAATTATAATGTTATTACTGAGAGTATAAGCCCTTTCAGTACAGGATCTGTGTCTTCCTCATGTTTTGCAAAATTCCTCACATAGTATAACGAAGATCTAAATGTGGAAAACCTAAAGGAGGAAAATAATTCAAGTCATGATGGAGAACTCTCAAGCAGAACTGACCATCTTAAGTTTTTATTGTGGTTTAATAGAAGCAAGTTGGTCTGGATGAATGACGCCAACAATTAGAGGGGACCAAGACTAAGATTACAGACTTCAGAGTTTGAAGGGACCTTATGGCCTCTTTGCTCGCCTTCCTTTAGATATGATGACATTGAGGAATAGAGAAGTTAAGTGTCTTGCCCAACGTCATAGAGGTAACCATTTGGCAGAGCAGAGACTCAAACCTAGAAGCTCCTCTGGTTTCAATCTCAGAGCTCTTTTCATACTACGTGACCTTGTAAGGATGCACGAAGCCACCAAAATTAACAAAACAAAAACAAAAACAAAAATAAAACAATAACAACTGCATATAGCTATGGAACCTTTCCCAACTCTTCTGAAACCTAGCTGAATACTTGAGAGTATCATGATAATGTAAAAAGCTTAGAATTTGCAAAAGATTAATCGATTCTCAAGTTTCTGAGTATGGATTTCACTGTAGGAAGGCAATAGGCAGAAGCAAAGAACATCTAATTAAAGGCAGAAAAAATGATAAAAGGGAAATGAAGAGGCACAGAGAAAAAGTGAAGGGGCTCTGGAAAAAGCATAAACTACATTCATTTTAAATTTCAGGGTCATTCACATATGACCAGTTCTAAACTAAGGGGCTTTTATTGGCAAGTTGAAAGACCTGAAGAATGAAAAATTACTTTCAGTGTAGAATCCCTATCTTCTTTATGTTCAACAAATTGCCTAGCACAGTAATATGTATCAAATAATCACTCAAACACTGATGTTATTATTCCAGGAATATACATACCCCACCTGCTCTAACCACAATCCATAGATTATATAGGTTTTTTGCCAGGACAACAGATAGACATTCTATCATTGCAATCTTTGCTTTCTCAGTTTCTACATTATTCCTTTTCATGGTCAATCTTGAACCCAATTTCTACAGTTTTCGTTCCAGACTCACTGATAATCTGAAAAACTGAAATACCAAAGGAAACACTAGCTTTGTAGCCCATACTCACTGATATCCGCTTCCTACCCCTGCAAGATAGAAGATTTAGTCTCCTTTTCTAAGTTATGAAATACAGAAGATCAAAGATGTGATCACACTGGGAGCAAAGCAGGGGGATGTTTCCCAGTGCTGTTCTTGTCTCATTCTGGGTTAACCAGCACCCAATAATTAGGTGTAAGATATTTTCCAAGACAAAGTTTCACTGGAATCCAGAGAGGAAAACAAAATGAGTATTCCATCTCAGCAATAACAGCATTCAGTACTGACAAGACTGATGAAAAACAACGTTTAAGAAAAGACTTTAATACCTTAATTTTAATTTTTCTAATATGAGACAGAATCTGGCAAATAAACAGTATATTTCTGTGCAAAAGTCTATAGTAAGGCAGGATTTCTCATAGTAGAATGATTAGAAATGATCATATGTCTCTTTAGATTTGCATATTTATTATAAATTTACAATGCTGACACTGCAATAATTCTTTGAATTTTACTGATACATCTTAACAAATGGACCAGAAAAGTAAATGAATGAATAGTGGACAATTTTATTAATATGATCAGTATCATAGCAGTTAAAGCAAACACGAACAGTACAAATACTTTAAGGAACTAGGCTTGCATGTAATTTATTGTTAAGTTTTTACGGAAACATTTGTACGTTAAAACCTCAACTTTGAAGTTAAATTAGGGAATCAGTTCAACATGAGCCAAACTAAGATGAAGTTTACTGAGTCCCAATAAAGAAAATTTTATGACACTTTATAAACAATACACTTTTGCCTATTTGGGGCAATGTGAACAAATAAGATGAATATGAAATATAGGATGAATATCTTTTAGGGACCACGAATCATATTTACTTGTCCTTATTACAGTGCCCAAGAAATAGTAGGTATGTGACTTTCTCACCAGACTAATTTGTGTTGTATAATAATGATTTGGTTTTTACTTTTTATTATTAAATTAATAAATGTTAAGTAAGATGAACAAAAAAAGTTGAGATTCAGAAAAAACTCACAATGTATTTTAGAACTCTCATTACTTTGATTCCTCTTTCAAAAATGTTTCTGGTTCATTTTACTTAATCCCTGTAATATTATGTGGGACTCCTGACCAGGCACTCAGTTCCAAATCTCAACACTTCACCTAATATAATAAATATTTTGGGAGAAGAGTAGAAGAAAGAAAGAGGATACAGAAAGTGAAGAGGGGCTAGAATGAAAGAAATGAAGCAATGTCAAAAAGGACTAAACATAAAGTAAATGTTTTCTCACTGTTTTTTCTTAGTCCCTTTTTCTTCCACTAACTTTCCCAGACTTCATTTTTAGGAAGTAATTCTGTATAGGAATATGCAAACACAAACTTGTTTCTGTATGTGTGGAAAGAGTGGAAGATGACAGTGATGAGGGAAAGGGGGTAAAGATCTCTTAAAAGGTAACAGGATTTGGTAGTGGGAAGCAAAGACTGGACAGACATCTTAGAATTCAAGAATTTGAAGGGATTTTAAAGATCTTCTAGTCCAATTACATTTTACTGCAAAGAGATTTAAGACCCAAAAAGGTTTCAGGATAAGAGGTAAAAAAATAAAAAAATAACTGAATTAGGAAAGGGGCAAATAGTTTTCAACAACAATTTACTAAAATAAGACTTATTTATTCCTTCTTCTGAAGAGTTCTTCTGACTGTATTGTACTAAAGGCAAATAAAACATACTATTGCTACCAAATATTAATTTCTTATACATATTAAACAAATACCTGAGCTGAGAAAGCAGTGTCGGCAAGCTGTTCTGGAGGAGTGGTTCAGAAAAGACCAAATTTTCAAACAGGTGTTTATTGTGCAGTTCCCATGTCACCTGGAATTTTTTCAAATGCTCATTCTCCTAGTTAAAAAAAACACAACAAACACATACAAGCACACACAAAATATACTAAATGGATGAAGAAACATCAAAATAACCAGATGCCAAAAATATGGGAATACCTGCTTACCCATACATTAATTTACCCACAGGTGGTGTGTGTGTGAGTGAATTAATTGCCAGCTATCTAAAACTGAGCTATGCAATACATCTTTGAAATATCTAACATTCTTAAATACTAAAACTTCTACATGGTGTTTAAAACATCTCAAAAGTAACAAGTTACCAGTGATGTACTAAAGATTATCCCTTACATAGCACATTTTAAAAAAGTCCTATAATTAAAATGTAGAGAGTTTAAACTTCTACAATACTAGAATACAAGGAATTTATTTTCTTAAGCTTTGGGGGCTACCTTATAAATTTTTCTTTAGCAACTGTACTAACCTGATAGACTAAGCTACTTTTCTACTAATGAAATTCTCCTTTCTGAAAGACTGTCTTCTAGTTCTTTAATGAATTACATAAAGTGTGTCACTTAAAATGCTCTTTGAGTTAAGACCTAACCATCACAAGCAATGATACCAAAATTAACCTATTACTGCCTCTTGTATTTGAAGATCACACAACTAATAGTACTGTTTCAGTAGCAGAAATTATTGATATATAACCTATAATACTGATTTTCCTCCTAAAGATATGGATGTTCTTTTTGCAACCAGCTGGTCTTGTGTGGAGCTGTGCTTCTGAATCATTAGTTGCATATATAATCTTTGTTCAAATTGTGTCATCCCATTATATATTATTTCTCATTCAACAATGAAAAGTTTTAGAAAATGACAAGGTTACCTATTATTGTTTCTATATAGGCTTCTTCAACCACTGATTACCAATGGCAAATTCTTTTAAGTTGTCTGCTATCATATAACCTTTTCACATTTCTACTATCTAACCAAACTGAGTTGAAACAAGTATGGCTGGGATGCTGGTGGATCGACTACGCTCTGGGGCTTCTTCGTTATTACCTTGACATTTCAATGAATATGAATAAACATGAATAACAGATTAAGCTACTCCAGAAGCAAAATGTGGTATTTTCAGCAAGTCCCACCCTTGCAAAATACACATAGCAGATTGATGGAAAATTCAGTCCAATAACATGCCATCATTTTTCATAACCTCTGGTAATAAAGGATAGGGAAGTTGGTGTGAAAAAACAAATCCACAGAAAATCTCAATTTGTCAATAATTTTCAACATGCTCTTCTACCTACAGTTTCATCTTTTTGTATTCACTATCTCACAAAGGTGTTTTTTAAACTTTAAAAATGGACTAAAAGATTGGTAGAAAAAGGGAGAAGAAAGAGGCCGGATATTTCCACAAATAAGATAGCTCTGAAGATGATGCCATTGAGAAACAGTTATATATTGATATAATTATAACGTGCAATAATATATATAAAAAAATCTTACTAATCCATTGTCAGTAGAACATATCCTAAAACTACTTATACACTCCTTTACCAGGTCTTTTCAGGTATGGAAATATTGATTTTATCAGCACTTTATTTTAACCAACTGTAACCTCCTGAATGTCTTCTATAATAAGTTCAATCTTGAGTACACTTCAATTCTGAGAAATCTTTTTCAAGAGGAAGCATATAGAAAAACCCCAAGATTTACTAAATTTATATTTAAAAATCTGGCAGATTAAATTTAGAGTTCAAGTAAAATTCATTTCATTTCTTCAGGGAGAAAATTTAGAAGTCAGGATATAGGTCTAGCAAAAGCAAAGTTCTCATCACTGATGAAGTAGCTTGCTAAAATTAAGGCATTTCATTTCCCACTCCCTAGGAAATTAATGCAATTCTACTGTCACGGAAAAGCAGATACATCAAAAGTCTTTGTTGAAGTATTTCATAAAAGTCCAAAATCCTGCTGTCTTGTGAAGTTAAATCCAGGTTTCTTGATTATCATCACCTTTAGATATGAAGTATGTTGCAGATGTGTCACAGTGAAGCTTTAAAACTAGTTTCCTGGTGCTTTTGCAAGACTGGGTAAAATAAACAGAATAAACGTAACCTCAAACATTTCTGCTTTCTGTAAGATTGGGAACGAAGATTATTACATGAAGCACAAAAAGTAAGTACCTGAAGTTATTCTGGTCTCTTTAAGTAGGTGCTGCCAAAGTCAGGAAGAAGGGAGCATCAGTAGTAGAGAAGCAGCTTTGGTAAAGTCGCTGAATAATGATAAGATTCATGTTCCCTACATACAGCATGCTGCAAAATTCATGTCTATTGCAGAATACCAGAGATTGAAGTTATGTGATTGAGAAAACTAACTACTAATAAGACAGTATAAGAAACAATGCTAGGATGTCTAGGAAATAGTGTTGCTAATTAAAGAAAAATGAGATGCTTCAGTTGCTGCCAAAATCATTTTTTGAACTTTTCTTTTGTAGATAATGATGGAAATGTATGACATCAAAGGGTACTCCTTTCATATTTCATGAGTAGAGGGAAAATCCATGTAGACTGATCATCAAGCAAGATTAGACTTGTGTATCTTGGTAGGCAGGCATCAAGTACAAGGGCTTTAGGTTCTAAGGTGCTAAGTTCAATAGATGGAACAACATCCATACTGATACATCTATGCAAATTATTCAAACCGCAGATAATACTGTCAGTGCCAAGGGAAAGATGAATCAAGAGTGTTGCAGCTTCAATTTCTTTTCTAGCTAAACTAAAGAAACCAGCTTCTAGAACTATGGTCATCCTGCTACAGTATCTAATAAGCAATAATTACATGAATAACTCAAATTAATTTAATCACTTAAGGTAAGACTTTGGCCTGTACTAGCAGTTAAATCAAACAATGCAAACTGCCCCCCTTGAAAGTAATAGGGGTTTTGATTAAGAAATGGTACCAATATAAAACTGAGAACTTCACTTTTTTAAAGCTACCTTTGTTTTCAGGAATGAACTGAAGTTAAAGAATACAAAGATAAATAACCTTAAACTATATAATCTAAACTGCATTATTTTGACTACTCTTAAAAAAAAAAGGCAAAATGAAATGCTAAGAGTATATTTACCATTCAAGCCCTTGACTAGGTAAATGGTCCTTTAGGAAACACAAACATATGGCCATAAGATCTCTGCTATATTTACTTATGGTATCTAACTAAAGTACTGACCCATTATCAAATTATTTAGAGTCTATTAAACTTAGACCATACACTCAAACCTTCCCTTCCCTCCCCCCCTTTTTTTAAAAGTAAACTGCTATCAATTTGCTATGGCAACACGGTCTAAAGTAACTTTTTTTAGTTTCTTGAAATGTTCTTCATCTCTAAAGAGCTGAGAAGGTCTAACTTTAGGTAAAAACCTCTTGAAACTGTATACCAAAGGAATTAAATTCCTGCACTGCCTAGAGGAAAGACTAGGAATATATTTCGTTTGGGCTAAGTTTTTAACAGGAGCTTTCTGTACTGACCATAGTCTCTCCATGCTGATCTTGGTTTGGTGTCTCTTCACCTGCACAGGGGCAAAAAGTCTTAATGCTTGTTCTTGAACCTCTCCAAATAGCTGGACTCCTTTGAAAGGAAGGAAAATCAGTCACAACTTCACCAAGAAAAAATGGTTGGAGGTCTAAGACTTTCCCCCCTAAAATTATAAACTATGCCCTGAACAAGAAGCCTTAAACTGAAATTTATAAAACTTACAAGATGATATACTCTTTCAAAAGTCTATCCCTTAGAAGGTAAAGGGGTCCATTCTATTTACTCAACCAGTACAAGCTAACCACAAATTCCATGTGACACCACTTTCCTTTGCCTCAGTTGTGTCAAGAAAAACCAATAAAAATTCCAACAATCTCTCTACACACTTCTACCAATGAACTGTTACATCAAACGAGGGGCTTTAAAAACAAAAACTGAGCAGAAAATTGGCCAGTAGAATGCCTCTGGATTTTAACTACTGTTTCAACACATCAGTCTGAGAGAATAAAAATCTAATTTCATACATGAGAACAGAACCTTGGATTGTCAGAGTTCTCACAGATCAACACCACGGGTTATTTCATGAGTGTTCCACTTTTTGAAGGAAAAGGAAAAAAAAAAGAGGAACATTAAGAGAAAAACTCTATAACTTAGATTTATCACTAACCTAGAAATACTACTATGATACCACGGAGGATAAGGTTTCACAGCATTAGGTTAATCTCAACACTTCTGGTAATAGCCAAAAAATATCATTTACCTATAATTGAGAATATAACAATTTCCTTTAAGCATATCGGGTTGAAAGGAAGGAGAAGGCCTGGAATAAAACCTGATTGGTCATTTCTCAACAGAAAATAGTGACACTGGAAACTATATAGACGCATACAAAATATTCAAGAAAGTAACTAAAAATCAGGTTTTAATTACTTTACTTTACCTTAAGGTAAAAATTATTCTTAACACCATTATACAAAGACCTGAAAAGAAGTGAGCTTTTATTACTACCTATAGTTAATTTTGAAAAAATGCTGCAATGACAGAGCTGATTCTATGAACATATAAAATCACAACATTCAGCACATAGTAAGTACAGTGTTGAAATGAAATGTAAGGAAATCCAAGTCATGAAAAGATAATATTTTCAATTCAACAGGTACTTGTATACCAGTTCCCTAACCATACACTCGACACTGCATGAGGGGATCAATATGTGGTCTTTTCATTTAAATATAAGTTCTTTCAATATTTCTGGTTAGAGTAGTTTAATTCTAGTAGATTATAAAGAACTTGAGTTCAAAGACCTCAACTTAGAAGGCAATGATGCCATGGAAAAAATGCAGGCTTTAATTTAAAGTAAGAAGACTTGGCTTCAAATCCTGGCTCTGCTACTTATTAGTTGAGTGACCACAGACGAATCACTTAAGCTCTAAAAGGGGGCTGAAAAAGATGACCTCTATGGTCCCTTCCAGCTTTTAAATATATTGCCTGCAGCACCAAAAAGAATGTCATACAGACTAAAGGATGTCAATATTTCTATGAAATGGTTATGGGTTGGGTTATATGACTAATAAGATCACTTTCAACTCAAAATTCTGTGGGGAAAAAAACAGTGAAAAGGATGACTGCCATTCAAGTGGTCAGGCATTTGAGATGGAAAATTACTATCTATACTTCACTCATTCAAATATTTGTTGAGTACTTACCATGTGCAAAACTCCATGCTAGGTACTGGAGGAAAAACAGTGAAGTAAAAGATATGATCCACAACCTTAAGTGACTTGTAATTTAGCAGGGAGAAAGGAGCTAAGGAAGACACACACATAGCTACAATACAAGGTAAAATGTATGAAGTGTCAGTGGAAACACTACAGATTATGAAATAAGTTATGCTAAGCGTTATCAGGGAAAGCTTTATGGTAGAGCTACCATCTGAAGGATGGCTAACATTTTAATAGGGAAAAAAAGGGGAAACAGCAATCAAGGTAGTCAGAATTACACAAGAAAAGATAGGAAAACGTACAGCATATTTAAGGAACTTCTAGTAGGTGAGTATGGTTACAGGACAGGGTAAATGGATTTTTGTGACATTAAGGTTAGAAAGATAGTATGGAGTCAAAATTATGGAAGTCCTTGAATGCCAAGTTTAGGAGACAGAAAAAGAATCAATTATAAATCATCTAATTTATGTCAGGCACTGTGCTAGGTTCCCAGGGTACAAAAATAAAAACCAAACAGTCCCTGCCCTCCAGAAACTTATATTCTCTCAGCTGATACAACATATACATAAATAAGCATACATGGAATAAATGCACAGTAATTTGGGCAAAGAGAGCTATACTACCTGGGAAGATCAGAAAAAGCTTCATGTAGAAGGTGGTACATGAACCACTGAGTTTTGACAGAGATAAAGAATGTTAAGAGGTGGAGATAAAAGAGTGCATTTCAGATATGAGGGATAGCCATTACAAAAGGAGATGCAAGACAGTCTCGTGTAAGAAAAAGAAAGAAAGACAGTTTAGTTGAACACAGAGTGTGAGAAAGGGAGTAATATCAACCAGGTTGGAAAGTTAGGTTGGGATCAGGTTGTGAATAACTTTAAACGCCAAAGAAGAATTTATATTTTACCCTAGAGGCAATAATGGGGAGTCACTAGTGGTCTGATAGGGTCAGACCTGCTCTCTAAGAATATTAATTTTAAGGCATCTAGATGACATCAAACTCTCTATGTACAAGACGGAACTAACATTCTTCTCTCTCAAAACTTCCCTAACTTTATTTCTCTTGAAATAGAACATTACCATCCCAGTCACTAGAATAAACTAAAGAGTAACCAGGACAGTGAATAGCCTTAAGACCATTCCATATGAGGAATGGAAAAAATAGAGATGTTTATGGGGGAGAAAAGAAAACTTGAAGGGGACATGGTAGCTGTCTCCAAATATCTGAAGGGCTGTCAAGTGGAAGATAAATTACAATTTGCTCTGCTTAGTCCTTGAGCAATTAGTAATGGGCAGAAGTTGCAAAGAAGCAATAAAGACTTAATATAAGGGAAGCCTCCTAATAATTAGTTATCCACCAGCTCAGTGGACTTTCTCAGGATTTGCAGAGTTCCCTTCCACTAGTGAGTCAAACACAGGCAGGATAAGTGCTTGTTCAATATTCTCTGGCAGGCATAGGTTGGAATATATATATACATATATTTATATATATTTATACTTATAAATATATATAGCCACTAACATTTTTCCAAATTTGAGATTCTGTCACTTTTGACTCTTCCCTCTCTCACCTTTCATATAAAGTCAGATCTTATCAATTCTATCTGTGTAGTATCTTTTCCATCCTTCCTCTCCCCAATGCCAACTCTGACAGCAATCATGCACCTAGATTATTCTATTGAGAGGATAGTCAGCCCATTTATTTCCCTATCTGGAGCTCTTTCAGCTCTATGCTCTGTCCAAACTTTGTCTATGAGGTTGCTCAATCCAGGAATATGGATTCCTTCCAAACTCCCTTCCCTTCCTTCAAAATCCTAAACTTACCATTAAAGTCTCTCGCACTATCAAATGGTTCTACACCAGAGAAAGTGGTTTTCTCAGGAGAAAGGACATTAAAGAAGACACTTAACCATCTGCTTTGCCACTGCATCCTACGGACCATTAGACCTTTCAATCTATTTTACAGCTGAAAACTCCTATATGTGTTGGTTTCTCCATCAGAATGTGAGTTCCTTAAGAGCAGGAACTGTTTCCACTTTTCTATTTGTATCCCCAATGCTTAGCATACGTTAAGAGCTTAACACATGCTATTCATTCATTCACTCATTCTTTGAATGCCAACTTCCTTATGAAGTCTGCCCTATGAGATGATCTCTTCCATCATCAAATGTCTTTTGGCACTAGGCCTTCAAACTTATTATTTTCCTATTTGACCAACTATTTATGTATGATTTCTTTTGTTTTATTAGACTATAACTTCCAGAGAACAAATCTCTGCAATATCTATCTTTGTTAACTATAGCACCTACCCCAATAGGTGTTCCATAACATAAGTACTTAATAAATGTTTGTGGAAAGAATATAGAGCCTGACAACTTGAACCTAAACAACCTAGAGTATTTTCTGTTGTAAGCACTAATCTATTTAGAAAAAGAAAACAAAAAACCACTAATGCTGTAAAGCTTAATCACTTAGCAAATCATTACAGACATACCATAGTTAAATAAAAATGCACTATCATTTCAGACTAAGAAATAGGTAGCCAATTTCTGAACATATTTTTTAAAATGTAATTTTATTACTGTCAAGTAGAAATACTAACTGGAACTAGACTAGCCAAATATTTACACAGTAATAGTCTTTAAGGGCATCTACTTTAACAATACAGAAACATGACGTACAATGAGTATGTCAATTATAAATAAATGGATACTTCTAAATTACTTTTTCAATGCTTGAAAAATAGTTGGTTCTCTTAAGAAGCTTAAATAAATCCTTCCTCCAAAGTTTTTTTTTTTACACAATCAAAAATTCAAATGAGATCATGAAAACACTGAGGAAAAGAATATGTGAATATAATAGAGTTTGCTGGCTTAGCAAACATTTTCTTCTATGTAATTTAAGTTTACTTCTTTCTAAGCCATCATAAATTTCAAAATACTGGGGTTGGAATGAATCAAGTATTCTTCTATGAAATAACTTTCCTTAATACTTAAACTTTCCCCAGTAACTAATAGCTTTAAACTTATCTTGGCTACTTATTAAATGCATTAGTAAGTGTGTTAATATTCTGAAGAAAACACATACACACAAACACAATCAAATCTTTGTAGAACTGATTCTGATGTAAATTATGACATAGGGAGTTGATTAGCGTGGAAGAGTTACACATCGGAGCAAGTAGCTGCACCTTGCTTGATTCTTCTGAGGTTCAAGTACAGTACTCTTTCCATTAGATGACTAACATCTCCTTGATTTGAAATAGAAAATAAAAAATACACTTCTGGCCCTTGAAGACTGTGCAATGTAACTGAAGAGCTGTCAGACATGATAATACTTACAAATTAATATCTATATAAGCTCTAATCAATATAATATAAATTAGGAACATAGAGACAACGGAGTAAAGAAATGATTGACTAAAGAAATTTAAAAAGTAAACTTGAGCCTGATGTAAGGAAAAGCTTCCTTTTAGAGCTACCCACAATCAGAATAGGCTACCACCTCAGGTAAATCTCCTTCACTTCAAACAAAGGCTGAGTGCCTAAACTGCCAGGCCCTGCCTTCTACCCACAAACATGCCCAGGTCTCTCATGTCCTGCAAACAAGAAAACCAAAAACCTTCCCTTGATCTTTTCCCCAACTCAAACTACTGTCTTTTCTCTCCTAGGCTTCATTGCTAAACTGCTACAAAGAATAATCTGTACTTGCTGTTTCAACTTTCTTATTACTCTTCAGTTCTCACTACCCTAGTTACTAAACTACTTCTGCAAAGTCATCAATGATATCTAAATTGCCAAATCATCTAGAGGTCTCTTCCCATTTTTTATCTCCCTTAACATTTTTGCAGCCTTTTACACTGCTGACCATATTCTCTCTGTCCTGGTGCTCTTTCTGCCTGAGGTGTCTGTGACCCAGATCAAAGGATCACAAGGGCAGTGGTGAAAAGACTTTTGTAAAGCTCACCTAGTGAGCTGCTGGGTAGCACAGTGGGTAGAGTGCTGGACTTGGAGTTCGGAGGATGAGTGTTTGAATATTGCTTCTGGCATTTCCTGGCTGTGTGATCCTAAGCAAGTCATGCAACTTCTCTCTACCCCAGCTTCCTCCTCTGCCAAATGGAGTTAACAGGCTCCATCTCACAGGGCTGTTAGGAGGATCTGAAGAGATATGATTTGCATAGTGCACTGTAAATATTAGGGTGCTGTATAGATGCCAGTTATAGCAGGCAACTAGATAGTGGACTTGGGAGTCAGGAAAAACCGAATTCAAATCCTGAATTAAGATACTACCTGTGGGATCCTGGGCAAGTTCATTTAACTACTCTCAACCTCAGTTTTCCCATCTATAAAATGAAGATAGTAATAGCACCAACCTCACAGAATTGTGAAGGTCAAACGAAACAATGTATAGGAAGTGCTTTGCAAACTTTAGCTATCTAAGCTAACTCCCTCATTTCATAGATGAGGAATCTGAGGCCCAAAGCTGGAAACTGATTTGCCCAATGTCACACATGTGACAGTGGCAGAACTGACATTCAAATCCAGGTACTCTGACTAAATGTAGCAACATTTTCTAATGTACCATAGGGCCTGCTTCATATGCTACATTTCTAACCACTCCACTCAGTCTCTTTTCCTGGTTTATCTTTCTCCTCACATCTAGAAAATACAGATATTCCCCCCAAGCCTCTGTAATTGAGCCTATTCTCTTTCTTGGGGACTTTTTATAGGGTGGGTAGGTGTTTATATACACCCCCGTATACACACACACACACACACACACACACACACACACACACACACACCCCACCCCACCCCCCCACCTCCACCTCTGCTTTACCCTCTGGCATTTCTAATTGCCTATTAAACACTTATACCCAAATTTTTTACCAGCCCCTACATTCAAATGCCCAAAATTGAATTTATCATCTTCTTCCACAAATTAGTTGCTCCTTTCACCTTTTACATTATAAAACTACTGTCATCAACATCTTCCCAGTTACTCAGGCTTGAAACATTGGAGTCATATTTGACTTTTGTCTCTTTTTCAGCTCCCACTTGCAGTTAAGTTGCTGCCTTCCTAATGAAGCATTTCCAGATTGCCCATTTCTCTAATCAAAGTAATTTTCCTGTACTTATATTTTCTCAGTCTACTTTAGAGAAGTAAGGAAGAGTGCATGATGGCAGTACTGGAGAAGGATCTGGTTCATGAGTCAGAAAGATCTGAGCTGAGTTCTACCCCTGGCAAATACTGGCTATGTAGCCCTGGGAAAGCCACTACCTTCTCAATACCCCAGGTTAAGCTTTAACAGTAGGATGTAAAGCATATATAGATCTACATGGTCAGAGGGAAGTATTGTCTCCCATACTCCCTGTCAAAAAAGGTGTGCTTCAAATACTTTTCATATACTATCTATTGGATTACAAGCTCTATAACAAAGAGATTATAGAGTTGTTAATTTTTCATTCTTCATAATCTCCTATACTTAAAGGCTTACTGAACGGAATTGAAGTTGATGAAATTATTTGGGAACGTTTTATCACAAAATAAGTTTAAAGAAGGAAGGAGAAGTGAAATTAATGTTGTCAGATACAATTGTGGGAGACACAGGTGTGTGTAAATTGTGAGGTAATTAATTGTATTTCATTCTCGGAGACAGGCTTTGAGGTGATTTCTTAAAGATGAACGAAGGTGCTAAAGTGAAATGAGTAGAACCAGGAGAACATACTGTATACAGTAACAATACTGTAAGATGATCAACTGTGGATGATTTGGCTATTCTCAGCAATACAACGATCCAAGGCAACTGAAAGACTTATTAAGTATGAAAAATGTTATCTATCCCCAGAGAAAGAACTGATGGAATCTGAAAACAGATCAAAGCATATTTTTTTACTTTCTTTATTTTTCCTGGGTTTTTATGTTGGTCTATGTTTTCTTTTACAACATAACTAATATGGAAATATGTTTTGCATGACTACATATGTATAACCTATTATCAAATTGCTTGCCTTCTCAATGAGGAGGGTGAGGAATGAGGGAGAGAATTTGGAACTCAATTTCAAAAACAAATGCTGAAAACTGTTTTCACATGTAATTGGGGTAAAATAAAATACATTTTAAAAAGTTTTTTTTAAAAAAAACAAACGAAGGTGCTAAATTAGTACTAGACATTGAGATGTAAATTCAATACAATAACAAAGCCATTTTATGCATTCAGGAGAATGATAATATAAAAAATTTTAATAACTGTATGTCAATGTAATTAGTTTCCCTTGTAATCCTATGTATTTTATTTTATTCATTTAAAAACAAAATTCTGAGGAATCCATCAGAATATTAAAGGGGTCCATGATACAAAAAAAGGTTACAAACACCCCCAATGAAGACAAAGATTAATTTCTTATGTATTAATTTCTTCATTTTCTAATGTAGAAAAAGCTTAAATTTTCAGGTAGGATATTCATAGTATCAGAGACTGAGAGTCAGAAGGACATCAAAAAGCCATCTAGGGAAATTTTCTCAAAGCAATCAAGACATCAGAGGATACTGAAGCTAACTTAGATATTTTCAAGTTGACTTTTAACAGATGAAATTAAACATCAGAAGGAATAAAAAACAACCCATTTATCCATATCATGGGGTTTGTTTCTGAACAACTGTACAGTTAGAAATAAATTCCCTGGTGTGAGTACAGGAAGTTAAAAGTCCAACCTCTATTTAGTGAATTAGCAAAAGAAAAGAAGTACTTAGAACTCGTTATCAATAAAATACTAGTGTAGTATTTTCCCCAGCTCCAACACTATCTCTCTCAATACCTATACAGATGTTGCCGGTTCAGGTAAGCAGTTTGACAGTTTAGGCATATAGGATATTTTAAGTACAAGAGAGTGAAAGGAAATGAAGAAAACTGCTACTGGGTGGCAAGAAGGAAGATCTGTGAAAGGCTCAATTTCAACTCAGTTCGGTTGCTCTGACTTACCTCTTACAATGCAATACAATAAATTTAAATATTTAAATTTTAAATTAAAATTAAATTTAAATTTCCTATCTCCCAAAGGCACCCTAAGAATTCACAATCCCATTACTTGATTCATGTCATTCTATTTCAAGAGGAATAGGAAGTGCCTTTGAGTTGAATTTTAAAATAATTCTGTAAGTGTTGAGGGTAGGGCTTGTTTGAGAGCGGGCTAACAGTTCAATGTAGGTTGAATATAGAGTACATGGAAGGAGAATATTGGATATAGATATTGGAATATAAAGGAAGAATGGTACCAAATTGTGAAGGAATTGGATGCCATACAAAAGAGTTTTACCTTCTCTTGAAAGTGAATAAGAAAGGACTCAACAAAAGATCTTTGAATAGAAAAAGGCCATGAAAAAGATTATTTTATCAGTGTCGTGAGGTACAAACTGGGGAGAGATAAGAGAGGAAAAGAAAATACCGAGAAGAAGGTTATAGCAAGAGTTTATGCATCTAGCAATAAGGGGCTAGACTCAGGTGGCAATGGTGGAAATAAATACAGATCTATGAAATATTTCTGAGGTTGAAATAAAAGTAGTAAGTGATTGGCTATGAAAGGTGGGGGGAAAGGGAGGAGTCAAATATAACTTTTAAGGTTTCAAATGTGTGACTAGATGAATAGTGGTAACACTAACAAAAAGGCAGGTCAAGAAAATGAGCAGGTTTTGGGGTAAAAATAATAAATTTGGTTTGAGGAATGTTGAGTTGGAAGGTGGGACACACAGGCAGAAGTGTCTGCTTCATCAGATCATACGTTATAACAACACAAGTACTATTATGATCTGAGATTGAGAAATATTTTCCTACCTATGAATAGACAAAGAGAAATATTTAGCCACATGTGTATAATTTATAAACTGCTGTCATTTATCCTCTAATCATGTGATAGAATCATGATTCTTAGAGGTCTCTAACCATCTCTTCTTAAAGGTGATGAGAGAACCAGAGAGGATAAGTGACTTGTTCCAGGGCATAGAATAAGGTGGTATCACTGCCACAGTAATGCAATTTTATCTGTATCAGAAGAGTAATGAAAAAGTTTTTGCTGTTAGGGGGTTTATTAATTATATTTCTCTGGGGAGAAATATCTTTGAATTCAACTAATAAAAATAAAAATGGCTTTTTTCTCTTTCATGCTCTATGTCTCTAAGGACTCCTCTGATAAATATGGATTTCTCAGACAGGCAGGACATTTTGAGGGGAGGTAAGTGACATGAAGGCAACTGAAATGACAAAATAAAACCATGACACCAACTCTACCCTTTGCAGGTTAACTGCTGGCTGTGATCATGAACATACTTCAATACCACAGAGTCTGGAAAATTGTAAAGATTAAGAATTTTATATAATATTTATTTAATCTCTCAATGGTATGACAACTATCATAGACATACTTAAATATAGATTTATTTGTTTTTATGAGATAATTATGTTTCAGGCAATTGCACAAGTTTTTGTTTTTTTTTTAAAACCCTTTGGCAACAAACTATAAAAACCTCTTAGAGTAAGTATTTTAAGAAGTTCAAGGAAATTATTAGTTATCTGATATAAAATACTTTAAAATAAGTGTTCATCAAACTTAGTTACTCCTGCTTGTAAGGAGAAAGAGCTAATAAATGTTAACTTAGTAAAACTACATAAATTCTATGTTAAAATTGCCAAAAATTTTTGTTCATGTTTCTGAAATAAAATACTTTCAAACTAAGTTGAAATTCACTTTATTAATCAACACTCTTCCCTTATTAATATCAGGGGTGGTTGTTTGAGATAGGGGCATGAGAAAAACAAAGGGTGAGGATAAGGCTAAATATAATATAGCCATTCATCTCCATCCCTGGACTCAGTCCAGCTTCCTGCACCACGACAACTTAACTGCCACCAAAGAGCAGAGATGGTTAAGTCAAGGTAGGGACTCTCCCAAGATCTTCGCAGGTTTTATATAAAATTTAGAGTTGGTCAGATTGTGCTCAGAGTACATATTTACGTCTGGAAGGACTTTAAAGATTATGTAGTCCAATCCCTTCATTTTATAGGTGAGGAAACTAATGCCCAGAGACATTAAGTGACTTGCATAACACATCATGCAGGTAGTAAGTAACAAAGTCAGGATTATGAGGTTGGTGACCTCTGCCTTGGAACACTTTTCCAACCAGTGCCATGAAACTTTAGAGGCAATCTTCAAAGCATAACGTGTGTGTATGTTGTCAATTTTTGATTGGGGGAAAGCTGAGACAGAAGTAGTTGGTGTAAAAAGCCAGAAAAACAAGAAGGAAGGTTGAGTACAGGGTACTTAAAGATGTTAACACTATAGGTACAAGGGGACTACTAAGGGGCAGATATCCAGGTCTATTCCCTATTTTGTCCTGGCAAATTCATACATATGACTGTACTGCCTTTAAAATTTCAGATTGGTTAAAATATGGCTTTCAAACAAAGAAATACTTATTTTGACCAAATTTGATAGAAGAATAAGTGTTCCATTTTCTTATTTTAATAAACTAGATTTTCAATTTATAAGCCTTTAATCAGAGAAACGTCTGTGTCTTCCAATTAAGTGGTAACCAATATGATGACCAATCCCAAATAAATTTCGTCCTTATTTCATACAACTATCATGCTTTAACTACGTGTCTTAAGACTCATCTGGCAACCAAAACTCCACTTCTATCAAATGTTACCTGAACACTCACCCTTGATCTCTTCTATCAAGCAAATTTCAGAAGGAATACTAAAATTCAAAGAAAAAAACAAAACAGGATTGGGGATGGGGACTCACAACACTAGCCAAAATGAATATACACTCTTACTTATCTGAAAGAAACTAGTTTAAGTATTGTGCATGAATGTGCACATAAAATAGATTTTTTCTCCCTATCAAGTTTGAAAGTAGCAAGGAACTGCTGCTGCAAGAAAATATGAAAAACATCCAAAGTTGTTTTTTTAATTACTAATCAATTTTTTCAATCTTACCAGAGTGACAAGGAAAGAGCTGATTGTGCGTGCTGCCTGACAGAGTGCACTATATTCCTCGAGAAGAAGTGAGACGAATTGGTGTGCCTGTGGTGGGCCTTGTATTGTTGATGTTGCTTTAACTTTAGATCCCAGAGATAAATGTCTGAGGAGTCGAACTTTCATTTCCAGCACATATTCTCTTGCTTGTTGTTCCAGTCGCTGGTATAGCTGATAGGGATCTCTTTCACAAAGCCTAAATATATATAAAAAACTGTAATTAACTAATTAATGTGATTAAACTTAGCTAACAACCAAAATAGTATAATCTACCGCTTTTCCCAACTGTTTAATTAATGATCATATTTACCTTTAAGATTTATGTATTTTTTAAACAATAACTCACATTAAATAGTTCTTACAAAATGTTTTCCTCACAATAAACACATGAGGAAGGTAGAAGAATAAGATATTATTGTTCCCTTTATACAAATAAGGAAATATCCAGGGGTAATAAATGTCAAACTTGAATGCAGGTCCACCAACTCTAATTCAATATACTAGGTATGCCACATTCTGGAACTTACCAGGGTTATCGACATTTATAAGATGTTTAAAGTAAAGCATATCCTCATGCAGGAGATCTATCAACTTTAAAGCAGACTGTTGTACAGAATTTAAGCATCAAAATAGTTAATAACAAACTGAGATTATACCAATTTTTCACACTGAATACTTAGGACACACTTAGACAAAGCAGAACATAATCTGTAAAAGGTTAGCGGGAAAAGAGAGGGAGGAAGGGAAATGAATAAGTATTTATAGAGCACATGTGCTGAACATTACGCTAAGTGCTTTTACAAATATTACCTCATGTGACTGCCATAACAACCCTGAGAGGTAGGCACTATTATTATCCCCATTTCATAGATGTAGAAACTGAGAGAAATAGAAGTTAAGTGACTTGCCTAGGATCACAAGGCAAATGTGAGGCCAGATTTAAACTCAAGTCTTCTGACTATAGGCCTAGTGTTCTATCTACTAAGAACCTAATTAAGTGAGCACTTCAGGAAAGCAGGAGCCTAATACCTTTTCAGTTAGCCCATTCCCTTTTGAATAAGTTTTGCTTTATATTAAGTATGTATTTGCCTCTTTGCACTTCATACAATCAATTATAGTCAAGTAATGATGTTATGGCCCTTTGAAAATGTCTCGTTATGAAAGAGAAGGAACGAATGACTGAAAAAGCACAAATTATGTACCTTGCACTATCTACTATGAAAAGAGAAAAGCAAAGATAGCCCCTGTCCTCATGGAGCTTACATTCTAATAGTAAAGAAAACACAGGGGAGTAGAATATATGGATCTAGAAAGTCATAGGGAAAGTATAAGATGAAGAAGATGAATCACAGAATCTGAGCTAGAAAAGACTTTAGAGGCCATCTAGTCTAAATAATACCATATATTCTTGCCACAACATACTCAAGTGGTCCAAATCCTGTCTTTTTCTGTTATTCTTTTTTTGGTTAGGAGTGGGGGATGGGGGAGTGGAGAAAGACTCGATCTTTTCATAACCTATCTCTTTCTACTTCTCCAGTCTTTTTTACATTTTACTCCCTTTCAGGTACTCTACAATCTAGCTTGTAGCTCCTCAAACATAACATTCCATTTGACATTTCTCTGCTTTAGTGTTGGCTGTCTCCCTACCCCTTCATAAACTCCCATGCCTAGATTGCTTTCTCTCTTACCTCCAGCCCTTAGTTTCTCTGATTTCCTTCAACTCTCAATTCAAAGACCACTTTCTACAAGGAGCCTTCTAGCTGCTAATGCTTCTCTTTTCATAATACCTGCAATCTACTTTTGTATGTACATAGTTATTTACATGTTGCCTCCCTCATTAGAATGTATTTTCCTTAAGGTCAGAGACTATTTTTTTAAACTTTCTTTGTATCCCCAATACTTAGCTTAGCTCCTGGTACACAATAAATGCTTAATAAATGCTCATTAACTTCTCTGGTAACAAAGAAAATACAGTTAAGCAAAATCTATGGACATAGTACCTGCATCTGACAGTGTATGTAACATTTCTAACCACAACCCTCCAGATGTCTACACTGAAAGGAGAAATACTGACTCTAACAAAGCCCCATAAGCATAGCATAAAAAAAATAAAAAGGGGGTGTAGGGGGTGGGGAAGGCAGTTCTCAAGCATGTAGCAAAATAACAACATACATGTCCTTCACTTGATTCTCACTCCAAAGTCTCATATTTGCAAGGTGGTGACTCTAGGATGTCAAATGTAATACTATCTTAAGTTCATGGTAGTTCTTAGAAAGTCACAAAGCCTTCAAGTACGAGCAAAAATCGACCTGCCTAGTTAGTGTGGAAAGGCACAACACCAAACGGTTAGCTACCAGGTGACAAACGGTTAAGCCACAGAAAATTGTGAAATTTCCAACTAAAACATGAAGAAATTGTGATTTCAGTGAACAGACAGAGAATCCAGGGAGTGGATTTTCTGAAAGTATATTCAAATACTTAAGTATGCATGTATGTGTAATGCCAAATGGTTTTCATTTTCTAGTATTATACTTTATTAGAAGTATCTCTAATCCCTTTATCCCTCAGTCTGTTCTCAAACTGACAGGAATGCTGACTTCTGACAGAGTTAAGTGACTTTCCCAGGATCACATGGCTTTTAAGTGTTTGAGGTTAGATTTGAACTTAGGAAGATGAGTGGTTTTGACTTCAGGTCTGGTGCTCTATCCACTGTGCCACCTAGCTATCTTTTTTCTCTCTATATTATCTCTTTTGGTGACCTTTCCAGCTTACGTGGCATTATTTCTATGCAGATAACTCCGAGATCTTGATGTCCAGACCCAGTCCCATCACTAAATTTCCACTGGCTAATTCAAAGTGCATCTTTCACAGGAATTTTAAATGAACTATGTTCAAAACAATTCAGTATTTTCTTCCAAAAACCTTTTCCTCTGCCAAAATCCCCTATTTCTATTCAGGACACTATGAACCTTACAATTTCCTACATTCAGAACATGAATATTGTCTCCAATTCTTCATTCACTCTTATGTCCCATAACCAATTAGTCATGCAATCTTGTCATCTCTACCTCTACAATACCTCTCCCATTTGTTCCCTTATCACTATTCAAACAGCTACAATCTTAATTTAGGTATTCATCACCTGTTGCCTCATAAATGGTCTCTGTACGTCAAGTTTCTCTCCTTTTTAAATCTAACCCCTACAGAACTGCCAAAGTGATTTTCCTTAAGCACAGACTAGAACAAGTTATCCCCTTATTCAGTGAACTCTAGTAACCCTCTAATCACCTATAGAATAAAATATAAACTCTTCTGTTTATCTTCATTCTAGAGCCCAAGTTGGTAGACTTCTGGTTTCTTCCATGGGAAGCCTTTCCTAGTCTTCTCAGCCGTCAGTGACTTCTCAGAGATTAGCTTTCCTTTACTTTGCATGTATCATATATTTGCTTAGTTATTTGCATGTCCCTATTCCTAATGATAATAATAATCTGCAATATTATTTATCAAAGATTCTATTACCTAATATTATTTCTGCCTCTATGTTATTATCTATTTTAATAAAAACTATTCATCATGCTAGGTTGCATACTGGATAAAAGTAGTGAACTTGGATTTGTTAAGACCGGAGTTCAAATCCTGCCTCAGATCCTTACTAGGTTTTTGACCTTGACCAAGTCATTTGGCTTGCAGGCAAAATGCGGATAATAATAATATCTACCTCTCAGAATTGTGAAGATAAAACAAGATATTTGTAAAATGCTTTGCAGACCTTCAAGCACTATATACTTACTAATTTATTGTTGTCGCCATTATTATCACCAACACAAAAAGAGATGCTGCATTAGAAAAGTATGAAGCTACAGTTGCCATTTCATAAATGTATTTTCTTCAAATAGAAGTTCACAAGATCCTTCTCATAAGGAACAAAATGTTCCTGTTGTAGATTATTGCTAATTGTTCGCCCTTCATGTGCTGATCAAAAGCTGATATATATCAAGTTCTTGGACCAAAGAGGAAGACAATATGCACTAATTAGAAAACCACCTACAGATTTAGTCCAACCATTTTCAGTACCTAAATGAGAATTCCCTCTACAACATTCTAACAAGTGGTCGTCCAGGCTTTTAATCAAGAGATGAAATGAAATGAAACTCGCTTCCAAAAAAGCCCAATTCCACTTTTTAATAGTTGTAATACTTGGCAAGTTTTTCTTACTTCTAGTCTAAATTTCCCTCTTTGCCACTTCTAACAACTGCTCTTAGTTCTGTCCTATCAAGATAAGCAGAAAACACCTAATAGTACTTCAAGACAGCTATCATGCTTCACTTTTCTCGCTACAAAACTTTTTTTTCTCTTCTAAACTACAATTTGTGCCATATGAAGACTGAATGAAGGAACTATAATTGTTCAGAAGAGAAAAAAATTTTGGAGGGAGACAGGTGAGGCATGATAGCTATCTTTACCTCTTTTTCTCCTAGTTGCCTAACTCTAGACATAACAACAAAACAATAAAAATGGTAGTTTTTAAGAAGATAAGAAGTGAAAGATGATAACAGCAGCTCACATTTATACAAAACTTGTAGTTTTGCAAATCATTTATAATAACTCAATTGTTAAGAGTTCCTTACCTTCCAGCTTGTCTCCCAAAAAAGTGTTTGCTCAGAATGAATGCAAATTCAAAATAGTCATACCTATTCAAAATTCAGTCTACCTGTATATGTACTTACACGTGTAAAAGGCCACATGTGGATATTTTTGGTTTAAACAAAACAAAACTCTGCATATGTATACCTTTAGTTGGGTTTGTCTCTAAGACTTTTGGCATAGCACTGAAACTTTTTCAAAATAATAAATATCCAATACTAATACAAGTACAGAGCACTTATTACATGTAAGACACTGTATAAAATGGACTATTAATAATAAATGCCCAACAAGAACGGAGTGTACATGTACAAAAATATTTATGGCAGGTCTTTTTGTGGTGGCCAAGAATTGGAAATTGAGGGGATACCCATCAATTGGGGAATGGCTGAACAAGTTGTGGTAGACGAATGTAATAGAATACTACTGTGCTATATAAAATGATGAGCAAGCAGACCTCAGAAAAACCTGAAAAGACTTACATGAACTAATGCTGAGCAAAGTGAGCAGAACCAGGAGAACATTGTACAAAGTAAAAGCCACACTGTGCGACGACTAACTTTCATAGACTTGTCTCTTCTCAGCAATGCAAAGATCTAAGACAACTCCAAAAGACTCATGATGTAAAATGCTATCCACACCCAGAGAAAGAACTATGGAGTCTGAATACACGTTGAAGCATACTATATGCCCTTTTTTTACTGTTGTTTTGTTTTGTCTTTCTAGTGGTTCTTCCCATTGGTTCTAATTCTTCTTTACGACATGACTAATGTGCAAATACATTTAATATAAAAGTATATCTAAAGTCTGTATCAGACTGCACGTCATCTAGGAGAGGGGGGAAGAGAAGGAGGGGGCGAAAATTTAACACTCAAAAGTTTGTGGAAGTGAATGTCAAAAACCAAAAATAAATTTTTTTTTTTTAAAAATTGGAAAAAAAAAAGAACGGAGTGATAATGGAGATAAGAGGTTCTTATGCTGAATACCATATGAATTAGTTTATTTAGGTATAAGAAAGGAAGATAGAAGCCATTAAGACAATAGTTTGTTTTCTGGGACAAACAAAAAGGGGTGGGGGAAAGAATACATACCTATCCACGAGCTCTTTCATGCCCTCTTTATCAGGAACTAGAGATTGGTCTTGGTCATCTGCCAAAGGGGTTCCAGCTTGACGATATATACATCGGACCATATATCGCACTTCTGACCAATAATTCTGAAGCTGCTGTGATTCTCGTTCAGTCTCTGCTGAAATTTCTCTGTTAAACATTAGAATCACATGAAACATTTATTATACCATATTGACTAACATACTACCAGAAATTACGATATTGAAGAACAGGAATATGAAAATATAATTCATTAAAATATTTTCTGTCTCTTGGACCCAATGAGGCCGCATGAGGCCCAATGGAGGAAAGGTTAAAAAGTTCTGGGTTATGGAAAAAAGAAAATCAAGAGGCTACATATTACACTGTTAAGGATAGAG
Organism: Vombatus ursinus; assembly: GCF_900497805.2. Classification (NCBI taxonomy): domain Eukaryota; kingdom Metazoa; phylum Chordata; class Mammalia; order Diprotodontia; family Vombatidae; genus Vombatus; species Vombatus ursinus. The sequence goes on along the minus strand of NW_020954596.1, from coordinate 9,086,132 downwards.
AATGTTACATTTTTGCCTTTACACCCACAGTACTTGGAAAAGCATTTAATATATAACAAGTGCTTAATCAAACTGATGTGAATACATGAAAAGTTATTAAAAATAGAAGGCCAGTGATGAACAGTTCTCTCCTGATATCATGGATAAAATCAGGAAATTTAAGTCAGCAAGTAGGATTTTACTTAGACATTAGGAAGAACTTGTTAATGAATGATAATGAAATGAAAAAAATTATTTTAAGAGGTTACAAAACCATCTATCCCAAGAAATTTCTAAAAGCATGGCAAAAGATTTTGAATGGGATAAGCACAGTTCTATCAGGGGCCCACTCCTGTTGTAAGACTTCATCATTCTCTGACCACTGCTTTTATTATTTTTAGCACCAATTAAGGGCTTAGTTTTTAAACTTTTTATGGGAAAAACTATACTTTATAAAAACCATGTCTTATACTTCTTGAATTAATTACTCAGCATTAGGTAGATCGTAAGAGCTAAATAAATACTTGACAACATTATTCTAAAAATTGCTGTCAAAATTCACAGTTTATTAGGTTCACCAATACATGTTTGGTATTGGCACCACCAGATATTTTAGTGAGCCAGAAACTGGTTTGCTTCGTATGAACCTAACAACCTGATATTTTATTTTCCAATGATTATCATGAATGAGTTTATCTTAGGTTTTTTTGAGCTGAAACCACTCTGTAGGTGATAAGCAACCAAAGAAAAATGACAAATGTCTCTCACCTTCGTTCATTACATGCCTCACAATTACATGCTATATCTGAAGGTGTGGAATTATTGAGATCTGCAGAGGGTACCGTCTGTGCTCCAACAGTAATTCTCCCTCCTCCTACTGATTCTTGCTGTGATCCACTATTTCCAAGAGGGGTGTGCAAAAGGAAATCTTGGCTCTAAATTTAAAAACACAAACACAAGACATTCAGAAATCAAAGTAACCATTTTATAGTTACTAAAGAGAAAATAATATTTTAAAATTTTTAAAATTTTATTTAAAAAACAATTGAGGGGGCAGCTAGGTGGCACAGTGGATAGAACACCAGCCATGGAGTCAGGAGGACCCGAGTTCAAATCCAGCCTCAGACACATAACACTTACTAGCTGTGTGACTCTGGGCAAGTCACTTAACTCCAATTACCTCACCAAAAAAAAAAAAAAAAAATTGAAAATGTAGCATATGCTCTATCATCACCTAAGGATATGCTTAGACACAAAAATTATTCATTGCTTTTGAATTTCTAGAATGCTATAATCATAAAGACCCTCCATGATTTTTTTCACCTTCATTTACAAAAATGTCACAAACCTCATTATTCCAGAAACTTATAGTAATCTCTTGTTTTCTAAAGTACAATCTTGAAGATTACAACCATATGGATAATTTAGATGATGTTAACTGACATCAAATTATATGGGGACAAAAAGCACACTACAAAGTAACCAAAAGTCAAACTATTTTAAAGCATTCTAAGACTGCATATAATGAAAATGTCCAACCTTGAAGTGCATGTCCTAAATACACAGATAACTAAAATATACAATAGCTGTAAAATAGACAGGATGAGCTTTCATCGTTATTTATAACCATGTATTTAGTGATAAAATTCAGAAATAGTATTTGTTAGGTCTAACATTTAAGGTTCTCAAACTTATTTGGCCTAGTGCCGCCTATTTAAAAAAAAATTACTCAACACCCCTCTGGAAAGCTACTTTCTTTAACCCTTTAACAGTTTTTTAAAAAAAAAATTTGCATCATTTCTATATATATATATATATATAAACTTTTTTAAAGTATCTTAAATTTAAGAATTTATTGTAAATTTGTAGGTTTTTTCCTGCACTGTAATTTTAATGATGCAATAGTGTATCATGTAACCGTATAGCATTATACTGTAAACAAGTCAATACATGCACATATTCCTGCTGGTACATGCTGGACTTCTCGACAATGTGTGACATACTCGCCTGCCAACACTTGCTTGTTAAGACCTGTTAGCAGATTTGACCACTAATGGTTATGACTTGCATTTTTGTGTGTGTTTATTTGGAAAATAATGTAATCACTATGACTTTAACTCTGTTACACAACAGATGAAACATGTATGAACAGTTTTTCAAAATTGTCTTCTCCTGTTTCCTTATGCTTCCACTGCCCCCTTATTTTTATCCAATGCTCCCCAATTGCACCCAAGACTACTACCCTTGCCCTAGCTTGTTCCAATGCCTCCCAGGGGGTGGTACTGCCCACTTTGGGAACCTACACTATAGAGAACTATATTCAAGGAAGTGAAAACCACAGTGCTATAGACAGAAAAAAAAATGCTATTACTAATAACTTCCTCCACTAAAATTCTATCCTACAGGAAAAAGATTACAGTTATTTATTGAGGGCCAACTGAAATAAGGTAACACTTGTGTAATGGCCCAAATCAGTATAGTTGCATATATTCCTTCATAAACCTAGAACAGCACACATGTAAGACCTGAGAAGGAGAATGATCCATAACGGCAGAAATTCACTTATATTGTGTCGATCTTTTCATCAGAGACCAAACCAAATAAATGGCTAAAATGGCCTTTCTCAGCCATAGTACTGTTCACATATTAATCCAAATCATACAAGGATCAGTAACAGCAAAGGTAAATATGGAGATTTAAGTTCAACAAAGGCATTTCCAAGGGGTATATAAAATGTCTTAAATGAAGATCAAATGAAATAAACATTTTTCTACTGATATAGTCTCTACACCATTTTTTTCTCAGAAGAAATCACAGTGTTCTAGAACACTGGAGTCTCTTTAGTGAAATTCAGAGTAATGAGAATTAAACTGGCTTAAACATTCATAAAAAAAAAAAATTCAATGTCCATAGTACAATAAACCCTGACAATTGTCAGAAATGAAGAGGAGGAAATTATGTTGCATTGCTTTTGGGGAATTCTACAGTACATTTAATGATCACAAACTATCTACTATGGCAAAAGCTTATAGGCTCAGTATACCTGCAAATCATGGAATGAATATAAAAGACCTAAAATTACCAGAGACATTTAGGAAGTAGAACTTCTAGCAAGACAGAAAAGAGAATGCTTATGAATAAGTTACTACACTACCTAGATACAGTTTCAAATGTGCCAAATGAAAAAGAAAAACCAGATAAAAGGGGTAAATGAGGACTTTCACAGGAAAACATCTGAAAGGAAACTAAGACAAAAGAAACAGGCAAACACAGAAAGGCCCTATTACTGTAGATAAATAGGATAAAGAAAGTGGAAAAAATAAGATTGTAATAACATATTGTAATAACACTCAGGAAGTGAGAATGACTTTAAGGCAAGACTCTCTAGGATTGTTTAGAATCACATTAGCAAGACAAAGAGATCTGAAACAATATAAGATTAGGAATAACATTACTTAAAAGAAGAATTCAGAACGAGTGAAAATCGACAAGGTAGAAGATTTTAGAATATCAATGAATTTAGTGGATTTGCATAGGAAAATATGAAGAGAACAAAAACAAATGTAGAGATAGAAAAAACAAAGTGAAATAAAGAAATGACAAAATAAGAACTTCAAATCTCTACAAACTTCGCAAAAAGAGCTCAAGTTTTAGATCTAAAGCAAAAGTCTGAAAATTTTTTTAGTTTCCCTAAAAAAATATCAAGTACCAGAAAGCCTGAATACTGTGTTTCTGGAAATCATTCAACAAAAGCAGGGCTTCTTAAACTTTTTCCACTCGTGACCCCTTCAGTTGTGACCCACAGTTTGAGAAATGCTGAACAAAAGAACCTAGAAGCACTAGAAATATATGCAAAACAGAATCCACGGGCTGATAAAGAGGAACTCTAAGCTTAACTCACCTAGAAATGCAATCAAAAAAGCTCACAAAAAAATAGGAGGAAACAAATTATTCAAAAAAGCACGGAATGAAAAAAAATAACAAGAAAGAAAAAGGAAAGAAGGGAGGGAACAAGACACACAGGGGATCCTCATTATTGGAGTATTAATTATCTGAATCTCTCTCCTTAAGAGATTTTGAGACTGTATCTTGTTTTAGCTTCTACCTCTGATTTCAAGGATGTAAAGAACTCCAAACTAAGCAAACTTTTCTTACTACCAATGCACAACAGCAACTCTACTGTAACTTATTATCTCAAGAGAGGCACCTGGGGTGCTGAGAGGTCAAATGATTTTCCCAGGATCAAAGTCAATAAAGAGAGGAACTGGAAAGGTCTTCCTGACTCTTAGTTGGTTCTCTATACAATACTTTCCCATCAGAGGTTACTTAGTAAAGTAAAAACTGTCATAATGCTAAAACATTTGTGAATGTACTGACCACTTGTAAACATTAGTCATCACACCATTCAATCACCAGATTCTACTGTTACCACCAGCAACACATCCCTCAAACCCTGCCAAAATCTTTGTCAGTTTCTGACCGTCAGTTTGGCTTCAAAGCAGAATGATTCAAAAATTTAAAAATTAAAGACAGGCTCTTTGGGAAAATGTATGTAACCTTTGAATATTTTTACATAAATGTCCCTATTTATGATCTTGCAAAAAATTCACAGTTGAAGTAAAATGTTATAGAATTACTTACAATCCTACTGGAAAAATTATATGCCATCTCCTAAAACACTTGACTCCTTTTTCTTTTTATAATAGAGTATAATTGCAATTATAATAAATTATATAATAAATATAAATAAATTTTATTAAATAATGTAAAATAAGGTATCTTATGTGAGAGAATGTAAACATCTTGAGGGCAACGCCCTCGTCATTTTATTCTTTGTAACTTCAGTGTGGGGCACAGAGATGATATTTAATAAATATTTATACAATATATTCATAATGTCTAGTTTTATTTTTCAAGATGAAGTCACAATCAAACTTATTTTTCACTATAAACTATGAAATGTAGTTCAACATTTCACAAGGATTCACTTAATTTTATTAATTTTGTAGTTACTTTGAATGGGATTTTCGTCCTGGATTTTAAAAATTGCTATATGAAAATGCTATTTTTTTTTATTTTATAACCTGTAACTTTAATGAAACTATTGTCTCACCACTGTTTAACCACGATAACAGCCTTCCAACTCCCTTCTCTTGCACTCATGCAGATATCCTCTACTTAGAATGTCTCATTTAAGAACTGCCTATCCAATTACTGTCCATTTTGATATCCAAGTTCTAAAGTTGTTTCTTCCAAAAAATAATAATAGTAGTGCACAATTACAGAAGTGCATAAGATTTACAAGTCACCTGTGTATGAGTAGGGGGAGTGAACTGTTAAGTGATCAGCCTATGTTCCAGAAAGAAAAGATTGCTGGAGAGGGAAGGGAAGATAGGAAATCAACCACCATGTCCTATCATAAAATCTAGGTCTGATAATATTGGCACAACCTAGTTATGACCACAGCATATCTGTCCAATTATTTAGTTCTTCCTTTACTTTATGAGCACTGTATTGTACTTAACTTTATTTTGTGTGTTGGACAAATTCGCTACGAAGGTCACATACATAGTGGGAGAGAGGGGATCTTTAATTTTGATTCCAGCTCTAAATTCTATAATCTTAAGATCTGAGCCACAGGCTTAGCTACCTCAAACAAAGTCCTTTTCCCTGGGAGGCAACTTGAGGTACTAGAGCACACATAGGCATGGAGTCAAGAAATCCTGGATACAAATTCGACCATGGGCAAATCATCTAACCTCCCCAAACCTAAGTTTTCTCATCTGTAAAACAGGGATTGTAATGACACTGATACTAATTGCCTCACCAGGTCACATCAAGCTTAAATGAAAATATATACATAAAGGGCCATGTGAACTTTAAAGCATTAATGTTAGTTATTATTAATGGAAGTGAAATAACTAACATTTATTGAACCTCTCAAAATTGGTAAGATATTTTACATTATATAAATTATCACAAAAGGGAATTTGTCTACAAAAGTATCTATTACATTCATGTAGCACATGATCGCTTTTAAAGCCCCTTTACAGACCTAAACTTATTTCTGACCCTAACAGAACCGTAACGGAAAGGTATAAAATACTTTTACAGACATTTTACAAAAGAGAACATACAGGGAAATATAACTTATCCAAAGTTTCACAATGACTCAGTGGTAAAACAGAAAAAAGTCCTTATATACACAAAAATACATATGGTAGCATTTTTCTCAGATAGCAAAGAATGTGAAACAAAGTAGATTCCAATTGCTTGGGGAAGAGCTAAACAAATTGTGGAACACAAATATAAAGGAACATTATTACTATGCTATAAGAAATGAGGAATATACAAAAACAGAGAATAGAAAGATCTTATGAGCTCATGAAGAGTGAAGATGCTTAAGGACACAATATACATAATGACTACAACATAAACATTAATAACCACAAAAAATTGAAAGTTGTAAAATTATAAAGAACAAGCATGTCTGCAAAGAAAAGCTATGAGAAAATATACTCCCATTCCTTTGCAGAAGTGGGAGGTCCTTGAGTGAGATACATTACACATATTTGCAGACTTTTTCAATATTATAATCAGTTACGCTGAATCTTTTCTTTCTTGTTCCCATGAAAATATTGTTCTATGTGATGATAACTCTCTGAGAGTGGAAAGGGAAAGATATAAAGGGAAATTATGATGATGTAAAAGGCAAATATCAGTAAAAACTTATTTTAAAAGACATTCTTTTTGTACAAAAGCTTTTTAATTTTATGTAATTAAAATTTACTTGTCTTTGACAATCTGTCTCTTTAATTTTTGGATTGCTTAGGGAAATTTTCAAAATATCTGAAATATACTTTTTTTTTTTAAAATGATGTGATCTTTTATATTTTAGGTCATGCATACACTAGGAGCTGCCTGTGGGTATTTGGCGTAAATTACTGATCTAAACAAAATTTCTGCCAAACGATCACCTACTTTTTCAAGGCAATTTATGATAAACGGGGAGTCATAATCTGAAGGGCTTATGTACAGGGTTTTGCTGAACACTAGACTGCTGTGTCCAGCAATTTGTTCCTGTGTCTGGCTTGCCTACTGTGTTCCAGTCATCAGAATTAATAAATATTTACTAAGCACCTACTATCTGCCAGGCATTGTGCTAAGCAATGGGTATTAAAAAAAAAAAAAAAGGCAAAAAATAGTCCTTGCCCTAAAGAAGCTCACAATCTAATAACTGCAATAATAATGTCATTACTTTTATTATTTTTTAAACTAGTAGCAATTAGTTTTAATGAATACTGCTTTATAATATAATCAGTGAACTGATAATGCTATTATTCCTTCACTCTTTATTTTCTAATTGCTATTTTCCTTAAGACTGAAGATATCCTGTTCCTCCAAATGAATTCTGGTATTTTGCCTAATTCTATATAACTATCCTTGGCAATCTGAGTATTTCACTGAATCAAATAATTTAGGTAGAGTATTCATTTTAATATGTTAGTGAATCATAATCATAAACAATGGTTTGCCACTCTATTGCCACTTCATTTGTTTCTGTAACAAGTATTGTATAGCTGTTTGTCTGGTTAACTTCTGTGAATTTTTACATTTGTATTTATTTTTCCAGAATTTCTTAATCATTTCTTTTTCCCATCATTTGTTTCATTTCAAGGCACTTACTCTTTAGTTTTAATTACTCACCCACTTGTAAGTAAACAATTCTGAAGACTTTTATTTGTGAAACAATGAATACCTTAAGGAATCCCCTCAGTTTTCCCTCTTGCAACCAATCTTAAGTAATTCATATAATGTATCAATTTCATGGTACATACATTTTACTAGAAAACACACACACATACAACCAAATGAGTTCTGTCTTTGCTCAAGTCTATCTGTTCCTATAATTTATGCATAAAGACAAAAAAGGATATGGTGAACTATATATAGTAAACTATATCACCACCACTGGGTCTTACTATAAAACATGAAAGTGACAGCATTTTCAGTTATGAACCTCTTCTTTTTCTAATTTTTTAAAATTAAAAATAAAAATGTCAATAAAGACATGAAAATCAGTCACTGGAGAAATGGAATGCAGAAAAATACTGTCAAATGTGTCTTTTATTTACTGTAAACTTAAATGTATAACTGATGAGCATTTTCTGTTTCCCTAATAACAAGAACTCAGTTTCAACAGTTTCTTTGAGATTTTGTGAGTTAAGTTTTTATAAGTTATGTTTGCTGATTTAAAAAAATTAAATTTATTTCTATAAGCGTTTATTATGGCTCCTTCCTAAAGTGTCCTCCATTAACCACTGAAATAGAAAACTAAAATCTTCATTAATAAACACGCATAGTCCAACAAAATTTCAACATTTTCTATTTCCAAAAAATGTATACACAGTACTGAAAAGTGATTTAAGTATTAGCTCAAATTAGTCATATAATCAATATTTCTCCAACTACTTAGGTCTGCATTTCTTTCTTTTTTTTTAAGCCAATTGGGGTTAAGTGACTTGTCCAGGGTCACACAGCTAGTCTGAGGCCACATTTGAACTCAGGTCCTCCTGACTCGCTGGTGCTCTCTACATTGAGCCATCTAGCTGCCTCTAGGCGCTTTAAAAAAAAAAAATAAATAAATAATTTTTTTTTTTGGTCATGATTTTCAAACAGTCTGATAAATCTTAAATTATCTCTCCTTACCCATTTTCCAAATCAGTTGTTTTTTACTTTTTAATCTATTGATTTTAGTTAAGTATTTCCTGCTCATTCATTGTTTTCTGTGTAGTCCATTTCAGTTTTCAGGGCATTTAGCTCTTCACTGAGGTTTTTCATCATCTGTTCTAACCTATCAATTCTCCTTGGCATTCTTCCTTCTCTAGCTATTCCATTTTATTATCTCTTGTTTCATATTCTTCCAGTTATTCTTACCCTTGTGGCCAGGACATTTTTTTTTCTCTCTGAGGTTTTACTTGGATTTAGTCTCTACTTTGGGGTTTATTCCCTGTGTACCTGAGCATTTCAGTATTTATGCCATGATTTGTTTCGTTTGCTCATCTCAACAGCCTCAATAATTAGGTTGGGGAAGGAAAAAGGGAGAGTGCTTGGGTCAAGATTTGCTCTTGCATTCCTGAATAGCTTGGTCAGGCTATGCCTGGTCCTGAGTGTGGTGATCAAGAATACTGTCAAGGGACTCGAAGTGCTCTCCCACACTAGGCTCTTCCCTTTTGCCAAACGGCTCAGGAACAGCCCTATATTAGGCTCTGCCTAGGGCCGTTCTCACCCCCCTGCTGGGCTCAGTAGCCTCCTCCACACTGGGTTACTACCATGGGGTTTCTGAGTCAGCCTGGGATAGTCTTTCCCTAGGACCAGTCTTCTGGTACTTTTGCCATATTGAACTCCATTTGGAGCCCTCCTTCTCTATGCTTTTTACCTACCTCAGTTTGTACCTTAGGGTTTCTTCAGGATTCTAGAGGACCTTCTGTGTAGCTGTGGGCGAAATGGATGAGTCTACAGGTGATTTTCCTTATTTATTTTTGACTGGTACATTCAAAATTTTTTCTGGACTGTTTGTGGGATCAAAATTTCTCTAGCTCTTAGCACATCACCACCTTACTATCTTTTATAAGTGATTTGTGTCAAACTGATTTCTATCCTGCTACTTTAATGAAATCTTTAATCATTTGTATTTCTTTCTCTGATAATTCTTTGCGGTTTTCCAAATAAGCCACAGTAATAATCCTAAGTCATAACTTGACAATCACTCTGAGAACATTTCTATCTTTAATTTTCTCTGCTGCCTTATTGCTAATAATCAGCATTTCTAGAATACATAAAACAGTAGTCAAGAGAGGGATCATTCTTGTATTTACCAAATATTTACTGGAAAAAAAAAATCAACTGTTTCATTACTCAACATATCCAAACCAGAATTTTTTATTTTTCTGCAAACCCCCCTGCCTTGAACATTCTGCTTTCTCTTGTAAGAAAGCTTTTAAGTTTTAAATATATAATATCGACCTTGTCACTAAGTGTCCTTCCATTCTTATGCTCCTAAGGGATAAGCTTAAGTGAGTATAATATTTTATTAAAGGTTCTTTTTTAAAAATTCATTTTAGGAAGTAGACATATATAAATATTTTTTGTTGTTCATATGATTATAAATTAATTTCTTTCTTAATTTTTTTTTATCTTTTTTTTTCTTTTTTAGGCAATTGGGGATAAGTGACTTGCCCACACAGCTAGTTAAGTGTCAAGTGTTTGGTCTGAGGCCAGATTTGAACTCAGGTCCTCCTGACTCCAGGGCCTGTGCTTTATCCACGGTGCCACCTAGCTGCCCCAGTCTTACATTTTTTATATCAATCCAATTTGATTTATATAAATAAGCAATTTTTTGGATATATGGCTATAGTCCCTATACTGACATAACATTTAAAAACTACATCAACATCCATTAGTGTGATTGATCTACTGCTTGTTTCACTGCTTTATTCCTTCTCGTTTGAGTACAAAGTAATATATTTGTCTCATAAAAGGAGCTTGGTAGAAAGTATTTTCTTAATTACTAAATGGTAAAGATGAAAAGTCATTGGAATGGTAGTAGGTTATAAAGGTATTATTAAAATGCTGTTGGATTTATGAATTAGTCTAAACATCTGGGAAAACAAGGTAGAATCATGTTAGAAAAGCCACTAAAATATTTACTTGTGATCCAAAAACATCACAACTGGGAATATATAACAAAAAGGTAAAAAACAGAAAGGTCCTATATGTAAAAATACGTATAGAACATTTTGTGATAACAAAAAGCTAGAAACAAATTCCAGCAAACTGATAATGAAAGATAGTCTCCCTCTTCTGGGGTAAGGGGAAAGTTTAAAGAGAGGAAAGAAGATGAAGGTAAGGTGTAGACTATTACAAACCTTTAAGAGTGAGGACGTAGGGAAAACTAATGTTATGACCCTGGTTGGGAACAGAAGAATAATGATGCCTTCAAAATAAAGAGGAGAGGTGAGTTTGGCAGAATAATAATGAATTCTATTTTGGATATGTTGAGTTTAAGAAGTATATAGGTCATCTAGTTTGAAATGTTTAACAGGAAACTGGTGAGGCAAGACTAGAGCTCAGTAGAAACACAAGGGGAGGATTTTATATAGTGTTTTACATAGTGCTTTAAGGTTCACAAAAGTGCTTTACAGATACTATCTCATTTGATTCTCACAACCCTGGAAGGAAGATGCTATTCTTATCTCTATTTTATAGATTAATCAATAACTCAATCAACCAATACATACTAAGTGCCTACTATGTTGCAGATACTGTGCTAAGAGCTGGGGATACAAAAATAGACAAAAGACAGTCTTGGCCATTAAGGAACTTACAATCTAGTCAGTGTACAACATGTAAAAAAACATACAAAAGCTAAATACATGATAAATAGGAAATAATTAACAGAGGGAAGGCATTGGAATGAAGAGGGGGTGGAAAAAAGGCTTCCTATAGAAGGTAGGGTTTTAATTGTGATTTAAAGGAAGCCAGGGATATCAGGAGTCAGAGCAAAGGAGAGAGAGCATTCTAAATAATGCCTAGAGTTGAGAGATGGAGTGTCTTCTTTATGGAACAATTAGGAGGCCAGCGTCATTGGATCAACAAAGTCATGTTAAGGAATAAGATGTAAGAAGGCTAGAAAAGTAGGTGTGAGCTAGGTCATGAAGGGTTCTGAAAGCCAAACTAAACATTCTGGATTTGCTCTTGGAGGCAACAGGAAGCCACTGGAATTTACTGAGTAGGGGGTGACATGATCAAACTTGGATTTTAGGAAAATCATTATAGTGGCTGAATGGAGGATGGACTGGAATAGGGAGAGACTTGAGGCAAGGCAGACCCACCAGCAGGCTATTGTAGCAATCCAAGTGTGAGATGATGAGGTCCTGTACCAGAGTGGTGGCAATGTTAGGAGTTTGAGAAAAAGTAGGAGAATCTGAGAGAAGCTGCAAAAGTGAAATCAAAAGGCCTTGGCAACAGCTTGGATATTGAAGGGTAGGGACAGGAGAGATAGTGAGGAGTCCAAGATGACTCCCAAATTGCAAGCCTGAGGATCTGGGAAGATGGTGTTACCTTCTACAATAACAGGGAAGGTAGGTCATGGGAAAGGTTTAGGGGGAATGATAATGAGTTCTATTTTGGACATCTTGAGTTTAAGATGTCTATTAGACATTCAGTTCAAGATGTCTCAGAGGCAGTTGGAAATGCAAGACTGGAGGTCAGCAAAGAAACTGGGGCAGGAAAGGTAAATTTGAGAATCATCAGCATAAAAATGGCAGATAAATCTATGGGAACTGATGATATCACCAAAAGAAGTAGTAGAGAAGGAGAAGAAAATCATGATAAAAAGAGATTATATGACCTGCCCAGTGTCACAGAGCTAGCATGTGTCTGAAGCAGGATATGAACTGAGATCTTCTTGACTCCTGGTCCAGCACTCTAGCCAATGTGCCATCTAACTACCTTATCTTGAGTGACCTGAATAGAGATGATAACTGAACCCAAAGGAGCTATTGAATTAATTAAGTATATTGCCTAGTAAATTGGAACTGTTCTTAGTGGAATAATGAATAAGTAACACTGAAAAAGTATGATGCAATTTGGAACTATGCTTCTAGTAACTATGTTACTAAACAGGACATATCCTTTTACCTAGAATAACACAAACAGACATATCTCAAAGAGATCAAAGAAAGAGGAAAAGAATCCACATGCGTAAAAACATGGTTTAATTATCTATAAATATGCTATATTGATTTAATGTTACTTGTGGTAATAATAGCTAGCATTTATATAGTGTTTTAAGTTTTTCAAAGCACTTTTTTTTTTCTTTTGGCAAGGCAATTGGGGTTAAGTGACTTGCCCAGGGTCACATAGCTAGTAAGTGTCAAATGTCTGGTCTGAGATCATATTTCAACTCAGGACCTCCTGACTCCAGGGCTGGTGCTCTATCTACTGTGCCACCTAGCTGCCCCTCAAAGCACTTTTGCAAGTATTACTTTATAACAACCTTTGAATGTAGGTGCTTATTATCACGACCTCCATTTTACAGATAAGAAAATTGACACAGAGATTAAATGTCTTGCTCAGGGTCACAAAGTTACTAAATGTCAAGCTGGATTTGAACTCAGCACTCTATTCAACTAGTTGAATGATCTTAGTTAAAAGTATCATTGTTGTTCTCTTTTTCTTATTCAGTTTCTTCCTTTTGGTGTCATCTCCCTTTGGGGGAAAAAAGATCTGTTAGTTGTACATTTCTGCAAAATAAAAGAAGCTTCCAATTTTTACTCAAATACCAGAAGTATTCAGGTTAAAAAAAAAAAGGGAACCACATTCTGAACTATCTTGTATGTGATTTAGATAACACACATCATTTCTTGCTAGTTTTTGAAGAGGCAAATCAAAGGTGAACATAAAGATAGACAAATCTTTATGATGAAAATAACAATCACATACATTAAACTGAAAAGATTTTGTACTAACAAAGCCAATGTAACCAAGATTAGAAGGGAAGCAGAAAGCTAGGAAACAATTTTTACAGTCAGTGTCTCTGATAAAGGCCTCATTTCTAAAATATATAGCGAACTGAGTCAAATTTATAAGAATACAAGTCATTTCCCAATTGATAAATGGTCAAAGAATATGAAGAGGCAGTTTTCAGAGGAAGAACTTAAAGCTATCTATAGTCATATGAAAAAATGCTCTAAATCACTATTAATTAGAGAAATGCAAATCAAAAAGACTCTGAGGTACCACATTACACCTATCAGATTGGCTAACACGACAAAACAGGTAAATGATAAATGTTGGAGAAGATGTGGGAAAATTGGAACATTAATGCATTGTTGGTGGAGTTGTGAACTGATCCAACCACTCTGGAGAACAATTTGGAACTATGCCCAAAGGGCTATAAAATTGTGTATACCCTCTGACCCAGCAATACCACTTCTACATCTGTATCCCAAAGAGATCATAAAAATGGAAAAAGGACCCACATGTACAAAAATATTTATAGTGCCCTTTTTGTGGTGGCAAAGAACTGGAAATTGAGGGGATGCCCATCAACTGGGGAATGGCTGAACAAGCTATGGTAGATGAATGTAATGGAATACTATTGTGCTATAACGAAATGATGATGAGTAGGCAGACTTCAGAAAAACCTGGAAAGATTTATCTGAACTGTTGCTGAGTGTCTGCTGAGCAGAACCAGGAGAACATTGTACACAGCAACAGCAACATTGTGTGATGATTAACTTTCATACATTTGGCTCTCCTCGGCAATGCAAGGATCTAAGACAACTCCAAAAGACTCATGATTGAAAAGGCTATCCATACCCAGAGAAAGAACTATAGAGTCTGAATGCAGATCGAAACATACGATTTGATCTCTTTTTTTCTTTTCTTATTTTGTTTCTTTTTTCTCATGGTTCCTCCCATTGTTTCTAATACTTCTTTACAACATGACTAATGTGAAAATATGTTTAACAGGAATGCATATGTAGAGCCTATATCAGATTTTGCATGCTGTCTTGGGGAGAGGGGAGGGAAATTTAAAACTCAAAAGCTTATAGAAGTGAATGTTAAAAACTAAAAATAAATAAATCAAAAAGAAAAACAGAAAATGTCAATCATTAAAATTCTAGTTAAGTGACTACCATATCTTCAAAACTTGATGTAGGTGTCACTCTCCTCAGTAATGCCTTTCCTGATCCTTGCCACACCTATCCCGAGCCTGTGCTCTTTCCCTCCTGAAACTTTCCATTTGGCCATCTTGTGTCCAGGTCATCACACAGTGGGATAAAGCTAGGAACTATGTAATTTGTTTTCTTCATATCCCCAGCACCTAGCACACTGCAGTTACTTAATGTTTATCTGTCTGAACTAAATTAAGAATCAAGTCTTGTTAGAATAATCATTTTCTTTTTTGGGGGTCAGGTTACTAGGCGAGTTGTTAGAAAGTATAAAGTATACCTGGATTTTAGTCACACATATTCATGATATTATTTTGGACAAGATTGAGGGATGTGCCTGGATGGCAATTAGGTGAATTCAGAAGTGGTTTAATGATTAGACTCAATAATGAAATGGAAGGAGTTGTTAATGTTATGTCCTAAGGATTTGTCCTTTACTCTGTGTGAGTAACTTTTATCACTAAAATGTAGGCAATAAGGGGCAGAAAGGCTCAAGTATAAGGGAAATATCCTATATAAGTTATCAAAAAGTGGATTGGGATGTCTCAGGACAGTGTGTTCTCTTTCATTAGATATTTTCAAGCAAACCTTCAATGATCCTATGTTAAGGATGTTACAGTAGTTAACTACTCCACAGAGTTCGTGTAGGGATCAAATTAGTTAAAGTATGTAAATAATTTTTATTTATAAATTATTCTTCTTCTATTGATCAGATATAGGTGAGTCTCTGAGGTACCAACAACTTAGAGCTGTGATATGGATGTACTTTAGGACTTGGGATTATATCTTAGAAAAGGGGTTCATAATTTTTTCTGTGTCATGGACCCCCCTTTGGTAGACAGGCAGGCAACAAACATTTTATAGGCACCTGCTATGTGCGAGGCACTGTGCTAAAGGCTGGAGGTACAAAGAAAGGCAAAAGACAGTCCCTGCTCCTCGAGAAGCTCACAATCTAATTGGGGAGATAGCATACATACAACTATGCATAAACAAGCTATATACAGGATAAGCAGGAAAATAATCAACAGAGACAAGGCAGTAGAATTAAGAGGAGTGAGAAATTGCTTCCTATTGAAAGTGGGATTGTAGCTGGGGCTTAAGGCCAGGAGGCAGAGATGAGGAAGAAGAGCATTGCAAGACATGCCAAGTGAAAATGCCTGGAATTGGGAGGTGGAATATCTTGTTTGGGAAATAGCAAGTGTCACTGTCAGTGATATTGGATCAAAGAGTACATGGGGGAATGTAAGGCATAAGAACACTGGAAAAGGCAGGGTGAAGTCTATGGACTCTGTTCTTAGAATCATGCATAAAATTAGAGACATAAAATTACAAAGGAAAAAAACTTATAAATATAATTATAAAAATAGTTTAAAAAAAAACAACTAAATTCGCAGACTCCCTAAAATCTATCTACAAGACCTACAAGGGGGTCTGCTGACCTCCACTTAAAAATATCTACTTTAGGGGGCAGCTAGGTAGCACAGTGGATAAAGCACCAGCCCTGGAGTCAGGGGGACCTGAGTTCAAATCTGGCCTCAGGCACTTGACACTAGCTGTGTGACCCTGAGCAAGTCACTTAACCCTGACTGCCTCACCAAAAGAAAAAAAAATGTCATAAGAGTGTCATAAAGTAAGCTGAACTATAGTCTCCACCTAAAATGCCCTAGCTCCTATAATTATTCCCTATTGTCTAAAAGGATGGTAGGAGAGGATTTATGTTCTTCAAAAGGAGCTTTCTTCTTCCTCCTCATCAGAAGGATGTATTCTAGGACATAAGCCCCTGTGGGTGTGCATGATTCTATTACATAATTCCAAAGTATCATTTACATTAAGATTAGAAGTCCTTCAGTACAAACAACTTTAGGCCAAAGACACTATTAAAAATAAATATAATTAAAACCTCTGATGGCAAAAAGTGAAGAGGAATTAAGAAGCATTTTGATGAGGGTGAAAGATGACAGTGTAAAAGCTGGTTTAAAGCTTAACAAAAACCCCCCAAGATACTGGCAATTGGTCCCATCACATCACTTCTTGACAAACAGAAGAAGAATAGAAGAAGTATCAGATTTTATATTCTTGGGTTCAAAGATCACTACAGATGGCGACTGCAATCATGAAATTAAAAGAAACTTGCTCCTTGTAAGAAAAGCCATGGCAAATTTGGTCAGCGTACTAAAAAGCAGAGACATTACCTTGCTGACAAAGGTCTGTATAGTCAAAGCTATGGTTTTTTCAGTAGCAACATACAACTGTGAGGGTTTGGACTTATAAGAAAACTTGAGCACCGTAGAATTAATGCTTTCAAACTATGGGGCTAAAGAAGCCTTTTGAGAGTCCCTTGACATCAAGGAGATCAAATGAGTCAATTCTTAAAGAAATTAATTCAGGCTATTCATTGGAAAGTCAAATGCTAAATCTGAAACTTAAACACTTCTCTAACAAGTGACAATGCTTATTCCAAGCCCAAGAAATATGCCAGTAAATGCTCCCCACATTCAACCTTCCCTCTCCTAATAGCAGACAATATTTTTAGAAATACATCAGCATAGCGGCTAGTATCAAGATAAAGAGCTTCTCTAAAAGTAAGCAACTCACTAACATCAAAGAATAAGCCTAAAGAAGAAAGTGAAAGAAGGAGCAAGCCAATGCTAATAACTATTTTTCTTTTTCTCTGCTGTCTAGAAACAGTAATGCATTCACTGGAACATGAGTAAAAAGGTCCTAGTTACTGAGTCCAGACAATTTATCCTTATGGGGGGAAGGAAAGAAAGGAGAGGGAAGGTCTAGTTCTCTTTATTTGGAGGAAATCAATGTATTTCCCAGCATGAACTCACAAGAGGCTTAGGAAAAAATAGCTAGTTCAAAAATCATACAAACAAGCTTTCTCCAGCACAGAATGGACTAGTACAGAATAACCTGGTTAATTTCGACCTCCCAGCTCCCACTCCTTACAGACATGAAAATACTATTTGTCAAAAAGTTATCTCATGTGGATGATCTTCATAAATTGAGTTCAAGTTTCTCTTTCAAAAGACTAGGATTAATACTTACAACATTTATAGGTTTAACCTAAAATAGAAAAATGGAAGTAAAGAGCAAAGACACAAAGACCTAGGAAAATAATAAATGGACAAGGGAAAAAATGCTGGAAAACTCACAAATGGAGACAATACTAAATCAGTCTCTTACTAGAGAAAAGCAATACTGAGACTTTAAAGAAAGAAAATGAAGTTGAAATTCTGAAAGGTGGTAAATTAAGGCTGACTTCTATCCTCCTTTCTTAGAATCACAGCACTATTGAGCCAAAAATAGTTCAGTAGTCACCTAATCAAATCCTGTCATTTTACTGATCAGAATGTTGAAATTTAAAGACATTAAGTAACCTGCTGAACATCACAAATATAACAAGTGAAAGAAGACCTGGGTTGTTACCCTCAGTTCACTACGAGAGTTCAGGCCTCTTACAATTTCACTCAGCAGCCTCTCTAACATAACCATTTATATCTTTCAAGCATATAGCAATAAAAACCTAGCATTTATTTTCAGTTCTCTGTGGATCTTCCATTTCTTCATATACTAGTCCCATTTTCTCTCAATTCTTTTTATCTTGCCCTCCCTTTATTTTTCTGTTCACCCATTCTGTTCATATCCTAAAGATTTTAGAAGTGTTCGAAGGATTTAGAGTTCAAAGGGACCTTAAAAATCATTTAATACAACCCCTTCATTTTACGGATGCTGAAACTGAGTCCAGTCAAGTGACTTGCCAAAGGTCCTACAAACAGGAAGCTATTCTGTTTTCACTCTGCCACCTTTTCACCTTTGGGCCTTTGCACATGAATGGAATGGACTCACCTTTAAAGTCTCATGTTTACAGGATGAAGTTCCTCCTTCCTCAACAGCCCAACTCAGAAGTCTCTCCTTCTCTGACCTTCCCCCAGATGAAAACTACCTCACTTTCTCAAATTTTTTCAAAGCATTTTGCCAGTGGTTCTCACAGGTTCACAGATTAAGGGCTGAAAGGGACTTTAGGAGATCATTTAGTTCACAATTTTCATTTTACAAATGAGGAAACTGGGCCCAACAAAGTGAAATTACTTGCTCAAGGTCATGCATAATAACAGCAACACTCAAGATTTCAAAGTACATCCTTCAATTCTAAATCCAAAGTGTTTTTCTGTGCTCCATGCATGCACATTATTTTGATCCCATTCTTCTTTTCATCATGATTATCTTTTCTCACCCCATCCAATTAGCTTGCAAGTTCCAAGAATACATGAATTTATGTCATAACTGTCTTTGTATACTTGGCATTTACCCACTAATAAGTGCCTTTAAAGGGTTTCATGAATTATAAAATACTTTTGTTCTAATAATTCAATTGGTTTCATTTACTTTCAATTACTTTTTAGTGCTTCTCATACTCCACCCCCAACCCTGCTTATATAACAATTATGACTCTTCAGCTCACTGAGCCAAATGTAGTAGTAATTTACTTCCTTGGATGATTTGTTATGTATAACACACACACAAAAACAGCAAGAAAACAGCTGGGAATATTTATTTCCAAACATACTCCAGAATATTCTTTATACCCAGGAACACTCACCATAAGAGATTGTTCCAAGGTAGCATGCCTCTCTTCTTTCTCAACTGTTCTTCGACAGTCTGGACATACCCAAAGTGGAAGATGCAGCATACTATTTGCTTTAGGAGATGTTGAAAGTGCCATTTTGCTAGAATTTTTAATCCCACTCTCTGAAAGTGAGGAATCTTTCCGCTCACTTCTACAAAGAAGACAATGCTCTCCAGTTGTATATGGTGCTCTCTGACCCAAGCCAAAAGTAAATGGAGTCTGAAACAGATTAAAAACGTTTACGTTTTCAACATTATAAAAACAAGTTCATCTTTTACCATAAATTAACATTTTTTCACTGTGCCACTAGGATATTCAGAAGGAATAAAAAGTCTATGCAAATGATTCATAATTATCTGAGTCAATATGTAGTTTTAATGTCCCAGAGCCTTACAACATGTCAAGTCAGATAAACCAGTCAGAATAAACACCTCATTCAGGTGGGGGCTTGAAAGTTATTCAATTTCTTTAACCTGTCTAGAAATCTTGTTTGCTACTACTCTTTACTGGTAACAGACAAAATAATGAGAGAAAGCATATGGAGAAGCAAACCTGCTGTTTAACAATTCAGGATAGCCTCCCCTTAATATTTCTATTCTCAAATTGTTCTCAGTTAACTAAACTATACTCCCTTACCCATCCAAAGGGAAACTGTTACCATTCCTTATTTCTTCCGGCTCCCCCTTGAAGTTACTAAGTAATGCCTGCTCCCAGGCTTTACAGGGAACTGCAACCCAGACTGATTTAGGAGGACATCAATATCACATTGGCTGAAGCAGTTTTAGGTTTTCAGACTAAGCCAAAGCACTTAAGCTATAAAATGGATCTCAAAACTTCCTTTTAGCATTGTTAAAGCTGTTATTTGCAGTAAGATTAAAACAGAGATGTCTATCAACACTAAGGAACTACTTAAGTAGATGAGATAATACAAAGAAGAAAATATGATTTGTGCTTAAAAAAAAAAAAAGAGCAACAATTGATTTAAATCAAAAGATGAACACATATATAATGCCCCTTAATCAAAATACCACTTCAGGTGATAAACTATCGTTTATCACCTTTAGATCTACAATTTAAAGCAAAGGAAAAAAAAAAGCTTTAAGACTAAATGAACAGCAGTACTTAACTTGTACATTAAGTGCTGAGGCTAACAACTTTAAGAAAAAGACAAATTATATATCCAGTATAATATGCCATACAAACATATGAACCTCTCATTCAAAGAACATTAAGTACATATGCTGTACTATAAAGGAGACAAGATATAAAGATAAATATGTAAGTCTTCAAGGAACTTACAAATTATGACAACAAATATAGGAAAAGAAGAAAGAAGATAAGAAAAGAAGAGGGCTAGATGCTAAAGTTATCAGCATAATTGACATTTACTAGTTGTATGACCCAGAATAAGTCACATAACCACTTGGTGCCTCTTTTCTAATGGGTAAAATGGGGGCAAGTATTTGTATTATTTATCTCATAGGATGGTTCTTTGTAAAACCTCAAAGCTCTAGATAAATGTGAGCTATTATCTATCATCTCATCTTCACTGTCAGATTATATAAAACAATCAACTCCTTGATGGTAGGGACTGAGTCTTATTTATCAGTTAATTCTCCCCCAGCTCTTAGTATGAACTTAATAATTCATAAGTACTTCTATAAAACTATTACATTAAAGCAATTTGGGACTATGAGAAGAAAGTAACAAAAACAGTCATAATTTCTGACCTAGAAATTCTACTATGAGACCTATACCCCAAATGATTAAAAAAAGGATACACACATACACATTTATAGCAATAGTTTTTCGTAGTAGCAAAGAACTGGAAACAAAATAGGTGCCTATAAATAGAGAAATGACTAAACAAGTTCAGGTACATGAACATAATGGAATATGTGACATAAGAAACATAAAATATGACGAATACAGAAGGATGAGAAAACTTATTTGAACTGATACAAAGTGAAATAAGCAGAATCAGAAAAAAATACTCAATGAGTATCACTATGTAAATGAAGCCATCCTCTACTCCTCTCTAACTTGGCCCTCACATTCAGTAAATTGCCAAATTTTGCAATTTCTTTCTCTACAACATCTCTCCCACAGATTCCCTTCTCTCCATTCATATAGCCACCACACTAGTTCAAGCCCTAATTATTTCTTGTCTGGATTAGTACGACAGCTTTCAGTTCTCCGCCTCAAGTCCCTCCTCATTCCAATTCATCCCCCACGCAGCTGCCAAGGAGATTTTCCTAAAGAATAAGTCCCACCATGTTGTGTTGTGGGTCAATAAATTCCTGTGGCTCCCTATCACCTCCAGGATCAAATTCAAAGTCCTTTGTTTGACATTTAAAATTTTTTACAACCTGGTGTCATCCTCCCTTTCCCTCTTCTTACACTGCACTCGCCTCCTTCACATACTCATTTGCCATTCTTCCTAAATGACACTACACATCCTGTCTCTCGGCCTCAGCACAGACTGTTAACTCATGTCTGCAATGCTCTTCCTCCCAAACTCTTAGAATCCCAGGCTTCCTTAAATATTTAGCTCTAGACTCCTCTTTTGGTCTGCATTTAACTGCTAAGTTTTGATTTCTATACTGAATCTGCCCCATTAGAAAGTAAATTCCTATAGAGCAGAGATTGTTTTTCCTATTTCTTTTTATCTTCAGTAATTATTGATGAAAAACAGTAACACAAATAATAAAAATAGAATGATGTAAACTTATAATGACAAGCTTGATCCCAAATAAGAGAGATGACAAGGCATCTTCCTCTACTTGTTGGCAAAATCTAGCATATGATGGAATGTGGCATGTTAAGGTTACAATGTTAGTTTTGCTGAAATGTTTTTTCCTCTCTTAAAAAAAATTCTTTGGTACAATGGTTAAAGAGGGAAGGATATCCTAGTAAATATACCTGCAGTGTGGCTCACAGAAGGAGATACCATGGTCCAACTAAGTCATCTACTGGTACCATCTTAAGTATGACCTTTCCTTAGACTTTGATAAAGAAAGTCTAGGACTCTGACATCAAGAGCTCTGCAAAGATCAGTGTTTCCCACACTACCATCCCAGCAGCCACAGCTGTTGTCAAAGCTTTGTACATAATAAGCATTTAATAAGAGCTTTTTGGTTCATTCACTCATTAGCTAAAATTTATTTTAAAAAGTTATCGTAATATCTTTTAAAAAGGCCTTCTTCCTTTCTCATCTCACCATCAGTGCAGAGGGTATATACCAAGCACTGGGGATATAAGGCTACAGAATTTTACAGCTGGAATTGATATGCTTTTATCTTTCTCATCCCTGAAATACCTTCAATTGATCTAACCATTCTTATTTGCTAACATCCTGTATCTCTCATCCTCCTGTCAACTAAATTCTTTGAGAAAGTTATCTACACTATGTGATTATGCTCCCCTTCTTCTTACTTCATAACCCTTGGCATTTTGGCTTCTGACTTTCACCAACTATCAAACTTTTTTCAAGATCATCAATGACCTTTTTCTCACATTTGTTTATGAGGTTTTTATAACTTAGAACATGTTAATTTTCATAAACTATACAGCAAAGGTGAAAAACATGTATTTTCTTTTCGTTGTTATTGCTTATCTTATGGTTAAATTTGCCTTGGTCTGAAAAAGGGTACATAAATATGGTCCCCATCTATCACAATTTTGTAGTCTATTCCTTCCCTTAATTGAATCAACTTTTCCTTTAAAAATTAAGATGCGATTTAATGTATATACATAATGATATTATTTCATTACTTATGGTGCCTCTAAGCATAATACAACTTCTCTGTTTATTTCTTTTAACTATAACTATTTTTAATGTTGCTTTTTCTGAGATCATGACTGCTATTCCTACTTTTTTGAGCTCACATGAAAAATTATTTTAACTGTATATGAATCCTTATGTTTCAAATTTATTTCTTGGGGGAAAAAACTTTGTAGGATTGTTTTCTAATACATTGTTTGAGCCTCCCATTTTATGTATGAGTTCTTCCCATAAATGTTCAAAGTGATAAGGATTCATCCTATTTCCCTCAAACTTAAATCTTTTCTCCTCTCTGAATTCTCTCTGTATTCTCCCTTTGCAGAGAAGACACTGAAAGATAAAGAATATAATCAATACTAGAGATATGTAATGGAAGAGATGTGCTTTTACTCTACTTTCTCTCCTTTCTTCTTCTCTCATCAATCAATTATTAGTTCTCTTTTTCTTTATTTATTTTTAATTCTCCCTTTATAATTTACCTTACAAGGCTGAAATTCTTCTTCCATGTGACTGTTTTCCTGACGTACCTCTTAAGTCCTATTTTCTCCCTAGCGTGTGTGAACCCACATCAGTGTTTATAAAATCCTTTTTCCAGGTTCAAATAAAATGAGGTTCATATGATACCTGTTCCCCACACTCCTTCCATTTTTGTATATGTTTGCAATGCAACGCAATTGTGAGAAATAATTTCCCTTTCCTTTTTTCTTCCAATAGTCCTTTGTCTATCACATTTTTTCCCTCTAAGACCATTCAAATATTACAAAAACACCATCCAGTCCATCTGTTTGTCTTATTTAATTCCCTCTGTGACTCCTGAAAAATTATTAGGATTTTACTATTGTGCTACAAAGAAAAGACAAAGCAGGATGACTTCCAAAAAACCTGGGAAGACTTATAGGAACTGACGCAAAGTGAAGCAAACAGAACAAGGAGAACATTGTATACAGTAACAGCAATATTATAAGGATGGTTAATTGTGAAAGATTGAGCTACTCTGATCAAGATAATGATGCAAGACAATTTCAAAGGACCCATGATAAAAAATGCTATCCACCTCCAGAGAGAGAACTCAAGAACCTTTAGTGTAGATTAAAGCAACTTTTTTCACTTCCTTTATGTTTCTTGATTTTTTTCTTTGTTCATTTATGGTTTTGTTTTTTTTGGGGGGCGGGGGAGACATTGCTAATATGGAAATACATTTTAAAAAAGAAAAATTCATTAGGATTCTAAAAGATCCTTGTTTCTCTTCTTTTCCTGTTAGAATGTGAACACTTCACATTATTTAGCCCCTTCTTATTGTTCAAATGTATTTGCTTTTTTAGATGTCTTGATTCCAATGTTGTCACTTCTAGGTATCTACTCAGTTTTGGTATTGCAATACAGAATGCTTGAAAGTCTACCATTCCATGAAAGGTCTATTCCTCAACTCCCAACCCTCACCACCTCCCCTGCCCTAACATTGTTATATTTGGTTATAGAAGCTAATCATAATCATAATCATAATCCTTTACCTTTTGGAATGCCACATTCATAAGTCTTTGCTCCTTTACAGCAACAGCTGCCAAGTATTGTGTATCCTTACTGTGATTTCTAACTACTTAAACTCTTTCTGAATGCTTGCAGTATTTTTTTCCCCACTGACTTGGAACCTCTGAATTTTGGGGGACATTACTGAAGATTTCTTTCAGTAAATGATTGACGGAATGCTTCTATTTCCACTTGGCCCCGTGGTTTTCTATATGGGCATCTTTTGAATACAGTTTTTTGAAATATGGCATCTGGTGGGGTGGGTAGGGAGTTTGTTTATGGTTTTCTAATAATTAGGTTTTTTTTTTTCTTTTTGGTGAGGCATTTGGGGTTAAATTACTTGCCCAGGGTCACACAGCTTGTAAGTGTCTAAGGCTGGATCTGAACTCAGGTCCTCCTGACTCCAAGGACAGAACTCTATCCACTGTACCACCTGCCTGCCCGAAAGTATTAATAATTGGGTTTTGTTTTTTCTTGGTCATGGTTTTCTAGAAGACTGATTGTTAAATTATTTCTCCTTGACCTGTTTTCTAGGTCAATTGCTTTGACAGTGATACCTTGTAGCATTTTCTATTTTTTTTCTGATCTTTAAATTTTGTTCTAACATTCATCAAATGTCTCAAGTAGGCGTGAATTCTGCTTGGTCCATTTTAATTTTCAGAGAGTCCACTATCTGGGTAAGATTTTCTCTCACCCAGAATCTTCTATTTAATTCTCCTAATTTTTTTCCTCCAGAGTTCTATTTTTTAATCTTTTGCTTCATTTCTTCTTAATAATCATAGCACTTTCTATGAACCCATTTTCCCCATTGAGGTTCTGCTTACAGTTATAATGGAGTTTACTTTCTTCTTCTGGGTTATCTTATTATTATTTCTTCTTGGTATTTATATCTTTACACATGTAGCCTTAGTTCTTGATTGAGGACTCAGCACTAGGGTTAAACTGTAACCCAACACTACTCCTATAAATGAGATGGTCAGGTTCTGTTTGGTCCTAATTTAGTTTTACTGGGTTCCTGCCTCTGGCTTCTACTCCCCTTCATGTGTCTAAAGTATGAGTTTTGTAGTCTTCCAGCTCCTTGCTGCCATGGTCTCCTACCCTTTAGAATTCTTTCGAACATGGGCTTCTGTTCTGTTTACTTGTATTCATGTTAATTTCTGTGACAAGATCCCTCTTCCAGTATCCACAACTTCTGTCTATCCTGGACCAAATGAAGGAGCTTATTGATGCTTTCCTTCTCTGTATTTTCTTAGTCACTGTTCAATCTAGTGCTCTTTCTAGATTACTACTCTGGATATAGAATAAAAGTGGTAAAGGTAGGCTCCTCCTTCACAAGTCATCTGAACAGGAAGATCTCTTCCTCAACTCTTAGGAATTTATCTCATTCCCTAAAACGAATGCTCTAAAACATATCCTTTCTCCTCAAGCCCCAATCCCTAATACTGCAAAGGACTTAGCATCCTACTTCACTGAGAAGATTCATACTATACAACTGGAACTCTTTTAATTCCCCTTCTTCCATTCCTCCAAATATCTCAGCATGATCACTTATTCTTCTCTCTTTCCTCAGATTGCAGAAGAAATGACTAATACCCACTTTGGGATAATTCCACTAAATGCGCTCTTTCTTTCTCCAGCTCCAGGCCTGGGGCTCTATCCACTGCACCACCTAGCTGCCCCAAGATGTGCTCTTGATCCCACTCCCTTTTGCCTCCTCCAAGATCCTGCTATAGCAATCATCCCTACTCTCTGATGTCTATCATCCTCTCATGTTTTCTACTAAGTCTTTCTCACATAGCAAAAAGGCCTCCCTGATATGAAAACAAACAAACAAACAAAACCCAAAAAGGAAAAAAGCTGGGGCAGCTAGGTGGCACAGTGGTGACAGCTCCAGTCTTTGGAGTCAGGAGGACCTGAGTTCAAATCCAGATTCAGACACTTGACACTTACTAGCTGTGTGACCCTGGGCAAATCAGTTAACCCCAACTGTCTCACAAAAAAAAAAAAAGCTTACCTTGTACTTTCTACACCATTCAGCCACCATCCTACTTTTACTGTCCTTCACTTACAAAACTCCTTAGAAAGTTATTAAACACTTGGATTCCCCTTGAAGACTGGCTTTTTTCTACCTGCTATTCTAAGTCAAAGGTCACTAAAAACCTCTTTATCAGCAAATCTAATAGCCTTTCTTCAGAACTCATTCTCCTTAACCTCCCCATAATACATAATAAATTAACTACTTCCCTCTAGATACTGTGTTCACTCTCAGTTTCAGAGATATCATTCACAGAATTTTCTTATCTATCTCAGCATTCGTCATTTTGTCATCAGGAGGCAGCATGGCATGGTGGAAAACACTAAACTTGTGGCAGGAAGATTTAAATTCTACTTCTACTAAAAGCTGTACAACTCTGGGCAAGTTACTTTACACCCTTCTGAATTTTGGTTTATTCACCTGTACAATGAGGATGATACCCCTAATACCACAAAGGATTGTGAAGCTCTAATTAAAAACAATTCCAGAGGCAGAGAGAGGTGTATTCGTGGAGAAAGTATTGGAGTTGAAGTCAGAAAGACCCGAGTTCAAAACCTCTCTCAAACACTTATGACTGGGCAAGAACCTCTCTATTCCCTTCATCTTTAAAACAAGGGGTTGTTTAAAATCTATTTCATGTTCTGTTAGTTTGTGTGTGACATAGTTTTATAGATAATCTTCCATTTCTTTTTCAATTCTCAGTTCCACTGCCACACAATTACATATTATAGGTTCTAACAGTTATTTTAGTTCTTCCATTTTTTGTGATTTTACCCTGTTCATTTTAATAATTTCATTTTTCCTCCTTTTTAATCAAGTTAACTAAAAGTTTACTAATTTTTTAAAAAGTATATTCTGTTTATCAATCATTTCTTTTTCCATTTTGTGAATGTACAATTGCACAGACAGAATTCTTCCCTAAAGGACTGCTTTATCGGCATCCCAATAATTTGGGTCAATTGTCTCATTGTTATCATTCTCTTTCACATAGGCTTTTATTCCTACAATTTGTTCTTTAAGCTATTCTTTATTTAGAATATCACTGTTAAGTCTAAGTTTAGGTCAACATCTTTAGCTTGTATTTCTAATAAAAATTACTATATATGTTGCCAAATAATCTAGTAAAAGAAGCTTAGTATTTCTGCTTTTTTCCCATCTGTTTATAATTTCTCTGTCCCAGGATCTGTTTTTGCAAAGGTAAGACCTGGTGCTGAGAAAATAGATATTCTTGAATGTTTCTGTTCAGAAGATGCCTTAAGTCTTTCAGTTCTTAATGCTCTGATTTTTCAGTTTTATATCATTCTTTTTATCTTTTTCAGATTTGTCCAATTGAGAGTAACATGAAAAGTTGTTATAATTTTTGTTACCATCTATTTGTCTTTCTAATTCAAGCAACTGTTCCTTTATGAATTTAAATGTCATGCTATTTAGTACATATATGTTAAGTGCTGATATTGGTTCATTGTCAAAAGTTCCTTTAAGAACAATGTAGTTTCCCTGTTTATCTTTCTTTATAGTGTGAATTTTTATTTCTTTTGCATTTTTGATCCACTCCCTCTTAAGCTAACACTTGCTAGTCTATTCTCATAGGTGAACTACCTTCAAATACCCACCCTTGTTTCCTTAGTTCTCGAATCCCAAGTTCTCTGAATTTACTTCAACTTAATTTTCTTCTTTTTTCTGCTTATTCATTCATTTCTTCTCCTCTTTTGTCCTTCTCATTCCCTCACAGTTATTTAAGTGGTTAAAAATCTTTCCCTTCTGCCTCCCTCTAAACTATGGTTTAAACTTTCTTTCTCTGCACACTTTCTATTACTGTACACTCCCAAGAAATTTTGTCTTGTCTTCATTCTCCCCCAGTCTATACAGTCCTAAGACTTACAATACTATTTTTCTATTCTCCTGCCACTTGCTCGATCTTGCTGACTACAATTCACTATTCTTTCATTATTCACCTAGAGACAAGGTAGGAATGTATTACTCTCCCCTCATTTGCTTTTCTACTCCCCATTCATATATCTCCCCACTTGGAGAAACTGTCATATCTGCAAGAAAGATACTGATTTACATCAATCCAGTCATTTTGGAAAGCAGTGTGGAACTATGACCAAAAAGTTAATAAGCTATGTGTACCGCTGACCCAGAGATCCAATGTCTAGTTCTCTACCTCCAAGGATATCAAAGAAAGTTGAAAAAGACTACCCATATGCACAAAAATATTCATAGCAATTCTCATTGAGGATGCACAAAAATATTCATAGCAATCCTCATTGAGGATGCAAAAAAACAGAAACTAAGGTGTCAGTAGGAATATATTAAAGAAGGGCTGAATAAATTATGCTATATGGATGTAATGTAGACCTACTGTGGCATAAGAAATGATGAAAGAGACAGTATCAGAGAAACCTGGGGAAACTGCTATGAACTGATGCAGAATGAACAGAACCAGGAAAAAATATATATATACAGTAATAACAACAGTATAAAAATAAACACCTATGAAACACTTAACTCTGGTCATTCACGATTCATTTGGAATCCACAATCCCAAAGGTCAGATAATGAAGCATGCTACTTACCTTCTGATAGAGAGATGGCAGCCTCAGAGTGCAGAATGAAACATTTTTTTTTTCCTTAGGCATGGACAATGTGGGAATTTGTTTTGCTTTATTATGTGTATTTTTTCAAGGATTTTGTTTTTCTTTTGGGGTAGAAAGCAATGGTAGACAGAGAAAATAATGCTTCTTAACTGAAAAAAAAAATGGACTTAAAAAAAGATACTGATTGAATGGATCAGGGATTTAGTATATAGAATACTAAATCAACTCTTTCTCCTTTCCTTCTGATTAGGAGAATCCCCTTCAATCTTTAGTCCTATGGGTACCTGGGTCTCTTGATGAACCTTCTGTTTTTCTCTTTTATCCCAGAGATTAGCCTCTCTTTTTAAATAAGAGGCTATAAACATGAGATAATAAATTTCATTGTTTATTCTTATTTGCTTGCCTTGTATTTCTCTTACTTAGGCTGTTGGCAAATTGATTCATCTTTCTGCACACACATTCATACCCTCCAATGGTTCTTTTGTTAAATCTTTTTTTTTTCCCTCACTGAAATTGAGGTTTGAAGGATATGTTATTTTATATTGTAGATTGGGCTACTTTACTTTTCTGGGAATATACCATTCCATTGCCTCTTAATTTCTCAAGAATGCAATCAACTATTATTCAAATTACTCTTACTACTTATTTGTACACCTTCTTCCTGGATGTGCAGAGAATTTGCTATTGAAATTGTCCAATTTAACCACCACAGTATTGGAATTTGGACTATGCTTATGTGTTTGGGTTTTTTCCCCCCTTAGCGAATGAAAATCTGTGAATTCTCTTTATGACTGCTTTATCTATATTAAGAAATTTGGGGGAAATTTATTACATTATTTCTTGAGGTTTCTGTGTTATTTTGGTGATGTAATATTTATTTATGGGGGCAGCTAGCAGTGCAGCGGATAGAGTGCTGGGCCTGAAGCCAGGAAGACTCATCTTTGTGAGTTCAAATCTGGCCTCAGACCCTTACTAGCTGTGTGATTCTGGGCAAGTCTTTTCACCCTGTTTACTTCAGTTTCCTCATCTGTAAAATGAACTGGAGAAGGAAATGGAAAACCACTCCAGTATTTTTGACAAGAAAACCCTAAATGGAGTCATGAAGAATCAGATATGACTGAAATGACTGAATAACAAAATATTACACTGCGTGTGTGTGTGTGTGATATTAGGGGAAAGGAAGAGGAATACATTTATACTACCACCATTTATCAGGGACTGGGCTAAAGGCTTAAAAAAAAACCCCAATTATCTCATTTGATCCTCATATATCATTAGACTTTATTGATATGAGATGATACTTATATTTTTTCTTTCAGATTTTTTAATCTGTTATGTTTTTCTGCGAGATCTCTGTTCCTTGTCATTTCTGTGCCTTCTTTCTATCTTTAAGGTCAATAGCTCTATTCTATTACGAGGTTCTATTATATTAACATTGTTGCCTTCTGCTTCTCTTCTGTCACATTTCCCTCCACTTCAGTATTTTTGTGTTCTGAATAGTTTCTCTGAGCTTCAACTTCTTTTGAAATTCTCCATCATGTATTAATTTTTTATGCTCTGTGATTTTTAATTCTGCATTAAAAGTCATAAGCTCTGTCCCAATTTCATCTCACTCTTAATTCTGGAGATTCTTGCTACTGTCCCATGATCTATAGAGTTCATAGGATTTTTTCTCTCTCTCATATTCATTCATTCATTCATTCATTCATTCATTCAGTAATACTGGCTCATTTTCCTTCACATTTAAAGTGCTTAAGTTTCTTGTCAAGGTTTTATTAAGCTTGATTATAAATCTTTATGATCACCTCCAGGACAAAATATAAAATCCTCTCCTTGGCATTCTTACCCTATCTTACTCTGATCTTTCCAGTCTTCTTATACCTTACTCAGCCTCAAGTATTTTACAAATCAAGGACCTCAGTCTTCTTGCTACTTTTTACACAAGATTCTTCACCTCCCGACTCTGGTCATTTTCAGTGGCTGTCCCCTGTGCCTTTTCTCTCCCTCTTCATCTCTCTCTCTTAGCTTCCTTTAAGGCTCAGTTAAAATTTCACCTTTTATTCTTAAAAAGCCTTTTCCAATCGCCTTTGGTGCTTGCTAGTGCCTTCCCTCAGTTGATTATCTCTAATCCTTGCTTGTACACAGTTGTTTACATGCTGTCTTCCCCATTAGATTGAGCTTCTTGAAAGCAGAGCTTTTTTTTGCCTTTCTTTGTATCCCCAGAGCTCAGAACAATTCCTGGAATATAGCAGGACCGTAATAAGTATTTATTGACTATCTTAACACTCACTCACTTAAACCTTTGTAATCTTACTTCCATACTATACCTTACTGTGGCATTTGGAGTCCTCTACAATCTTCCCCTAACCTCAACCAGTAGCATTATTTTGCAAACATACCCCTTCCTCCTTCTTGTAGACAGCCAGACTGGACAACTTAAAAATATCTTCTACTTTCTTACCTCTATGTCTTTCTATTATGCCTGGAATACCTTATCCTCTTCGTCTCTGTGTGAAATCTTCCTCTTTCCACATGGAGACCCAATAACTACCTCTTCCATGAAAGCTTTCCTAATAAGCCTACTGGGTTTCATGAAAGCCATTGCTCCTTCCTCTGATGTTGCACAATTTGTTTACCTTTTACTTCACCAGTTAGTTTAAGGGCAAGATGTGCGCTATTTCTTTCATTTCTTCAGTACCTAGACAAGTATTATGTTCTGTACATAATGTTCACAGATAATATTCTGCATACATCTGCTGTTAAATGTTTGCGGAATGAATAACAATAAATATACAAAGGAATAGCCATATATTCCAAAGATCAACTTTCTGTCCCCCCACATTGAAATCCCATAGCACACTGTTCATACCTGAGAAACACCTGGGAAATCTGAACCAACAGGGCTGTCAGCAAATTGGGTACCATTTAATGAAACCTAGGAAAAATTAAAATACATAATTAAGAATATAGCAGGAAAAAAAAGTGTCTATTCTTTCTATGTTTCACTTGCTAAACGATATCAGGCTTAAACTATTTTCTTAATGAATGATCCTACTACTACTCTTCTTTCCCTATTGCATGTACCTCTTTCATTTCCTTCCTCTGTCCACTGCCCCCACATCTCAGAAACCTTCTTCCCAGAGGCTCTAATTTATAACATTCAGGTGCGGCTCCTAAAGAACTTATGGAACTACTCCTCCTAACAAGTCCCAAGAGGTAGATGCCAAGAATAAATAAAATATTCCCCTTCTTTTAAGGAACTGATGTTCTGCCTCTAGGTTGGTGCTATACATTAGTGGTTGTTCTATATTAGAACATCATGTTGGGCCATTTTTTCTGGAAATCTGCTCCTTTCCTTTCCCTTACACTCTCCAAAGTAGAATCAGCAAAAGATTCCCTTATCCATGCACCTTCCTAAAGCGTTTTTCCACCCCCCAAGAGACAAAAGCAAATGGGGAAAACACTACAATGAAGTATTTTCTTTCTTTTTTTTTTTTAATGTAACGCAAGTAATAAAAATGGGTAAAACTGACATTATTCAAAATCCAATTTAAATCTTGCACAACACTATGATTATGTATTTATTTCAAGAGCCAACAACTTAATTATTTGGAAACAGGAAAAATCATGTTACATAAGTATCAAATTGTTAAGTATGTAAGTTGTTTTATTTTCAAGTATATTATCTGAGCACTGGGCAAGTCTTCAAAAGAAAAATTTCATGGAGGAACATTCATATCTAAAACTGCTGGGAATCAATTCACTGCAGTTGTTATTACAGCTTATAAACAAAAAATGATTAAAATTGATTTGCACAAAGAAGGGTCGATTCAAATTTCCAAAACAACTATGCCACCAACCAACAATAATTCAGAAGCCATTTCACAGGATCATACATTTAGTGCTGAAATATCTAAAAAGCTTAAAGATCATCTAGTCAAACGCCTACCTTTTACAATTGCAGAAAATGAAGCCCATAAAGCTTAAGTTGACTTGCCCAGGATCAGAGAGGTATTAACTAACAGCCGTGACTGAACTCAGTCCTTTTAATGTGTTCTCTTTTCTTTTTACTAGTCTTATTAATGGTATTAAAACTATTGATGGTCCAGAAAATGAGAAATCATCAACTGAAGTAGAACAGTGTAAAACAGATAATATAAAATTACTTTTTTTTTTAAACTCTGACCCATCCAAAACAATTATACAGAAAAATTTTCTAACAGTATCTAAAACCAGATCACTGGTTAAACATCTAACAACTGATATATGTATCAAATAAAAAAAAATAATAATTTCTACTATTTCTACACACTATGTGCCAAACCTGATATTCTCCATACTGTAATCTGTAAAAAGCAATTTCTTACTACAAATATGAACACCTTTGGTTTTTAAATCCAATTAACTTTATACATGTGTAAATAATTAATAATTAAAAAAACCAGTTATCACTACCTGGAATGTTATGTGTGTATACTCATTTGTAACCAGAGGAGGGAGCCTGGGTCCCTCTTTACACCAACAACAAAACTGCCAGAGAGTGGTCATCCCCTATATGATTGTTTAGAAGTGAAATCAATAATGTTGCTAGGGAAATCTTGCAATGACCTAGTAAAAGCAGAAGTACCCTAACTTAATGTTGAAAAATTCAGATTTTTCCTTCTATTGGTTCTAATTCTTCCTTACAACATGACTAATGAGAAAATGTTTAATAGGAATGTATACGTATAGCCTATATCAGATTGCACACCATCTTGTGGAAAGAGGGGGAGAAAAATTTAAAACTCAAAAGCTTATGGAAGTGATTGGTGATAAATCAAAATAAATTAATATTTGAAAAAAACAAAAATTCATATTTTTCAGTATAATAACATATATACCCTACACATTAATTATGTTTCTGGCATTCTCGATTCAGGTTACATACATGTTGAAATACATCAATAGCAAACACATTTCTTACAACTATGTTACCTGCGGATAAAGTGACAGCATAATGAGAATGCATTGAGTAGCAGAGTGGATAGAGGACTAGGCCTAGAGTCAGGAAAACCGGAATTCAAATCTAACCTCACCCACTTGCTAGCTGTGTGACCCTGGGCAAGTTACTAAACCTCTGTTTGCCCCAGTTACCTCAACTATAAAATGGGGACATAATAATAGCACCTATCTTGAAGAATTATTATGAAGATCAAATGAAATATTTGTGAAAGTGCTTAGCAGAGTGTTTGGTATATGGTAAGCACCATATAAACGCTTCTTCTGTTCCCTTCCCCCACAAGTAAAAGAATAGTTTTTTCTTAAAAAAGGCCATTTATGGAATTATTTAATTAATAGCAACTGTCCAGTACTGAGACTAATTAAAGGGTAAGAAACATTTAGCGATAAATATAATCCTACCTTCATCTTAACATGATGCAAATTTTTTTTTTTAATTTAATGCTTGAATTCATTTTGTTTAGTTGTTTTTTAAACAGCTTACAAAATATTTTATAGAGTTCCACATGTGGAATAAATTTGGTGTTTAGGGCACAAAACACTTAACAATCTACCATAACTTTAAGGTATATAAACAGACGACCAGATTAATACACTCACTCTACTAGTCCTTTCATAGTAATTTCGCGCCATGTAGTGCATCACACTGCTTTTATTGAAACAGTGCCTAAATATTTAGGAGGGAACTAGTAATGCAAAGGACTATTATTATACTACTTGCTGGGAAACAATATTTTTGCTGTTTCTGCCTTGAAATGATGAAGGAAAAAATCAACAATCTTCGCCAATCACTTATACAGACCTAAACTATCTGGGGATTTTACATATTATGGAAGAGATAAATAAATACTACGCCGTGGTCCCCTTCCCTGAGAACCAAGTCTTAAGAAACACTGGGTTAATTAAGATAAGGAAATCTACGCTCTTGTCTTAGTCACTGCTATAATGAAAAATTTTGAATTAAAAAAAAAAAACACCATATTTCTTAGATCAACCAAGAGGAAAAGTCTATAACGGATGTTAATATATAACTTCTTGCGCTTAGACATATGACAACTATTTATCCTATTTCAACTGATACAAATCAGAGCACATCAACCTAGAAAAGACAGATAATACTCCCTAAGCCTCCTCCAACAGATCAGTAAAGTTTTGATTTTTTTTTTGTAAAGCAATGGATTTGGAATTAGAATACCAGTTTTGGAGTTCCAAGTTCTATCACTTAAAGGTGATGAGTAAGCAAGCCCAACTTCTGATATAATAATGTGATCATGGGCAAATCACTTAGTTTTTAAGTGCCCTAGGTACCCTTTAAGACAACATAAGTTATTAAACTAAAAAGGTTTTGCACAAACAAAACCAATGAAACCAAAATTAGAAGGAAAGCAGAAAGCTTGGAAACAATTTTTAGAGAAAGTGTCTCTGATAAAGGTCTCATTTCTCAAATATAGAGAGAACTGAGTCAAATTTAAGAGTATAAGTTACTGCCCAATTGATAAATGGTCAGAGGATAATAACAGGTAGTTTTCAGATGAAGAAATCAAAGCTATCTACAGTCATATGAAAAATGCTCTAAATTACTAGTAATTAAGAGACATGAAAATTAAAACTCTGAGGTACCATCCCAAACTATCAGATTAGCTATTATGACAGAAAGGGAAAATGATACATGTTGGAGTGGATGTGGGAAAACTGTGACACTAAAGCATCTATGCTGAAGTGGTAAACTAATTCAACCATTCCAGGAAGCAATTTGGAATTATGCCCAAAAGACTATAAGCTATAAAACTATGTACACCCTTTGACCCAGGAACACCACTACCAGGTCTGTGTCCCAAAGAAATTAAAGGGGAAAAAAAAAAGGAAAAGGCAAAAGACCTGTAAGTACAAAAATATTTAAAGCAGCTTCTTTTGCAGTGCCAAAGAATTAGGAATTGAAGAGATGCCCATCAATTGGGGAACAGCTTAACAAATTGTGGTATATGACTGTGATGGAATACTACTGTGCTATAAGAAATGATGAACAGGATGCCCTCAGAAAAACCTGGACTTACATGAGCTGATGTGAAGTGAAATGTACTGGGTACAAAGTAACAGCAATATTATAAGATGATCAGCTGTGAATGACTTGGCTATTCTCAGCAATACAACAATCCAAGACAATTCCAAAGGAATTATGAAAAATGCCATCTAAGGGGCGGAGCCAAGATGGTGGAGTAAAAGCAGTGACTTGCTTGAGCTCTCCCCCAAACCCCTCTGTAAAAAATGGCTCTAAACAAATTCTAGAGCAGCAGAACCCACAAAAAGACAAGAGTGAAACAAATTTCCAGCCCAAGACAAAATGGATGATTGATTAGAAACGTCTATCACGCTGGGCTGGGAGATAAACACAGTTAAGTGTGGGTGCACACAAAGGCAAAGACCAAGCCTCAGTGAACTCGAGCAGGACTCAGGGGACTGAATCACTGGCAGTAGTTTCCAGACCTCTCAACCCACAAATGCCAAAGACAACTTAGGTCAGTAGGAAAAGTCTGTGACGAGGGTGAGAGAGAGAGAAGCTCGGTCCCAGCCCCAGTCTTGGCACAGCCCTGGGGCAGTGGCTGCTTTTGTTGCTTCTAGCCCACAGTCTGAGGGGGAATCAGTCTGAGTGGCTAATCAGAGGGGGATTGCACAGATCTGTTTGCTGGTGCTGAGGCAGGATTTTCTTGCTTTGCCTGTGTTTGGATCTGGGTGGCGATCCTGCGGGGAGGAGGAGAGCTGGCATGGTGGAGCTTGTAGTGGTGGTGGAGAGGGAATCCACCTTATAGTTCCAAGGCAGAAAAGAGTGCTTGTGGTCATTCATAGAACAGAGCACAGGTCAGGAAAGGAGTAAACACCTCACGCTTGATGATACCACCTTGGAAGAGCTGAAAACTTACAGGTCCCTAGAAGTATCTCTGCAAACAGCTGCACAAAACCCCTGAAGCTAGGGACAGTATACCTTCCACACTGGAAACAGAGCCCTACCTTAACAAAGAGTAACTCAAGTAACTGACTGGGGGCAAAAAAAGTCAGACCACAGAATCTTTGGTGACAAAGAAGATCAAAACATTCAACCAGAAGAAGCCAACAAAGTCAAAGCTCCTACATCCAAAGCCTCCAAGAAAAATATGAAATCAGACCCAGGCCATGGAAGAGCTCAAAAAGGATTTTGGGAAGCAAGTAAGAGAAGTAGAGGAAAAACTGGGAAGAGAAATGAGAGTGCTACAAGAAAACCATGAAAAACAAATCAATAGCTTGCTAAAGGAGACCCAAAAATATACTGAAGAAAATAACACCTTAAAAAATAGCCTAACTCAAATGGCAAAAGAGTTCCAAAAAGTCAATGAGGAGAAGAATGCCTTAAAAAGCAGAATTGGCCAAATGGAAAAGGAAGTCCAAAAGCTCACTGAAGAAAATACTTCCTTAAAAATTAGAATGGAGCAAATGGAAGCTAGTGACTTTATGAGAAATCAAGACACTGTAAAACAAAACCAAAAGAATGAAAAAATAGAAAACAATGTTTAAATATCTCATTGGAAAAACAACTGACTTGGAAAATAGATTCAGGAGAGATAATTTAAAAATTATTGGACTATCTGAAAACCATGATCAAAAAAATGAGCCTAGACATCATCTTTCAAGAAATTATCAAGGGGCAGCTAAGTGGCACAGTGGATAGGGTGCTGGCCCTGGAGTCAGAAGGACCTGACTTCAAATCTGGCCTCAGACACTTGACACTTACTAGCCGTGTGACCCTGGGCAAGTCACTTAACCCCATTGCCTACCCCCCCCAAAAAAGAAATTATCAAGGAAAACTGCCCTGATATTCTAGAACCAAAGGGTAAAACAGAAAATGAAAGAATCCATTGATCACCTCCTAAAAGAGATCCCCAAAGGAAAACTTCTAAGAATACTGTAGCCAAATTCCAGAGTACCCAGGTGAAGGAGAAAATATTTCAAGCGGCCAGAAACAATTCAAGTATCGTGGAGCCACAGTCAGGATAACACAAGATTTAGCAGCTTCTACATTAAGGGTCCGGAGGGCATGGAGTATGATATTCCGGAAGGCAAAAGAGAGAGGATTACAACCAAGAATCACCTACCCAGCAAAACTGAGTATAACCATTCAGGGGAAAAAACGGACATTCAGTGAAATAGAGGACTTTCAAGCATTCTTGATGAAAAGTCCAGAGCTGAATAGAAAATATGACTTTCAAATATAAGACTCAAGAGAAGCATGAACAGGTAAACAGGAAAGAAAAATCATAAGGGACTTATTAATATTGAACTGCTTCCATTCCTGCATGGAAAGATGATATTTGTAACTCATGAGACCTTTGTCAGTATTAGGGTAGTTGGAGGGAAAAAATTATATGTATGTAGAGATAGATAGATAGAGGGCACAGGGTGAGTTGAAGATGAAGGGGTGCAATCTGGAGAATAAAATTAAGGGGTGAGAGATGATTATACTGGGAGAATGAGAAAGGGAGAGGTAGAATGGAGTAAATTATCTCACATAAAACAGACAAGAAAAGACATTACAGTGGAGGGGAAATGGGGGAAGGTGAGAGGGAATGAGTGAATCTTATTCTCATCGGATTTGGCTTATGGAGGGAATAACACACACACTCAATTGGTATGGAAATCTATCTTACCCTACAGGAAAATAGGGGGGAAGGGGATAAGAGGGCAGGGAGATGACAGAGGGGAGGGCAGACTGGGGGAGGGGGTAATTAGAAGCAAACACTTCTAAGGAGGGACAGGGTCAAAAAAGAATAGAATAAACGGGGGGCGGGGATAGGAGGAAGGGAAATATAGTTAGTTTTTTTACAATATGACTACTGTGGAAGTGTTCTGCATGACTACACATGTATAACCTGTATCAAGTTGCTTGCCTTCTCAATGAGGGTGGATGGGGAGGGAGGAAAGGAGAAAATCTGGAACTCAAAGTTTTAAAAACAAATGTTAAAAATTGTTTTTACATGCAACTGGGAAATAAGATATACAGGCAATGGGGTACAGAAATCTATCCTGCCCTACAGGAAAACAGAAGGGGAAGAAGATAAGAGAAGGGGGATGGGGGAGAGGAACAAGATGGTGAGAAAATTTGGAACTCAAAATCTTGTGTAAATGAATGTTGAAAAATTAAAAATAAATAAATTAATAAGAGAAAAAAGAAAGAAAAATGTCATCTACCACTAGAGAAAAAAAACTCCAAAGTCTGAATGTAGACTGAAGCAAACTTTTTTAAACTTTATTTTTCTTGATTTTTGGGGGGCTGGTTTTCTTTCACAGCATGACTAATATGGAAATACATTTTGCATGACTCTATGTGTATAACCTGTATCAAATTGCTTACCTTTTCAATGAAGGGGAAAGTGAAGGGAATAGAATTTGGAGTCAAAATTTTAAAAAAAGAATGTTAAAATTATTTTTATATGTAACTGAGGAAAAAAGTATATAAAAAAACTGTAACCAAGAAGCAGGACTTTAGGTCTTTCTGACTCAAAAGACAGTGTATCATGTTGCAAAAGTGTACCCCCTTAAGTGAAATATTAATCACAGCTTACATGCATAACAGCACTTAAGAATTTAGAAACCTCTTTACCTCTGTAGACCCCTTGTGAACAAGTATTATCACAGAAGCACTGCTACAGAGCTGAAAGGGACCTAAGAGACCACCTAATCCAATCTCATCATTTTACAGACAAGGAAATTGAAAACCAGGGAAGTTAAATGTTTTGCCTAAGCTCACACAGTGTGGACATAGTAAGTGTCCAATGCAGAATTTGAACCCAAGCCTTCTGACCCCAAATCCAGCACCATTGCCCAATCTATTAAAAACAGAAGGACTCAGAGATTTTAAGTGCCTCGCCCAACTTCAGTCAATAACAAAGCCTGAACTCAAGTGTAGCTCTTTCTCTAGGTCCACCAGTCTTTTCACTTCAATACCCCTGCTGAAGAGTATAGAAACCCATTACACCTGTGCTTTCACATTCAGACTCAAATATTTACCCTTAAATTCTTCAACAGTCACACTCAGGTTAACACAGAATTTTAAAATCCCAGAGTTAGAAAAGATCTTAGGCTTGAGTTTAACTTTGCACTCAATGCACTCTTACTTGAACTTTCACTAACAACTTATTTTGAATATATTATTAACTAATCTAGTTACCTAACTTCAATACTTCATGAGACCATGCTATCTGACACTGCTGATTATTAGAAATCACTTTCTAATACTAAGCCAAAAATCTATAGCTTTTACCCACTGTTCTATTCACCAGAGTTACACAGAAGAAGTCCCATCAAACTTCACATCATAACTCTTCAGATATTTGGAGATAGTTACTACATCTTTTGCTCTCTACCCTCTCCCCCATTCCCCTTTGCATTCTATCTCTTCAAGCACTCCACATAACAAATGATTCTACCATCCTGGATGTATTCCAGTTTGTCAATATTTTTCTTAAACAATGTGGGGGGAGGAAGAAGGAGGATGGCGGTGGTATAGTTAGATGGTGGAGAAAAGGTAGTAACTCACTTGAGCGCTCCTCAAAAACCTTTAAATAATGCCATAAAACAATTCCTGGAGGGGCAAAACCCACAAAAGGATGGGATGAATTAATTTTTCAAAGACAACTTAGAAGATAAACAAGAAAGGTCTATTGCACCTGGGTGAGAGTGGAGCCCCATCAGCACAGACCCAGCCCTGGCAAACCAGGAGCAGGTCTTGGGAGCACTGAATCATCAGCAGCAGCATCTACCTCTAGAACTCTCAACCCACAGATGGTGAGGGGTCAAACAGTTGGTCAGAAGGAGATCACAAGGATCTCTTTGCTAGCAGTGAGACAGTACTATTGCTTTACCCATACTTGGATCCAGCTGGAGTGTAATGGGAACCCTCATGACAGGTGCAGGGCAGAAAAGAGTGTTTGTGGTCACTCTTAGGCCAGGACAGTAGTAAAAACACCCCTCTCCTTAGGTCATTCCACCATGGATGAACTGAAAACTTATAGGTCCCTAGAAGTATCTCTAAAAACAGCTGCATAAAACCCCTAAAGCTTGGGACAATGTATCCTCCATCCTGGAAGCAGAGTCCTACTTTAACAAAGAGTGAAAAAGTCAAGAAATAGGTTGTAAAATGAACAAACAACAGAAAAAAAATTCTGACCATAGAAAGTTACTATGGTGACAAGGAAGATCAAAACACACACTCAGAAGAAGATAACAAAGTCAAAGCTCCTATATCCAAAGCCTCTAAGAAAAATATGAATTGGTTTCAGGCCATGGAAGAGCTCAAAAGGGATTTTGAAAATCAAGTAAGAAAGCAGAGGAAAAATTGGGAAGAGAAATGAGAGTGATGCAAGAAGAACACAAAAAATGAGTCAACAGCTTGGTAAAGGAGACACAAAATAATACTAATGAAAATAACCTTAAAAACCAGGTTGGCCAAATGGTAAAAAATGAGAAGAATGCCTTGAAAAGCAGAATTGGTCAAATGGAAAAAGGGACAAAAATTCACTGAAGAAAAAACTTAAAAAATAGAAATGGCCAAAAGGAAAAGCAGGTACAAAGCTCACTGAAGAAAATAATTCCTTAAAAATTAAAATTGAGCAAATGGAAGCTAGTGACTTTATGAGAAATCAAGACATTGTAAAACAAAACCAAAAAATGGAAAAAGAAGAAGAAGACGACGACGACGACGACGTGAAATACCTCACTGGAAAATCAACTGATCTGGCAAACAGATCCAGGATAATTTAAAAATTATTGGGACTACCTGAAAACCAAGATTAAAAAAAGAGCCTAGACATCAGCTTTCAAGAAATTATCAAGGAAAACTGCCCTGATATTCTAGAACCAGAGGGTAAAATAGAAATTCTAAGAATCAACGATCACCTCCTGAAAGAGATTCCAAAATGAAAACTCCTAGGAATATTACAGCCAAATTCCAGAGCTCCCTGGTCAAGGAGAAAATATTTCAAGCAGCCAGAAATAATTCAAGTATCATGGAGCCACAGTCAGGATAACACAAGATTTAGCAGCTTCTACATTAAGGGTCCGGAGGACATGGAGTATGATATTCCAGAGGGAAAAGGAGCTAGGATTACAACAAAAAAAATCACTTACCCAGCAAAACAGTATAATCTTTCAGGGGAAAAATGGACATTCAATGAAATAGAGGACTTTCAAGCATTCCTGATGAAAATACTAGAGCTGAAAAGAAAATCTGACTTTCAAATATACAAGACTCAAGAGCAGCATAAAAAGGTAAACAGGAAAGAGAAATCAGAAGGGACTCCATAAGGTTAATGTGTTTACATTCCTACATGGGAAGATGATACTTGTTAGTCATCAGAATTTTCTCATTATTAGGGCAGTTAGGAGTATATATAGACAGAGGGCACAGGTGTGAGTTGAATATGAAGGGATGATATCTAAAAAATAAAATTAAGGGGTGAGAAAAGAATGTACTGGGAGAAAGTGAAAGGAAGAGGTAGAATGGGGTAAATTATCTCACATAAAAGAGGCAAGAAAAAGCTTTTACAGTGGAGGGAAGATGGGGAAGGTGAGAGGGAGTGAGTGAACCTTACTCTCATCAGAACTGGCTCAAAGAGGGAATAACACACACACTCAATTGGGAATAGATACAGGAAAGTAGGAGGGGGAGAAGAACAGAAAGGAGAGCAGATTGGCGAAAGGGGTAGTCTTCTGAGGAGGGACAGGGTAAAAGGAGAAAGAGAATGAAATAAATGAGGGGGATAGGATGGAAAGAAATACAGTCAGCAATAACAACCGTGAAAAAATTTTTGAAGAAGTTTCTCTGATAAAGGCCTCATTTCTCAAACATACAGAAAATTGATTCAAATTTTTAAAAATAGTTGCCATTCTCCAACTGATTAAATGATCAAAAGATACAATCAGTGTTCAGATGAATTAAAGCTATCTGTAGCCATATGAAAAAAATGCTCTAACTCACTACTGACTGGAGAAATGCAAATTAAAACAATTGTGAAGTACTACCTCATACCTACCAATTAGAGTGGCTAATAGGTCAGAAAAGGAAAATGACAAACGTTGGAGGGAATGTGGGGAAAATGAGACATTAATGCACTCCTGGTGGAGCTGTGAAATGGTTTAACCATTCTGTAGACTGTAGAGCAATTTGAACTATGCCCAAAGAGCTAAAAAATCATGCATACCCCTTTTACTTAGTAATACCTCTACAAGGTCTGTATTCCAAAAGAGATAAAAAAACAAAAATGAAAAGGATCTATATGTACGAAAATATTTGTTGCAGCTCTTTTCTGGGAGCAAAGAATTAGAAATTGAGGGGATGCCCATCAATTGGGGGAATGGTTGAAAAATTGTGGTATGTGATTATGATAGAATACTATTGTGCTACAAGAAACGATAAGCAGGATGCTCTCAGAAAAACCTGGAAAGACTTATATGAGCTGATGGAAAGTGAAACGTACTGCGTACAAAGTAACAGAAATATTGTAAGACGATCAGCTGTGAATGACTTCACAATTCTCAGCAATACAATGATTCAAGACAACTCTGAAAGACTAAAGATGAAAAATACTATCCATCCCAAGAGAAAGAATTGATGGTGTCAGAATACAGACTGAAGCATACTTTAACTTTCTTTATTTTTCTTGAGGATTTTTTTGGGGGTCTTTTTTCTTTCATAACATATTGCAAATGTTTTGCATGGCTACACATGTATAACCTATATCGAATTGCTTGCCTTCTCAATGAAGGGGTTTGGGGAAGGAGGAAGGGAAAGAATTTGGAACACAAAGTTTTAAAAACGAATATTAAAAATTGTTTTTACATGTAAGTAGGAAAAAATAAAATAGTAAATAAAATCCAAAAAAAAAAAAAATAATAATAAATAAATAAAAAGTGGTACCCAGGACCGAATATGGTATTGTGAATGTGGTCAGATCAGTACAGCTTACTTTCTTTAATGTATTTAGTGTACTGCTCCTTTGCCAGACCTGTAATTTCATTGGTGATAAGGTCTCATGTATGAGGAAACTTCCTCTTTCAACATATATCAGTACCTGTTGTATAAATTATAGTCAAAGTTGCTTGGAGCACTTAAATGTTAAATAACTTGCCCAAGGTCACACAGCCAGTATGTGTCAAAATCAGAACTTGAATCTAGATCTTCTTTATTACCACACTGCCCCTCACATAAAACGGTCTGATACTAGCTTCCATCTTCCTAGTTTAAAAAATAACACGTATTCATACTTCAAGGTTAAACTACTGCAGGAATCAAGTTGTACTTGTACTTGTAGACAACTAGATAATTCTTTGGAGAGATTTCTCAAGTTCAGATTTCACTCACTGTTGCAATCCCACCAAAGTAGGATTTTGGAAGCTCCGAACTGTCAG
Source organism: Vombatus ursinus (assembly GCF_900497805.2). NCBI lineage: Eukaryota > Metazoa > Chordata > Mammalia > Diprotodontia > Vombatidae > Vombatus > Vombatus ursinus. Next base: position 9,041,401 of record NW_020954596.1, on the reverse strand, counting down.
CAGAGCTAAAATGAATAAAGACAGGGACAAAAACTAACATTTTATGAATCAACAGATATAACAAACTGCCAGTCTCTTTCATAGCTGATATAACTTTGTCACTTGCTACCACTGCTAAGGAAAAGCTATTTTTGTACTTAGCTTATATAATAAAGCCTGGTTCTTATAAGTGCCTTATAAATAAATGCCTATTAATTGATTTTTCCAGAAAAATATATGCCTAGAATATCCCATTCAGGAAGATAATAAGCAAAATACAGATGGTACTTATTAAAGATAGATGAAAATAGGTTAAGTTCCTGTGATCATAAAAGTGCCTTTTAAAGTTTAAAATAATTACCTTAGATGGGTAGAAGTATAAAAGTGTTCAAGGCTACTAAAAAAAGTTAGCCAAATTGTTAATGTTACAATTTAACTCTTAGATACACCTTGAGATTTACATTTTCTGATGAGATGATATAAATATCAAGACTATTTTCTTTTCAAATGTGTTTTTAAAAATAGCTTTCTTGTAGTTTTGAAATATAATCTTACAACATGCAAGAGGGTCAAAATTTTTCCAAGTTTATAATACAAATCAAAAACAGGATGCACTAACAGAAATTTTCAATACAATAAACTGGGTTCATATAGCTAGTCACAAGCATAGCCAGTACTATTACCTGGTATTTCTGAGTTCTCTTCTCACTAAACCATGATGGGCACATTACCTTCAAATTTATTAAATTCCTAGAATGTAATACTAATCAACGGAGGAAATAGGGTGGTTAGTGAAACTCTAAACAAAGAACATTAAAGTATTACACAATTAAGCCATCACTCATTTATTGGAATATTAGTTCATCGTTTTATAGTAGTAAAGACCTATAAGAGGATTCGTATCAATGAAGGAATGTCTCAAAAAATGGGAATATATGTATATAATGGAGTATAGAAATATAATCATTGCAGTGTAAGAAGTGATGAATTTAGTTAAACCTGTTGAAACTGTTGTAAACTGATGCAGAACAAAATAAGCAGAACTAAGACTACAAAAATCTGATCAATACAGTGTCCAATTGTAACTTCAGTTTCTTGACAGAGTAGTGACAGATTAGAAGTATGGAAAAAGACATACTCAGAGACAGGCAATTTATTTTGCCTGACTCTACTTACTTGTTACAATGGTAATCTTAAGATACTCAAGAACAAGAACACTTCCGTGTTTTTTAGGTAGATAACCACGAAGGATTTATAGGAAATCATTTGCAAGAACCACATAAGACGAAAAACTGTAATTTGGATGTGATTTGTATATGTGAAAGGCATACACATGTGGATGAAATTACAGGTCTTTTCTAAGTTTCAAGGAAGAAAATCAGGAAGTTTTAACTTTCTATGATTATTTAAGTTCTAGCTGTGGAAGTCACTGATTGTTATAAGAATGAGATTCTGCTACTGAAACTTGTTACAGTGTTGTATACCATGGTGCATTATAATATAAACACTGCTAGATTCAGTCAGAGGAGCTAGTCATAAGAGTTTCACTGGCTACCCTCCAAGGTAGAGTATATAAAGAGGCTTTATTTGTAGTCAAGAAATCTGGTTTCAAATCTGTACTCTGCCACTTACCACATGTGTGACCTGGAACAACACATTTTAACCTCAAAGGTACCTTAGATGTTGCTATAAAAATAGCATAGACTAGACGAAATGACTTATAAGGTCCCTTCTACTCTAAAACAGTTGTCTCCTGAGGGAACCCACTCTACTCTTAGATAAAACAGATTGTGAAATGGCCACCAAGTCAAAATATAGAAGGTAAATAATAAGATGCCACCTTGCAGTCTTTGATGAATAAGGTGGTGAGCTACATACTAGTTTGTAGTAGGAAAGGTGGTGTGATTGCTGAGTACTGAATGATGAATTTTCAAAGATCAAGAGAAATTGGAGAAACATTTTCCAAAAAGAAAAGCCTAAAAACTGATATAAAGCCAGTCACCAAGCATTTATTAAGCACCTACTATGTGCCGGGCACTATACTAAGCACTGAATATGCAAAGAAAGAAAGGTATGACAGGCTCTGCTTTCAAGGAGCTCATAGCTTATTGGTGGACACAAAATACAAACAACTATGTAACGAGATATATAGGATAAATTGGAGATAAGCTTAGAAGGAAGGTATTAGCATGAGGAAGAGAGGGAAGGGAGGAGGAAAAGGTTTCTTACAGAATGTAGGGTTTGAGCTAAATCTTGAAGGAATCCAAGGAAACTAGAAGGCAGAGAGATTAGGAGGGAGAGAGCAAGTGAAAATGCCTAGAGTTGGAAAATAATGTCTTGTGCAAGTTACAGCAAGCCCCAAATCTCAAATTTTGTGGTGCTGAGTAAGGTGTAAGAAAAGTATTAGAGAAAAATATGAGGCATTCAAGTTATGAAGGGCACAGAATGCCAAACAGGATTTTTTATATGATCCTGGAGGTGATAAGGAGCCACTGGAGTATTAAATGGGAGTTGGGGCTGATGTGGTCAGATCTGTACTTTAGGAAGATCATTATGAGATCTGAGTAGAGAATGGAGTGGAATGGAGAGACCTATGGCAGTAAGACCAACCAGCAGACCACTGTAGTAATATGGATGTGAGGTGATAAAGGCCAACACCAGGACAGCAGCAGTATCACAAGAGATAAGAGATCATACATGAGATATGTTGCAAAGGTAGACTCCATAGGACTTAGCAACAGAATGGATATGGGGGCTAGGCAGTGCTTGAATGAGAAAGGAGTCAAGGATGATACCTAGATTGTGAGCCTGGGTGACTAGGGAGAATAGTGGCACCCTGAACAAAATAACAAGGATGTTAGAAAGAGTTAAGGTTTGGGAGAAAAGATAATGAGGTAGGTTCTCGACATAATGTCTAATAGTTTTACCAGTTCAAAATGTCTAATAGTTTGAAATTCGAGACTGCAGGTAAGGAAAAAGGTTAAGATTACCAAGTGAAATAGTATATAGGGAGAAGAAAAGAGGGTTCAGGACTTAGCCTTGAGGAACATCAATCATTAGCAGATATAAACTAAATGAAAATTCAGCAAGGAGACTAAGAAAGAGTGATTAGAGAGGTAGGAGGAAAAGCAAGATGCCAAGTTGGAGTACTTTCATTTACTTCAATGCCTGGCAAAATTCTAGAACTTGTTAATAATGGGAGGGTTAGTTGAGTATCTAGAAAGAAATAGTAAAAAAAAAAAAAAAAAACAAACTAAAATGGGTTCATCAACAGGTAATATCATAGCACTGGGCCTGGAGTAAGGAAGACCTCAACTTAAATCTGGAATCAGACACTGTCTGTGTGATTCCCTGGGGAAGTCACTTGACTACTGTTTGCCTCAGTTTTCTCAGTTGTAAAAGCAAGATAATAATAGCACCTACCTCTCCAAGCACTGTGAGGACTAAATAAAATATTTGTAAGGCATTTAGCATTGTGTCTGGCACATACTAGGCACTTAATAAATGTTTGTTTCCTTCCTTTTTACTAATCTCTTTTTTTTAAACAAAGTAAATAAGCTGGTTGAACTAGAATATGTGGTAGATATTGTTTATCTAGATCATATAGAATATGATATATCTTTCCTGCAAGCTTTAATACTGTTGACCACCCTCTCTTCTTCTTGATATTCTCTTCTAAGTTTTTGAAACATCTACCTATCAGACCACTCCTACTGTCTCCTTTGCCATCTTAAATACCAGGTGTCCCTTGAGGTTCTGTCCTGGGCCCTTTTATCTTCTCCCTCTATACTATTTCACTTAGTGAAAGCATCAGTTCCCATGGATTTAATGGATTAAATGCCATCTCTATGCTGATGATTTATCTTTCAAATTTATCTATCCTGCCCCAATCTCTGCTGACCTCCAATCTCACACATCCAACCACCTTTCAGACATCTCGAACTGGATGTCCAGTAAACATATTGAACTAATTACGTCCAAAACACAGTTCATTCTTTCTCTCTCCCACTCCTATCTCTTTTAATGTAGAGAGCATCATCATCCTCCCATTTCCATAGGCTAACAACCTGAGTCATTTTGAACTCCTCTCACCTCCCATATGCAAGATGTTGCCAAGGCCTGTCGATTTTACCTTTGTAACATCTCTCCAATGAGCCTCCTTCTTTCTTCTAACACTACCACCACTCTACTACAGGCTCTCATCACTTCCCATCTGGATAATTACAAGAGCTCGTTGTCTGCCGGTGTCAAGTCTGTCCTCACTGTAGTCGATCCTCCATTCAGTCGCTAAAGTAATTTTCCTAAAACACAGGATTGTCATGTCACTCCCCAACTCAATAAACTCCAGTGGCTTTCTACTGTCTCCATGAGCAAAAATAAAATCCTCTGTTCATCATTCAAAACCCTTCATCAACCTAGCCCACTACTTACTACCTTTCTAGTTTCCTTACACCTTACTCCTGACTGTTCCACAAATAAAAGACTCCAATTCTATGCTCCAAGTATTCTCTCAGTCTCTCCTTCTCCTCTGCTCTAACTATTGACCTCCCTGGATTTCTTAAAATTCCACTTAAAGGAAGTTCACCCCAACCCCTCTTAATTCAAGTGCCTTCTCTGTGTTAAACTATTTCCTATTTATTCTGTATGTAGCTTGCTTCATATATATTTGTTTGTATGTTGTTTCCCTCATTAGACTGTGAGCTCCTTGAAGGCAGGGGCTGTCTTCTGTCCTTTCTGCAATCCCAACACTTAGAACAGTGCCTGGCACATAGTAGGTACTTCAAAAATGTTTGTTGATTAATTATGCTATCCATGCAGATAAGATGGAGAAATGTAGGCTATACAATAACACAATCAACTCAGTTTTAATCAGATTCATGGCTGGACTAAAAGACTAGTCACTAATTGTTAAATCTCAACTTGGAAGAATGTCTTCAGTAAAGTGCCTTAGAGGGCATTTGATAGTTTAGTCCTGTGCTATTTAACTTTTTTTTTTTTTTAACCAATACTTTGGATAAAGACCTAGAAATCACTGTTCATCAAATTTTCAGATGATGCAAAGCCAAGAGGGATCAAAGGAAGTTAAATTTAGAGCTGAAAGGAATCTGAGAGACCAGAGACCAACCTTCACCTTATTTTGCAGATGAGGAAACTGAAGCAGAGAGTGATTAAGTGACTTGTCCAGAGTCACACAGCTAATGAGGATCTGAGGAAAGATGGGAAGCCAAAATTTTGAAGATCATCCTGACTCCAAATCCTGTGCCCTAATCACTGCATCATGTTGGCTAACACACTAGATGGCAGAGTTAGGGTTCAAACAGATAATGACAGGTTAGAACACTAGGTTGAATGACATAAGACGAAACTTAATAGACACAGGCAAGGTTTCATAAACTTATTTTATTTTTTAAAATCAATTTCACAAGTATCTAATGGAGACATGGCTAGGTACCAACTCATCAAAAACAAAATCTGAAGTTTTAGTACAGTCCATGGTATTGATACAGTAACTAACAAAGTTAACGCCATCCTATGTTGCATTAACCAAGAATTAATGTTTAAGACTTTGACCTAATCAAAGTACATACAGAATACTACATTCATTTCTGAGCATTGTATTTTAATATTAATAGTCTGGACAACATTCAGAAAAGGGATGAGTAAGAGAGGGATGAGTAAGAGAAGGCTGAGAAGAGGGATTATGATAGCTGGCTTTAAGTATATAAAGGTGCTGTCAGAAAAGGGAATTAGACATGTTCTGCTTAGCCCCAAATGCCAGCATTATAAGCAATCAGCAGAAATTGCAAAGAGCAAGATTTAGGTTGATATAAGAAAAACATAACAATTACAACTACCCAAAAGTGAAATGACCTGCCTTGATACAGGCAGTGAGTTTTCCCTCACTGGAAGTCTACCAACAAAGGCTAATTGATATCAGGTATGTTGTAGAGAAACATTTTTGTTCAAAGTAGACCTGTGTGACCTCTGAGGTGCCTTTTAATTTTGAGATCCTGTTATTAATATGTGAAAATAGATCATGTGTCATTGTGCATCCCTATTCCTCATTTATCTTCTTTAGATTTAACAATTAAACTTCTTCAGCTTATCCTTACACGGTATAATTTAGAATGCCGTAACAATCCTGGTCAGGTTTTTCTAAGCTTGTCAATAACCCTCCTAAAAATGTGACCTTTAGAACTAAACATATTTCTGTTCTTTTCATTTCAAGGCTGTTAGGTCACACAGTGGATATAGTGCTGGACTTAAGAGTTAGGAATACCAGAGTTCAAATCCTGCCTCAGACTAGCTGTGAAGTCCTGGGCAAGTAAATTAACCTCCCTTAGCTTTAATTTTCTCATCTGTAACCTAAGGATAATAATAGCACCTATCTCATAAGATTGCCGTAAGGATCAAATTAGATAGTATATGTAAAGCACTTTGCAAAACTTAAAGTTCTACATAAATGTTGCTATTATTTCATAAACCTAACAATAGCTTTCAATTGCTAAAAGGGGCATTATTGGCAGTGTAGTGAAATGGGCAGCAGTGTAGTGAAAATGGACTGTAATGTCTGCAGTTCTGTGTTTTAGGAGGGACATTTCCTTTAAAGGTAAAAGTACGTTATCAGGTTATTCTTTTGTGATTTGCCTGCTACCCATTCAAATAAAGTTCACAGATCAAACTTAGTCATTTCAAAGTTTTGGTTACAATTAATAGCTTAAGAACTCACTACAATGATGTGGATAAAAATCTTCTATGACATAATAGCTAGCCTTCAATGGTTTCTGTGGCCAAAATACTGATCAACTTATAGTTGTTAGTTTTAACTGCTCTTTCTCTTCCTTTTCCCAAAAATTATTTTATATTTACTATCTATATTTATCACAGTACAAGTTATGTTCTATAAGCTCTTTTAGAACATAAATTCTTTGAGAGAAAGATTTGTCTTACTCTCTCAGGAGAAAGCACAGTGCCTTACACAAAGCACTTAATAAACGCTTCCCGAATAAATGACCGTCCCAACTGAGCAGGGTTAGCACCCAAATGACAAGCATGCTGTATCACTAGGGCTATATCTAAGGAATTTCTAGCTTCAAAGTTATGCGAGAACTTGCACTCCATTCCTTTAACCTTGAGTCAATTCCATATCACAAGGGAACACGGATCAGGACTTTGGTTCGAAAGGTACTTATTACGCACCAGAAGGTACAACTGAAAAAGCAAGCCACTAAGGAAGAAGAATGAACAGATGACCAACAAGGCTGACTCTAGTGGGAAATATAAGTCAACATGGTCTATTCTGCTCAGTACTATCTGATATGACTAAATGACAATGAATCATCATGGACCATATTTTTAAAAAATATTATACATAGCAGTGGATAGAGCACCGGCCCTGGATTCAGGAGGACCTGAGTTCAAATACGGCCTTAGACACATAACATTTACTGTGTGACCCTGGACAAGTCACTAAATGCCACTGCCAGCCAAAAAATAAATAAATAAAAATTTCATACATACACACACACACTCACATCTTATAGCATCTGAAGGACTTTGTAACACATTCTCCATTTTCGAATTATCAACTATGACAGATCTTGGTTGATGTTTAAACTTAGTTATTAAGCAAAAAAAAAAAGATAAAAGTGATACAATGACAAAAAACAATTTCATGCAAATTGCCAACAATGAAAAAATTCTTCCAACTACAAATAAGAGAAATGAAGATTAAAGCAACTCTAAGATTTTGCCTCATCCCAGAAAACTGGCAAAGATGCTAAAAGAAATAGTCGGTGTTGGAGAGACTGTTTGAAATAGTTTTAATTCATTCATGGTATAGCAGTGGATTGGCACAACTACTCTTAAAAACTATTTACAAGTATGCTATAAGTGATTTATGGCTTATATCCTTTGGCCAATCATTACCATTACTAAGCATTTATCTCAAGGAAATCAAAGACGAAGGAAAAGGATATGCCAAAATACGAATTTATAGCAGCATTTTATCTGGTAGCAAAAAAAAAAAACAGGAAACCAAGTGGTGGTGCCCAGTAACTGAAGACTCAGTTATCAAACTGTTGCATATGAAGGAAATAGAATATTATTGCCCTTTAATATGCTAGAACATATAATAAATAATAAGCTTCAAGAGAAGCTTATATCACAAAAATTTGGTATTTAGTACTAGAAGGAGCCTTAGAAGTCATCGATTAGGATTTAAAACCAGGTCCTATGACTTCAACACAGGAAGAATCACATGAATTGATGCACAGCAAAGAAAACAAAACTAAGAGAATATATAGCATGATCTTAAAAATAACATACCAGAAGAATACAAGTCATTCCCCAATTGATAAATGGTCAAAGGACATGAAACAGGCAGTTCTCAGCTGAATAAATTAAAGCTATCTATAGTCATATGAAAAAATGCTCTAAATCCTATTAATTAGAGAAATGCTATCCACATTCAGAGAAAGAACTATGGAGTCTGAATGCAGATCAAAACATACTATTTGATCTCTTTTTTCTTTTGTTTTTTTTCTTCTTTCTCGTGGCTCCTCCCATTGGTTCTAATACTTCTTTACAACATGACTAATGTGAAAATGTTTTTTTTTTATTTTCTTTTTTTTAATTAATTTATTTTGAATTATCAACAGTCACTTCCATAAGCTTTTGAGTTTTAAGTTTTTGTCTCCCCCTCCCTCCCCATGACGGCACACAATCTGATAGAGGCTATACATATACATTCCTATTAAACATATTTTCACATTAGTGATGTTGTAAGTAAGAATTAGAACTAAGAAGAGGAACCACCAAAAACAGGAAACAAAACACAACAGAAGAAGAAAACAACAGCAAATAGCATGCTTAGATCTGCATTCAAACTCCATAGTTCTTTCTTTGGATGTGGATAGCATTTTCCATCATGAAGCCTTTGGAGATGTCTTACATCCCTGTATATTGCTGAGAGGGGTTAAGTCTATCAATGTTAGTGATCGCACAACATGGCTTTTACTGTGTACAATGTTTTCCTGGTTCTGCTCACTTCACTCAGCATCAGTCCATACAAGTTCTTCCAGGTTTTTCTGAAGTCAACCTGTTCCTCATTTCTTGTAGCACAATAGTATTCCATTACACTCATATTCCACAGCTTGTTCAGCCATTCCCCAATGGATGGGCATCCTCTCAATTTCTAATTCTTTGACACCACAAAAAGAGTACTATAAATATTTTTGTACATATGGGTCCTTTTCCCATTTGTATGATCTCTTTGGGATACAGCCCTAGAAGTGCTATTGCTGGGTCAAAGGGTATGCATATTTTTTATATCCCTTTGAGCACAGTTCCAAATTGCTCTCCCAAATGGTTGAATCATTTCACAACTCCACCAACAATGTATTAGTGTTCCAATTTTCCCACATCTTGAAAATGTTTCATATGAATGTATATGTAGAACCTATATCACATTGCATGCTGTCTTGGGGAGGGAAAAAGGGAGGAAGGGGAAGAAAATTTAAAACTCAAAAGCTTATGGAAGTGAATGATGAAAACTAAAAATAAATAAATATTTTTTAAAATGAAAACAGCATATCAGAAAATAGCACTAAGAGACAACAGAACCATACAACAAACAAATGTTGAATCAAAGGGCTTAAAGAAAAACAGACATCTCCTTCTTCATATAGAGATCACGGGCTACAAGAGCGGAATGTTGCAATTGATGGTTAAATATTGTTTTGTGTGCTTAACTGAACTTTTTTGTTGGGGGAGGGAGAGGAAGAGATTATGAATAGCCATATTTTTCTACAATAAGGGAAGGGTGGCAAAGAACATTTCAGCCTTCTAAACTGAGAGAAGCCTAAAAAGAAATTTTAGCGCCCAAGAAAATTATCTTAGTACAAAAGCAAAATCATCAGTCATGCAGAGCAGGTGGAACAGTAAAGAGTTCTCAACTTGGAATCTAGAAGACTTGAGTTCCAAACCTGCCTCAGACACTACTCTAGCCAAGTCAGTTAATCTCTCTGCCTCAGTTTCCTCTATATAATGGGGATAATAAAAGTACCTATATCACAGAATTGTTTTAGGGATCAGATATATATAACGGTGCTCTGCAAACAGTAAAGCATTATATAAATGTTATCATCTAATTTAATCCACATATAATTTTTTAAAAGCTAATTTTTAACAGAATGTAACTAAAAGAATATGACAGTGCCGGCACAGAGTAACCACTTAAGGGCGAGTAGATGATAGGAAAAAGCCAGAAAGTAATCTACCCACCCTCACTTTGTACTGCCTTTATTCTAAGAATTCGGTGTTTTAATTTCCCAATATGACAGATGTATAAAAATCCGGAAAAATAAAGAGTTGAACAAGAAATGTGATCCAGATTGTAAAAGAGAAAACAAATGGGCTAAGTTTAGACAGAAGATTGGATTCAATGTAACAGTAATTTGAATTAGAGTACCTCATCTTCAGAATTAGTTAAAAAAATACAAATTGCAAATACTATATTTTAAAATATAATAGTACTTCCAATACTATTCTACAAATTCATGTATGAAAATAACACTTTTCAGACTATGCTAAATACAGCACAAGCTCTGGGAAGGTTCTATCATGTTGTAAAATCTTTAAGTATAATCTTGGCAACACAGTATGTATCTGCTTTCCAAGGTAAGTATAGAAAGGCTCGTACCCAGTTGGCTGGCTAGTTAGTGATGAATGCTTGGGCCATGGCAACCCATGATACAAAAAATATATGAAAAAATTAAAAAGCATTTGCTAAAAGATATGTGTGAAACACTGTGCTAAGTGCTGGAGATAAAAATATAAAAGGAAAGATGATCCCAAACCTTAAAGAGTTTAAATTCTAAGAGAGACAACACACATAAAAGTGGTGGTGGCAAGGGAGGACACTCCTAGAAATTGAGCAGGGTCATTAGAGAGATGTTTTAATGTGGCAAGCAAACAACATCACAAAAAATGAAACCCACATTTTAACAGACAAGAAATAGAGCATTACTGAAATGGGAGTTAATCATGAGTAAGATGTGTGCACACAAGCCAATAAACTGTCTGTCTCTCTTTTTTTTTTTTTTCTTTGCTATTTTTTGGTGAGGCAATCAGGGTTAAGCGACTTGCTTAGGGTCATGTGTCTGAAACCGAATTTGAACTCAGGTCCTCCTGACTCCAGGGCTGGTGTTCTATCCACTGTGCCACCTAACTGTCCCTAAATTGTCTCTTAAAGATAAAAAATGGAACACAGGTAGAATAAAAATGAGAAAAGCTAGGGCATATATATTAAAACCAAAACCTAACCTATATAAACAAGAAAAGACATCTATCACAATTATTACTATCTATCATTATGAAGTTTAACAAATCCTAATCAATTGCCATATGGAGTACACCAAAGGGCTTCAAAATCATGTTAGTCAGCAAATATTTGACTTTCTCATCAAGTAGAAATATGCAGCAACCAAGGGCAACACTAATTGTGAATATAAGTGTATTTGTAAAATATCAGAGGACTGATGAGTATGATGGAAAAACAGCAAGAAGTGAAAGGAAACACAAGCTTAAAGAAAGTTCCAAGGGATAAAAATCTAAGTACAAAAAAAAAGTTATTTAAGATTTGTAAAGACCATTGTAACAAAATGCTTTTTACCACTAAGAGCAGCACATCATGTCATATGGATGCTAGCAAAGTCTCAGATGTGCTTCTTACAGAAATGGAAATGGCCCTGAATAAAACAGAGGCAAAGCAGATGCAATTATACCAATTGTAAAAAAAAGAGGTCTAGGATGGAGACAATACAATACTGGGCCTTGTTAACACTTGGAAGAAGAAATCCTTTGCTTGGCTTTTAAAGCTCTTCATAACCCCCTCCCACCCCCACTCTGGTGGTCTTCTTACACCTTACTCTCCTCTACATAATCTACAATCCAGTACACTGGCCTCCTTGAGGTTTTTCCACATAAGACATTCCATTTCCTGACTCTATGCCTTTTCACTAGCTGTCCTTGGACCAGGCCCAGAATACTCTCCCTCCACATTCCTGCCTCCTGACTTTAAATCTCAGCTAAAATCACCCGTATTTGTGGGAAGCCTTTGCTAGTTCCCCTCAATCCTAGTACCTTCCCTTTGAGATAATCTCCAGTTTATCCTGGATTTATCTTATTTGTACATAGTAGTTGCTTGTTGTTTCCATCATTAGATTGAGAGTTCCTTGAATGCAGGGACTGTTTTTTGCTTTTCTTTGCATTCCGAGGAACTGCATAATGCCTGGCACAGAGGGGGTGTTTAATAAATGCTTGCTAACATGTTGACTTGACATGCTCAAAAAGAGGGCATCTTAGAAGAGAAGTGATATTTTACAGTAAGTTACACCTTTCACCATCACAAAACCAACTTAAAACTGATGGATACAAGATCTCATTATGTTTGTTTTATGACTAAAAAAAGAATTTGCTTGGGAGAATGAAGAACCATCTAAAAGGCTTTCTTCCAACATGTCTCCTATGGATATGACAGTAAGTGCATAAAATAACCAGAAAGTTAAAACAAATGAGATATAATCATCAGATTAGGTATAAAATAGGGAGGTATATACTTGCCAAATGTGTTGTCATGGAGAAGATTCAGGACAAAGTCCAAGCTGAAAAGGGATTGTCTATGGTTGGGGGAGTCCTCTTTGCAGATGACTTTGTGCAAATTGCATCAAATCCCAGAACACTGCAGAACCTCCCAATGAGATGGGTGTGGTCTAACTATTACCTGAAGGAAAATAAAGTGAATAAAGAATACTTCTGGTCTAGATTGTGCTATAGAAGTTGTCCATCAGTGTATGAACACACACACACAATTCTAAAGATACTATGAATTGGGCCCAGAACTAAACAGAAATTGGAAAATGGACTAGAATGACTTAGGGAAAATATAAAGTTATTTTAATGACACTAAGATTCTCCCTAAAACCTATCTTTTTATTGTAAAGCTATAAATCATGAAAATCAAGAGCTTTCAAAGAAAAGAAGATAAGGATTAAGCAAAGAATAATGAAGAGACATGGTGAACCTAAGGAATTAGTAACACATTAAAAATTATGAAGGAAAACTGGTTTAAAGGACTTCATAACAGAAATATATGACCAGAAAAAAAAGATGTGTCAAATGGCAAAAATGAGAAATGGATGACCTTCATGCTCCATGAGTAGTCACATGACATAAGGCAGGAAGTCCCTTAATACCTTGGGTGGACCTTTTGAAGCAATTTATAGGAGGACATAGAGGCGAATCTCACAAGATTGGAATGGAGTGGCTACAATCTGACATTAATGGAGTATTACCTACATCAGTGATAATACAGAACCATTAGAGTACTAAATGAGTGGAATATTTACAATCCTAAAAAATGAATGGGGGGCTGCTAGGTGGTACAGTGGATACAGCACCAGCCCTGGATTCAGTAGGACCTGAGTTCAAATCCAGTCTCAAACACATAACACTTACTAGCTGTGTGACCCTGGGCAAGTCACTTAACCCCATTGCCTAGTCAAAAAAAAAAAAAAAAATGAATGAAGCAGGTCAAGTCAGTAAGGATTTACTAAGTGTCTACTACAGTCCAGGCACTATGCCTTGTATTATAAGGCTTATCATAAGCACTGAGGATACAAAAAAAGACAAAAACTATCCCTGCATCCAAGTTGCTCATATTCTAATAGGGGAGAAAATAGGCAAACAACTATGCATAAACAGAATTTATGCAGGATAAACTGGAGGTCATCTCTGATGGAAGAGTATTAGCATTAAGGGGGAATGGGAACACAAAAGGAAGGGTTCTACCTCACACTTGAAGTCAGGGAAGCCAAAAGGCATGGGTTGAGGAGGGATGACTTTCTAGGCATGGGGGATGTTAACCATTTAAAAGGCACAGAGTCCAGAGATAAGAGTATGTGGAGGGGAATAAGGTATAAGAAGACTAGGAGAGTAGGACAGGATTACTTTTAGCTATGAAGGGCTTTAAAAGCCAAACAGAGGATTTTATATTTGATTCTGAAAGTGACAGGGAGCCATGGGAGTTTAATAAATAGGGGTGGAAAGACGGTAATGTGGTCATATCTGACCTTTATAAAGACCATTTTCACAGTAGAATGGAAGAATGAGTAGAGTGGAAAGAGACTTATTATCAGAAGGCTATTAAAATAGTCCAGGGGTGAGGTGATAAAGGCCTGTACCAATGTGGTGGCAGTGTCAGAGGTCAGAAAGAGGTGTGTAACACACACACACACACACACACACACTCACACTTCACAGAAGGCAGAATCCATAAGATTTGGGAATATATAGAATGGGAGGAGACAATAAGGAGTTAAGGAGGACACCAAGGTTGTGATGCTGAGTAACCATGGGGACAGTGGTGTTCACAACAGTTATAGAGATGTTAGAGGACGGTTTGGGGAAAAGATAATGAGTTCTGTTTTGGACATGTTGAGTTTAAGATGTCTACAAGATATCCAGTTTAAGATGTTCAGTGGAGCTAGAAATGTGAGACTAGAGGGCAAGAAAGAGCTTAGGCTGGATAAAGAGATCTGAAAATCATCTGCACAACAGTGATAATTGAATCCAGGGGAGCAAATGGGGTCACTAAATGAAATAGTATAGAGGGAGGGAAAAAAGAGGGTGAGCGCAGAACCTTGGAGGACATCTATGGTTAGTGAGCATGAAGATTCAGTGAAGGTACCTATGAAGGAGCAGTCAGATAGAGCAGTTTCATAGACACCTAGAGAGAAAAGATGATCAAAAAGAGGGTAAATGACAGTGACCAAGGCTACAGAGAGGTCAAAAAGGACATTAGATTTGGTATTTAAGATAGTAATAATTACTTTAGAGAGAGTAATTTTAGTTAAATGATGCGGTTGGTAGACAAACTGTAGAAAGTTAAGAAAAGAAAGTGGAGGCATTGATTATAGAAAAGAGAGTTTTACTCAAGGAGTTTAGCCACAAAAGAAGAGATATAGGATGATAGCTAGCAGGAATGAAATAGATTAGCAGGAATGAAATGATTAAGTCAAGGCTTTCTGAGAACAGGAGACACATGGGTGGGTTTACAGGTCATGACCAAAAAAAGATCCTAGACACATTTCAATAAATGTTTAAAAAAAAAAAATTGTCAAGACCTCTCAGAACTAGAGCGCAAAGTGGAAAAAGAAAGAATCCACTGGTCACTTGGAAGAAACCTAAAATGAAAACTCTCAGGACATTATCACCAAAATCTAGTCCTAGATCAAAGAATAAAAACTACAAGCAGCTGGAAAGAAAGAATTTAAGTATTGAGGAACCACAGTGAAGATCACACATGATTTAGCAGTCACAATTATGAAGGAGCAGAGAGCCTGGAATACAATATTCTAAAAAGCAAAGGACATAGGCTTAGAACCAAGAATTATTTACCCAGTAAAACTGAGTATAATCATATAAAAGGGAAAAAGGATATTCAACAAAATAGAAGACTTCCAAATATTCCTGATGAAAAGAAAGGAACTCCTAGAAACTTTGAAATTCAAACACAGGAGTTAAGAGAAACATAAGAAGGTAAACATGAATACTCATAAAAGACAAAAAAGGGCAAACTTTGTATTTTAATATGGGGAAATCATAAATGTATACCCTCTGAATCCTATTATCAGAGGTCATAAAAAAAGACATCTAATTAGAAGGCCTAGGTGTGGTCCTATTATGTCTTGATGATGTTAAAAGATTAGAGAGGGGAAGAGGAATAAACTAGAGGTGAGAAGGAAAATTATCTCACATGATCTGGGAGGTCAAGTAGAAATCTATACGGAAAAAAGATGAAAGGGAAGCTAATTACACTTTCATCTCACTCTCATCTGAAATAATAAAAGGAGGAAAGAATATATATATATTCTTTATATATATATATATTTTATATATATATGAATATATGTGAACATACATATACACAGACACAACTGGTTACAAAAATATGTCATTCAGTAGGGAAACAGGAGGGAAAGCCAAGAACAGAGAAAGGGAAATTAGGGGGAGAGATTAGTTCTAAGCAAAACAAACTCTAAGGATATACAAGAATATTTATATCTTTTTTTGAGGAAGGGGAGATTTGAGGGAATGCCTATAAATCAAGGAACGGCTCAACAAGAATACTAATGTGCTATAAGAAATTATGAAGGAGATGGTTTCAGATAGAATACTAATGTGTTATAAGAAATTATGAAGGAGATGGTTTCAGAGAAACCTAAGATTTGTATGAAATGATGCAGAATGAAAGGGGAAGAATCAGAAAAATGTATACGACAATACTGTAAAGACAAACAACTTTGAAAGACTTGATCTTTCAAGACTTTGAAAGAACTATGATCAGCATAATAATAAACTATGATTCCAAAGAAGTAATGATGAGACATGAGAGATTAAAGACTCAGTAAAGAATGATACATGGGATTTTTTTTTGTGTGTATATGTTATATTCCCTTGGGACACAGCCAATTCAGAAATTTGTTTCACTTGACTACATGTTTAAAACAGAGGTTTTTCTTCTTTTTTTCTCAAAGGGAAAAGGGGAGTAGGGGGAGGAACTTTGTTTATTTAAAAAAAATTAATAAAGAAACTTTAAAAAAAATTTAAGGAGATACAAGGCTAATGTTTGGCAATGCATGACTAGCAGTTAGATAATGGGCAAGGGGCTTGCGATAGTAGAGTTGAACAGATTCACCAAAGGGTCAAGATAGTTAACAGTCAATACACATTTATTAAGTGCCTAATATATACCAGGCACTGTGCTAAACAATAGGGATACAAATACAAAAAAGACAGTACCCTTCCTCAAGAAGCTTACAATCTAATGGGGGAGGACAACACACACACACACACACACACACACACACACACACACACACACACTCACTCTGAAGTGAGAGGTGGGTACCCAGCAAGGGGGGAAGGAATGGTAGAGAAAGCAGGGAAATCTAAAATGAGTGCTGCTGTACAATCACTCAATCAGCAATAATTTATTAAGCACCTACTATGTGCCAGGCACTGTGCTAAGCACTGGGGATACAAAAAGGGATAAAACAGTCTTTGCCCTCAAGGTACTTACAATTTAATGGGGGAAATGACATACAAACAAATATATACAAACAAGCTCTCTAAAGGATAAATAGGAAATAATCAAAAGAGGTAAGGCACTAGAATTAAGAATAGTTAGGAAAGGCTTACCGTAATTGGGACTTAAAGGAAGCCAGTAAAGTAAGTAGGTGAAGATGAGGTGGGAAAACCTTCCAGGCATGGAAGAAAATACTTTCTTTCCTTACTAGTCCCCTCCCACCTCCACCCCTGCTCCACTGGTCATGAGACTTTAAATTCAAGATAAAGCTGACTGGAAAAACTAATATGATTTCTTCCTTGAGTAGAGTACAAAAGGTAGAGAAATTCCTTGAGTACACAGGTGACACTTTTCTTCTCATCTCATCAGTTCCTGGAGAAAGTACCAGCAAAAAGAAATCCTTGAAGATAACGGGTATAAACTCAGAAAAGATATAAATCTTCTTAGATCCCAGTAAGAGTTCAGATGCCAGATAAGCTGACAGACACTTCTGTCTAAAGTACCCAGGTTTGCCCTTTTCCTTAAAAAAGTCAACTCTTCTTAGCAGCATGGTGGGCCACTGACAGAGGGAAAGGATCCAGGAACTTTTAGATCTGAGAGAGATATTTTCCCATGGAGAAAATTTTATGAATGACATCTTTCAGGCAAATAACACTTAATTTCCCTTGATGCTTCATAATCAGGGTATTACCTGTTAGGGAGACTTATTATTTATCCTCACTTGTCCTTGTTTCAGAATAAATTCATGGACAGACTTCAAGTTAGGATAGCCCCTTCAGGTTAGGACAGCTATATAAGGCTCTCTAATTCACAGGTTCTTTAAGAAAGAAGCCACTATAAATTTTCGTCAGACAAAGTTTCTCTATTGTCTGTCACCTGGATGCTCATTCCATTAATCCTCTACATATGGACTTCAAAGACCAGACAGTGTCTATCCCTGGGCATATGGCACCCAGGATTCTAATCTAGACATGTGAGATGTGCTACAATATAGATACTCTAATGGAATTCATGAACAAATGATTCCAGCCACTTGAATTTAAGCTGACTCCCTTTCTTTTGCTTCTTGTTTTCCAAAAGTAATTGCTTAGTCTAAGGCTTTGAGTGCTTGATAAGCTTTCCTCTTCTTCAATAGGTTCTCTTGAAAAAAGAATCTTTTTTCTGGGCTCAGGTTCAACCATCTTTCCTATGTCCCCAACTGACCATATACAGCTCCACACTACTCTTTAAGTCCAAAATGAGTACAGCCAAGTGGGAAATGAGATGTCTGAGGAGATGTCAGTCCTGTTTCCCTCCTTAAATTCAATCTATAGTTCCATTCTCCAATCAGAAATGTAGATGGTACTCACAAGATGTGATTAACAAAGGTGTGTCTTGCAAGATGATTAGAAATCCCAATGATGAGTTTACAGGGGGTATAAGAAGAGTGGCCAATGCAGAGGTAATGGTCTAGGAAAGAACTGAGAGACTGCTGAGTATAGCAACACATGTCTATAATGACAAACTGAGGATTGTGGATCACTTGAGCTTGGGAATTCTGAGACGCAGTAGGGCGAAAGCCACTCAGGTACAGCACTAAGATTGGCACCAATATAGGGCGCCCCCAAGGACAGGGGATCGCCAGGGTTGAATTAGGACAGGTCAGAAATACCAAAGGTCTAAGCTTTCATGCAAATTAGGAGTGGAATTGGGCCTCTTGAGTGGCTACTAAATGTTGATTCATCCCTTGACATTCGTGGGTTTCACATTTGCAGTTTATCATTAATTAAATGGGAATGTACGGAGATATGCAAGGTAGTGAAGGAAATCTCAGACAAATATGTGTATGTACAGAAAACTAAAAAAATTTAGCAAGTCATAAATGCACAAATATTGTATATTATTAATCTAGTATTTGCTAGCAGAAGTACGCATACATAAATTTATTACAAACAAATTTTGTTAAAAATTTCAGTGTGCCAAAGAATTACAGGCTACACATTCTCTTTGGGAACACCTCTTGGTCTCTCTACCACCCACACTCAGTCACGTGATTTTTCTCCCACAGTGATCACTGTATCTTACACTTTTGCTAGGAGAGGGAAATCCATGAAGCAGCTGCCCTAGCTACACCAGCTGCTGCAAACACTCTGCATAGTTTGTGAGATATTAATCTCTCTCAAGTAGAAACTGCAACTTTTTTTTATGGGTGCCAGTGTGTTGTTTTACTTGTTTTGTGTTAAATAAAGACCAGAATTGTTAAAAATAAAGGTTTGGCTTAGGTCCTAGAGACATCCATAGTTTTTCACATTTGTGGAGGTCGTGTGCTCCTACTCCTCTCCCCGCCACCCCCAATGAAATGTTGAAGTACCAGTGTACTTCTAACCTGAACAAGAGAGGGAGATCCAGCCTCAATAAATAAATAAGCTGAGGCTGGAGGTACTGGAAGTCATGGTGATCTCCAATGGATTTATCACGAACAGGTTAAGGGGCTGAAAAGCAGAGGGAACAGTAGAATAACAACAGATTATGATCAGCTAAAGAAATTTCATAGTTCCCGAATAAGAAAGTGGAACATGAAGGTAATGGCAAGATCAAGCATATCATTTCTCTGTACGTAGCTGAGGTAGAATGGAACTGGTTGTGGGAAATGAGTACGTCAAGAAACTAAGAACTTAAAGAGTGTCTGAAGGAATATCAATACGTATGCTGAAGTCTCCTAATATGAAAGAAGGAGTTAGGAAGGAAATAAAGACTGCAAGTGAGGCATTAAACTCACTGAGGAGGGAAGGAGAGTGTCCTGAAGGTGAGGAAACACAGCCAAAATAAAATCTTACCTGGGTGATAAATATGAATTAAATAAGCATTAAAGGTGGAGAGATTACTTTGTGATGGAGAGAAAGGGAGAGTCTACAAGTGGCAAAGGGAAAAGCAAGAATTACTCCAAGTCTCCCACAATGCTAATAAATCAGGGGACATGAAAGTGCAACCAGTTATGGAAATAGTGGTCAGGGATGCTTTGAGATTGGGGGAACCAAGTTTCAATAAATGCAAGTTGGAAAGAATAAGAAAGGAAAAGATTTAAGATGAAAACGATTTCATTACATATGGAACTGGTCTTTCAGAGAGGCATAGTTAAAATGGTATATAAATCTTATGTGCTAAGTGTTTTGGAGGTTAGGTTGAGGATGGGAACAAGGGATTAAGGAGTAGGAGGGGGGAACAGGATTAGTAAAATGAGAGGGGGTTTAGAATCACTAGCATGGGAAGGATATGATGGGGTGGAATATGGCATCACTGAGGAATGAGTTTGGGCAGGTTATCTTCATCTCCAGGGAGCTAGACACCCAATATGGAGTGACACACACCAAGCTAAATATGACCGGGGTGGGGGGGGACTGGGGCAGGGTACAGTGCATGCAGAGAAGAGGGAAGTAAGGAGAGAGAAAAAGGGTGGGGAGAAGGATAACAAACTTCCAGCTCTGAGAACATATACCATAAACATCATGTTGCCCATTACTGCCATATGGAAGAATCATTAGAAGATCAATAGGGCTGGAGAAGGAAAGGAAAGGCCCAGAAGGAGGGAGGCAGGCTGGCAGGTGGGCGAACAACTCATTCTAACAATACACTTGGGAAATTATACTTCTAAACTAAATTCTATTCCAAAATGTTGATACATATGTCTCCGCTGTGAATATCAATGTTAGAATAGATATTTTTTAAAAAGCCATATGAATTTCTCTATCACAAAAACACAGCTAAAATGGAAACTAATAAAATATTATTCCATAGCCATATGTCCCTCCCCAAACAAAATTTACTTCACTGTTTTGTTTTTATACACACAAGCATCTGAACTAAATTATGCCTGGAAACATGATGGGAAAATCTTCTGAGTATTCTGAGCATTTCAATATAGACAAGTTTATAAATTTCTATGGAATTATTAATGAAATATAATAAAACATGGATTGCTATTTTGTTTATTTCTATAACTAAAAGGTACAAAAAGGTACTAAAAAGTGTAGATTCACTCTTCTTTAAAAGAAAAACAACAGCTTTTTTTTTTTAAGGCCAAGAGAACTAAGTGATCTTTAACTTATGGCAGCAATATCCAATTTCTGCTCTATAAATGATTCATTGTGACATCCAACGAATAAAAACCACTAAATTGTTTCCACACAGTTGACGGAGAATAGAAATAGCTGCAAATAAGGTTTTATAATAAGATAATTCAAGTTTTCAACCTAACCTAAACGTACGTCTAAATTTTGAACAGTATTCAAATATCTAGTTAAAAACTTCATGCTCCTAACACTTGACCTAGCAAAAATAAACACCATTTCAACAAAGTAGGGACATGTAAGCACCATAAAGTTACAAATACCAATCTTACAAATACCTTATTGACAAGAACTGCCAGTCAAATACTTCTTTTCTCCTTGCTGAAAACAGAAGCCAAGATATACTGGGAAGCCAGTACCACTTGGTGTCTAGGCATGAGTAACTATCTTGTCCAGCACTCTATTTTTATCCAATCACCTTAACCCCGAGAGTCTGTGAACACATTACGTTACATACTTTTTCTCTGTCCATTACCATTTAAAACTCAATTAATCCCATAAAAGATAATCTCTTTCCCATATCTTTTTTGACCTCTTTTCCTTCTCTCTGCCAATATTTTTGCAGTTAACTCAGGAAATTCATTAAGGGTTCCATTTGTGAAATAAAAGATAGTTTTATTCATAGCTTAAGTATAAGATTAGCCTTAATAATAAAAGTCTAGCAATAAAAACTACCAGTTTTAAAGCAAAATTTGACACAAGCAGTGTCTGCCTTTAAATTTTATTGTCATCAGAAAATCGTCAAATCTCTAAGACACTTAAAGTTTCCATATATATCCCCATCCTGCTCTACTTAACCTGATTTTCTTCAAACACAGACAGCTGTATATTCACCAAGGGATATACCCATTTAACAAAATGCAAAATTATGGTTATGTCTTCTCCATCCTCAAAAACTCCTCATTTTATCAATCCCCACACGGTATTATTTCATGTCTCTTTTGCAGATGGCACTTATCTCTGTAACATACAGTCTCAGAGAACTTCCTTGGGCACAGGGTTTTTAGTGACTTGCCCAGGGTCACACAGCCACTGTATCAGAGGTTAAGGTTTAAAATCAGATTTTCTTGCCTTCCAGGCCAGCCTCTCTATATATTTATAAGTAATTTTTAAAAAACACCCATAAAAATGAGATGGGAGTAAAATATAATTGCTTCAGTCAGTCAATAAGCATTTATTAAACCCCTACTATATATCAGGTGCTGTACTAAGTAAGAACTGGAGGAGACAAAGAAAGAAAAAATCAATAGTTTTCATTTTTAAAAATTCATTTATTACATTGAAATTTTATCTTGACTTGGCACTGCTATCAATAGTTTTGTAAATAACAATCTTTCTTAATGAGTTTTAGCAGCATATTATACCTATGTAAGCAAATGAGTATCTTTAAATACAACTTGTTTTATCTAGCTACAATTTAAAATAGGAAGATTATAGTCTCTCAATTCATCAGCAAAATCTTTTAACAGGCAATTTTTCTTCCCATAGTATTAACTGCAAGTAGAACCATACAAATTTGCTTTGCATATGATTCTCTGAGCATCAGTTCAACCAAACCAATACTTAGCTTATCTGTAATCAACCTATTCAAAGTAAGTAATCCTTGTGATGTTCAAAATATATCAGTGGCAACAATGTCAACGCAAGCAAGATTAGAAGGAAATCAGAAAGCTGGGAAATAATTTTTAAAGAGTGTCTCTGATAAAGGTCTCATTTCTAAAATATATAGAGTTAAATATGTAAGAATATAAGTCATTCCCCAATTGATAAATGGTCAAAGGATATGAACAGGCAGTTTTCAGAGGTAAAAACTAAAGCTATTTACAGTCATATGAAAAAATGCTCTAAATCACTATTGATTAAAGAAACGCAAATTAAAACAACTCTGAGGTACCATCTCACACCTATGAGATTGGCTAACATGCCAAAAAAGGAAAATAATAAATGTTGGAGAAGATGTGAGAAAATTGGAACATTAATGCTTTGTTAGCGGAGTTATGAACTGATCGAACCATTCTGGAGAGCAATTTAGAACTGCACCCAAAGGACTATAAAACTGTGTGTACCCTTTGATCCAGAAATACCACTTCTAAGAGGTCTGTATCCCAAAGAGATCATACAAAAGGAAAAAGGACCTACTTGTACAAAAATATTTATAGCAGCTCTTTTTGTGGTGGCAAAGAATTGGAAATTGAGGGAATGACCATCAATTGGGGAACGGCTGAACAAATTGTGATATATGAATGGAATACTATTGTGCTATAATAAATGATGAGCAGATAGACTTCAGAAAAACCTGGAAGGACTTGTATGGATTGATACTGAGTGAAGTGAGCAGAACCAGGAGAACATTGTACACAGTAACAGCCACATTGTGCAACGATCAAGTATAATAGACTTAGCTCTTCTCAGCAATACAATGTAAGACAATTCCAAAAGACTCATGATGGAAAATACTTCCACATCCAGAGAAAGAACTGGTGGAGCCTTGAATGCAGATCAAAGCATACTATTTTCATTTTCTTTGGTTTTTTTTGTGTTTTTCCCCCTTTTGCTCTGTTTCTTCTTTCACAACATGATTAATGTGGAAATATATTTAATATGATTATACATGTACAGCTTACATCAGATTATTTGACGTCTTGGAGAGAGAAGGAAAGGAGGGAGAAAAAAATTTGAAACTCAAAATCTTATAAAAGTGAATGTTGAAAACTATCTTTACATGTAATTGGAAAAAATAAATACTATTAAATGGGAAAAAAAAGAAATAGAATAAACTACTTCTTATAAGGAAATGAACAAAAAACCCTAAAGTATCAGTTCTATTTTATATAATTTTTGCTGGAAAATTCCCATCTTGAACATACAATGTTATATGTACATTTTCAAGATGCTGTTTCAAATGATTAGGGTTTTCACATGACCCAGAAATGAAGCATTTGTTTTTCTTCCGAAATTTTTCTTATTATTTTTAGTATTCTTTTCTTTTTAAGTTTTGAATTCTAAATTCTCTCCCTCTCTCCCACCACACTCTCTCACATTCACTAAGAAGGCAAGCAATATGGTATCAATTACACATGTGAAATCCTGCAAAACACATTTCCACATTAACCATATTTAAAAAAAAAAAGGAAAAATTTCAAAAATGAGAAAATTGTACGTCAATTTGCAGTCAGGGTTCATTAGTTTTCCCTCTGGAAGTAGATATCATTTTTTCATCATGAGTCCGTTGAAATTGTCTTGGATCATTGTATTAATCAGAGTAGCCAAGTCTTTCACAATTGATTGTTACAACACTGCTGTTAATGTGCACAATGATCTCTTGGTTCTTCTCACTTCACTATGCATCAGTTCATACAAATTTTGTCATTTTTCTGAAACCATCCTCCTTTGTCATTTCTTAAAGCAGAAGAGCATTCTATGATAATCATATGCCACACCTTATTCAGTCAGACCCAATTGAAAGGCATTCCCTCCATTTCCAATTCTTTGCACCCACAAAAAAAGCTGCTATAAACATTTTATACATACAGGTTTTTGTCCCTTTTCTTTGATCTCTTTGGGATACAGAACTAGCAGTGGTATTGCTGGGTTAAAGGGTATGCAGTTTTATAGTCTTTTGGGCATAGTTCCAAATTACCATCTAGAATGGTTGGACCAGTTCACTACTCCACCCGTAGTTTATTAATGTACTTATTTTCTCTCATCCCTTCCAGCATTTGCCATTTTTGATAGAGGTAAGGCGAGACCCTCAGAGTTAGTTTGCCTTTCTTTAATCAGCAGTGATTTAGAGAACTTTTTTTCATATGACTATAAATAGTTTTGATTTCTTTTTCTGAAAATTGCCTGTTCATCTCCTTCAATCATTTATCAGTTGGGGAATGGATCTTATTTTTATAAATTTGACTCAATTCTATGTTTAGTATATACTTGAGAAATGAGGCCTTTATCAAAGAAACTTACTGTAAAAATTTTCTAATTTTACTTCAAGCCTATGGTATCTTTTGGTATAAAATAGTTTCCCCTGATTATTTCCTTTAATTAAATCTATTTTTGCTTTGACTGAGCTCATGATTGCTATCTCTGCTTTTTTTTTTAACTTCAGTTGAAGCATAATAGATTCTGCTCCAGTCCTTTACTTAAACCGTGTGTGTCTGTTTCAAGTATATCTCTTATAAACAACATAATGATGGATTGCAGTTTTCTAATCCATTCTGCTATCTTCTTCTGTTTTATGGGTGAGTTCATCTCATTCACAATCACAGTTAAAACTGCTAGCATATAGCTGAACAGGTTCATCCTCCATTATAAAGTTCTTCCTTGTACTCATCTTTTATATGAGAAAATTTCCCCATTCTACCTTTTACCCCCTTCTCCCTTCTTTCTCACCCCTTCTTTTTTCCTGGAGATCATTCCAACACAATTGACTTATACCCATGCCCTTTGCCTATGTAAACTCTTTTTAACTGCTCTAATAAGGATAATGTTTTTATGAATTACATGTATCATCATCCACATAGGAATGTAAACAGTTTAACTTTATTGGGTCCCTTGTGATGCTTTTATGCTTCTCTTGAGTCTTGTGTCTGAATGTCAGATTTTCTATTCAACTCTGGTCTTTTCATCAGGAATGCTTGAACATCCTTTATCTCATTAAATATCCATTTTTCCTCTGAAGGATTATACTCAGTTTTGCTGGGTAGATTATTCTTGGTTGCAACCCTAGCTCCTTTGTTTCCCAGAATATCATAATCCAAGCCCTCCATTTCTTAATATGGAAGCCGCTAAATCTTGTGTTATCCTGATACATATTTGAATTGTTTCTTTCTGACTTCTTGAAGTAGTTTCTCTTTGATCTAGAAGCTCAGGAATTTAGTCATAATAATCTTGGTAGTTTTCATTTTGGGATTTCTTTCAGGAAATGATCAGTGGATTCTTTCCATTTCTATTATGCCCTCTAAGATACCAGGAAAATTTTCCTTGGTAATTTCTTGAAATATGATGTCCAGATTCTTTCTTTGATCATGGCTTTCAGGTGGCCCAACAATTAAATCAAATCATCTCTCCTTGATCTACTTTTCGGGTAAGTTGTTTTTCCAATGAGATACTTCACATTTTCATATTATGATTTTGTTTTGTTTCTTGAAGTCTCAAGGAGTCATTAGTTTCCACTAGCCTAATTCTAATTTTTAAGGAATTACTTTCTTCAGTGAGCTTTTTTTTAACCTCTTTTTCTGTCTGGTCAATTCTGTTTTTAAACGTGTTCTTCTCTTCAGTGAATTTTTGTGCCTCTTTTACAATTAGGCCAATTCTGCTTTTTAAAATGTTGTTTTCATTTTTGGGGGCCTCCTTTGCCAAGCTATTATTTTTTTTCATACTTTTCTGGCATCACTCTCATTTACCCCCCAATTTTTCCTCTACCACTCTTAGCTCTCTCTTTAACTCTTCCAGGAATTCTTGTTGGGCTTGGGTCCCAACAGCATCTTTCATTGAGGCTTTGTGTGTAGCTGTTTTCACCTTGATGTCTTCTGAGTTTGGACCTTGGTATTCCCTGCCACATAGCAGCTTTTTATGGTCGAATTTTTTTTCCTGTTGTTTGCTCACTTTTCCAGTCTATTTCTTGCCTTTAAATTTTATTTTAAAGTTGGGCTCTGCTCACTTGGAGATGGGGACACACTGTGCCAACCTTCAGTCCATTTAGTGCTGTAGTTCTCAGAACCAGCAAGTTTTTGGTGTTTTCCAACGTAGTGTGATCCCAGGAGGATAGGGTTCCTACTCTCCTTGTGTACACTCTGGTCTTTACACAGGAAGGGCCTCTGATTTCCTGCAGCCATAATGGCTCCTCTTTGCTTTGGAACTGTGACCAGGACACTTGCTCTCTTGTGACCGACTACCAGTACTCCTTTCTGCCCTAGAACTGCGAACCAGAACTAAGCATGGACAACAAAGTTGCCACTCAGTGCTAGTTATAACCAGTGCCAGCAAAGGGGCCCCTGTAATCTCTTTCTTTTTCTTACCATCTCTGGACTGAAAGCTCCCAATAGCTGTTGCTGCTACAGCTGCTACTGTCCCCACTATGAGTGTGGGTTCTGGACAGGCCTCTACACCAATGTCACAGATTTCTCCCGCCAACCTCTTTAAATTTTCTTAGGTCAGAAAAATGACTCACTCCAAACTTTTGTTGGCTCTGCTGCTCTAAAATTTGATTTGAGGCATTATTTTAAAGTTGTTTGGATAGGAATGTTAGGAGAGTTCAGCTGGGCAGCTGCCCCTAATCTACCACCTTGGCTTGGAATAAAGCATTTGTACAAAGTAAATGCAGAATTTTTGTTCTTCAACAATAACAGTACTTATAAATACCAATGATACAGTGAATCATATATTCCAGATTTGGGTTTTTGTGTTTCTAATTTCCAGTACTTAAATAGTACATTTTGTGGGGGGGGGGGGCAGTTGGGGCTAAGTGACTTGTCCAGAGTCACACAGCTAGTGAGTCTTATATGTCTGAGGTCAGATTTGAACTCAGGTCTTCCTGACTCCAAGGTCAAAGCTCTATCCACTGTGCCACCTAGCTGCCCCAATAGTACATTTCTTATAGCTGTTCGAACTACTGAATATATTTTTTCTTCAAACTTATTCACCACAAAAGAATAATATTTCATTCTTCAAAAGTTAAGAGAAAAAACATTAGGACAAATTTAAAATTAACTGTTGATAATTTGAAACAATTTCATTTTTCAGGTATTTCATTTCTTTAAATTTATACTTTAGCGAGGGGAGGAAATTGAGGGGGGAAGGGGAACGACTGTATTTAACAAAACTAACCGTGCTAAGAAATGTAACAGACTTAATGGCACTTTTAACTTCCACACAAAAGTTGTTTCAAGTTTAGACATCTCACATTCAAATCCAACAACAAGCAACAAGAAGACACAATTCATCTGTGTCATAATTCTACCCAAAACTGACAATAACAGTGGCAAATCATGCCCATATCAAGACTGGACCACTGTTAACTCAAAACCAACTGCATTTATACGTGCTATACTAAATAATCAGAGCTACAATTACTTGCAGTTGAAGTTTATTCAAGTAAGTCTGGCTTTTGACTTTGGTTTGAACTTGTTACTGAAATAAAAAACAGTATTTACGTAGCAGTTGTACTAAAAAATAACCAATAATTTTGATCACTGATTCCTTCCTCAAGAATCTAGCACACCTTTCCCCAAGGAGACACCTGCCATAAGTTTGAAAAACTTTGGAATAGTGTAATTTCTGTTGTCAATGACTGCCCATTTTACTTCTAGAACATCTTCCACATATGCCCCCTCATCTCCTCTGACACTGCCACCATCCTGACACAGGACCTAATCACTTCACACCTAGACTACTGAAATAGCCTGTGTTGTAGTGCTTTAGTCTCCCCAGAAACCAAACCTTTTCTCCAAAAGGAGTTGTGGAAAACTGTACCAAATGCAACATGAGTGAATGATGCAGCAGAAAGAAAGAGTACTGGATTTGGAGCCAGAGGTGTTGGGTTAAAACCCCAGTTCTGCCACTTAACCACCTGTGTGACCTTGGACAAATCACTTAATTTTTCTTGACCTCTCTTTGCTAATATGTAAAAATGAAGTTGTACCAGATGACCTTTAATGTCTATTCCAGCTCTAAGTATGATCATATCCTGATTTAATTTAGAGCAACTTTTGTAGGTTTTGTAGGTAAAGCACAAGTCTCTCCCCACCCCAGTCCGTCTCTCTCTCTCTCTCTCTCTCTCTCTCTCACACACACACACACACACACACACACACACACACACACACACACGTCTCCTATTCAATAAACTTCAGGGACTCGCTATCACCTCCAAGATCAAATACAAAACTGTTTGACTTCTAAACCAATTTATAACCTGTTCCCCCATCCCCCACACCTTATACTCCACCAGTACTCTGAGTGACAATGGCCTCCTTGCTGTTCCTAAGACATTACTCCATCCCCTGATTCTAGGCATTTTCACTGACTCACCCAAATGCCTGGAGCTCTCTCCCTCCTAGCTACGCTAACTTCCTTCAAGACCCAGCCAAAGTATCCTGCCTTCTACTAGAAGCCTTTCCCAATACTCCTTAATTCTAATGTCTTCACTCTTATTGAGTATTGCCATTTTATCTTGTATATAGCTTGTTGTTTGCGTTGTTTGCATATCATCTCCCCCACTAGACTATGAGCTTTCTGCCTTTATCTTTAAGACCTGTACTTAGCCCAGTGCCTGTCTGCTTAATAAATCTTTATTGACTGACTAACTAGAAGACTTCAAGGGTATTTCTGGAAAAAGAACGCATAAATTTATTTCCCCCCAAATGTAGCTAGGTATGGAGAGACCACTTAATGATGAATTTTTTGGTCATGGCAACGCATTAAAAATAAAACAAACAAAAAAGATATCAATTCTTTCTGATCTCGTGTTACTTCAGCAGTGAGAAAAGCAAGAGTGGCAATGACAGTCAGAACATGCTAAGATAGATGTTAAGCCATCTATAAACATTTGCCTCTGGGTTTTTATACATACGTGAGACTTGTCCAAGGTATGAGGTATGCATACTACAATAGGAACTGAATCATATTGCTATTGATATTCTTACTGTAAAAGGCAGAAGACAGAAGGAAGTGTGAAGTAAATGAAGGATGTCTCATATTCTCCTTGGAGAAGGTAAACAAAGGAACTGGCAGAGTAAGTTTGATTGTGCATCCAAAGGAAATTAAAAAAAAAATCACTTCTTAGGCTCTGTCGTCATAATTACAACTTACATAGCAACATCTGTTGCAGGGAATAAGAGGCAGAAAAAGTCTACACAGAACCTACAAAAGTTGCTCTAAATTAAATCAGGATATGATCATACTTAGAGCTGGAATAGACATTAAAGGTCATCTGGTACAACTTCATTTTTACATATTAGCAAAGAGAGGTCAAGAAAAATTAAGTGATTTGTCCAAGGTCACACAGGTGGTTAAGTGGCAGAACTGGGGTTTTAACCCAACACCTCTGGCTCCAAATCCAGTACTCTTTCTTTCTGCTGCATCATTCACTCATGTTGCATTTGGTACAGTTTTCCACAACTCCTTTTGGAGAAAAGGTTTGGTTTCTGGGGAGACTAAAGCACTATTCTTCTAAGAACCTCCTTCAGTACCTTGGACCAAGGAATCTCAAGAAAGCCCATGTGACAAAACTGTCAATGGCTTCCCAAATGCCATATTAATAAGTCCTAAGCATTCCACTCAGCAATGTTCTAAATTCCCCAATAGTCTTTAGGGAGGGGGGCCAGGAGTACCACAGCTGGTGGGGCCTAGAGATATCTCAACACAAGGTTCTCAAAGACTTGAAGATCAATTAACACCTATCTCTAGTTACTGAATACTCATAATCTACTTTCTAATTCTCTTTGGTCAATAGGTACCTTCTAGGTAACCACCAAAAGCTTCAGGGCAAAAGGATACAAGGTATCAGGGTATCTATCACCTAGGACCCCTCTTCCTTTGAATGGTCCTTCTCCTACTTCAATCCAGAGGCCATTCTAATCCAATAATGCAAAATGTACCAGGGTAGGCCTTCCTCATGCTGGTCTGGTGATTCAAGTTTAAAACTGGAATGAAATAATGCTCTTGTAAACCATCTAAAAGTTAACAAAATGAAGTTTAATGAGCAGTAGTACAGAAAGGATATTCGGCAAGGGTACAATTTTGATTCATTTAGCCACAACATCCTCATGCATGCTGAATTTTGTACTTAAAGTGACCAGGAAACTACATCAATGCTTTGAGCCTTAAATCAATTAAGTCTCCAGAACAGTTTCAATTGTTAGAAAAACAAAAACAAAACACCAGCCTAATTTACTTGGAGTATACTTGCTCCTATGACAGATGTCAATCTTTATTGGTGGAGGAAATTCCTCAGTGGGAGTTCCCTTTAATCAATGAAATCATTGATCTGATTAAAAAAAAAATCTTTAAATAGATACTAAACAGACAACTAAATGCTAGCCATTTACTTAGCACCTTAAGGCTTCCAATGTGCTTTATGTATGTTATCTCACTTGATTGTCAGAACTCTGGGAGACAGCAGATGCTGTTATTATCATTTTACAGATGAGGTAAGAGAAGTTAAATGACTTGCCCAGGGTCACACAGTTGCTAAGTCCCCAATACAGGGTTTAAACTCAGGTCTTCCTGATCCCAAGTCCAGAACTTCTATGCACTTACATCACAGTGATCTTTATTTTAGTAATGACGAGGTCCAAGCTTTCCCTAAGATATTTTGAAGACTGACTGCTCACAACTTCCTCACACTTGTATTGCCTCCAACTTGGATTTCCTTTGTATAATGTCCAACTGTTCCCCCCCCCTTTTTTTTTCCAGTGCCATTTTTACTTTCTCTATAAGCACATCTGGGATTGTGAGGTACAGGTGAGTCACTGTCCTCAACAGGGAAAAGAGGTTGATAAAAAAAATTTGCAGATCTTTTCCATCTTTGAATTTGTTCTCCTTCCAGTTTTGTCCTCAAATGGCCTTAGAAAGATTTTGTTTTCAGTCTGGTCTCTTAACAAGCTTTCTTTAAACTAGTTTTATCTCCAAAGTTTTTTTCACTTTAAAATTGGGAAAAAATGAAAAAAGAAAGAAAAAGAAAAATTGAACCCCTACAACAGATGCTCCAAACATTGTCTTCTCATGCCTCTTCCTCCACCTCCTATTTAAAAACAGGATCTCTTCTACTTTAATGAGAAAATTAAGACCTTTTGCCATGAGCTCCTTCTCACTATTTCATACCTCCTCAAAAACATCGCTTATTTTCTCTCCCTTTGCTTTAATATCTGATGATGAAGCATACTTTGTCCTTGCCAAGGCCAATCATTCTATTTGAACCATTAATCTCATCCTTTCTGGTCTCTTCTGATGACTCCACAGTCATCCTGATGGGGTTGGGATCTGGGCCCCAGAAAGGAAAAACCCTGGACTTTCCCACATGGCCAAATCTCTGGCATTCCCCTGAGGTTATAATCCCATCAACTGGTCTTTCACTGTGGAACTCCCTATATCCCAAGCCATTTCTCCATTCTCCCTTGCCCTTGTGGTCCAGGTATAGACTACTTGGCCACTCTGAGATGCCTCCCATAATCTTTCTGTATATAAGGTTCACCTTGTCTCCATTAAGATGCTTAGATTGTTAAAATCTAGTGACTGCTGGGATTCTTATAATCTAGCCACTGCTTACTCATGTTCAGACTCCTTAAGAGTCTGCCCAATATGATGGATGTTCTAATAAACCCTGTCTTTGGCTGAAAGAAGGCTTTCAAGCAGGACCTGCGTGTTGTGATTCTTGGGTCCCAGCACCCCTGAGCCCCTAAACTGCATCATTTTGGTGGCCTGTACAGGGAAACTGCCAAACTCCAAGTCCTTCTCCAGCCAAGACTAGAAGGTATGTAAGCCTCCCCCCCTCCCCTCCTTTCTTGCTCTGCAGTTGGGGTTGCTCTCCCAGGTGCTTTTTGGGCAGACAGTTATGAGGCTGTCTAGCATTGGGCCTGACACTCTCAGGCTCTCAGTCCACTAGGTCGGTTCAAGGCCATAGACCTGGGTACACCTTCCACAGCATAAAGGACAAGGACTGACGCCCTATCAGGAAGCGTTATCTGTTAATTCCTTCGGCGCTAGGGAACTAGGGAAAACTGCAGTTGTTTTTTGGTTCCCTGAGGCTTACTTACTCCCTTCCCTCTGTACCTCTGAATCCTCCTTCACGGAGGTTACAGGGAAAGTTAGAACAGCTAAAAATATCTTGGCAGATTCTGGAGGTTTTGTGATTGATCATTAAGGAGTTTAGAACTCCCCCTGTACAACCGGGTCACTCCCTTCCCTTGAGAGGGTTATCTGTTAACCCTCTCATAGGAGAAAAGAGTTTCACCCTTTACCCCTCACCTTTGATTTCACCCTCCCCCACCTGGGAAAGGAAGGAAGGGGGGAGGGGCAGCAGCTACAGTGTGGGCCCTCCTGGCAATGGCCTTGGGCTCTGGGGCAACCTTTGTCTGGAAGCATCACCCAGGTTCAGCACATCCTGCTCAAGGTAATGAAGCTAACCTCCAAACTCAGGTAAGCATGCTCTTTTAAATTTGTAGTTTTAACTGTTAATGATGAGATGTTGATTCTCTGTGGAAAGTAATTTGGAAGTGCATTTAACAACTGAAGTCACCTGATTGGTAACAGTTTGTTTCAAGTTTCAAATTTGTGAACCTTCTGTATCAGTTATGTCAAGCAACTTTTCATAATTTGGTTACCGCTAAAATAATTTACTACTGTTTATTGTTTTAATGTGTAAACTAGCCAGAAAGTTTGTTTGGGTTATGTATGGCTTGCTGGGAATTTGCAAGTGTATAGAAATCTCTAATGATTGGCTTTTTACATTAAAATAAATTTAAGTTGGAGATGTAAATCCTGGAAAAGTTTTTCCTAAGCTGTGATTAGTAAAACTTGCTTTTTGAGATAAAAGCTCATAGGATTTTACTTTGAGTTGTCTGATGGGTCATAATCCATCGATAATCAATAATCCACCATCTGAGAGAAATGCCACAAGCTACTCAGAGAATGTGACACTGGTGGGAAGTCAGCATGGGGAAAACCTGAGAGGACAATTTTAGCCTCAATCTAAGATGGGATCCTCCTGGCTCAGTTTCCCCATTATGTTCCTTTGAAAGGGAATGTTACCCACCTGGCTATTACTGAGTCTGGCTATGAGGGTGGATTTGATACTGCATGGTTGGAAAACTGAATTATCTGAATCCAAATAAAGCTAAGGATGTTTTATTCTCTCATTTGAGCCCTAAATCTAGTCCCTGTTTTATATCTGGGCCCTGCAGTCTTTTCTGTCAGATTTGTGTTCCAGACTACAGGCCGTTCACCTATAGTTGGTAGCAAACAGCAAGTACTAGCCAATATCCCCCATTGTTCCCTGGATGTAGCCTGTGCTTGGTTCCAGTCAACCTCCTCTTTGGGACCCCCTTGAGGCAGGGACAGCTCTACGCCCCTTGCCAGCAGGAACCTGTTTCAGAAGCTGAGATCTTCTGTCCCTTATTCCAAAAGAATATGTCCCATTTGTTTGAGGGGGGAATGATGGGGTTGGGATCTGGGACCCAAAAAGTTTTAAAACCCTGGACTTTCCCACATGGCCAAATCTCTGGCATTCCCCTGAGGCTATAATCCCATCAAGTGGCCTTTCACTGTGGACCTCCCTATGACCCCAGGCCATTTCTCCATTCTCCCTTGGCCATGTGGTCCAGGTATAGACTACTTGGCCACTCCTAGATCCCTCCCATAGTCTTTCTGTATACAAGGTCCACCTTGTCTCCATTAAGATGCTTAGATTCTTAAAATCTAGCCACTGTTCAGATTCCTAAAATCTAGCCATGGTTCTGATTCTTATAATCTAGCCATTGCTTAGATTCTTAAAATCTAGTGACTGCTGGGATTCTTATAATCTAGCCACTGCTTACTCATGTTCAGACTCCTTAAGAGTCTGCCCAATATGATGGATGTTCTAATAAATCTTGTCTTGGCTGAAAGAAGGCTTGGGTTGAATTCTTTCAGGCAGGACCCGCGGGTTGTGATTTTGGGGTCCCAGCACCCCTGAATCCCTAAACTGCATCAATCCTCCCCCTATATCTTCAATCTCTATCTCTTAGCTCCTTCATTGATGCCTACAGACATAACAAATTTCCTCCATTATTAAGAAAAACACTTGAGTCCTTTCCAAACCCAAGAGAAACAACTACTTAAGTATGGCAACTACTCATGTACAAACCTGGCACAGGACAGAAGGGAAAAAAGATTCCAAAGCTCAAGCTCAAGTACAGGGGGAAGGTATTACAAAGATAACAATGGAACAGGTGACATTACAGGTCCAGATTAGTCCTTCAATTACTACAATGAGAAAGTGAAAAAGTTTCTCCACATTGTTATTACAGTGTCCAATAGTCATCAGACTTTGGTCCTCAAGAAGGCCAAAGGAGCTAATTGTTGGGAGTTATCTTGTTTTCTGGTGTCACAGAAGAGAGCCTCTGAAAAAAGAGAACAATCCTTCAGCAAAGACTTATAAAGGGGCAAAGAGCACCTCCATGGAGCTCCCAGGGAGGAAGGGGAAGTCCTGGCTGGTGGGCTAGGAAACACTGAGTTGATAGTGATATATGGCAATTCTCGAGTATTGGCCTGGGAATGATTGCACTCCAAGAAGGTCAAGGCCTCTTAGCTACCTTGCTACAGGTGATTATGCCAGAAGTATCTTCACATACCATGTGCTGCCTTGCTGCTGCTTATGCTCTTCGTCACCTATTTGTATCACAAGACCCATTGTGAACTGACAAGATTCCGCATCAACAACTATACGCACCAAAATTTTAAGATCTGGGACTTGACCCTTCTAAAGAGAGAAGGCAAAGCCTGGAAATTCTGTTCTTCATTCTTCTTCATACTTACTCATTCTTTCAGGGGGTCTTTACATTCTTTATTGTCTTTTTTAATGTCTGTTTTTTAGTTGCTTGGGTCTCTTATATCAGGTTTCTTACATCCCCCATATCAGGGCTGTACAGTAATGGTTCTAAGATCATTTTGAGAGAAGAGAGGTTTTTCAGAAGACATTTAGGTAGGACCTTACTAACAAGGGATGAAAGAATATCAACAAAAATTAGGCTACTTTTACCTTATAAAGCATATAAACCACCTTAAAAAATTCAGTGGAATAGAGGACTAAGGTTCAAATGAGTAACTGGTCTCCTAACTACAAAAGTCAGCCCTTGAGGAATCAGGGGCATCTCCCTCAGGGTTGACATGAGGCTACAAACCAATTCATTAACATGGCAAATGTAAAGGCAGGAAAGCTGTACTTAACTAAATCAATTTTGAAGCCTTGCCGGTTATCTCTTCCAAGACCTTGTTAAGTAAACTTCCTTTTGTTAACCATTAGCTAGTCTACTAAGACAAGGATGTGGCACTGTGATAAGAGTACTGGACCTGGAGTCAAGAAGACCTGAAATCAAATGTGGCCTTGGACATTTCCTAGCCATATGACCTAGGTCAAGTCATTTAACCTTTGCTTGCCTCAGTTTTCTCATCTGTAAAATGGGAAAGATAATAACATTTACCTTCCATAATTATTGTGAGGACAAAATGATTTAACATTTATAAAAGCACTCTGCAAATCTTAAAGCACTATATAAATGCTAGGACCTTAAAGCACTATATAAATGCTAGGTGTTATTATTATTACTATTATTATCTAATGTTACCAAAGAATTGGAAATGCATACCACCAATAGGTAACAGTATATAGTATTTGGAAAGACCATTGCATTATAAAGCACACTGCATCATAAAGAAGGAATTACTAAGGAGAATTGGGAAAAAAAGATATTAGAAAAATACAACTGAAAAGGATGTTCTAGTCAGGTGGTAAAAGCAAGGGATGAACCAATGGACATCCCTTGTGCTCCATTAACATCTTGTGATATCAAGTAAAATAAGGGAACTCCCCACCACAGTGGGTAGAATTTCTCTGATGAACCTTTAGGAAGACATGAACAAAAGTCTCACCAGGTAGGCAGACATGGAAGGGTTGCTATCTGTATTGTTTGAGGGATTATCCCCAATAACAAGAAAACTCAGTTGACCCTGTCAAAACAATCAATCACACAATATCAAAATGTCAGAGTTGTAAATTAGCTTTGAAGCTATCTATTTCCAGTGAAAGAGAATTCCTTCTTATAACATATCTGACAAACAGTCATTGTGCCTTTGCTTAAAAACTTCCATTAAGGATAAACTCACTACCTCCTCCCAAAGCAGGCCTTTCCATTTTGGAAGAGTTATCAGGAAGTTTTCCATACACCAAGCTTAACTCTGCCTCTTTGTAATTCCCAATCTTTTCCCCTGGATCTACTCTCTGAAGCCGAACAAAATGAAATCTAATCCCTCATCCCCGTAAGAGCCCTTCCTTAAACTTGAACAAAGTTATCCTGCCAACCCTTAAATCCTCTCTTTTCCAGGTTAAATATTTTTAATACTTTCAAATGATCCTAATATAGCATGAGCTTGATATGCTTTACCAGTCTAGCTTCCATCCTTCTCTCAATCTTCTCCATTATCCAGTGTAATATCTGGTATCTAGAACTGAAAACGGTACGCCGGGTGGGATCTGACCAGTGCAGAGCACAAAAGGATCCAAACAAATTCTAAAAAGTATTTGGATATGGAGAGAAAATTTCACTAAGGGACCAGTAAGGCTTCATGGTATCTCAAGCTTTAAAAGAAGAGAACTTCAAAGGAAAAAGACTTCAATGGAGATGTGATGAAATCTATTCCAGAAAAAAAGGGCAGTGAGAGCCAAAACAAATATAAGAGAGCACGATGAGAATAAAAAGTAGAGATCAGTCTAGAACGGCTGCAATGTAGAGTAATATAAAACTAAAAAGACACTTGTGAGAGCATTTACACTTTACCCAAATTTTATATGAATTCAAACTATATTTTACTCAAGCAGTGGGGTACTAGTGAAGGTATCACAGTAGGGAAATGACATCATAGTGGTACATTAGGAAGATTAACTGGGCAGCTATGTGGAGTATGGATTGGGCAAGAAGACCAATAAGGAGATTATTAGAACAGTATATAATCAGGAAGGGATGTTGGCCTGAACTGAACATGGTATGTTATACTTAGAGCTAGAAAAGGAAAGTTCAGGAATATAATATTATAAATGTAACAACATACAGCTAAGTTTCTGGACCTTAAGTAGAATTTGGCTATAAGCTATTTTCTTACAATACAATACAAATCAAGAAAATATTGCTAGTTTAAGAATGGGTCTTTCAAATGTCAAAGATCTCTTAAATTATCTTCCTGGTTCTTCTCTTCTAAAAGTTCAATTTTCAGCTGTAATAAAGCATCTAAGTTTTCCATTGTAAATTCATGAATTTTAAAAGAAGGTAAAATAAACCATAACCAACAAATGCCTTGAAATCTAAATTCTAAAATGCATGTACAAAATAGGGTCCACTTTAAAAAAAATTCACCATTTTAATTTTGAGATTTTATATAACTTCAAATAATTCATCAAAAAGTTATCATCTACCTACAAAATCTAAGTTTCGGGGCAATTGATTAATTTAGATATAAGAACATATAAACAACATCCTATAAAAAATGCTGTCTACCACCCGAAAGAAAACTGATTAACTTTGAGAACAAACTGAAGGTTTTTTTTTTTTCATTTTATTTTCCTAGTTTTGGGGTTTTTTTTGGGGGGGGACAACATGGTTAACATGGAAATATGTTTTGCAAGACTTCACATGTATGATGGGTATTATACTGCTTGCCTTCTCAACAGGTGAATGAGGGGCCAGAGGGAGAGAATATTTTTTTAATCATGAAATTTCAAGATTTCAGAACCAGAAGGGATCTTAGGGGATTCATTCTACCATCCTTCCCTTCACCCAAGTTCCCAATCTCATTGCTTAACTCCTCACTTCACTCAACCCACAAGCAGTTGCTATATCATGCTATTTCCAAATTCAGTGTCTCTCAGCTAGGTGATACTGTGAACAGAGCATTGGACTTGGAGTTATGAAGACACGAATTCAAATTCTTGTGTCAGGTATCAGCCCATGTCAGATATTACCCATGTTATTCTGGACAAGTCACTAACTTCTCTAAGCCTCAGTTTCCACACCAGTACAATGAGGATAATATCAGTACCTCTCTCACAAGGTACTGTGAGACTTAATTGAAATAATATATGTAAAGCACTCTGAAAATCTTAAAGTGCTATAGAAAAGTTTTCTATTATTGTTATTCCTATTGGTGCTGCCATGAATCCAAGAAATCCTCAAATGGAGTCACAAAGAGTCGGACACAACTAATCAACACAACAACAATAAAAGTATTATAAAGTACCATTCCCCACTTCATGCACCCTATGGACCAATCTGACTGGCCTTCCTACTGGTTCCTTTCCAGGATCCACCCCTGACTACTCTACCATGCCATAGAAGCCTACTCATCCTGGAATTTCATTCATCCCTGGAATTCTCACATTGGAAATATATTTCACCCTAGATCACTTCCTTTGATTTGCTGGTTCCTTCCAGAACCTCCACTTCAAATAAAGTGTCCAGGCCACCCATATTTTCATTCCTCTTCAGGATGTACTTCAAGACTCTCTGTACTTTATCATAAAGGTACATGAGTACCTTCTCCCCATTTCTCTTTTAAGATTCCTTTTTTGTATTATCTTCCCCCATTACAATGCAAGTTTCCTGATGGCAAAAGTTGTCTTTATGCTTGTATTTGTATATCTCATGGTGCTATACCTGACACGTAATAAGCGCTTAATACTTGTTTACTTCCTCATACATAGTACCCCATGTCTAATTTCTATGCCTTTGCACTGGTCATCCCCTTAGTGCAGTGCCTGAATGGTAGGAGCTTAATGTTCATTGTATTATATTGCATGTCTCTTAGAATCTCCTTCAAGATTCAACTCAAGTATCACTTTCTCATGAGGTATTTCTTCACCACCATCCCTTTAAATCCATTTTGTATATGCCTATGTGTGCCATTATCTTCCCTAACATAAAGTAAGCTCCTTGAGGGCAATCAATTAACAAAGGATTGTTTCATTTTTGTTTTTGCATCCATAGAGCCAGGCCCCCTTGTCCCATTGATGAGTTCTTTGGATGCCTTCTATTCTGAGGATAGGCCTAGGCTGGCCAGGAGTCATTCCCCTCCTAGCTGTGGTTGACTCTCCAGACTTCACCACCATAAATCAGTTGCCTTTTCTCCCTGGAATATCCCTTGCCACATAGGATCCCTTCTTCCCTTGGTAAGTTACTTGTGATAGGCCTGTAATAAAGAAAACTGTGGTCTAGAGAGTTTAAGTGAGTTATCTAAGGTCAGATAGCTAACCAAATGCTAGCAGCTAGGGTGGGGAGAGTAGAATCCAAAGAATCTAATTACATTCAATATTCTTTCTGCTACATACCAAAAAAAAATCACTACATATAAGCATTCATTTAATATATATTTATACTCACAACCTGATGAAGTAAATAATGCTAACATTGTCCCCATCTTACAGATGATAAAACTCAAACTCAGAGAGAATAAGTTATTGGCCCAAGGCCCCATAGCCAATAAATTTTTTGATCCTGCTGATCATCCTCTTCTCCTTCATACTTTCTTCTCTCTAGGTTTTCATGATATAGCTCCTCTCCTGGTTCTCCAACCTATCTGACCTCATCCTCAGCCTCCTTTGCTGGATATTCATCCAACTAATAGAAAGTGTCCTCCAAGGCCCTGTCCTGAGCCTTCTTTTATTCTCCCAAATTTTATTAAATCTCATGAATTAAATAGTCATTTCCATGCAGACAAATTTCTGATGTACTTGTCCAGCCTTAACCTCTCTGCTGACCTCTGGTATGGCCTAGTTATTTGCATGTTGTCCTTCTACCATCATTAGATTGTGAGATCTTTGAGAGCAGGGACTTGTGTTTTGCCTTTCTTTGTGTCCTTAGCACTTATCACAGTACCTGGCAAAGAGTAGGTGCTTGTAATGTAAATGTCTCTGGACCTACCCACTTGGCTCTCAAACACATCTTCTCACTCCTAACTT
Source organism: Vombatus ursinus (assembly GCF_900497805.2). Taxonomy (NCBI): domain Eukaryota; kingdom Metazoa; phylum Chordata; class Mammalia; order Diprotodontia; family Vombatidae; genus Vombatus; species Vombatus ursinus. Next base: position 9,000,468 of record NW_020954596.1, on the reverse strand, counting down.
AGTCCAAGAAATCAGGTTACTTACCATTTATTTTTCTCCATTTACCTTCTCATACCTGGTTTTCTAGAGATGAACTCATAATATCTTCAGCCAATTCTTAATTAGCTGTGATAATGAGGAAGGGAGGGTTATTTGGATTCAGAAAGATAAAGCATAGCATAAAAGATTTAAAAAGAGATAAAGAAGATAGAAGCCTTTATTATTTTAAATAGGGTAAGATATGTAAACTAGATAGAAAAACTTAAAACAGATACTATTGTTATTAAGATAGAAAAGAACCTGAATGAGAGCTGAAGCAAAGTATCTAGAAATCCCCCAAAATGATGTCAGTAAATGGTTTAGGGGTGGGGTTGGAAAGAACTTGCAAGTTATTTGTCCTTCTTTCTCCTTTGCACTTTTTTAGTAGAAGTAATTAACAATCAATAAGAGTAAAATGGTCAAAATACAAGGTGTCCCAAAAGCTATTAAAGCTCAACTGTCCTAAGACTTTTGAGACACTCTGATAAGAAACAGCACAGAACAAAATATGTCAGTTATAACCCACAAATGGCATGTCCTGTCCCTAAACAAACAGGAATTCAATGAATTTGAGAAGTTGTGATCGTACAACTGAAACCAAAGTCCTGCATCTAGACGTGTGATATATTTTTTTTTTTCAAAAGGAAAATCCATAGACATCTTCATTTTTAGAAATTAGCTTGCTAGAGGGAGAATCTATTTCACAAAAACTACCGTGGCCAGAACACATCACAACATCTTTGTAACTGGATCCTCTATAAATATCTGTATTACTTTGGTTTTCAATATAGAAAAACACTATGGCTCTTCAATTCTATTTTCTGGCTCATGAAGTTATTTTCTATTTCAGGTACAAACAGAACATTCATTTAGAAAAACACAAAAAATAGTTGTAATTTTGCATTGCATTGTCTAATATAACATTTCTTTGGAAAATTAGCCAGTTTAAAACTTTTTTCCCTTTTATCTTTTACTTTCCAATGTGTAAAAATGGGTTGTCCTTCATGCCAATCTACAAAAGCAACTTATGATATTCTAAAAACAGATTAGTAAGTTTAAAAAAAAAATCATTTCCCAACTTTCCAGATATCTAAAGTGTTTTCATGGGAGTTTTGCCTAAGAAACAGAAACAAAAGAAATAAATAGTTCCCCCTCCCAAAAAAAAACACTATAAGAGGAAAGATTTTTAAAAAGGTGAGGAAAATACTTGAATGAACATAGGATAAAAGACTATAAAAAAAAGTTTCTTGATTAAAGCTGGAAGAAAGAAAAAAGGGGGGAAGAATAAAAAGAAAGAAAAATTAAGAAAATAAAATGTAGTACAATGAACTTAATCAATACTACTGGGAAGACTGAGAAAGACCCAAAAGAAAGATTTAGCATTCAATAAAACTAGCTGTTCAAAAGAACTCAAGAAAGATTCAAAAAGATTTAGAAATCGCAAAAGCAAGGAGAGAATTTAAGAAATGAGGGACAACTTTACAAAAAAGTGGGTAGGAAGTGGATTATAATTAATAGTGAATAGCACGAATAGTTTGAATGTAATTTACAATGTCTCATGGAAAATAATCTAAATCAGTGCTCAAATAAACTGAAGCTAAAAGTAAAGGACTTTAAATTCCAAACAAAAGACTGTGCATTTTATCCCAAAGGCAACTGGGAGATACTGAACTTTCTTAAGCAGGGGAGTGACATAGCCAGACCTGGGCTTAAGAACATAAACTTTGGAGATTATTGTGAATGGAGGAGAGGGAGATAAATTAGGTATAATTGATTAGGACAGATTCTAGGATAGTAGCTACAAGAGATGAATGAGAGGGATAATGTGGAAGTAAAATTTCAGGGACTGGAAACTTAATTGACATAAAGGATGAGGCAAAAGTAAGAGTCGGGATGTCTCCAAGGACATGGACTGAAAACACAGAAATGGGAAATTTGTGGAGCAAAGTGATGAGATAATCAATCATGTTGAGATTGAGATACCTATGGTACATCTACCAGGTGAAAAAGTTAAGCAGGCAAGAGGTAAAGCAGAATTGGAGCTCAGGAGAGACATGACAGAAGGATATGTAAATTAAGAAGCCTATCAGTTAGTCAGTAAGTATTAAGTGTCTATTATATGCCATACCATATATGCCTACTATACTAAGGATATAAAGGAAGGAAAAATATAGGCTTTGCCCTTAAGGAACTCACATCTAAAGGGGGAGACAATAAGGAAACAATTATGTACAAAGAAGCGATATACAGGATAAATGGGAAATGATCAATAAGAATAATCAACAAATAGAAGTAATCCAACAAACACAAAAGCATTCAAGGCCCAGGGACAGTCAGAGAAGATGTCTGGAGCCGAGACAGAACATGTTGTTTGAGGAACAGCATAGATGGAAGAGTTAGGGGGACTGGAGAGGTAGATATGAAGGCACAAGAAAACAAGAGCAAAACTGAATGCCAAACAGAGCATTTTATATTTGATACGGAAGGTGATAGGGAGCCACAGGAATTTACTGAGAAAGGGAGTGACATGGTCAGACCTCCACTTTAGGAAAATCATTTTGGCATCTGAATGGAGGATGGAGTGCAATGGGGAGAGATGTGTGGCAAGCAGAGCAACCAGCAGGCTGTTTTTCCAGGTTTTTCTGAGAGCATCCTGCTCCTCATTTCTTATAGTACAATAATTCCATCATAATCACATGACATGTTCAACCACTCCCTAACTGATGGGCATCCCCCAATTTCTAATTCTTTGCCCCCAGAAAAGAGCTTCTAAAAATAATTTTGTACATATAGGGCCTTTTCATTTTTGTTTTTTCTCTCTTTTGGGATACAGACCTAATAGTGGTATTGCTAGGTCAAAGGGTATATGCATGGCTTTACAGCCCTTTGGGCATAGTTCCAAATTGCTCTACAGAACGGTTGAATCAGTTCACAACTCCACCAAGAATGCATTAAGGTCTCATTTTTCCTACATCCCCTCCAATATTTGTCATTTACCTTTCCTGTCTTATTTGCCAATCTAATTAGCACCTCAGAATTGTTTTAATTTGCATTTCTCCAATCAATAGTGAGTTAGACTATTTTTCCATCTTGATCATTTAGCAGTTGGGAAATGGAACCAGCAGGCTATTTCAAGAATCCAGACATAAGGTGATCAGGTCCTGCACAAAGATTATGGCAATTTCAAAAGAGAAAAGGGGACATATGCAAGATGTTTCAAAGGTAAAGTGGATGGTCCTTGGCCACAAAGAGGATATGAGATTGAGAGGTAGTGATGACTTGAGGATGACAACTAGGTTGTGTGAACCTGAGGAACCACCAAAGATGGTGGTGCCCTCCATGGTAATAGGGAAAGTTTAGAAAGGGAGAGGGATTAGGGAGAAAGATAATGAGTTCAGTTTTAAATATGTTGAGTTTTATATGTCTCATGGACATCCAGTTCAAGATGTCTAATAAACAGCTGAAGATCAGAGACTGGAAGTCAGCAGAGAGTTTAGGGCTGGATAAGAGGATTTGAGAATCATCAGCATGGTGATGATAACTAAATCCATGGGAGCTGATAAGATGACGAAGACAATTACTTATAGCAGAAGAAAACTGGGTTGAGAAGAAAGCTTTGGGGGACGCTCACTGTTAGTGGACAGGATCTAGATAAAGATCCTTCAAAGAAAAATGAGAAGCATCCAGGTAGGTAAGAGGAGAACCAGGAGAGACTGGTGTCCAAAAAACCTAGAGAGAAGGGAATATCAGGAAGAGGGTGATCAACAGTTTTGCAGGCTGAAAAGGGGTCAAAAAGAATGAGAATTGAGAAAAGGTCACTGGATTTAGCAATCAGAAGATCAATGGTAATTTTAGAGATAGCAATTCCAATGGAATGATAAGGCTGTAGGGAGTTAAAAAACAGTGAGAAAAGAGAAAGTAGAAGCACCTATATAACTGAATCCATGGGATTTGATGACATCACAGGGTAAGAATATAAAAAGCAGAGGTTCTTAAGCTTTTAAGAGATCTGGTTATTTTCACTAACATCTAATTGCTAGAGGATAAGTGAGGCCGGTGACTTTGCACAGCCCTCCCTCACTGTAATCCAATTCATTTGCATGTCATGGCATCACCTTCCTGATGTCATTGGTCTTCTTCAAGAATGAAGGACAAACAACAAACTCAAATAGAAATGGGGGCCATTGACTTAGAAAACATTTCCTTCAATTATGAATTTTTTAAAAAATGTATTCTGAAAGAGTCATAGTTTTAAATAGACCACCAAAGGGGTCCATTGCATAAAAAAGATGAAAAACCTTTGGTGGAGGGCATCAAGATGGCAGAAGGAGAGGATGCATTTTTGCCTAGCTCACCTCCTCCACAAGAGGTTAGAAAATCCACCAGACCAAATTCTGATCATAAAAGCCATGAAAAAATTACAACAACATACTTTTCTAGTTTAAGACAACAACAGAGAGGGCTGCAGGACACTGAGGTGGGGAATGGATAGGAGCACAATGGCTGCACAGCAAGTAACAATCCAGCACCCAGGGACGGAACAGGGAGTGAGACAAAGAACCAGGGCAGAAAGCACCATGAGAGAAAGAGATTCCAAAGAACCTCTGAACTAGTGCTAGGAGAAGGAACAGGTGCTACCTGGTAAGTCTGTCACCCATTACTGCATTCCAGGTCACAGTTTCTGGGCAGAAGAGTGGTTGAGAGTGAACAGGGGTTCTAACTGTATAAGGAAGAAGAAGCAAGAAAAAAGTTCTAGAAACTTGGCTATGTAAATCTGAGCCCAAGAACAAAGTTCTAATCTTTAGCCTAGGACATAAGGCTGCAGTGGAATAACCAGTGCAGAAGACATGCAAGGGGAGCCAGAACTTCTCATTCTGAACCCACAGAATATCACAGGAGGCTAACAATGACTGAATCCAGCAGCAATCTACTGAAACTCAACCATATACAAACCAATAGATCCAAACCAGAGTCAGGAGCTTGTAGAATTCAGACAACAAAGGCAGTGCAAAGTCAAGGGAGGACTTGTCAAGTCAACAAAGAATTTTTAAGTACTTACTATTTGTCACGCACCTGGTAAGTACTAAGGACACAAAGAAAGGCAAGATATGATTTTTATTCAAAAGGAGCTCATATTCTAAGTGGGAGATAACATGCAAACAACTGTGTTTAGACAAGATACATATAGAACAAACTGGAGATAATGTAAGTGGGAAGGCAATAAAGGTAAGGAAGGCTAGAAAAGATTTCTTACAGAAGGTGGAGCTTTAGCTGAGACTTAAACTTAAACTTAAGCTTTAGCTGAGACAGATTTAAAAAAAAAAAAGGCAGTAAGCAGACTTGTCCTAGGAAACATCCCACTTTGGAAGCACCAAAAGGACTCCAGAACGAATTTTGAAAGCAACAGGACATAAAAAGATAAACACTCAGGCCAGACATTCTTCCCACCCCCAGAATGAGCAGGTCCCAAGACCAACAAACCACAAAGTCAAAAAGCAGACTGGAAGAATGAGGAATTAAAAAAAAAGAAAAAGAAAAAAAAAGAACCTTCACCATAAAGTGCTACTATTCTGACAGGGAAGCTGATGACAAACACAGAAGACAATGATTTGAAGACATCTATAAGCAAAGCCTAAAAAACTTTCAAATTGAACAGAAGCCCAACAAGAAATCCTAGAATGTTTTGGCGCCTTACCCTTGGGGCAGCTAGGTGGCACAGTAAATAGAATCCTAGCCTGGGAGTCAAGAGGACCTAAGTTCAAATCCAGCCTCAGATACTTGATGACACTTACTAGCTGTGTGACCCTAGGCAAGTCATTTAACCCCACTGCCTAGCAGCAAAAAAAAAAAAAAAAAGAAACGAAAAGAAATCCTAGAAAACTTAAAGAGATTTTTAAAAGAAAAAATTATTTCAAAGAAACAAATAAGAGCAGTAGAGGAAAAAATAGGAAAAGAAAGTTATGAAAAAAAGAATTATCTGCTTGGTTAAAGAGGTACTAAATCTTACTGAAGAAAATAACTCCTTAACTCCATGAGACATCAAGAAATCCTAACACAAAGTCAAAAGACTGAAAAATAGCAGAAAATGTAAAGTATCTCTGGAGAAAAATAACGAACCTGAGAATTAGATCAAGGAGAAATAATTAAAGAATCTTTGGATGAGAGCACCAGTCCTGGAGAAAGGAAGACCTGAGTTCAAATAGGGCTTCAGACACTTGACACTTGCTAGCTATGTGACCCTAGGCAAATTACTTAACCCCACTGCCTAGCACCAAAAAAAAAAAATCTTTGGATGACCTGAAAGCCATAAACAACAACAACCTAAATATCATATTTCATGAAATTATAAAACCAAACTTCCCAGATATCTTAGAATCAGTGAGTAAAGGAGAAATTGAAAGAATACACTAGTCACCTTCTGAAAGAAACCCCAAAATGAAAACTTCCAGGAATATTACAGCCAAAATCCAGAGCTCCCAAGTCAAAGAGAAAATAGTTCAAATGTTAGGAAAGAAAGAATTCAAGTATGGCAGTGCCACAGTCTGGATCACAAAAGATTCAGCAATCACCACTGCAGAACATGAGAGCCAAGCATCACTCATCCAGTAAAACTGAACATAATCACACAGGGAAAAAAATAAACAATTAATTAATTAGAGGCCTTTCAAGCATTCTAGAACAGAAAAGCAGAGTCAAATTAAAAATCTGATATTCAAATACGGGAGTCAAAAAGAGCATAAAAATGTAGACATGAGTAAAAAATCATGAGGAACTAACTTAAACAAGGTTAAATTATTATCATCACCAGGATTGTTACAGGAAGACTACTTAGTCTATTATGTTTGGATGGTCTCAAAAGAAGAATGGAAGGATTGAGAAGAGATTAGATTAGGTTAGGTTAGAAGATGGATAAGGGAGAGGAATAATGAGGAAAATTAACTCACATAAATGGAGCATGCAAGGAAGGGTTTATACATCGGAGGGGGCAGTTGGGGTGTGGAATAGGCAACACATGAACATCACTGTCATAAGAACTTTTCAATGAGGGAAAAATACACATATACATACAGCTGGGTACAGAAATTAATCAATTCATTTTATCCAATTAGGAAGTAAGAAGGTTAAGGAAAAGAAGGGGAAGGAAAAAGAGGGAAGACAGATTAAGGAAGGCAGTGGTCAGGAACAAAACATATTGTTAAAGGGGAGACAGTAGGAAACAAAAAAGAGAGCTTATTTAGTAAAAAACAAAAAGGATAAGAGAGCTACACAATTAGCAACTATAATTGTGAATGTGAATGGGATGGGGCAGCTAGATGGCATAGTGGACAGAGCTCTAGCCTTGGAGTCAGGAGAACCTGAGTTCAAATCTGCCTCAGACATTGACATTTACTACCTGTGTGGCCCTGGGCAAGTCACTTAACCCCGACTGCCTCACCAAAAAAAAAAAAAAAAAGACAACACAGAACGTGAATGGGAGGACTCACACACAAAATGGAATATGATAGAAGAATGCAGTAGAAATCAGAATTCAATAATATGTTCTTTATAAGAAAAACCTGAAACAGAAAGATACACATAAGAGTTAAAATAAGGAACTAGAGTAGAATCTGTTATGCCTCAGATGAAGTAAAAAAAGACGGGGGGTGGCAATCACGATCACAAAGCAAAAGTAAAATTAGAAATCATTAAAAGATTAACAGAGAAACCATATTTTGCTAAAAGATATCACAGACAATGAATTAACATTGATATAATACATATATGTACCAAAGAACAGAGCACCAAAATTCTTAAAGGAAAAAAATACATGAGCTACAGGAGGAAATAATAAAATTAAAATAGCGACAATTTGGTTAGATGAATCTAACCATAAAATAACTAAGAAAGAAGTTAAAATGATGAACAGAATTTTTGAAAAGCTAGATATCATAGCTCTCTGGAGAACACTGAATGGAAAAATAAAGGAAATATACCTATTCTCAGCAATGCATGGAACCTTAAAAAAAAAAACTGACCATGCATTAGGTCATAAAAACCTTACAAATGAAGGAAAGCAGAAATAATAAATGCATCTTTTTCTGATCATAATGTAATTAAAACTATATCCAATAAAGGGCTTTGGAAGCACAAATTTTTGAAAAATAAGTAAATTAATCCTACTAAATAACTTAATCCTAAAGAATGAGAAGGTCTAAGAACAAATCATAGAAATAATGAAAAATTCCATTAAAGATAAAGACAATAAGATGACATACCAACATTTGTGGGATGCAGCCAAAGTAATACTTGGGGGAAAATTTTTATCTCTAAACACTCACATCAATAAAAGACAGAAAGAGCAGATCAATTAGTTGGACATCCAACTAAAATAACCTTTAAAATGACCAGTTAAAATATTCTCAGTTAAATACCAAGATAGAAATCCTGAAAATCAAAGGAGAGATTAACAAACTTGAAAGTATAAAAGCCACTGAACAAATACTCCTAAGGGCTAGTGTTTTTTTTTAAAACAACCAAAAAGATAAGTCATTATCTAACTTTTTAAAAAAGAAAACCAAATTAACAGTGTCAAAAATGAAAAAGGTGACTGCACAACCAATGAAGATGGAAAAAAAAGCAATTGTTACAAGCTATTTCACTCAACTATATTCCAATAAAACTGACAATATAAATGAAATGGATTAATATTTACAAAATATAAACTGCCAAGATTAAAAGAATAGGAAATAGAATAGCTAAATAATCCTATCTTTAAAAAAGAGATTAAACAAGCCATAAATGAACACCTTAAGAAAAAAAAAATCTAGGAGCAAATGAATTTATATGTGACTTCTACCAAATAAAGGACAATTAATTCCAATACAACTCAAACTGCTAAAAAAAAAAAAAAAAAGCAAACAAAACAGATAAAGCAGAGTCCTACTAAATTCCTTTTATGATGCAAATATGGTCTTGATATCTAAATGAGTCAAAACAGAGAAAGAAAACAATAGACCGACTTACCCAATTAATATTGATAAAAAAATCTGAAGTAAAATAATAACAAGGAGATTGCCGCAAAAATCAAACACTATGATCAGACTGGATTTATACCAGGAATTCAGGACTAGTTCAAAATATGGAAACTACGACCACAACTGACTATGTTAATAAAAAAACACAAAAATTATGGGCTTATTTCAAAAGAAAGAGAAAAAGCTTTTGACAAAATACGACACTTATTCCTGTCAAAAATGCTAGAAAGTGAGTTGGAGGGGGCAGAACCAAGATGACGGAGGGAAAGCAATGACTTGCTAGAGCTCTCCCCCAAACCCCTCCAAATATTTACAAAAAATGGCTCTAAACAAATTCTAAAGCAGTAGAACCCACAAAAAAAAAAAACATAGTAAAATGAATTTCCAGCCCAAGACAACCTGGATGGCTGATCAGAAAGGTATATTGCGCCGGGCTGGGAGAGGACAGCAGTTCGGCGTGGGCGCGCAGGCCACAGTGACCCTGGAGCAGGCCTCAGAGGACTGAAACCCGGGCAGCTGTGGAAGTTTCCAGACTTCTCAACCCACAAACGCCAAAGACAACTTAGAAGGTCAGTAGGAAAAGTCTGTGACTGCAGTGAGAGAAGAAGCTAGGTCTTAGTCACCCTGAGGGCAGTGGCTGCCTCCTGAGCTTCTGGCCCACAAACGGAGGAGGAATCAAGTGGCTGATCAGAGGGGGACTGCAAGGATCTCTTTGCCAGGGCTGAGGCAGGAATCTCTTGCTTTACCTGTGCTTGGATCTGGGTCACAGTTCTGAGGGGCGGTCCTGGGGCGAGGAGGAGCGCTGGCATGGTGAAGTTTGTTGTGGGGGTGGAAAGGAAATACCTTGCCCCTTATCATAGCACCTTGGAAGAACTGACACTTTTCAGGTCCCTAGAAGTATCTCTGAAAACAGCTGTACAAACCCCCAAAGCTTGGGACAGTACATTCTCCACATTGGAAACAGACTCTTACCTTAACAAAGAGTTTAAAACTCAAGTAATTGGTTGAGATCATGAGCAAGCAGCGCAAAAGAGTCAGACTATATTATTTTACTTTGGTGATAAAGAAGATCAAAACATACAAGCAAAAGAAGAAAACAAAGTCAAAGCTCCTACATTCAAAACTTCCAAGACAAATATGAATCAGTCCCAGGCCTTGGAAGAGCTCAAAAGGGATTTTGAGAAGCAAGTAAGAGAAGTACAGGAAAAATTGGGAAGAGAAATGAGAGTGATGCAAGAAAATCATGAAAAGCAAATTAATAGCTTGCTAAAGGAGACCCAAAAAAATACTGAAGGAAATAACACCTTAAAAAATAGCCTAACCCAAATGGCAAAAGAGGTCCAAAAAGCCAATGAAGAAAAGAATGCCCTAAAGAGCAAAATTGGACAAATGGAAAAGGAAGTCCAAAAGATTACTGAAGAAAATACTTCCTTAAAAATTAGAATAGAGCAATTGGAAGTTAGTGACTTTATGAGAAATCAAGACACTGTAAAACAAATCCAAAAGAATGAAAAATTAGAAAACAATGTGAAATATCTCACTGGAAAAACAACTGACCTGGAAAATAGATCCAGGAGAGTGAATTTAAAAATTATTGGACTATCTGAAATCCATGATCAAAAAAAGAGCCTAGACATCATCTTTCAAGAAATGATCAAGGAAAACTGCCCTGATATTTTAGAATCAGAGGGCAAAACAGAAATTGAAAGAGTCCACTGATCTCCTCCTGAAAGAGATCCCCAAAGGAAAACTCCTAGAAATATTGTAGCCAAATTCCAGAGTTCCCAGGTCAAGGAGAAAATATTACAAGCAGCCAAAAAGAAACAATTCAAGTATTGTGGAAACACAATCAGGATAACACAAGATTTAGCTGCCTCTACATTAAGGGACCACAGGGCATGGAATATAATATTTCGGAGAACAAAGGAGATAGGATTACAACCAAGAATCACCTACCCAGCAAAACTGAGTCTAATTCTTCAGGGGAAAAAATGGTCATTCAGTGAAATAGAAGACTTTTAAGCATTGTTGACAAAATGACCAGAGCTGAATAGAAAATTTGACTTTCCAATACAAGACTCAAGTGGAAAATGAAGAGGTAAACAGGAAAGAGAAATCATAAGAGACTTATTAAGGTTAAACTGTTTACATTCCTGCATGGAAAGATGATATTTGTAACTCATGAGACCTTTGTTGGTATTAGGGTAGTTGGAGGGAAAAAATTGTATGTATGTACATATACACAGATAGATAGATAGATGGATAGACAGATAGATAGAGGGCACAGGGTTTGCTGAAGATGAAGGGGTCACATCTGGAGAATAAAATTAAGGGGTGAGAGAGGATCATACTAGGAGAAGGAGAAAGGGAAAGGTAGAATGGGGTAAATTATCTCACAAAAAAACAGAAAAGAAAAGGCTCTTACAGGGGAGGGGAATCAGGGGAAGGTGAGAGGAAATGAGTGAATCTTATTCTCACAGGATTTGACTTAAGGAGGGTATAACATACACACTCAATTGGGTATGGAAATCTGTCTTACCCTACAGCAAAATAGGAGGGGAAGGGGACAAGAGAGTAGGGGGATGATAGAGAGGAGGGCAGACTGGAAAAGGGGGGTAATCAGAAGCAAATACTTCTGAGGAGGGACAGGGTCAAAAGAAAGAATAGAATAAATGGAGGGGCAGGATAGGATTAAGGGAAATAGAGTTAGTTTTTCACAGCATGTCTATTATGGAAGTGTTTTGCATAACTATACATGTATAACCTATATTGAGTTGCTTGCCTTTTCATGAGGGTGGGTGGGGAGGGAGGAAGGGAGAAAATTTGGAACCCAAAGTTTAAAAACACACGTTTTAAAAAAAATGTTTTCGCATGCAACTGGGAAATAAGAAATAAAGGAAATGGGGTACAGAAATCTATCCTGCCCTACAGGAAAATAGAAGGGGAAGGGGGGGAGAGATAGCAGGGAAAGCAGACTAGGGGAAGGGATATTCAGAATGCATGCCATCTTGGGGTGTGGCAAGGGGCGAGATGGGGTGAAAATTTGGAACTCAAAATCTTGTGGAAGTAAATGTTGAAAAATGAAAAATAAAAAAATAAATTAAAAAAAGGGAAAAAAAAAGAAATCAAAATGATCTTAAAAATAAAAAATTTTAAAACACACAAAAAAATGTTAGAAAGCACAGAAATGAAGTTTTTCTTAAAATAATAAGTATTTGCTATCTAAAACCAAGATCTAAAATTAGCTGTAGTATGCATAAGCTAGAAACCTATTTAGTAGAATCAAGAGTAAAGCAAGGATGTTCATTATCAACATTACTACTGAATACTGTACTAGAAATGGCAGCTATAGTAATAAAACAAGAACAAGAAATTGAAGGAATAAGCATAGACAACGAGGAAACAAAACTATTACTTTTTGCAGATAATATGATTGCTTAGACAACCCCTAGAGATTCAATTAAAAAAAAACTAAATGAAACTATTAGCAACTTTAGCAAAGTTGCAGGACATAAAATAAACCCATATAAACCATTAGCATTTCTATGTATTACCAACAAAACCTAGCAGGAAAAATTGAAAAGAGAAATTCCCATTTAAAATGAATACAGGTCATGTATAACCTATATTAAGTTACTTGCCTTATCAATGAGGGTGGGTGGGGAGGGAGGAAGGGAGAAAATCTGGAACCCAAAGTTTTAAAAACACATGTTTAAAAAACAATGTTTTCACATGCAACTGGGAAATAAGAAATACAGGAAATGGGGTACAGAAATCCATCCTGCCCTACAGGAAAATAGAAAGGGAAGGGAATAAGAGAAGAGGGGGTAGAGATAGAAGAGAAGGCAGACTAGGGGAAGGGGTATTCAGAATGCATGCCATCTTGGGGTGGGGGGCGGGGCAAGATAGGGTGAAAATTTGGAACTCAAAATCTCATGGAAGTAAATGTTGAAAACAAAAAATAAATAAATTCATTAACTCAAAAAAAGAAAAAATTCTAAAAATTTTAAAAAATAAAATAAAATGACTGCAGGTAATATAAAATACTTGGGACTTTACCTACGAAGATACATGCAGGAACTAGGTACAGATTAATATCTCACACTGTATACTGAGATAAGCTCCAAACGGGTACATGATTTAGACATAAAGGGGTGATATCATATGCAAATTAGTGAAGCATGGAAGAAATGACCCACCAGATCCCTGGAGAGGTAAATAATTCATGACCAAAAAGAGACAGAGAGATTCAAAGAAGGGGCAGCTAGGTGGCGCTGTGGATAGAGCTTTGGCCCTGGAGTCATGAGGACCTGAGTTCAAATCCGACCTCAGACACATAACACTTACTAGCTGTGTGACTCTGGGCAAGTCACTTAACCCCACTGTTTAGCCAAAAATAAAAATAAAACAAAATGATTTTATATTCCTCTTCTCCAATGTAGCCTTGATTTATTATTCTTGGGGGCTTTCCATATCATTCTGATTTTGTGCTACAAAAACTGATTTTCCAATCAATTTCTGATTTTGTACTACAAAAATGCTAATGAAAGCAAGATGAAGGACTTCAGAATACCATATTTCACCACATAATTGTCACACCGCTTTTTTTAAGTCCAAAAATTGTTTTATAACTTTCATCGCTCATCACATAGTATAATTCTGTTCATCACACTGCTTAAAAGGTAAACAGAGTTGCAAAGTATTCACTAGTGGCACATGGATACTCATTTATCTCCTGCATTTATTATCTAATGTCCCTCACTGCAAGTCACAAGCCTAGAATTCTCAGGGAACACGCACTGTCATTGTATTTCCGATAGCCGACTTTCATGGTTTTTTTACAGCACTGCAGGACTAACGGTGTATTTGTCACTCAATGCAAAGAAGAGCCTTAGGCGCAAGGGGAGCTGACAGGCAGGTGAAGCTGCCGTGAGTAAGTCATAAGATATGGTAAGACTTGCATCTTCCCACACTAGGTAAACTGTACAGTTCATCTGCCACTGATAGTTTAGTAATAAATGATTTTTAAGTAATATCAGCACAATTTTTAAAGCTTCACATAATGGTCGCACCCCACTTTTTTGCAAAAAATTGCCATAAAGTCTGGGACGATTATGCAGTGAAATACAGTAATCACTTTCCATCCTTTGTCTCTTAATAATACTACCACCAAAATGTGTATTAGGAATTTGTAGTACTACACAGATGTCAAAAATAATTTAACAGACCTTAAAAACCTCAGTCCCTTTCTAAATTGATTAGAAAAATTCATCTACACTTTCTCAGTGAAAGGAAATGCTTATACCACTTCTAAAAAGAAAAATATTAATGTCATTCAGTCCTCCGACTGATGATTCTCATTTACAACAATACACAAGTACGGAGGAAACTCACAATGAAGAGGCAATGATTTTCTTCTAAATTATAAATAAAACACTATTTAAAATAAAATAAGGACATAAAAGGTGATTGATAGAAACTTAAGCTGCAAGCTGAAAGGGTAATAAAAAAGAGGAAAAAGAAATAAAAGAACTAGAATATAAGAGGCTGTCTCAGATTGCCTCATATATAATTGAGGATGGCTGAACAAATTGTGGTGCGTAAATGAAACAGAATGTTACTGTACTGAAGAAATGGCAAAAGAAATAATTTCAGAGAATCCTGAGTAACATGAACTGACAAAAAGTTAAGTGAGCAGTACCAGTGAACAATTTATACAAGAATAGAAACATCATAAAGAAAAACAACTTCAAAAGTATCAAGAACTCTGCTGCAATGACTAACCATTTTTTTCTGAAGACTTATGATGAAGAATGTTACCCATCTGACAAAGAGGTAAGTAAGTGCAACAAGAAATATAATTTTGGGTATAGTCACTGTGTAAATTAAATTATTTATGGTTGCCTATGCTTATTTGTTAAAAAGGAGGGTTTTTCCCATCCCTCTCAATTTTTAACGGGGGTATGATGGTCGGGGAGGTCAAAGAACAGCTAGGGGGTATAGTGTACAAATGCTGAACCTGAAGTCAGGAAAACTCATCTTCCTGAGGTCAAATCTGGCCTCAGACACTTACTTGCTGGGTGACCCTGAGTAAGTCACTTAACCCTAATTGCCTCAGTTTCCTCATCTATAAAATGAGCTAGAGTAGGAAATGCCAAACCCCTCCAGTATCTTTGCCAAAAAAACCCTCATATGGGGTCACAAAGAGTCAGACTACTGAACGAACTGAACAAAAACAAAGAGGGGAAAGTTAATAGTAATTTTTAAAAAGCTATTGAAACCTTTAAAACTGCCCAGAAAAGAACAGGACATTCAGAAGGAAACATAGACAAGCAGGACAGCTTTGAAAGCAACACATAGAATTTATACTTTTTTAAAAATTAAGCAAGTGGTATGAAATGAAGATTCACAGTTTAATACTGACTCCCTCTTTTGTGTTCTGTATTATGGAAATGCTCTTTTTGGTCTTTTAGGTTTTGCATAAAAAATTTTAAATTAAAAAAAGGTAGAATGGTTTGTTTTTGCTGAATTTGTTTTTCTTTCACAATACTTTTTACATGGGAAGTCTTGCTGAGGGAGAAGTATGGAAGGCACACGAGGACATGAATGTGATATAAAGCCAAAAGCCTTGATACAATTTAAGAGGTGGACAGATTAGAGTCAGGATCTGAGTTTTTATTTTAACCTAGAAGAAATAAAGTGCCACTGAAGTTTCTTCAACAAGGTAGTAACAAGGTCAGACCCAGTTTTGGACATGTTGAGTTTAGAATGTCTATAGGACACCCAGTTCAAGATGTCCAGTAGGCAATTGGAGATGTGAAACTAGAGGTCAGGAAAAAGTTTAGGGCTAGATAAATAGATCTGAGAATCATATGCATAGAGATGGTAACTGAATCCAAAGAAACTAATGGAATCACCAAGAATCAGAGTTGGAAAGGGTCTTTGAGGTAATACAATTCAACTCATCACAGAGTAAGAACCCTCTCTAAAACATTCTCAGAAAGTAGTCACCTAGTCTTTGTGCAAAGAGCTCTAGTGAGAGGGAAACCCCTGACCTCCACGGGTAGCTCATTCTACTGTTAGAGAGCTGTAATAGTATGAAATTTCCTAACACAGAATAAAAAAAAGAGGGCCACTAAAACATTTTTTAAAATACACAAAAGGGAACAAAAGGAAGTTCAGAAAGAGGTACAGACAAGCAGAACAGTTAAAAGCACTGAGTATAATTTACACTATAAAAAAGTAGGCAGGGGGAAGCTAGGTGATGCAGTGGATAAGAGTACTGGCGCTGGAGTCAGGAGGACCTGAGTTCAAATCTGGCCTCAGATATATGATATTCACTAGCTGTGTGACCATGGGCAAGTCACTTAACCCCAATTGCCTTGCCAAAAAAAAAATAATAATAATAAAAATGTTTTAAAAAAGTAAGCAGTATAAAATGGAAAGGCTCCAATGTTCTACTATGCAGATGGAAATGCTCAGTTTTTTTATAAGTTTAAATTCAGAATATGTCTATAAAGATTAGGTGATTGCTTGATGTATGAGGTTCCAAACGTTTAGAAATTATAAGGGACCTGAAAATGTTAAAGTATTAGAGAATCGCTGCCCTATGACAATCCTACTTTGAGAAGCTACACACAAACTTATAAAACAGACTCAAATCACACATAACCAAAAATGAGAACACTTAAGCAACATAAATACATATCATAGGTTATTGAAAATAATCTCTGTAGAATACCTTAATATATGCAATACTTAATACATGCAATCCTCTTGCAGCTACTATTCTCTTAACTTTCATCTCCATTATGGCTTTGGCTTTCTTGAGGTATAAAAATTGCAAGCATATACAAAATCCTAAGAACTGTTCCTATTTGTCTCTACCAACTTCATGATGATATCCAGCATCACATAAAGTACAATAGGACTCTCCCCTCCTTCCTTCTTAATTTTATGTCCTTATTAATGCAGGCGAAGATGACAGGTATGTTTTTGCTTTGTTGCATGACTCATATTTAGTTCTGCAGTCTAACAAAAAACTCAGGTCTTTTTTTATGTGAACTGCCATCAATTCAACAAATATTTATTAAGTGCCTGTGTGCAAAGCCCAGCAACAAGTGCTACAAAAGACAAGGTCTCTATATTCATAGGGCTTACAGATTTAGTAGGGCTCTATGATATACACATAACTATAACATAAAATTATACAGAAGTACACAAAATCTCAAAATGTTACTTGAGCCATGTCAAGTAGTTTACCAGTAAGATATTTCCACGGGTTAGATAATTCACTTCCCAAAGGAACAGTGTGTCATCTTTAAATTTATTAGTTTTATTCTGTATTTCCCTCCTAATCACTTTTAGAAATGAACAATAAAATCTGGATTGATAGACTCAAACACCTACACTACTTCATCTACATGGAACCATTTGTTGTATGCATACCTTTTGTAGCCAGTATCTGAATCAGTTCTCTATCTGTAGCAAAACAGTTCCTCCAAAACCACAGTTTACTCAATTTCCAAAAAATAGCCTTTCCTAGCAAATTGGTCAAAGGCTTTTTAAAAATCTAAATAAAGTGTACCTACACACACACACGCGCGCACACACACACACACACACACACACACACACACATCCACTAGTTATCCCTATATCTATATGCTTATGAAGGAACTATTAAATTAAGCAATCATCTGGATAAAAGTATATTGTACTAGCCTGGTAGTTTTTGTTCCTCTCCCATATGCATTTATTATTTTCTCCCCAGACTTCCTCTACAATGCCCTAGAAACCTCTTCACTCTGGCAGCTTACTGAACCTCTAGACTCCATGGGCTAGAAGTACCGTCTGCTTCCGTGGCCTCTCCTTCGGATCCAGTAGCTCCTCTCAGAATTTCTATTTTAAGAAGGTCTTCATCCCTTTTCAGGCTGTAATCCTGACTTCGTTCTCCCAGATTTTCTCTACAATGTCCCAGTTCCAGGTGCCTTTGTGACCTCCTAGGGCAGACCACTCCACTTCTGTGTAACTGTTAGAAAGGTTTTCTGTATCAATACTAAACCTGTCTCTTTGTAACTTCACTCACTGATGGTATTTCTTCCCTTTGGGGCAGAAATGAATGTAAAAAAAAATTAAATGCATTTTTAGTACACTGAGTTTTCTAGCACACACACAAATGAAAGGGAGAGGGAAGGGAGTGATTTGTTCCATTAACTTCAGTTTGTTCATCACTAGATGTTTATTTAAAGAGTGCTTATAGTTGTTAAGTAGCATGTCAGGTTATCCAAAGTAACTTCTAAAATTATACACTGCCCTGACTCAAAACTGTTTATAATCTAATAGGCCTAGTACAAATATAAACAAATATGTACAAATAGTTATCCCCTACTTTGTAAAAATTCAATAAACATTCTAAGTTGTCATGCAAATTAGAAGGCAGTACTGTCACCAAAGTATTCTTCCTTTTAAAAAGAATTCACATAAATAAAATTGGTCTACTTGTTCATTTAAGTGCTTAGATTTAAATAACCATTTCCCAGCCTCTCCATTAAGTTAATCCATAAACCAAGCAGCAAACACCTTGAACTGAAAACCTTCAAGAGGTAAAGCAATTGCTATGCAATAAAACCCAATAAAAATGACTTTAAATGAAAAGTATAATATGATTTACAAAAATCTGGCTTATACACAACTTTTAAGGATTACATTAACTTGAAAGATTTTTACAAATTGGTCCTGAAAATGGCAGAAAGATTGAGGATTGTATTGGAGAAACAGGTCAACTGGACAAAGTTTTCTAATTTACTATGGTTAAACAAGTGCTGGGCTTAAGAGAATGGGATCAAGTTCTCTCTCTGACAATTATCAGCTGTGTGATCTTGGATAAGTGAGCCTCTCTTTCTTCAGTTTCCTCATCTATAAGATGGGAATAATTGCATTATTTAGCCCAAAGAGTTGTGCACAAAGGAACAAAAGGAAACATATTTTGTAAAGTTTAAAGCCTGTATAAATGAGTTATCTCATCTTTTTAAATTATTCTTAGAGACAGCTGGACCTTGAACTATAAATTAAGGAAGAAAGCAACACTGTGAAGATTGGGAAGAGATATTTAGGACAGCTTAAGGAGAAGGAAAGAGTGATGACGGTTTTGCTCTTTACTACTTTGATTAAGTCACTCCCGTCTCTGAAGGTCTTTTCTTAGCAGTAAATAAAGATTATCTCTAAAATGTCATTAAGCTCTAAATCCTTTGTTCCAGTAAAAGGAAAACTAACTCTGACTAGTATAATTAAACAGGAATATTATACTGAAATGGAGCTTCTACTTTTTGGTGGAGAGATGAGGGACCACCGTGCAGATGAGATTAAATATGGTGGCTTTAACATTTTTGTAGGTTTGTTACAAGGGACTAAAAAGGCAATCAATAAAACCTTTTTTTTAAAATAAACAAACCCTATGATGCTATGAAGATAAGTATGGCTGAAAAACCTAAGTGGGTTATAAGAAAAGACTAATAGATAGAACGGGGTACAGAGCAATGACAAAAAGCAAAACATAGGGGCAGCTAGGTGGCACAGTGGATAGTGCACCAGCCTGGAAGTCAGGAGGACCCGAGTTCAAATCCGGCCTCAGACCAAACACTTGACACTTACTAGCTGTGTGACCCTAGGCAAGTCACTTAACCCCAACTGCCTATTAAAAAAAAAAAGCAAAACAATCAGACATTGCCTAATGCAATAATACATAAAATTTTTAAAAAAAACTATTCAAAAATAGGTTTATTTCCCACCACCCATCTTTAAATATCCTCCAAATATTTAACAAAAACGAAAAGATATTTTATATTTTCAAAATGATAAACAGAACTATAAATACAGCTATACTAGGAGGGGGGGAAGTACCCAAACTCTCTCCTTTTCTACTGGTGAAAAAACATTAGTAACTACTATACAGATCTTATCACTCTGAGATAGCTAGGTGGCACAATGAATAGAACACTGAGCCTGAAGTCAAAGCAGATCTGAATTTTAATGTGTACTCATATACGTGCTGGCTGTGTGACCCTGGACATGTCACTTAATTGGTTTGCCTCACTTTCCTCAAGTATAAAAATTGAAAATAGCACCTACCTCCCACTGAGGTATAAGGATCAAGAGATATTTGTAATGCATTTATTACAATGTTCAGGACACAGTCTATGCTTAATAATTGCTTGTTTCCTTCCTTTTTAATTTTAACTTTGTGCTATAAAATTTTTAATTTTCCTAATAATACAAAATAATAAAGAAAAAGGGTCATCAAGAAAAATTCTGGTGACCAAATTTGTAAGCAATGAAATCAGACTTTATAAGGACAAAATTAAGCTATTTAAAAAGTCAAGATGTGGGTGATTTCTTGTCATGTGTTTCTCTAGTAAACACTGAGCAATACAACAAACTTTTATGAAAGATTACCCTAAAATATTCCTGCTCTTAAAAGACACAATGAAGAAATCAGCAGCCAAAATAAAAATCAACAATGTAAATAAATAAATAGTTTCATGAATCTACATCAGCTGAGTATCTACTGGCCCTGGGCTGACAGAATCTAATTTGAGTGAATTTATATAAATTGTACGTTGATCTTGTTCTACTTGTTAGATTTTAAACCTTTTTGAGGAAGGGGTTCTCAAATTTAGAGATCATGTAATTCAAATCTCTCTTTTTATAAGTAAGTTAACTTAGACTGAGAAATGAAACTATCTGCCCAAATTTAATACTCAGTCAGTCACACAGCTGGGCCTGGAATTGGGTTGGATATTCTAACTCTTAGTTTGGGGCTCTGTTCAGTGAACCATCCTGTCTTCTCCTTCATCCTCATAAACAGATGAAATTTTCAACAGTACCTCTTTTTTTCAATTATGTAAAACATTTCTATATTAGTAATTTTGTACAAGGAGACTCAAATAAAAGGAAAAAAAAGAAAATGAAAATAATATGTTTCAGTCTGTATTCAATCAATATCAGTTCTTTCTCTGGAGGCGGGTAGTATGTTTCATCACTAGTCGTTTGGGATTGTCTTGGGTCAATTGTTGAGAACAGTAAGGTCATTCACAGTTGATCATCATACACTACTGCTGTTACTGTGTACAATGTTCTCCTGGTTCTGTTCACTTCATTCTGCATTAGTTCACGTAAGTCTTTCCAGGTTTTTCTGAAATCATCCTACTTATCATTTTTTATAGCACAGTAATATTCCATTATAATTATATACCACAGCTTGTTCAGTTATTCCCCAATTGATGAGCATCCTTTGCTTTCCAATTCTTAGCCACCACAAAAAGAGCTGTTACAAATATTTTTGTACAAATAGGTCTTTTTTCCATTTTTTTTGGATGTCTTTGGGATATAGACCTAGCAGTGGTATTGCTGGATCAAAGGGTAAGCACAGTTTTATAGCCTTTGGGGCACAGTTCCAGATTGCTCCCTAGAATGGTTGGATCAGTTCACAACTCTACCAACAGTGCATTAGTGTCACAGTTTTCCCACATCCCCTGCACTGTTTTCATTTTCTTTTTTTGGTCATATTAGCCAATCTGATACGTGTGAGGTGGTACCTCAGAGTTGCTTTAATTTGCATTTCTCTGATCAACAGTGATTTAGAGCATTTTTTCATATTACTATAGAAAGCTTTGATTTCTTTGTCTGAAAACTGCCTGTTCATATACTTTGACCATTTATCAATTGGGGAATGACTTGTATTTTTATAAATTTGATTCAGCTTTCTAGATATATGAAAAATGAAGCCTTTATCAGAAATACTTGTTGCAAAATTTTTCTGCCAGTTGTTTTCCTTATAATTCTGGTTGCACTGATTGTGTTTGTGCAAAAAATTTTTAATTTTATGTAACCAAAATTATCTATTTTACATTTTATAATGTTCTTCGTGTCTTCTTTGGTCCTAAATTCCTCCCTTATTCATAAATCTGAGAGATAAACTATTTCATGCTCTCTTAATCTGCTTATGCTATCACCCTGTATGTGTAAATCACGTATCCATTTTGATCTATCTTGGTATATGGTGTGAGATGTTGGCCTATACCTAGTTTCTGCCATACAGTTGTCCAAGCAGTTTTTGTCAAAAAGTGAGTTTTTGTTCCAAATGCTTAGATTATTGGGTTTATCACATACTAGATTACTATGGTCACTTACTATAATGTAATTTGTACCTAATCTATTCCACTGATCCACTACTCTATTTCTTAGCCAGTACCAAATTGTTTTGATGATTCCCATTTTATAATACAGTTTGAGATATGGTATGGCTAGACTACCTTTTTCCTCATTTTTTTAATTGATTCCCTTGATATCCTTGAGCTTTTGTTCTTCCAGATGAATTTTGTTATTTTTGTCTAGCTCTATAAAATTTTGTTTAATAGTTCGATTGGTATGGCACTGATTAATTTCGGTAGAATTGTCATTTTTATTGTATTAGCTTGGCCTACCCCCTGAGCAATTAATATTTTTCCAGTTGTTCAGATCTGACTTTATTTGTGTTTAAAGAGTTTTACAGTTGTATTCATATAGTTCCTGGGTTTATCTTGGCAGGTAGACTTCCAAGTATTTTGTATTGTTTACAGTTATTTTAAATGGAATTTCTCTTTCTATATTTTGCTGCTGGATTTTGTTGGTAATATATGGAAAAGTTGATGACTTAGGTGGGTTTATTTTTATTTCCTGCAACTTTGCTAAATTTGTTAATAATTTCAAAAAGGTTTTGAGCTGATTCCCTAGGATTTTCTAAGTATAACATCACATCATCTGCAAAGACAGAGTCTTGTTTCCTCATTGCCTATTTTAATTCCCTCAATTTCTTTTTCTTCTCTTATTACTAAAGCTAACATTTCCTAGTACAATATTAAATAAGAGGGGATAATGGGCATCCTTGCTTCACCCCTGATTGTACTGGGAAGCCTTTAGCTTATCCACATTACAGATAATACTTGCTGATAGTTTTAGATAAATATTATTTATCATTTTAAGTTAAGTTCCATTAATTCCTATGCTCTCTAGTGTTTTTAATAGGAATGGGTGCTGTATTTTGTCAAAGGTCTTTTCTGTATCTATTGAGATAATTATTATTTTTGTTGGTTTTATTATTGATACGGTCAATTATGCTTATAGTTCTCCTAATAATGAACCAGCCCTATATTCTTGGTATAAATCCCACCTGGTCACGGTGTATGATCCTTGTGATACATTGTTATAATCTCTCCGCCAGCATTTTATTTAAAATTTTTGCATCAATATTCATTAGGAAAATTGCTCTATAATTTCCTTTCTGTTTTGGCTCTTCCTAGTTTGGGTATCAGTACCACATTTGTGTTGTAAAAGGAATCTGGTAAGACTCCGCCTATTTTTCCAAATAGTTTATACTGTATTGGGATCAATCGTTTTTTAAATGTTTGGTAGAATTTGTTTGTGAATCTATCTGGTCCTGGGAATTTTTTCTTAGGAAGTTCACTGATGGCTTGTTCAATTTCTTTTTCTAAGATTGCATTATTTAAATATTTTATTTCTTCTTCTGTTAATCTGAGTAATTTATATTTTTATAGATATTCATCCGTTTCATTTAAGTTGTCAAATTTATTGGCATATAGTTGGACAAAATAGCTCCTAACAATTGTCTTAGTTTCCTCTTCACTGGTGGTGAATTCATCCCCTTCATTTTTGATACTAGTAATGTGGTTTTCTTCTTTCCTTTTTTTTAAAAATCAAATTAACCAATGTTTTCTCTATTGTATTTTTTTTTTCATAAAACCAGCTTCTAGTTTTATTTATTAGTTCAATGGTTTTCTTTCAGTTTTATTAATCTCTTCTTTGATTTTCAGGATTTCTAGTTTGGTGTTTATTGGGGATTTTTAATTTGTTCTTTTTTAATGTTTTTCTTTTCAGTGGTATGCTCATTTAATTGATCTGTTTTTTTATCTATTTCATTGATGTAAGCAATTAGAGATATAAATTTTCCCTAAGTACTACTTTGGCTACATTCCATAAATTTTGGCATGTTGTTTCATTGTTGTCATTTTCTTTAATGAAATTATCGATTGTTTCTATAATTTGTTCTTTGGCCCACTTGTTTTTCAGGAGTAGGTTATTTAATTTCCAATTAATTTTCAATCTCTCTTTCCATTGTCCATTATTGAATGTAATTTTTATTGCATTATGATCTGAAAAGGATGCATTTACTATTTCTACTTTTCTGCATTTGATCATGAGGTTTTGATGTCCTAATACATGGTCTATTTTTGTGTAGGTGCCATATACTGCTGAGAAAAAGGTATATCCTTTCTATTCCCATTCAATTTTCTCCAGAGATCTATCTTGTCTAACTTTCCTTAACTTCTTTCTTGTTTATTTTTTGGTTAGATTTATCTAATTCTGAGAAGGGAAAGTTGAAGTCTTCCACTAGTATCTATTTCCTCCTGTAACTCATTCAATTTCTCTTTCAAAAATATAGATGCTTTCACATTTACTAGCTGTGTGACCCTGGGCAAGTCACTTAACCCCAACTGCCTTAAAAAATATATATATATAGATAGATAGATAGATAGATAGATAGATAGATAGATGCTATACCATTTGGTGTACATATGTTTAGTATTGATATCATTTTATTGTCTATGGTACCTTTCAGCAAGATATGGCTTTCTTCATCTCTTATTTAGATCTGTTTTTGCTTTTGCTATGTCTAAGATCATAATTGCTTTCTCTGCTTCAGCTGAAGCTTAATAGATTTCTGCTTTAGTCCCTTACCTTTACCCTATGTGTATCTCTCTGCCTCAAATGTGTTTCTTGTAAACAATATATTGTAGGATTCTAGTTTTTCCCATTCTGCTAACTGTTTCCATTTTATGGGTGAGTTCATCCCTATCACATTTATAGTTAGGATAACTGTGTATCTCCTTCCATGTTATTTTTTATCTCCTCCTTCCCACCTTTACTCTCCAATCTTTCCCACCTCATAAATGTTTTACTTCTAGTCAATGCCTTCCCCAATATACTCTCCTTTTCATCAGTCTCCTTCCCCTCTTCTATTATCCCCATTCCTTTTTACTTCTTTATAAAGTAAGATAGATTTTTATATCCAACTGAGTGTGCACGTTATTACCTCTTTGAGCCAATCTTGATGAGAGGAAAGTTTAAGCTTTGCCCATCAACCCTATTCCCATCTTCCCCTCCATTATAATAGCTTTTTCATACCTTTTTTATGTGGGATAATTTGCCCCATTCAATCTACCCCCTCTTCTTCTTCCAGTCAATTTTCTTTCTCACTCCTTTATTTTGTTTTTTGGGGTATCATCCCTTCAAAGTCACCTTATAGCCATACCCTCTGTCTATATATACTCCTTCTAATTGCTATTATAGTAACAAAGTTTTTAAAAGTTACAAATATTATCTTACTATATAGAAATATAAACAGTTTAACCTTACTGAATTTCTTACGTTTTCGCTTTCTTGCTTCTTTTTTGCCTTTTTATGTTTCCCTTGAGTCTTGTATTTGGAGGTCAAATTTTTAATTCAGCTCTGGTCTTTTAATTAGAAATGCTTGCAAGTCCTCTATTTCATTTAAATGTCCATTTCCCCCCCTGAAATATTATATCCAATCTTGCTCGGCAGATGATTCTTGGTTGTAATCCTAACTCCTTTGCCTTCTAGCATAAAATATTTCAAGCCCTCCAGTTCATTAACGTGGAAGCTGCCAAATCCTGTGTAATCCTGACGAACACCATGACATTTGAGTTGTTTCTTTTTGGCTGCTTGCAACACTTTCTCCTTGATCTGTGAGCTCAGGAATTTGGCTATGATGTTCCTGGGAGTTTTCATTTTGGGATCTCTTTCAGGAGTCCCTTTGATTTCTATTTTGCCCTCCAGTTCTAATATATCAGGGCAGTTTTCTTTGATAATTTCTTGAAAGATGGTGCCCAGGCTTTTTTTCTTTTTTTTTTTAAATCATGGCTTTCAGGTAGTTCAATAATTGTTATATTATCTCTCCTGGATCTATTTTCTATGTCAGTTGCTTTTCCGATGAGAAATTTCACATTTTCTTCTATTTTCTGCACATTTTTTATTTCCGTTTTATTGTATCTTGATATCTCATAGAATCATTAGTTTCCATTTGTTCAATTATAATTTTTAAGGAATTATTTTCTTCAGTGAGCTTTTGTACTTCCTTTTCCATTTGGCCAATTTTGTTTTTTAGGGAGTTATTTTCCTCGGTAAGTTTTTGTATTATCTTTTCCCCATGCTATTGATGTTTTTTTCATGATTCTCTTGCATTACTCTTATTTCTTTTCCCAATTTTTCTTCTACTTCTCTAATTTGCTTTTTAAAATCCTTTTTAAGCTCTTCCAGGCATTCTTTCGGGACTGAGACCAAATTACATTTTTCTCTGAGGTTCACATGTAGTCATTTTGGCACTATTGCTCTCTTCTATGTTTATGCCTTGATCCTCCCTATCACCATAGTAACTTTCTATAGTAAAACTCTTTTTTTGTTTGCATTGTGCTCATTTTTTTCTGCCTTTTTTCATGATTTGATGTTTTTATGAGAGAGCTGGGCTTGAATCCTTCACTGTCCCAAGCCTTTTTTGCTGAGGCTCTAGGTCTTAACTGCTGGATTTCACTAGGTCTCAGGCTGCTTACCTTCTCTGGTGGGTAGGCTTCCCTTCTGGCTTGTAATGGGGGGTAGTACCTCCCTGGTAGTCTTCCCTAGGTGTGGAGCTTAGCTGCTGGCCTGCTCCAGGAGTGTGGCCTTGCTGTTGGGTTGCTATGGCTCTAGAGGAGGGATCTTGTTGCCGGTCTGCCCCAAAGGGCTTCACTACTGGTCAGCAATGTAGGTCAAAGCCTCCCTGGTGGCTTGTGGTGGGGTCGCTGGGGTGGGGCCTTGCTGAGCTACACAGACTGCTCACTTGCCTAAGGGTCTGATGGTTTACAGAAGGATGGAGCCTTGCTGGTGAATTGCCCCAGGTTTGGAGTCTTGTTGCAGGGCCCCTGCTATGAGTCTGGCTCCTGCAGCTCTTGAACCTCACTCCCCTCCTTCCATCCCAGTGAGACAGACCTTTACTGCTGGGCCAGTAAGCTGCTTCCCTACTCCTAGATCAATTCTGAGGTGGTTTTCTAGTTGTCTGGAGGTGAATTTGAGAGGGCTTCTGAAGGTTCCTTCCTCACTCCAACATTTTAACAGTGCCATTTAAAAAATACAACATATTAAAAAAATTAATCTGCCAAATAAATGAGAGCACTTTTTCTATAATACACGCAGGCAATGAAAAGAGGTCTGGATTTTGAGTTGGACCACCTACGTTTAATTCTACCCATGTTTAAAATCTGTAATGTTGGTAAAGTCCCTTAAACTCTCTGGGTCTCAGTTTCCTGATCTGAAGAATGAAGGGGCTGGACAAGATTGTGTCAGCTCTCGATTTATGATCCTATGATCCATACCTACAACTATCAGGAACAGGAAGTTAACCTTTTCTGTTCTACAGGTAACACTCCTGAGAACAGATTTGTTCTTTCATTTTACAGCAAAGAGTGGGCTCTCCTTGAACATATGTGTATTTGTTAGAAGAGTTTTTTTTTTAACAGAGAGGAGAGATTAAAAAAAAGGAGAAAATAAGATTTTTGCTCACTTAAAAATAAATTTTTAAAAAGCAGGTTCTCTTCCACTGCTACCCACGAATGCTAATTTTTCCAGGTTCCTGACAAGGAGAAGGAGTACTAAAACCAGGAAACCATTCCCTTCAACACCAAAAACTAATTTGAAGCTTAATTTTTTGGCACTGAGAAAAAAAAATGGCAATGTCAGGGAAGTAAGGTGTTTGTCATCTGGCACCAGGTTCCTTTCAGCTCAAAATCTAAAATCCTATGATGCTACTATACATCACTGGAAGAAAAAAGACAAAACTAATCAAGGAACCATCCACCAGGTAAAACACAAAAAAATTCAACCATCCTTATCTGCAAGAGATAAGATTCAACTTGAACTGCTGGGATTCAGCTCCCAACCCTAGTAATATCAGCATAATGCTGGAAAATTTTGCACCATATCTTTTTGAAAGGCTTGCATAGTAAAATAGCAGAAGAGTTTTGGGAGTCCAAAGAATCGATATTCCAAAAGGCTGAATTACTAAATCTTGCACTCAAAAATGTAACTAACTGCTCTACTAATGTGTCTCAGCAAGGAAGAATGTTTTTTAAATGAACTAGAAAAAAAAGCATTTGAATTCACTTAAACTGGTTGTTTGCCCATTTGCTGGCAAACAGAAATAACTAATTTTCACTTCAAGTATGCTTGGAGAATTAATTATTGAGTCAAATTAGCTCAGCAAAAAAAAAAAGAATTTTTGAGCTAGAATATAACTTTATCTAGCAGAATGTCCTGGAAGACACACAAATCCTAGCTATATCACCACCAAATGACTCAATAAATGAAAAGCACTTATTAAGCACTTACTATGCGGCAAGTACTACACTAAACTCTAGCAATATAAATACAATACAATCTGTGCATGCTATCTTCTAAAACAGGGAAATCGCTCATATATGTAAGTGGAGGCTAAGTGGTAAACAGAAGACTCCAGGACAAAGTCCTGTGGCAGGTCACTAGAGACTTTACTGTAGGCTATACTCAAGTCATTCACTAAATCGCACTTTTTTCTTCTAGTCATTCAACAAGCTACATTCCAGGCAACCTTTATCACAATATCTTCACTTCACACATGACTCTGCAATTAGAGTCTCCATTAACTTGAGGTTATTTTATACCAAAGCTTACTATGACCAAAAAGGCAAAGTACCTGGAGCAGAGAATCATGAGATCATATATTCAGAACTGGAAGGGACCTTAGCAGCCACCAAGTCCAGCATCTGCTGAAGTGTGTGAGACATCAAGGTACAGCAGAAAAACGCACTTAACTTGGGATCACAAGACCCAACTGTCGGATCACAAGACTCAACTGTCCAAATCCCAGAACAAACAAGCAACAGTGTTATCCTTAAACATGAAGATTACTGCAACTTGCATTTACATAGTGTTCTATACTTCACAAAGCACTTTCCTCTTAACAGTCCTATGAAAAAAAGGTACCACCTGGATTAAACCTATGTTACAGTTGAAGAAAAAGCTCAAAGAGCTCATGAGGTCACATAACAAAGAAGTATCCAAGCCAGTACTCTTAGTCACCTTAGCACTTAAATCTGGTATTCTTTCAACTATCACAATAAATTGTTTGATTCAATCTAGAATGGTTACAAAAGCATCCTAAAAGAATTTTACAAATGCAATTAAAACTGTGTGAATATTAATGCACAAGATACTGGCTTAAGCCTAATTTCTGCCAGACTGTTTTCTAGTTTCCCCAACAGTTCTTATCAGATAGGGAGTTCTTTCCTAAGTAAATTATGTTTTCCAGTATAGTAAACACTGGATTACTGATTTCTATTATTTCTGATTCTCTTTTGTCTAGCATGTGTCATTGATCTACTTTTCCTTCTTTGTTTTTTTTAAACTCTACCAAATTGTTTTAGTGACTGCTACTCTATAATATAGTTTGAGATCTGAAGTGCCATTTGCCATTAATCCTTACCTTAAAAAAAAAATTTTCCCTTAATATTTTAGATCTTGTTTTCTTCACATGAATTGTTATTTTTATCAAGTTTTGTAAAGTATCTCTTTGATAGTTTGAATGGTACAGGTTTAAAAGTGTAAATTAGCTTTGGCAGTACTGTCTTTGTGCCCAACATGTGCAATGAATAATCTTCTAGCTAAAGCATGTGTCCAAAAATTCTACAAGTAAAACAACTCTAGCATTTTAAAAGAATTTTTAATAAGGATTAAGTGACTTGCCCAAGGCAACACACTAGTGTCTGATGCCAGATTTGAACACATTTTTTTATTGTATTAGCTTGGCCTACCCCCTGAGCAGTTAATATTTTTCCAATTGTTTAGATCTGACTTTATTTGTGTGAAAAGAGTTTTATAGTTGTATTCATATAGTTCTTGGGTTTATCTTGGCAGGTAGACTTCTAAGTATTTTGTACTGTTTACAGTTATTTTAAATGGAATTTCTCTTTCTATATTTTGCTGCTGGACTTTGTTGCTAAGATATAGAAATGTTGATGACTTATGTGGGTTTATTTTATATTCTGCAACTTTGCTAAATTTGTTAATAATTTCAAATACTTTTTTAGTTGATTCCCTAGGATTTTCTAAGTATAACATCGAATCATCTGCAAAGACAGAGTCTTGTTTCTTCATTGCCTATTCTAATTCCTTCAATTTCTTTTTCTTCTCTTATTGCTAAAGCTAACATATCCTAGGTACAATATTAAATAATAGAGGTGTTAATAGGCATCCTCTGAATTCAACAAATTACGTACCTAGATATAAGATACTGTGTAAAATCTCTCTACCCACTAAAAGTACGACTTCCAACCATTTCTATTATAAGAATAAATATTTTTGATTCTTATTAATTTATTTATTTTTAGTTTTCAACATTAACTTCCACAAGATTTTGAGTTCCAAATTTTCTCCCCATCTCGTCTCTCCCTCCCACCCCAAGATGGCGTGCAAAGAATAAATATTTTACACAACAAAATAAAAACCCGCAGATCTAGGGACCTATGTTTTCTATACACAATCAATACATATACACACACAAAATCCCATTAAGAAATGGAAAAGTTGATCAGTGGAACAGAAGAGATTCAAAACACAAAGAAGCAAACAAATACAGTAGTACAGCTAAACCACTAAAGTAAGGGCTTACTCATTTACAAAAACTGCTGGGAAACTAGAAAACAGGTTTAGACCAAAATCTCCCACCAAAAACCACAATAAACTCTAAATGGATACATGCAATCCAGATTTAAAAGGTCACATAATAAGCAAAAGGTCACATAATAAGCAATGAGGTTAAAATTAGAACAGAAACTTAAATAGGAAAAAAAGTCTTTCAAGCAAATTTTTCTGATAAAGAAAGGTTTAATATCCAAATGTATTATGAAACTGATTCAAACGTTAAGATCAAGAGTCATTTGCCAATAGCTAAGTGGTCAAAAGATATGAATAAGCAGTTTTCCAAAGAAGAAAGTTATTAACAATTAAAAAATGTTCCAAATCGCTAACAAGAGAAAAGAAAATCACAGCTCCCAGGCTCTACCATATACCCATCCCTTTGGCAAGATAACAAAAGAAGAAATTACAACTGTTGGAGGGCCAGAGGAAGACAGTCACACTGATATTGCTGGATTAGCTGTGAACTGGTTCAACTATTCTGAAAAGCAATTTGGAGCTATACCCCCAAAAAGTCACTAAGCTGGGCAAACTCCCTGTCCCAGAAATACTGTTACTAGGCATATACCCCAAAGAGATCAAAGATAGAGGAAAAGGACTCATTTTGTTCAAAAACATTCATAGTGACCTGCTTTGTCGTAACAAAGAACTAGAAACAAAGAGGATGTCCATCACTTGGGGATAGGCTGAACAAATAGTGCTATGTGAATATAATGGATTAGCACTGTGTTGCACAGTAACAAAAATGACAGGTTTAGAGAAACCTGGTAAGACTTAACATGAACTAAAGCTAAGTGAAGTGAGAAAAATCAGAAGAACAATATGCACAATATCGACAAAATTATCAACAACTTTGAAAGACTTAGGAACTGACCAATACAACAAACAACCACTGCTCCAAAAAACTGATGAAGAATGCTCCCAAATTTGATAGAGGTAATAGACTCATTGAGTTGCATAAGACAAACATTTTTGGGACATGTGGAGATTTGTTTTGCTTAACTAGGTTTACTTACAAAAATGGAAGAAGGGTGTTTGGGGAAGGAGAACTGGGAAGATTGTTGTAAAGCAGGGAGCTAATGATAGTGATGTCAAAAAAAGGAAAAGAAAGAAAACAGCGTCCATGATTCATTTAAAAGATTGCACAGAAGTGAGAGAAAGAGGCTTAGAGGGAGACAGAGACAAGCAAGAAAGAATTGAAACTAACAGCTGACAATTTATTATATTCTTTTTTTTGGAAGAAATGAACTAGATACAGTGAGATTTGTGGTTTCATAATCAATCTTTCTACTTTTTTTTAATATAAGGAAATATTCCTGTTGATACTTGTTAAGTTCAAAACAAAAATTTTAAAATCATATAATCCCTACTCTCTTAGCAATTCTATTTTACAGGTTACACCTCATAACCTGGAAAATGTTTCAATAAATAAATGATGTGACAGAACTGAACAACGACTAGACTTGTGATTTCAACTCTCTATCCACTACACCAAGTTGCCTCTCCTTAGAGAACTGATAACTTGAAAAACAAAATAAACCACTCTAAAATGTTTTAAATATTAGACTAGATTATCGCTCTCCTTTAATCAACTATTTGTGTACCTGTCCTCTTCCCCATTAAGATTATGTCCCTAGTTCCTATAGGGTCCTATGTATTGTTTCATAACCAGGCCCTAAACAGTTAATAAATGTTTGTTACTCTGAAGAGAGTATCCTTAACCACTGTAACAAAAAAAAAAAAAAAGACCATTTCTATCTCTATATTACTGCTTCTAGAAACCAGATCAGAAATATCAATCAACCTTGTTACACATTAGAGAAATCATTCAGGTCAAGTATCCTTTTTAAGATTTGAATTCTTGACTTAAGATACAACTAATTTGAAATTAACTCCCTTCCTCCCTATTCACATGGAGGCAGCATTACTAGAGGATAGAAAGCTGGCACTGGAGGCAAAAAGACCTGGGTTAAAGTTTCACCTGTGACACATAATGACTGGATGAGTGACTTTGGGAAAGTCACTTAACTTCTCAGTGTTCTAGGCAACTCCAAGTTTCTAAGTTACAGAAAAGGTGCAAGCCTACACTGATAACAGGCGCTTTTTCAACAAAGAACTCCCGATGCCAATGAAATCACAAGTCTATTCCTTATCCCTATTTCCCCACCTACAAATAAACAATTTTCTCCTTTAATCTTTGATATTTACATTCTTTGCCACTATTAATGACATCACATTATGGGAATAACTAGAGTAGAGTATACTTTATCTTACGTTTAGGAATTCAAAGCAAACTTCACAATATTAATACATCAGTTAATGGGAATAGCAGGAAAAATTCAGCAAACAGTCCTACTTTTCATAGTAAGTTTTTTAAAAACAAACTCTTCCAAAAACATTTTAAATGATAAAAGTAAACCCTATTCTTTTATTCTTTATCTCTCTCTAGTCTAGCTACAATTACTATGCAAAGGGCACTGTATTACTTGCTGTGCAGGCTAAAAAGGCAAATTAAGACAGTCCTCACCAGAAATGATCTTACAGTACAGAAGATGAAAAAACATTTATACAAATAAACTATGCAACAAGCTGTAAGTGCTGAAAGCCAGGTATAAAATTCTATAAGACTATGGAGCTGAAATGGATCATGAGCAGTTGGGAGAATCAGGTAAATTTTTCATGGATCTAGTATAGTTTTAGGTAAATAATTTAAACTTACCTAGTCCTCAGTTTTCTCATTTGAAAAATGAGGGGGCTAAACTAAACCTCTGGACTTTTCTAGCTCTATATTCTAGCAAACTGGGCAGCTAGGTGGTACAGTGGATAGGGAGCCAAGCCTAGAGTAAGGAAGACCTGTGTTCAAATCAGGCATCAGACACTAGCATGTTACCCTGGGCAAGTCACTTAATCCTGTTTGCCTCAGTTTACTGATCTGTAAAAATTATCTAAAGAAGGAAAATGGCAAACTGCTCCAGTATCTTGCCAAGAAAACCCTAAACGGGGTCACGAAGAGTCAGACACAGCTGAAACAACTGAACAACATAGCCTAGCAAAAGTCATTTGAGCTGGATCTTAAAGGATGCGCAGAATTTAAATAGACAGAGGAGGAGAGATCATTACAAGCAGATGGAACAACTAGAGCAAACAACAAGGAACTGGGGAAACATAGGCTATGTTTGAGAGATGGTCAAGAGTCCCAACTGGCAGAAGTGTATATGAAACAGTGTACCAGAGGTTCCCAAAGTGGACAATATCGCCCCCCTGCAGGGCACTGGAATGATCCAGGTTGGTGGTAGTAGCCACTGGTGCAAGTAAGGGGACATTGAATAAAAATAAGGGGGGGTGGAAACAAGGAAAGAAAAGAAGATAAGAAAATTTTGAAAAACCGTTTGTACTCGGTTCATGTGTTGTGTAATAGAGTAAAGTCGAAGTGATTACATTATTTTCCAAATAAACACACAAAATGCAAGTTATAACCTATCAGTGGTCAAGTCCGCCAACAGCTCTTAACAAGCAAACGTTGGCAGGCAAGCATGTTGCTGTCAGGAAGTCCAGCATGCATCTGCAGGAATATGTGCCTATAATGACTTGTTTACAATATGATACTATATGGTTACATGATGCAATACTGCATCATCAAAATTTCAATGCAGGTAAAACCCTACAAATTTAACAATAAATTATTAAATTGAATATGCATTTTTAAAATGTTTTATGTGTTTTTTTGAAGTGACACAAATTTCAAAAAAACATTAAAGAGTTAAAGAAAGTAGATTTCCAGTAGGGTGTTGAGGAATTTTTTTTTAAAGGGGACAGTAGGCCAAATAAGGCTGGGAACCTCTGGAGACTATATGGTAATCAAGCTAAAGAGTTCGTACTTTTTATTCAGTAGGCAAAGGGGAATGGTTTGGGACAAAGGATGAAAATATTAAAGTTATGCTTTTGAACTGTGGTTCTGAAAATTTTTTCTTTTTTATTCACTCCACAGAAATCTTTGCTGTCAGGAATTATGGCACACTGAATATTTAAGTTGGCAATAGTATAAGACAGTTGGGAGACTTACAGTCTTCTTTCAATTATAACACCCATTGTTTTGTTCTTAGTTCTAAATTGTTAAGATTAGTGCATACAATAGGCAAGTTTTGTTTATTTTTCAAATACTATACTTATATTGCTAAGTAAGTGAAATTTATATTAAATAAAATTTATGATTTTTTTCCTCAACATAACCTCCAAAATTTTACAGAACATTTAACAAACTCACCTTTTGAAAACCACTACTTTAAATAGATTAATTAACCTGTCAGTAATGTTGGTAGAATGAACTGGAGAAGGAGATGAATCCAGCTCTTATAATCAAGAGTTCAGGCAAGAATTGATAAGGAGCTCAACTATGGTGGTCACAATGGGAATGGAAAGAGGATAGAGACAGGGAAAAAAACAACAGGATTTTAAATGAAGAAGATACTGAGGTAAGGAAAAGTTAAATATGACATGTTTCAAGCCTGGGTAATCCAGACAAAGATAGTAACATTAATAAAAATAGGGGAGTTAAGAGATGAAAAATTTTGTAAAAAGAATTAAGTTCAATCTTGAACTTTTTTGTGTATTTCATCTCTCTGTTTCCATTACTGGTTCTTTCCCTTCTACCTATAAACATGACCAAGTTTACTCTATTCTTTATTTTAAAAAAAAGGCGGGGCGGGCAGCTAAGTGGCACAGTGGCTAGATCATTGGCCTTGGAGTTGAGAGGACCTGAGTTCAAATGCGGCCTTGGACACATAACACTAGCTGTGTGACTCTGGGCAAGTCACTTAACCCCAATCGCCTCACCAAAATAAATAAATAAATGAATGAATGAATGAATGAGTGAATAAACAAATGAAGCAAAACAAAAACAAAAAACAAAAAAAACTTCCTCAATCCACCACCCCTTGAAGGCAGTTACTATCCAAACCATCTCCTTTCCTTCACTGACCTTTTTGAAAGAAGTCTGTATTTATGTGTCTCTGTTTCCCTACCATCTATACTTACTCTTCACTTCTCCACTTTTCCAACCTGCTCTTTCAAAGGTCACTAATGACCTCATTGGTTAATCCACTGGGCCTCCTCAAATCCTTACTCTCTCATTGGTAAACATCTCTCCTCTATTACCTTCTCTGGCACAGAATCTCAGCATGAGGAGGAACCACAAAGGTCATCTAATCCAACTCCTTACCTGAACAATAATCTACACCTACCACATCTAGCACATCTAGCACTGAACTCTGATTGTCCTTCTACCTCCCTGACCTCTTCTTTCTTTTTTCCTCTTCCCACCCTTCATATGGACATTTCCTAAAGCTTTATCCTCAACTGTGTTTTTCTGTATTCTCCAGATGCACTTTTCATCTACCTGCAGGAATTCTATCACATCTTTGCGGCTGATTCAAATCTGCCCCTCCTGTTTCCACCCCCAGTCATCTCATTGCCAAATGCTTCCCTCTTTCCTCCCTACCATCCACACATTTCCAGTCTGATGTTCTGCTGGAACTCCCAAAACCATCACCTTTGTCATAAAACTTATTCCCCCTTCCTAAATTTCATATTGCTGTTAACAATAACAAAATTTTCCCAGTCACCCACACTCAAAACCTCCAATTATTTCCTTCTCCTTTAACTGCCACAGCCAGTCATTAAATCCAGTTAATTCTATTTCAGAATCTTTCATATCCACTCCTTCCTTTTCAATTCAATGGCTACTTCCTGTCTTTACTACAACATCCTAACCAAACTACCAGCTCTCCCTCTACCAAACTACTAGTCTCTCCTCTCTCCAGTCCATTCTCTATTTCACCGCCAGATTAAGCTTCCTAACCCACAGTTCTAATCATCTCATGTCTTGGCTCAAAAATCTTTAATGTTTCCCCAATGCCTAACAAAAATTAAGTCCAAATGCCTTACCCATGGGTATTCGAAGCTCCTCATAATCTAGCCCCAAACTACCTTTACAGCTTTATTTCACCACACTACTCCCCACTTCAGCAAAAATTCAATACTAAACAAACTGAACCACTCCATTTCCCAAACACAGGCACTTCCTTACCTTTATAACTTTGCTTACATTCTGCTTATTAATTAAAGCACTACCTCTTCCCTACCCATGTCTAGTACTCCACACAAATCTCTGACTCCTAAGAGGCAGCAAGACAAAGTAGAAAACGCATTGATCTAGACTTCAATCTTGTCTTTCAGAGTTCTTTGCTGTGTGATAGAGCACTGGGCTTGGAATATGGAAGATTCATCTTCATGAGTTCAAATCTGGACTCAGACACTAGCTGTGTGACCCTGGATAAGGCACTTGACCCTGTTTGCTTCAGTTCTGTTCAAAAATAGAAAATTTTAAAGTTTAAAATAGTATCTGATCTTGTTTATCTTTCATTCTCAAAGAGGACCAATAACCTCAGAAAAGTGATGTCTTGACTTGCAAGTAAACTGGATTTAAGTGAGGCAGGTCTATGCAAAGTCACCAGCCTCACTCCTTCCTCTAGAGCCATCTGGGTCCAGTGTCCAGACGTGAATCAGGACAACTGAAAATGATCCCTGATGCAGTGGGAGACATCGGCATTTTTGAGCTAAGATCTTTCCGAGGTTTCAGTTTGTCTGAGGCAATATCCATTCAAATGATTAAGGAAAGGTAAAGTTAAGTTAAGAAATGAGGCAAAACAGGGACCCTTTTACCTACCCAAAAAAGAAAAAATTCAATCTGAGAAGGGAAGATCTTTATTAAAAGCAATATAGAGCCATTCTAGTTAACAGAAGAGGAGAGTGACACAGACCTGTGTTTAAGGAAAATCATTTTGACACTTGTGTGGAAAATGGATTAGAGAGGGAAGATGTTTAAGGAAGAGAGATCATTTAGGAGGCTATTGTAAAAGTCCACAAAAGAAGTGATACAAACCAGAACTAGGGCGATGGCTATGTGAGTAGAGAGATGGAGATATATAGGAGAGATATTATTAAGGTAGATGATGTAACTGACTGTGTTACAGCTTTATAAAACTACTACTACCACCACTACTACCAAAAGACTACAAAAGCTATAAAATTATCCATATCTTTTGACCCACTATTAGTCATGACAGAAAAGTGACTGAAAAAAGACAGCCATGTCTAAACTACGCCATCTAGGTGGGGTGAGTGAAAGTGATGAGTCAGTGATGCCACTGAGGTTGTGAACTTCAGTGACTGGAAGGATTGTGCTGCCCTCAACAACAATAATGAAGATTAGCTGATGGGGGTTGAGATTGTAAGAAAGCCTGAGATAACAAGTCTATTCATAAATACTCATCACGTGACCCATCCACAACAAAAACAGTAAGAAGCTCTTACTCTTCAGTCACTGCTCTCCAAGGATTGCCATAGGTATGAAGTCATCTGGAACCAGGAGAAGGGTATTTCTGAGGATGTTCTGTGATTTTTCCAGTAGCACCTGTACAACTGCTATTGCTGAGTGACCAGGTAGCAGGTAAATTATAATTGCCATAAGGAGCTGGTTCTGAATAATACAGGTTAAGATTTTATAAAGAGGAGGGAGAGAGAAAAGTGAAGGGGTGTAGAGGGATAAAAGCAGGTGTGGCTGTAATACAGACAAGCCCCTCCCTCCCAGGGAGAATAAGATATAACCCTCATAATGGTTCCTGAGAAGCCCCTTTTGAGTCAAGCCGTAGTTCCTACAGAGCCCACTTTGGAGACCACTGAACTACGGCACAAGTCTGAACAGTATTATTCCTATATTCAAAACTCTTCAGTGGATTCCTACTCTCCAGGATAAAATACAAGCACTTTAGTCAGATATTTAAAACCATCTTAACATTGTACACAGTTAACAACAACATTGTTAGACAATCAACTATGGTAGACTTGGCTCTTTTCAGCAATACAATGATCCAAGACGATTTCAAAAGATTCATGATGGAAAATGCCATCCGCATCCAGATAAAGAACTATGGAGTCTGAATGCAGATCAAAGTATACTATTTTCACCTTTTTTTGTTTGTTATTTCTTTCTCATAGTTTTCCCTTTTGTTCTGATTCTTCTTTCACAACAAGACTTATGTGGAAATACTTTTAACACAACTGTGTATGTATAACCTATATCAGATGGCTTGCTGTCTTGGGGGGAGGGGTGGAGGGCAGAAAGAAAAATTTGGAACTCAAAATCTTATAAAAATGAATATTGAAAACTATCTTTACATGTAATTGGGGGAAAAATACTACTAAGTGTAGGGGGGAGAAGATCCTTTAAAAAAAAGAAAAAAGACCCTTTTAATCTGGTTCTGACCAACCATAGTGTAAACTACTGTACACACACAACAGTCTAGCCAAACCAGACTACAACCAATTTCCAAGCCTCAATATTTCATTTTCTACCTCTGTATATTAGCACAAGCCACTCTTCATGCCTAATATGTATTTGCCTCATCTTTTTCTCTCAGAATCCTGCATCTTTCCTTCAACCTTCAGAACAAGTGCTATCTTTTTCTCTGGGAAGCTTTCTCTGACCACCCCGTTTGTTATTGCTTATTTATTCATCTCTGTACATACTGTATCTCCCCAAAAATATGTATCTTCAAACCTAGCACAATGCCTTAACAAATAGCAGGTACTTAATAGTTGTTGAACTGCAATAGTTAGAAAGGCATCTGACTGTACCTTAGGTTTTATATTTTTTTTTTGGTGGTTTTTTTTGTTTGTTTGTTTTTTGGTGAGGCAATTAGGGTTAAATGATTTGCCTAGGGTCACACAACTAGTGTCAAGTATCTGAGACCAAAGTTGAACTCAGGTCCTCCTGACTCGAGGGCCAGTGCTCTTAGGTTTTATATTATTAAACTTTTCCTAATACACTTACCTGAAGACAGGGCTACATATTGCAAAAACTGTAAAATGAAGGAAGG
Source organism: Vombatus ursinus (assembly GCF_900497805.2). NCBI lineage: Eukaryota > Metazoa > Chordata > Mammalia > Diprotodontia > Vombatidae > Vombatus > Vombatus ursinus. The sequence continues at coordinate 8,960,663 of NW_020954596.1, read as the reverse complement.
AAATGAACAATGATATTATTTCTTGTACTTTAAAAACAATAGCAATGGTAATATAAATTTAGAATAAAGTGGTTATGATAGCCTTTCCTCATTCCAAGACTTGGACAAAGCTTTCTGGAAGGGCTGATTATAGCAGTCCCCTTCCCAATATAAGTTTGGTTATCAATTAAGAAAAATTTGAAAAAAGGGATGAGACAAGAACTTCGTATCAAGACTCATGTCTATAAAAGGTGTAAAAATAACATAAACTAAAATATAAGGTGGAAAGCACAGGAAATTCACTCCGAGATTTGTAAATTGGCCCAAGCATTTTGTAAAACCATTTGTGCTTCTAGAAGACTACTACTCATTAGGGCAGGGGACTTTGTCTTAAAAGTTACAAAATTATCCACATCCTTTGATCCAAAGAGCCCACTGTTAGGCATGACAGGAAGGCTGCCAAGAAAAGACAGCTATCTCTAAGACATGTCAGCTTCCTCCTCCCATGAAAACTTGTACCCTGGGACTTTGGTAGATAGTAAACACTTAAATACATGCTCTTTCATTCATTCATTCACCTCACTCACTGAAGCACCATTATAATAGCTAGAAGTTGGAAACAAACCATGAGCCTAATGATAAGGAAATGGCTGACAAAATGTGTTACAGGAATGCAATTAAATACTCCTGATCTATAACAAAAGATATCAATGAAGAGCAACATGGGAAGACCAGCATTTTAGTAATGCAAAGCGAACAAAATGTATAAGCCAACCAATATAACATATTAAACAATTACTATAACTATGTAGAGACAACTTTGTCTGCTGAACAGCAACAAATGTCAGATTTTTAAAATGTCAGACAACATCGATACTAAGCAATAAAGTACATGCTCTTTTAACAAACAAAACTATTAAAGTATAATGTTGCACTACTATAAGTTTATTTTTTATATGTCATTTTGCTTAACTGTTTTTGGAGATTGCACACTGTAGAAAATTCAATTATGAGCAGAATGGGATTTTGTATATGTTGAAACAAAAAAATCTTAAAAGTGAAAAAAATTATATAAAGATTCCTGCTTATAGAATTCAATTCAATTTAGAAAACACTTAAGTATATACTAAGTAAAGGCACTACATCATATGTTGGAAATAGGAGAGGAAAAAATGAAATTGTCCCTTCCCTCAAGGAGCTTACCTTCTGTCAGAGAGACAGCATATATACAAGCAGAGACAAAATACATAAAACTAATTTCAAGATAAAAAAAAGTGAGAAGAATGGAAGGGGCAAGGCTACATGTAGGAAGTGATATGTGAGCGGTGTTTTGACAGAAGCTGGGAATTCTACAAGACAGAGGTGAGAAAGAGGTAAATTCCAGGCATGAGGGATCACTTGTACAAAGGCATAGAGAAAGGAGATGTAATGCGCACAGAGAACAGCCAGAAGGTCAATTTGACTAAAATGGAAAGTATGTGCAGGGCAGTTACATGAAATAATACTAGAAAGGTAGTTAGAAGTCTGATTGTGTAGGGCTCTAAATGTCAAGTAAAGAATTTTGGTTTTGATCCTAGAAGAGACAAGAAGCCATTGAAAATTTTTGAGTAAGTATATGACATGTTCAAATCTGAACATTTCTCAACTGCATGAAAGATGGAAGAGGAGAGAGGCTGGAGGAAGGAAGCCCAATTAGGAGGAGGCTATTGTAATAATAAGGTGAATAGGGACAAGTCGCTAAACTAGGGTAGCAGTCTTACTGTGGAAGGAAAAGCAACCAGACTCAGCAACTAACTGAACACTGGGGTTGAAAAAGAAGGAAGTCAAAGACCCTAAGACTGAAAACCTGGTTTATTTAGGATAGTGTTACCATCCAGAGAAATAGGAGATCTTGGACAAGTGTTAGTCTTGGGGTGGGAAATACAAGTTCTGTCTTGGGTGAATCTGAGATGTCAACAGGACTTCCACGTGAGGATAATTGGAAGGAAATTGGTAGGTAATGTAGGACTACAGTTTAGGTGACAGTTTAGGGTTGCATTTAGGATTTGGGAATCAACTGCATAGAGATGATTTAGCACAAAAGAGTAAGTACAGAGGGAGCCTTGGGGTACATTTACATGTAGTAGTGGAAGGAAGTGAGGTTGTAAAGGTAAGGTCAGTTAGTTTGGAAGAGAACCTAGAAGGCCAAGGAAGGAGTAAAGTGGCCAATGGCAGAAGAGAATGTGTGCAAATTATTTAAGATTTTCACTGAATTTAACCTTAACATGAAACCTTTAATTAAAGTTTTTTAAATTCATATTACAACATTACTAAAAGAACATTACAGTTAGAAAAAAGATGGATATTTGTTTCAAGGAAAAGTTTGAGGTCACTAAAAGCACTGTATCACTTCTCAAAAGCATTCTAGACCATACTCCTGTTCAGTTCTGGATTGAATTCATTGCCCGCCCATAGTAAATGTCTCAAGACATGTGTACTAACAGACTAGGTCTAAGAGCTATCTACTCATTTGTATATAACAGTCTGAGCAATATATTTTTTCATCCACTTGGCTTTTCCTGTGTAGACAGGCCAAACTCTTCTGAGACCATGGTATTCTATGACTTATAGCTCAGAAGCAATCCACAATTTCTGAAGAAATAAAGTTGTTGATTATCCAAAGAATGCATAAGAGGCACCTGCATGAAAAAGCTGCAATATCTTACCAACTGACTGCACAGGAAAACATGGTCTTTATTCAATCCAATCAATAAGCATTCATTAAGGACCCACTAAATACCTTGCACTGGAGATAAAAAAGAAAAAGACATTAAAGCCCCTGCTTATATCTGGTAAGCAATTCGGTACTATGCCCAAAAAGTTATTAAACTGTGTACATACTTTGAACCAGAGATACCACTACTAGGCCTAGAACCAAAAGGGATCAAAGAAAGAGGAATATATAATCCATCTATACAACACTTAACAGCAGCTATTTTTGTTACAACAAAGCGCTGGAAATAAAGATACCTATCAATTGGGCAATGACTGAACAAGCTGCAGTATATGATTGTGAAACATTCTTGTACCATAAGAAATATCAAATAGATGGTTTCAGAAAAATCTGGGAAGACTTGTATGAACTGATACAGAGTCATGTGAGTAGAACCCAGATAACAGCTCACATAAGAACAGTACTGTAATGAAAAACAACCTTGAAAGACTAAATAACTCTTATCAATGGTCGTCAATCAATGACCATGCATGATCCCAGAGGATTGATGAAGCACTATACTCACCTTCTGACAAGAGAGGTGATGGCCTCACACAGCAGGATGAGACAAACATTTTTGGACTTGGTCAATTTGTTACTGGGGTTGTGTTTTGTTTTGTATTGTTTTTTTTTTAATGGCAGGGAGGAAGGTCAGAGGGTGAGGGTATGGACCTAGCTATAGGTTCTCCCACCTAACAAAAACAATGTACAGAAAGAAAAGAGTCATTGAAACATTTTTTAAATTCTCAGAAGAGAAGGAAAACCAGAAAAAAAAAAACCCAGAAACAGAACAACTTTGAAAGTTATATGCTGAAGTTATTACACATTTAAAAGGAAAAGCATATTGTACTTGAAAGATTCAAAGGTCCATGTAAAATCTTTTCTCTGACATACTGTGTATATGGAAATGTTCACTTTATTTGGTGCTAATAAAGTTCAGAATTTTTTTAAACAACACTTCTTAAAATAGGAGGAAAGGAAATAGAGACACAAAAGACACAGAATGTAGATAGGTGGCTTTTTTCAAGTAGTTTGGCTGTAAAATAGGTCTAAAACAGTAACTTGATGGGATGTCAAGACCAAATGAAAAGCTGTTTGTTTTTTTAAAATGGGAATATCAGGACATTTCTATAAACAGTAGGGAAGAAATCAATGGATAAGGTCAGATTAAAAATTAAGGACAGATCAGAGACAATCAAAGGGGTAAGCTCATGAAGGAGACAGATGGGAAATGGATCAAATACACAAGTCTTAAAGGGGCTGGAGTTTGCAAAGAAATGAGTGACTTCTTCCTCTGAGACTAGAACAACAGAGGAAAAAAGTAGGGGAGAAAGCAGATGATGTGAAATTTAGACCTGGGCAAAAGAAGGAATTCAAGGATGTCAGAGAGATATATGAGCAGAAAAGATGTGAAACAAAGGAAAACCAATCACAGCCCATGAGCTCTGCTGGAATCCACACAACCTGAAGTGATATGGAAGAAGGTTCCCAGCATGCTTACAATTTATAGGAAAACATGGACTTGAGTCACATAGGACAAGAAGGCATGAATGGATTTCATTTCATGTGCATCCATGAGAAGAAAGATCCATCAAAGCAAATTTGTATTAAATATTAATCCCCTTCATATCACTCTCATGAATAAAGTAAAAATTACTGTTACTTAATTAGAACTAAAAAAGTAGTATGGCATAGAGTGAGCCTTCTCAGTCTAAACAACTTGGGTTCAATTTCCTCGTCTGACATTTTTTGTTGCCCAGCCCTAGACATGTTACACAACCTTTCAGTGCCCCCAAGCAAGATTATGCATTTCACAGCAGATGCCAATCTGCATTGGTAGAGGGAGTTTCCTCACTAAGAGTTCCATATACTAATGAAATCACAGGTCTGGTTCCTCACCTCCCCCACAAAAAAAAAGTCAAATGTTGCATATACATAACAAGACTTCCAAATAAAGATCCATACACTTCAAGTTTTAATTGCTATTAAAAAAAAATACAAGGCGTGACAAGACACGAGAAGAAATAATGCAAATTTACCTATCACATCAAAGAATTTCAGAGTCAGAAGGAAGACTTCAGCAGCCTGCTCCAAGTCACATCTAAAAACAATTCCCTCTACATAGCTATATAACCATAAGCAGTTATCCAGACCCTGCGTGAAGGACACAAATGAGTGATATACACTACTATGTGACAAGACAGGACATTCCACTTTCTGTTAGCTCTAATTGTTAGGAACTTTTTCCTGACATCAAACCTAAATATTCTGCAACTTCAACCTTACTTCTACCTCTATTTTATGGGGCCACAATAAGTTCTGTCCTTTTCCCACATGACACTTCTTCAAATACTTGAACCCAACTATCCAGTATCCTGTCCCCTGCCCCAAGTTCTCTCTTCTCAGGCTCTAGTTCCTTCAAGTGACCCTCACATGACACGAACTCAAGGTCCTTCACCATCCTAGTTGCCATTCTTTAGACATTTTCCAGCTTAACAAAGTCCTTCCTAAAATGTGGCACCCAGGATTTAAGAGAAAAAGTCTTCATATGATCTGAATCATTGCTTAATACAAAATGTACAATAAACAAGGTAGAAAATTTTAAGTTACAATATTAAAAACAATGAAAATCAATGATATTCTGTGAGAAGGGTTACAGTATCATAATCATTAAATTTCAGTTTTCACTGGTCAGTTAAAGATTTCAAAAAGAAAGAATATTCACTTTTTTACAGTATTTTCATTCAACAAATCATTTTGCAAAAATCTGCCTGTCTAAAAAGCATAATGACACAACAAATATTGTAAAAAACAAAGGGATGCCTTAAGCTAATAAAAAAATTAGTATTTAAGCCAAAATCAGCGAACAAAAGTGAACACACTTCATGTACACACTAGTATCTTAATTAGAAATGAAAACACTAGACATCAATCTACTAAAAATGCATTGTCAATGGTGTTATGGACTCAGATGCAATAAGGGTGAACGCTAAAAATACTGAGTCACTCAAGAGTTCTCTGCAGCCACACCATATCTGGACCCACAGGATAACAATTTCACTCTATTTTTCCTTATTAAATTATTCATCTTAGTTAAAACACACAGGTTCACTCAGCTCTATAATAAGGCCACCTAGAAGAAGTCAATGACAAGAGATCTTTTTTTCCCCCACTACTTTGAACTTTTTTACTACTGTTTACTTTAACTGATACCATCCAGAATAATCTCCACAATCTCCAAAGTCCTAAAAGCATACCCAAATGTATCCTGTAGATTCATAATAAAATCCTAATTGCTAATCACATCATATCATCAGAGGATACACATCAGACTAACTTTTAAAAATTAATATTTTCACTCCTCTGCCTTTCAACCAATATGAATACAACTCTAAATTACAAATGGTTCCCTAAGTCTTGCTTTTTCTCTCCTTTCATTCAAACTTTTATCATGATCTATTTACTGACTCTTACCTCAAATTACTTCACTTTTCTCATCTTTTAGCATAATTATTAAAATAACCCTAAGTCCACACCAAAATGCTCGTATGTGATTTGGTATCCTGACACCTAGTGAAAACAACTAGTTTCCATACTAAAGAACCTATTATTTGAGTAAATAGTGCATTTGATTTGATTTTACCTGCTTATTCAGAAAACAAAATTCTGGTATTTTAAATATTCTTCTATTCAATACATTAGTAGATAGAGGCTTAATTATGTAAAGAAGGAGAAGTTCCTTCTTATACTTTTCGCCTTCAGACAACAAAAGATTTAAGCACTTAGATGAGAAATACACTTTAAACTGGAACTGCAATTTCAATTAAAATTCTAAGATATATTTACCTAAGTAAGAATATTTTCTGTTAATGAAGCATTTATTACTCAAGAATTTTTCAAGTTCTGAGAAATTCCTTCATAATTCTGGTTTTGGCTAAAAGGATGAGCCACCTCACAAGTTTCGTTACCTCAGGTTTTCATTACATACACTTCCATTCAGAGAACATGACCTTGAATGTTTTAACTATCTTCTTTTCTATCATTAGCCCCTGTTTACAAAAAGGGAATAATACAGACCAAATATTAATCTTAAAGTAAATAATAAAATACAGCACAATAAACCAATGTTTTGGCATAGCCAAGTTTTCTTATACCAAAAATTCTTTCACAGAACCACACTCTTCAATTATGAAAACAAAAACTTCTTTTTCTTCTCTTCCCTGCATGTTTCTTACTTAACCACCTGTTACATTTATAAATTCACCAAGCTGCCATTTACTACACCTTAACGTTAAAGATATTCCTTCTAGTCTTTATTTATACTTTTCTTCCAGACATTATCTTCTAAGATACCCCATGTGGAAAACAAAAAGTTAACAGGAATTAGAGGCCCACTTTGAGAAACACATGTTGCTGCTGAGTAGCGTCTGACATTTCATGACCCCATTTGGAGCTTTCTTGGCAAAAATACTGCAGTGGTTTGTCATTTCCTTCTTCAGCTCATTTTACAGATGAGGAAACTGAGGCAAACAGGGTGAAGTGAACTGCCCAGGGTTACACAGCTAGTGTCTGAGGTCAGATTTAAACTCAGATCTTCTGATTCCAGGCCTAACTATCCACTGGGCCACTTCACTGTCCCAGAGAAGTACATACCTAAAGATTTATAAAGTAGTTAAAAGATTTTGAAATTCAATGTCATTCTGTAAATTGACAGTATAAAAAAAGCTACTGAGAACATTAGGATTTCCGTTTTTTTAGATATTTGCCTAGGATTAGTAAATAACTGAAAAAAGATTATTGCTTTGTAACACTAAATATCCCAATGATATTTGATAACTTATTATGTACTTGCAATGATGTGCAAGGTCAAACATTTGCATACTATTTGCATACTACTTTTTATGTAAGTATGCTACTTTTTAATAATCAAATACCTGGACAGATTTTTACACTTAAAGAAAATATGGTCAATTATTTAGTAGATGACACTGAATAAATAAGACTAAGACTTCCTCAATGCACTTTAGAAATACTCTAAAAACTACCCTTAAAAATCTCAATGAAACAAGTGCACAAGTCTTGCCTTGTGTCATGTATCCAAAGAACCAAGGGATATTTCTCTGTTAAGGACACCGGGCAATGAGGCTCATTAGTAGCTAACATGCCAAACCAATTTATCATCAGACTCCAAAATAAATTCAGTTACTACAATGTATTTTTAAAACTTTCAAAATATTAAAGAGAATGAGCACACTTAAATTTAAGATTTTATTATAGTATCAGACATCATACTTGGCTTTAACGAATATGCTACACAGTACACTTGTAATAATTTTCCATCTACATCCATTCCTGACTAATTCCAACCAACATTTGCTCGCTCACATAAAACAATTTCTGTCTCGTGGATCTCACAACCTCTCCAGCTAAAAGTTTGTGCTTAAGTTAATTTTTTCATTTGTCCTTAAAGAGCAAGATATCAATGTTAGAAGAATGATTCTAATGTTAAAGAAATTCTCTTGTCTTTCAGAGAATGAGCAAATGACCTACCATGACTATGCCAATTCTACAGCTGACCACATTAAATAGTTTTATAAATACTGGTAAACTGATAAACAAAATAAAAGTGGCAGCAATCAATGATTATCAGACTCATTGTATACTAACCTTTCATTAAAAAATGATTTCTTTTCAAATGAACAAATTACTTTCCCTTCAAATACCTGACTTAAAAAACCGAACATGTGCCGTAATAACTGAGATCAATCAAACCAAAACAATTTAAAAAGCAGTCCTTCAATCAGAGGATGAATAGCCCAAGCTGTTACCTCTGGATGAAGTACTTTGATAGGCAGTCTGCTCAACAATGACCAACTCAGAGGGGGGTTGGGAGAGGGTAGGGAACAGGAGATGCACTCTTCCAAACTACACGTGACAGGTGCATGAAAAAAAAATGGAATATCTTAAGGAACTTTGCATTTCAAAATAAAGCACTATTCACAGCTGAGCCACGCCACATGAATACTACAAAACTTCTTTCAAGAATGATATATACTCAAGTGTAAACTAGAGTGGAGAATGCTGCATGTAAGAGGCTTTCTATATCAAGTACCAGAAATAAGTCAAGAATTATTTATGATCAGCATGTGTAGGTATAGGAAAAGGTCTTAAAACTGGGAGAGCTAGAAAAGCTTTATTATTTTGTAAAACTTAAAAAGTAAAAAACAAGTAAAGGAACTATAAGATCATCATGTCAGAAAGTTCTGTAACTACTGTCTGCTGTTTTGACATTCTTTTTCAGACAAATGTATCAACTGATATATTAATATCCAACTTTCAATTGCAGGCCCACCTGTCACTCTCTTCCTCTCTTCAGAAAACACAACTTCAGATGCAACTCACAACCTCAGAAAATTTCTTAATGCCATTTGGTTGTCTTTCTTGACAACTATCAGGGTTTTTTTTAGTGACCTCCTATTTTTGACATGATTTAAGTGGCCCTGGACCAGGAAAACCTAGCAAAGAGTTTTAACCCCAGCAAATACCCTCACACACACCTCATCGATATCCCCTTCTCCCCATTAATTAGTGTTCTCTCTCCAAGTGTACCTGTCCCTACTTCGTAGGGATCCAACCTTTAAAAGGCAAAGGCTGGTCCGTAACGTACTAAGAGTTGCTGCCCTCAGAGGATGATGCCTTCAGCCAGGTTCCAGTTATATCCCTCAGAGGGGCGGGGAGGCCTAACCCCTGGGCTTCCAGGAAAGGGGGGGTGGGGGAGAGGGAGAGGTAGGAGAAAGGAGTGGGGCGGGGAAAAGGGAATTAGGCCTCCAGAGGCGTGATGCTTCTCAACCAGGCATGAGGGACAGGGACAGGGGCAGGGACGCCCCCTCCCCTTCCTCACCACCCCCTAGTATCTGCAATGCCTGCTCCTCCAGTCTGGGAGGAGGCAGCATAGTTAACACACCCCTTTGGGGCTGGGGGCCGGGGGGCGTCTAGGGTAACCACCTCCTTTCCCTCCACTGCGGGAGGTGGGGCCCCCTCCCGGCCCTCGGGCTGGGGGGCGTCCCGGGCGACGGCTAACACACCCCTTTCCCGTCTGGCGCTGGGGCTGGGCAGCCGCGATTTGCCTCTCGGTCCAGCCCCTCCCCATCCCGGGGGAGCCCGCACCGCGGGGGGCGGGGGGGTCCCCTCTTACCGCCCCACACACCCCCTTCCTCTTCCTCCTCCGACTCGCAGCCGCTTACCTCGCCTCCTACGGGACCGCCCCCAGCGCCCAGGGGCCCGTTGGGCGCCGTGGCTGGGGCCGGGGCCGAGGCTGGGGCCACGAGCAGGCCCGCCACAGCGCTCTGGGGGGGTGCTGTGCCGGCGGGCTGGGGGCCCCTCAAGGCCGCCGCCGCCTGGGCCACGGCCGGGCCGGCCTTGCCGCCTCCGCAGCCGCCGCCGCCGCCGTTACCGCCGCCGCTCCCGCCGCCCCGCTTGTTCTTCCGGCGCTTGGCTCCGCGCTTGGCGTCGGCCGGACTCATCCTTCGTGAGGCCAGGCCGTGAGGTGGGAGAAGAGAAGGGACGAAGGCGGCCAGAGGGAAGGAAGGAGGGAGCAGCAGGAGGAGGAGGAGGAGGCTGAGGTAAAAGGCGGCGGGCGGAGGGGAAATGGGGGGGAGGTCACTTCAGAGCTGCCGGCCGGGGCCCAGCGGAGGGAGGGCGGCTTCGCGGGGCCGCCTCCCGGGCGGAGAAGGGCGGAGGGCGGGCAGAAGCCGCTCGGCAGGCTCCAACCGGGAGTTAACTTAGTCCCCTTCGCCGCCCGCCGCCGCCGCCACCACCGCTGCTGACCAGAGTTAAGAGTCCAATATGGCGGACACAAGGGGAAAGGGATCCCAGTTTACGTCGGGGGGGAGGGGGGGTGCGAGAGAGCGAAGGGAGAGGGGAGGGGGGAGGGGATGTGGGCTCCCTCCTCCCTCCTCCCCCCTCCCCTCGTTCTTTACTCCTCCCCTTCTTTGCTCCGCTCCCTTTTTTCCCTTCTTCCACCCAACACCCCCCTTCTTCGAACTTGCTTTCCGCCGCGCAAAGTACGACGGGGCTTGGAGTCCACGCGGCGCCTGCCTCCCCTGACGCCTACCTGACAGAGGAACTACCATTCCCGCCGGGCCTTGCGCCTGGCCGCAAGGACGGGGTGAAAAGGGGGGCGTTGTTGCGGAGAAGGGAGGGAATGGGGGGGGCGAACTGGAGGCGGAGGGTGAGGTCACTGCCTCGCTTCTTCTCCCTCCCTACGCCGTGCTCTCCACTCCACCAACCCACCCCTCCTTGCGCGCCCAGGGCGTTGTGGGATCCGTAGTTCAGTGGGGTAGGGCCGGGGTGGTGCAAGGCTGCATCGCCACCCGAGACGGTCAACTACAGGGCTGGAGGCGAGGAGTTCTGACTCTCTGACAGGCCACACACCACCACCACACCTCCCCACCCTCCCCCGACCCTTCCGCCCCGACTCACTCCCCGGGGAGCTCCGAGCTGAGACTGGAGAGCACTAAGCAGGGCCTGGGGAGGTGGGGGAGGGGACGCTTTGCGCGTGAGCCCTATTGGACGCGAGCGTCTACCCCTCTTCCCCCGCCTTGCCGGGCCCTAGAACGAGGTGGCCCCGCCGGCCGGGCGTCCCGCGGGGGCGCCTCCTGGTGCCCTGGGGTGGCACCTTGGAGGCCGATCTCCCCACCCTTGGCAGGAGGGAGGAGACATGCTCCCGAGGCTGCTGCTCTTGCTCAGGCTCTGGTGCCTGCCTCCCTACACGGCGGTCCATCTCTGCGCCTGCTGTGTGTCCCTAGTATCTCGGGCACTCCCTTTTTAAAGCGAGTCGGAGCGTGTAAAGAGCCCTGCCAGGCTCGAAGACCCTAGAAAGCCAACGAGTTCTCGTTTTGACCCCAAGGGTTCTTAATCTTTGTGTGTGCCCTGGACCACAGAGGAATAGAAGCCTCTCGACCCTCCCCCACCTTCTCCCACTCCTCTTTTTAAATGCAGAAGATTCCCGGGATTACAAAGGAAACCAATTATATTGAAATGAGGGATCGCCTAGTTTAAAACCACCGAGTCAGGGACCCCAGGTTAAGAACCCCTGTTGTAAAACAAACCTAGTCCTGAGGCATCCTAATGCCACTTTGGGAGCCGAGAGGTCCTGGGTTCAAGTCCTGTTTCTGAGCATATTAGTCCCAAGTCACGACCTCTGGGTGCCCCAAGGCAACTCTGTAGCAAGATACAGAACAGACCGGTTGGAGGGAAAGAGATCCCAGGTGCACGGTCGGTATTTCTGAAATGCTCTTGAGCGCATTGAGAGAGACCGAAGACTTCATCATCCTCTTACATGAGAGGAAACTGAGGGCCAGAGGGTGGAAGGGACTTGCCCAAGGTCTCCTCTCTGCTCCTTGCTGCAGGAGGGAACTGAACGCAAATCATCTGCCTCCCAGTTAAGAGCTCTCCCCGCCACGTAGAGGCAGACTACCCAGAGTCCAAGAAGCCTTGAGTTGGATTCCCACCTTTGACATTTAGTAGTTCCAACGCCATGGGCAAGGAGTTGGACCTCCCAGAGCCTCAGTTTCTTCATTTGCGAAATGGGGGTAACAATTGCCTGGTCTAAACTGGTGGTTTGATTTGTGTAGAAAATTCCTAGTGAGCAAATTCCCTTTCTCAGCGCAGTGTATACACACCTCCCTGGGCTACTGTGAGGATCAGATGAGATGATGGATGTCCAGTGTTTGGCCAGCCTTAAAACCCTACATAACTGTCAGCTGTCAGTGTGCCCAACAGTTTGATGGCTCCGTGCCCACTTTCTCTTTGACCATATAGACATAGCCTCGGTCCATTTCTACTAAGTAACAGCGACATGCAGTGGGAATAGCCCGGCATTGGGAGCCAAGAGAGGATGGTTAGTCGCTCTTCAGCCACTAACTTACTTTTGTGATATTGGGCAATTTACTTGAAATGGCAATGGACCTCTCCCCATGCAAAATAAGGATGATGGAAGGAATCTTGTAGGATAAGCTGTCCAACCAGTTGACTTTACAGGAGCCAACACAGGCTAAGACAGGTTAAATAATGTATTAAAAATCACATAGATGTTAAATGGCACAGGCAGGGTTCAAATCCATGTCCTCTGACTCCAAATCTGATGTTTTTTATACAGTACAGTACTATGCTGCCTCTCATTAGACCATCTCTCTCAACACTCCACCTTTGGATTCCATTAGGCCCACAGGAAAACCATGTGATCTAATGATAGCTTTTAAAAATCTTCAAAATCATTTTGCTATTTCTGATGGTGGGCAAATCTACAAAGCCACAATTCATAACAATCCATATTTCTATAACCCTTTATAATCTATAAAGCATTTCCCTTACAGCTCTAGTATGAAGTAGGGTGCCCAATTATTATGCACATTTTATAGATGAGAAAACTTGAGACACAGAGAAGTAAATGACTGACTTATAGTCATAAAGCTAGCAGACGTTGGATCTGGGACTAGAACTCACAACTTCTTACTCCAAGGCCAAGGTTGTTTCCACTCTTCTATCTACCTCACAGGATTGTTGTAGGATCCCATAAATTAATATGTGTAAAGTCATTGTAATCATGATGCCTTCTATAAATGTCGGTTGTTATTACACTCATAAATGTAGCTATTATTATTATATGGTAACCTCACTAATTTGGCTTAGACGAGTTTGTGAATGAAATGAAATAAATTAATTATCTCACAATGCACAGCTCTTTAATGTTGCATAGCAGTGAGTCATATGCAGGAAGGCCTTTAAAATAACAGAATTAAGTGCTTGTTCTAGAAATGGAAGCACACTGAAGGAAGCAATCATTAATTAAGAATTTTAGAGTCAGAGAGCCAAGTATAGATAATGTAGTCCAACCTTTTAATTTCCTAGTTAAGAAACTGAGACCTTACAATGGAGAAAGACTTTCCCACTAGAGATGATGTGGGTGGTAGAGCACTTGGATAAGTTAGAGAGATTGGGCTGCAATCCCAGCCCCCTGACACCTGCCAGCTGTATAACCAGGCAAATCACAGCCTTTCTTTCAGTGTCCTCATGCATAAAATGAGAATAGAAATTTGACAAAGTCTCTCAAGCTATTCTTGTGCACAAAGTGGAGAGGTCAACTCGGTGGGTAGTAAATCAAGTGGCTTCAGAACTGGTAGGACATCTGGCCCCAAAGCATAGGGAGAGATGCAAGGTCTAGCGTCAGCCTGTAGGTTTCTCTAGTATGATGTCCCAGGGATCTATTTTTGGCCCTGAGCTAGTCAACATTTTTTTATCAATGACATCAGTGAACATATGTATAGATAGCATGCCTATCGAGTTTGCAGAAGATAAGAAGCTACCATGAATAGAGGTCCAAAAATATAATAGCAGTTTGGCTAAATCTAATCAGATGAAATTTAACATATTAACTGGGGGGTTGGTTGGTCTGGTGGAAGGGACTACATTTCCCATGAGGTTGCACAGCCTCAAAGATGGACCTGATTGCCCCTTCTAGAAGTGAAATCCCATGAGATATATGCCTGGGCCCAAGAAAGCTCACTACAGAAGGCCAGAAAAATGATCAAATGTAGATACAGAAAGTCAAAGCAGAGTGGTTTGAAGGTATTTAGTGTAGGCTGAAATAGCCCTACACATATCAGTAGCGTCTGAGGACATCACAGGGCAAGGATTGATTTTCATAATGACAACTCTGGCTCCCTAGGGAAAGGTTATTTCCTGTAAGGACCCAGGAAGAAGTTACCACTGTGCAGTGGAAAGAGCCCAGCATACAAAGGAAAGAAAGTACTGCCAAATGAACAATATACACAATGACTTCTATAACATAAATAAACTCAACAGGGAAGAGCCACAAAACTGTCACATACAAGAGTCAGTGTGTCAATCTGTCAAAATAAAGGGTTTGGTGCATAATAATATCTAGCATTTATATAATACTTGAAGGTTTGCAAAGTGTTTTACATAGATTATCTCATTCAGTCTTCACAATAATCCTGAGAGGTGTTATTTTTATCCCCATTTTACAAATGATTAAACCGAGGCAGAAAGTAGTTAACTTGTCCATGATCATAAAGCTAGTAAATGTCCGAGGCAGAATTTAAACTCAGTCTTCCTGAATCCAAGTCTACCACTTTATCCATTTACCACCTAGCTGTCTCAGTACCTCTATCTGCGATGTCCTCTCCACCTCTTCTTTGCCTGGGCAAAGACCACCCATCCTTTATGGCATTGCTTAAGCCCCACTACTATAAGAATCCTTCCTGAACCACTGTGCCCCTCAGTGATCTCTTTTCTGAATTCTTCTACGTGTAGTTCTGCACTGCACAATGTTGTACTTACTTTCAGTCTTGTCTGTTCTTCCTGTGAATTTTTTATCTACAATTAGATTGTGAGTGTCTTGAGGACAGGAATGACATCATCTCATTTTGCTGTCCCTCAGGCCTAATCAAAAGAATCAAACAATCTAGAGCAGAAAGGAACCCTAGAGCAGAGGTCATCTAGTTGCTCATAGCATGAGTTCCATCTATACCTTTACTGGAAAACAGCATTTAGTTAAACACTTTTACAGATGCACCCCATTGCAGTCCTCCCATTTTGGGATACTTCTCATAGTTAGCATCTACCTTAAGTTTTCTTCCATTGACGTAGGATTGAAAAGGAAGCTAAGTTCCCAGGGGCTATACCAATGAGGCACTACTAGCTCTGGAAGAGATGGAAAGGCCTTGAGTATAGGCACAGAAACAACTGAGCTAAATTCAGAAAGACCCATCTCCAGAAAGTTATAAGCAGAGTGATGAATTTTTCTGTCAAGAGCTCACATAGACCTTCTCCTAAAATGTGGAGGCACTGCCAATCAATATCAACGGACCCAATTCAGGAAAGTCTTGGATCCATGAAGCACCAATAGATCTTACTGTTAAAAATTTCTTCTTTAAGGGCAGCTAGGTGGCACAATGGATAGAGCACAGGCCCCTCAGGTCAAGAGGACCTGAGTTCAAAGCTGGCCTCAGACACTTGACACTAGCCATGTGACCTTGGGCAAGTCACTTAACCCCATTGCCTAGCCCCTCCCCCCCAAAAAAACTTTCTTCTTTATAATGAATTCAAACCTATCTCCTCACAGCTTCCATCCATTTTTCCTAGGTCTGGCTGACGGGGACTCGCAAAACAAATCTAATATGTATCGCACGACAGCCCTTCAAATACTTGAAGACAGAAATCACGTCCCCTGCTGAGTTTTTCTTCTCCGGTCTAAATATGTCCAGTTCCTTTAAGCTAGCGATGTAAGATGGGGCATTGATTTCCTTCTTCATCTTAGCTACCCTCTCATAGACATACTCCAGATTGTCAGATTGGAAAAGCTGGTGCGGTGTAGTGGAAAGAGCATAATTTGGAGTTAGAGAACCTAGGTTAAAATTTCAGCTCTGCAATTTCTGACATTATTTTGAGCAAATCATCTTCTCTGGGTCTCAGTTTCCTTTTGTGTAAAATGTAGTGGTTGGACCAAATGATCTTTAGGATCCCATATAATTTCTAAATGCAATCCTTATATTCAAAACTCCCTTCTGACATGACAGCCAGAAGCCTAAAGGGAGTCAAAGAAAGGTCACAACAGAAGAGTCTGAACCAAGCTTGATTTCACAGGGGCTAAAATGTGTGGGTGCCCTGAACAGGGATATGCCAGGGGATGTGGAGGCCAGAGTGTTCCCTTATAATTGGGTTCTGAAGCCAGAGGATTCTCCAACCTGGTCTGTCAGAGAAGCAGTGGAAAACAAAGCCAGGTCCTATAGGTAACTGTCCAAGAAAACAAGAGTAGTCATAAATACCTTATATACTCAGAGCAAACAAGGCCAACTCAACAACCAGGTGCACATGTCAAGATCTTGGAGGGTAGGACGAGATTGCAAGAGGCCTGAGGACAGCATAATCTCCATCACCCAGTTGGTGCTTTTCAGGGCCATAGTAGTGGGCAAAACAAAATCACAGTTGGAGAAAGCAAAATAACTGGGCAGAGAAGGGCTGGGGTCAGCAGTTGAATTTAACAACCAAAAGATGATGCTGGAGTCAGACTGCGTAGATGATAAGCCCTGGTCCCAGCCATTCCATCCGGGACTGCGGTGGCAGTGGCATTCCAACTACAGAGGGACAAGGATGAAACAAAGCCTGCCTATTCTACGAGAGTAGTAGTGGCTGAGGCCCTAGCACAAAACCCCAGTCTAGAAACTGAGGGTAGAGCTGTGTACAAATAGAAGTAAACACAATAAAGTTATACTGTGAGTTAAGACAAACCTAAGAGGGAAAACCAGAGCACAGTAACCCCACAACAACTATAAACAAAGGCTCCTCCTAAACCCCCAAAAATGTCTCAGCCCCAAAGATTACAAAAATGGGTGGAAGAAATGAAGCAAGAGATAAACAATGAAATGTAGATGGAAATTAGAACACTTGAAAAAATTGAAAGGAGAGGCTGAATAGCTTAGAAAATTTCCCCAAGTAAGTAGTAAGGTCCTAGAAAAATAGAAAGAAGCAAATAGAACCCAGTGATTCCATGAAACAAGACATATGGGACAGCTAGGTGGCACATGGATAGAGCATCGAGCTTGGAGTTGAGAAGACCTGAGTTCAAATACAACCTCAGCCACTTACTGTGTGACCCTTGTCAAAGTCAACTGACTCTTATCTACCTCTGTTTCCTCAACTCTAAAATGGGGGTCATAATAGCACTTTACCTTCCAGGATTGTTGTAGGGATAAAATGAGATAATAATTGTAAAGCACCTAGCACGAATATGTGGCATAGTGGATAGAGAGTCCTGGGCCTGCAGTCAGGAAGGCTCATCTTCCTGAGTTCAAATCTAGCCTCAGATACTTACTGTTGTGTGACCCTGGGCAAGTCACTTAAGCCTATTTGAATGAGCTAGAGAAGGAAATGGCAAACCCCTCCAGTATCTTTGCCAAGAAAATCCCAAAAGGGGTCACAAAGAGTGCGACATGACTGAAAAACTGATCAACAACTAACACGGTCCCTGACACATAGTAAGCATTATATAAAATTTAGCTATTATTTATTATCATATGTTAGACTAAAATAAAAAACTGAAAAATGGAAAATTAAAGTATCTTACCAAAACCAACTGACATGAAAAATAGTTCTAGGAGAGAATTTAAGAATAATCAAATTCTGTGAAAAACATGATCAAACAAAAAATCTTCATGCCGGTTTTCAAGAAATCATAAAAGAAAACTACTAGATTTGAACTGGAGGAAAAATGAGACAAAGAATTCCCCATTCACCTCCTGAAACAAATCCAAAATTGAAAACACCTACAAATGTTATAGCCCAAATCCAGAGTGTCCATGTCAAAGATAAAAATCCTGCAAGCAGCTCAAAGAAAGAGTTCAAATACCAAGAACTACACCCAGGATCACACAAGACTATTATGAAAGTACTTCAATGGAGAGAAGATATTTGACTACAATACAGGCATGCCTCGTTTTATTGCATTTTATTCTATTGCACTTCACAGATAATATTTCATTTTTTACAAATTGAAAGTTTGTGGCAACCCAGCGTCAAGCAGATCTCTTGGTGCCATTTTTCCAATAGCATGTCTTCACATCGAGTCTTTGTCACGTTTTGATAATTCTCATAATATTTGAAACTTTTTCATTATTATCATATCTATTATGGTGATCTGTGATCAGTGGTTTTTACATTACTATTGTAATTGTTTTGGAGCACCATGAACCATGCCCATCTAATATAGTGAACTTAACTGATAAATGTTGTATGTGTTCTATCGTTTCTCTCCGTTTCCTCTGGCCTCCCTATTCCCTGAGACATAACGATATTGAAATTAGGCCAATTAATAACTCTACAATGGCCTCTTAAGTGTTCAAGTGAAACGAAGAGTCAATTGATGTGGCAGACTTCATTGTTGTCTTATTTTAAGAAATTGCCACAGCCACCCCAACCTTCAGCTATTACGACCCTGATCAGTCAGCAGCCATCAACATCGAGGCAAGACCCACCACCAGGAAAAAGATGACAGTTCATTGAAGGCTCAGATGATTTTTTTTAAGCAATAAAATGTTTTCTTAATTAAGGTAAGTACATTATTTTTGTAAACATAATACTATTGCACACATAATAGATTATAGTACAGCGTAAACCTAACTTTTATATGTACTGGGAGACCAAAAAAATTTATGCAACTCACTTTATTATGATATTTGCTTTATTGCGCTGGTCTGGAATAAAACCTGCAATATCTCTGAGATATGCCTGTATTCCAAAAGGCATAAGATAAAGGCTTACAACCAAGAATAACCCAGCTGCAAATCTTAGTATCGCTATGACTAGGAACAAAATGGAGCTTTAATAGAAGACAAACATTCCTAATAAAAGACCAAGGCTCCACAGAAGCTTTAAAATACAAACATAGGAGACAAGAAACCCAGAAAGGTAAATATATTTGAGAAACTGGAGGGGCTAAATGAATAAATTAAAAGGCACTGAATAAGCATTTACTATGTGAAATTCACTGTATTAAGCATTGGGAACACAAATAGAAAAGCGGGGAAACTCTCAAGGAGTTCATATTCTGATGAGAGTAGAGAATATAATTTTCAGCTACAAATCAGATGGAACTGCTCAGCACTAAAGCAGAAGGTAATTGATCTTCATTTGAGTTATTTTAATTGATAAAATCATATCTCTTTCTTAGTTTGGGCCACCTAGTGGCAGCGGGGTGGCTCAATGGGCAGAGCATGGGATGTGGAATCAGATATCTCTGAAAACAAACCCTGTTCTCAGATGTTTCCTAGCAGTGTGACCTTGGGTGAATCACGTAACTTCTATTTGTCAGTTTCTTCATCTGTAAAATGGGGATAATAACAGCATCTGCGTCATAGAGTTGTTGTAAGTATCCACTGAGATAATAAAATGCTTTGCACAGTGCCTGGACGTTGTGTTGTTGAGTACTGTCAGATTCCTTGTTACTGGTGGACCATAACACACCAGTACTATCCGTGGGGTTTTCTTGGCTAAGATACTAGAGTGATTTGCCATTTCCTTCTTCAGTGGATTAAAGCAAATAGGGTTAAGTGATTTGCCCAGGATCACACAGCTAGTAAGCATCTGAGGCAGGATTTGAACTCAGGTCTTCCTGACTCTTGGCCCAGTACTCTATCCACTATGCTGCCTACCTGCTTCTGGACAAAATAGATGCTATGTAAATTATTATTACTATCATTACCTGCCAAAGACCTTTGTGAGAACTCTTTTCTCTGGGTCTTCTGTGGGTGCTACAAAGTACCTGCAGAGGCAGTTTTCAGGTTGTGTCTCCATGAGGTCTGCCCCAAGACGACTTGGATGGAAGCAGGGCCATCCCTAGGGCTTTTGGACTTGCTTTCCTGTTCCAGGCAGTTGGTCAGCCATTGTGTTGGGAGTGGGAGGGATGGATGTCAGGCTGTGATATCAGTGGGAATCAGCATGAAAGCAGGGCAATGGCATTTGGAAGAGTGCTGCTTTTCCTAGGGTTCTTGTGAGGAGGGTTCTGAAGGAGGTGTTGGCCAAGGTAATGGCAGAGTTACTAGGTACATACTGCTCTCTGTCTCTCCCTTGAGACAGATAATGATGCTGTGTTTATATTCTGACAGGAAGAGAAGAGAAAATCAATAGCTGTCCTTTAAGAATCCCCCTGCCTTCAAGGGTCACAGTGGAAGCTAAGAAAAACACAGTACCTGGGTAGGATTTTGTTGTGTTTTATTGGTTTTAAGAGAGGAAAGAAAAGGAAGAGAAAAAAGATTGCACTAGAGAAGAAATGAAGAACTTATTCTTTCTCATAACTAGGATGCAGAAGAAGAGTATACAGAAATGGATAAAAAGGTTGGGGAGGCTTCTCTCTTATCTGAACTAGACAAAGGAGAGTTGAACAGACACACACACATACACACAGAGTTTGGTGTAGAAATACATTAAACTGAAAAGGGAAACAGGTGAGGACAGAAAGAGGAGAAAGAGAGGTTGAAGAAGGGGGCATGGCTGCAGGGGAGCAGAGGCCCTGGTCAAAGTTTGAGGGCAGAGAGGAGTGTGAATGCTTGTGGATACAGGGAGGCATGGGCTATTCCTGGGTAAAGACCAGAGCACAGACCAGGAGAGTAAGGATTACACCTGTCCCTGAACCACATCCCTTTGGAAGCACCAAAATCTAACAGACCACTAGACTACTTTTGAAAATAGCAACATGCAAAATCCTTAAGCTTGGGATAGTGCCTCCTCATCCTCAGGTGAGAAAAGCACAACTTTACCATAAAATTCAAAGTCAAGAAATAAGCTAAAAAAGTAAGTAAACGATAAGAACAAAAAAGAGCCTGACCATAAAAATCTACTATGACAGGGAAGATCAAGACATAAACTCAGAAGAAAGCAACAGTGTGAAAATAGCTACAAGCAAAGTCTCAAAGAAAAAATTCAAATTAGAGACAAGCCTAACAAGATCTCCTAGAAGAATTAAAGAGATAAGAATGGTAGAGGGAAATTTTGAAGAAGAAATTACAGTGATGCAAGAAAATTATGAAAAGAGAATTAACAACTTGGTAAAGGAGGTACAAAAAATATCAAAGAAAGTAATACTTTCAAAAACAGAATTGGTCAAATGGTAAGAGGCATAAAATTCACTTAAGAAAAGAACTCCTTAAAGAGCAGAATTGATCAAAAGGAAAAAGAGGTATAATATCTCACTGAAGAAAATAATTTCTTAAAAATTATAATTGGGCAAGTGGAAGGTAGTGTCTCCATAAGACATTAAGAAACAGTAAAACAAACTCAAAAGAAGGAAAAAAAATAGAAGAAAATGTGAACCAACTCATTGTTAAAACAACTGACCTGGAAAATAGATTGAGGAGAGATAATTTAAGAATTATTAAACTAGCTGAAAGGCATGATCAAAAAAAGAGCCTAGACATCGTATTTCAAAAAATTAAGACTGGACATCATATTTCAAGAAATTATCAAGGAAAACTGCTGTGTTATCTTAGGTTCAGTGGGTAAAATAGAATTTATCCCCATCACCCATCACCAAATGAAATCCCAAAATGAAAAATCCCAGGGATGTTATAGTCAAATTCAAGAGCTCCCAAGTTATGGAAAAATATTGTAATCAGAAAGAAATAATTCAAATGTCATGGAGTCACAGTCATGATCACACAAGACTTAGCAGCTTCTACATTAAAGGAGAGGAGGGCTTGGAATATGATATTCTGGAAGAAAATGGAGTCAGGATTACAACCAAGAATGACATTCCATCTAGCAAAACCGAGTATAATCCTTAAGGGGGGAGAATTGAAATTTAATGAAATAGAGGACTCTCAAGCATTCCTGATGAAAAGGCTAGAGTTGAATAGAAAATCTGACATTCAAACATAGGACTCAAGAGAAGCATAAACGTAAACATGAAAGAGAACGTAAGGGATGACTTAATATGGTTAGACTATTTACATTCCTACATGGGAAGATGATACATATAACTCCTAAGAACTTTCTCATTAGAGCATTTAGAAGGAAGAAAATCTACATATATATGTATATGTATACATGTGTGTTTATATATGTATGCATGTGTGTGTATATACATATATACATACATGTGTGGTATATACAGACACAACCAAAGTTCTCGCTTTGCATAAATTTGCATTTTGCTCCTGGCAGACCTGGAGCTTTTCTAGCAACTTGGGAAAGAGAAGGAGGAGGCATTAAAGCTGCCCGTGCTGCAGGGGCTGCAGAGCCATGGAGAGGACGGGGCCATGTGGAGTCCCATGAGGAGAGAAGGAGGTCTGCAAATCAGTCCACTTACATTACCAGGGCTTCCTAAACTTTTTGCACTTGTGACCCCTTCAGCACTTCTTAAACTGTTTAAGTTTAAACAGTTTAAGAAGTGCTGCAGCAAGAACTGAATATGTATGTGCACATATGTGTATGTATATGCATGAATATATACATATACACACATTTAGTTGAGTATAGAAATCTGTCTTACCCAATAGTGAAATAAGAGGGAAAGGGATCAGAGAAAGGGAATGGGGTGATAAAAGGAGAGGAGATTAAGGGAGGCAGTGGAGGGACACAAAACAGACTTTAGTGGTGGGACAGAGTAAAGAGAGAAAAGACTAAAGAGAAGAAAATAGAATGGAGGGAAATAAATAGTAATCTTAACTGTGAATGTGAATAGGATACACTCACCTATAAAATGAAAGTAGATAACAGAGTAGATTAGAAACCAGAATCCAACAATGTCTTTTACAAGAAACACACTTGAAATAGGACACACACACAGAGTTAAAATAGGGAACTGGAGCAGAATCTATTATGCTCCAACTGAGATTAAAAAAAAAGAAGGCAGGGGTAGCAATCATCATCTCAGACAAAACAAAAGCAAAATTATAAGTAATTAAAAGAGATTAACAGGAAAACTACATTTTGCTAAAAAGTACTATAGGAGATGAAGTAATATTAATACTAAACATATATGCACCAAGTGGCAGAGCATCCAAATTCTTTAAGGAAAAGTTAAATGAGTTACAGAAGAAAATAGTAAAACTATACCACTGGGGGACCTCAACTTTCTCCTCTCAGAATTAGATTAATCATAAAATAATTAAGAAGTTAAGGAAATGAATAGACTTTTTAAAAAATTAGATATGAAAGACTTCTGGACAAAACTGAATGGTAATAGAAAAGAATATACCTTTTTCTTAGCTCTAATATGACACCTTCACAAAAACTGACCATGTATTGAAGCACAAATACCTCACAAACAAATGCAGAAAATATGGAATTCACCCTTTTCAGACAACAATGCGATAAAAATGACAATAAAGGGTTATGGAAGCACAGATTAAAAAATTAATTGGAAACCAAATGCTCTAATCCTAAAGAATGAGTGGGTCAAAGATCAAATCATAGAAACAATAATTTCATTAAAGAAGATGATGACAATGACAAAACATACCAGAATTTGTGGGATGCAACGAAAGCAGTACTTACGGGAAATGTAAAATCTCTAAATGCTTATAGCAATAAAAAAAAGAAAACAGGAGATCAATGAAGTGAGCATAAAACTAAAAAAAGTTTTAGAAAAAGAACAAATAGGAAGTCCTCAATTAAACAACAAAATAGAAATCCTGAAAATCAAAAGGGAAGGGAGTATAATAAAATTGAAAGTTAAAAAAAATTCAACTAATAAAAAATCGACAATAAAATTGATAAACCATTGATGAATTTGACTTAAAAAAAAAAAGAAAACCAGGTTTCCAGTCTCAAAAATGGAAAAGATGAAAGGATTTACAGGTTAATTCTACCAACAACATTTAAAGAACAATTAATTCCAATGCTATATCAACTATTAGAAAAATAAGTAAAGAAGGAGCCCTACTAAATTCCTTCTATGACACAAATATGCTTTTGATATCTAAATCAAGGAGAGCAAAACCAAAGAAAATGAAAGGCCAATTTCCCTAATGGATATTTTAAGTAAAATATTAGGAAGGAGATTACAACAATATATCACAAAAATCATATACCATGACAAGATGGGCTTTATACCAGGAATGCAGGGCTGGTTCAGTATTAGGAAAACTATCAGTATAATTGATCATATCAATAACAAAAACAACAGAAAATATGACTATCTCAATAAATGCAGAAAAAGCTTTTGACAAAATACAGTACCCTTTCCTGTTAAACAAACTAGAAAACATAGGAATAAATGGAGTTTTTCTTGAAATAGTAAGTAGTATCTTTCTAAAAACCAAGGGCATGCATTAACCATAATGGGAATAAAGTAGAAATCATCCTAATAAGATCAAGAGTAAAGGATGAATGTCCATTATTACCTCTATTAAGCAATATTAAACTAGAAATGTTAGAGAAAACTATAGCAATGAGATAAGAAGATACTGAAGAAATGAGAATAGGCAACAAGGAAACAAAATGATCACTCTTTGCAGGCAATATGATGATATACTTATGGAACCCTAGAGAACCAACTAAAAAAACTAGTTGAAATAATTAACAACTTTAGCAAAGTTGCAAGATATAAAATAAACCCACATAAATCATCAGCATTTCTATATATTACCAAAAAAAACCCACAGGAAGAAGTAGAGAAATTTCATTTAAACTAACTGCAGAGAGTATAAAATACATGAGAATCTTGCTGCCAAGATAAATCCAGGAACTATATGAACACTATTACCAAACACTTTTCACACAAACACAAATAAAGACATCTAAACAACTGGAGAAATATTGTTTATGGGTAGGCCAACCCAATATAATAAAAATTGGCAATTCTACCTAAATAAATTTACTTATTCAATGCCATACTAATCAAACAAAAAAAAGCATTTTATAGATCTAGAAAAAAATCCTAACAAAATTCATCAAAATATGAAAGGTCAAGAATATCAAAGGAGCCAATGAGGAAAAAAAAATGTGAAGGAAAGCTGTCTAGCACAACCAGAGTTCAAATTATATTACAAAGCAGTTATCATCAAAACAGTCTGGTACTGGCTAAGAAATACTGGTGCATCAGTGGAATAGATTAGGTATATAACACATAGTAGTAAATGACCACAGTAATCTAGTGTGTGATAAGCCCAAAGGCAGTAACTCATTACTTGATAAAAATTTCTGGAGAAACTGGAAAGCAGATTGAGAGAACTAGGCATAGAGAAACATCTCATACTAAATACCAAGGTAAGGTCAAAATAGGTATGTGATTTAGAGTTGATATAAGCAAATTGGGGGAGCATGGAAAAATATACCTGCAAGATCTATGGATAAGGGAAAAGTTTATTACCAAATAGAGATAGAGAGGATCACAGGAAGTAAAATGGATAATTTTGATTACATAAAATCAAAGTTTTTGCACAAAGCCAAAGAAGCCAAAATTGAAAGAAAAGCAGGAAACTGGGGTGGGGGTGGGGGAGTTTGCAGCAAGTTTCTCTAAAAAAGGCTCCATTTATCAGACATACAGGGAACTGAGTCAAATTTATCAAAATAAAAGCCATTCTCCAATTGATAAATGGTCAAAGGATATGAACAGGAAGTTTTCAGAAGAAATCAGTAATATGAAAAAATGCTGTAACTCACTTGATTAGAGAAATACAAATTAAAACAACTCTGAGGTACCACCTCACACTTACCAGATAGGCTAATATGACAAAAAAGGAAAATGACAAATGCTGGAGGGGATGTGGAAAAATAGGGAAATTAATCACTATTGATGGAGCTGTGAACTGGTCCGGCCGTTCTAGAGAACAATTTGGAACTGTGCCCAAAAGGCTATAAAATTGTGCATGCCCATTGACTCAGCAATACAACTACTAGGTCTGTATCCAAAGAGACCACAGAAAAAAAGTAAAAGGACATAAATGTACAAAAATCTTCATACTAACTCTTTTTGTAGTGGCAAAGAATTGAAAATCGAGGGGATGCCTGTCAATTGGGGAATGATTAAACAAGTTGTGGTATATGATTGTGATGGAGTACTACTGTGCTATAAGAAATGAGGAGGAGGATGGTCTAAGAAAAACCTGGGAAGACCTGTATGAATTGATGCAAAGTGAAATGAGCAGAACAAGGAGATCACTGGACAGAGTAATAGCAATACTGTAACAATGATCAACTCTGACAGACTTAGCTACTCTGATCAATATAGTGATCCAAGACAATTCCAAAAGACTCATGATGGAAAATGCTATCCATTTTCTGAGAGAGAACTGATGAACTTGGAGTGCAAATTGAAGTATAATGTTTTCACTTTATTTTCCTTGCTTTTTTTTTTTTTGGCAACATGGCTAATGGAAATGTTTTACATGATTTCACATATATCATTGATATCCTATTGCTTGCCTTCTCAATGGGTGGGGGAGGGACTAAAGAGAGGGAGAGAATTTGGAACTCAAAATTTAAAAAAAATGTTTGGAATAAATAAATTATTTAAAAAGAAAAGATTGTCATTGAAGCATTTTTAAAGAATGTATGGAAGAGTACTGTGTGAAGATAGTGGATGTTGAAGACATAGAGGTGCCTATATCCCCCACCAACATCCCAGTAAGGCTTAGAAATGAACTAATCTAAAATTAAGAATAACTACCATACACTCCTCCATTCAGTTCAGGGATACAAAGAAGATCTCCAGAATCCATTGGAGATTCTGAAAAAGACAAGCTGGGATAGAGGAAAAGTATGGCACAGGTAGGGATGTGCTGGAGCTAGCTCATACCCTCTTGCAGGAGCCAACTGTTCAATTTTCAGTGTGAGTTTTTACACCTCACAAATCAGCAAATGCTGTAAGTTGAGCTTTACGGCCTTTTTTTTTTTCTAGTGAGGCAATTGGGGTTAAGTGACTTGCCCAGGGTCATACAGCTAGTAAGTCTGAAGTGTTTGGTCTGAGGCAGGATTTGAATTCAAGTGCCCCTGACTTCAGGGCAAGTGCGCTATCCACTGTGCCACCTAGCTGCCCCATAGCTTTACTGCTTTGTTGATTGTATAGACTTAAGAATGTGATAGAAAAAATGTTAATACTGCAGATTAAACTTAAAAAGTATGTCATGTACATTTTTTTCCAAGGGGGGGAGTGGATCCAGTTATTAAACATTTACCAGCAGACCACTAAGGTCAGGGTAGCTCTATGGGGCTCTGGGTGGGTTCTGCTTAGTACCACTAGCTTGAGCCCAGTGGCAAGACAAAGACCTTAGGCAAAGACCAGCCTGTGGCATCCCCAGATAACTTGGCTACGTGTGGTGAGCATGAGGCATCAGGGGCCCACCATTGTACTAGCAGCTCAAATCTTTTAGTTGTTGTTGTATCGATTTAGTCATGTCCAACTCTTTGTGACCCCTCCTCTTAAAGACAAGAACCACAGGGAGTATCAGGCACTAGCAGCCCAATCTCAGTGGGAGGCCAGCCTGGGGCATCTCAGAGGTTTACTGCAGAAGCTCAGCTCACCCTCTCAGAGAACTGTGGCAAGAGAGAGCCCTCAGGCTGAGCCAAGCACCAGAGTAGCCCCCCACATCCCCTGCCAGTCCCCTGAAGGAGGAGCTTAATTTTGGTCACCATACTCAGGATGAGGCAAGCCTTGCCTATGCTATTCAAGCATAACCTCCCTACCCCAAGCTAGATGCTGAGGCTGATGCACTGAACAAATCAGAGAAAACTCTGGGGGCAGCTAGGTGGCTCAATGGATAAAACACCGGCCCTGGAGTCAGGAGTTCAAATCCTGCCTCGGACACTCATTAGCTGTGTGACCCTGGGCAAGTCACTTAACCCCAATTGCCTTCCCCCTCCAAAACCAAAAGTACAAAACAAAACTTCTGAATACCATGAGGACATCTTTGAGAGACACCTGTAGATAAACCTTGAGGAGGACTGACCCCACAAGTCCAAGTAAAACCTAAGAGAAAAAAACTTCTTGACCACAGGACTATAGGAGTACCTGGAAGAAATGAAACAAGACATACAAAATAGAATAGCCAGAGAGGAAAGAATAGCACAGAAGAATCAATATCTTAGAGAAGATGGTGGTAAACCTCACATAAAAAGTAAATGCTTTGAAAATTAGAATGGGCCAGGGGGTGGCATGGTGGATAGAGCACCGGCTCTGAATTCAGGAGGACCTGAGTTCAAATCCAGCCTCAGACACA